>NC_136623.1:1122095-1722095 GCF_933228915.1 Telmatherina bonti | reverse complement strand
AGTTTATTCAAGTTTTTTCCAGTTCATTCCCAGTTTGTTTCCAGTTTGTTTCCAGTTTATTCCCAGTTTTTTTTCCAGTTTATTCGAGTTTTTTCCAGTTTGATTCCAGTTTATTCCCAGTTTGTTTCCAGTTAATTCCCAGTTTGTTTCCAGTTTGTCCTCAATTTGTTTCCATTTTGTTTCCCATTTATTCGCAGTTTGTTTCAAGTTTATTCGAGTTTTTTCCATTTTTTTCCAGTTTTTTTTTCCAGTTTGTTTCCAGTTTATTCCCAGTTTGTTTCCAGTTTATTCCCAGTTTGTTTCCAGTTTTTCCTCAATTTGTTTCCAGTTTGTTTCCAGTTTATTCGAGTTTTTTCCAGTTCATTCCCAGTTTGTTTCCAGTTTATTCCCAGTTTGTTTCCAGTTTGTTTCCAGTTTATTCGCAGTTTGTTTCCAGTTTATTCGAGTTTTTTCCAGTTCATTCCCAGTTTGTTTCCAGTTTGTTTCCAGTTTATTCCCAGTTTGTTTCCAGTTTATTCCCAGTTTGTTTCCAGTTTGTTTCCAGTTTGTCCTCAATTTGTTTCCAGTTTGTTTCCAGTTTATTCGAGTTTTTTCCAGTTCATTCCCAGTTTGTTTCCAGTTTATTCACAGTTTGTTTCCAGTTTGTTTCCAGTTTATTCGCAGTTTGTTTCCAGTTTATTCAAGTTTTTTCCAGTTCATTCCCAGTTTGTTTCCAGTTTGTTTCCAGTTTATTCGAGTTTTTTCCAGTTCATTCCCAGTTTGTTTCCAGTTTGTTTCCAGTTTATTCCCAGTTTGTTTCCAGTTTTTTCCCAGTTTTTTTTCCAGTTTATTCGAGTTTTTTCCAGTTTGTTTACAGTTTGTTGCCAGGGTATTCCCAGTTTATCTCAAGTTTGTTTCTATTTTGTTTCCAGTTTATGTCTAGTTTGTTTCGAGTTTATTCCCAGTTTATGTCTAGTTTGTTTCCAGTTTGTTACCAGTTTATTCCCAGTTTAACTAAACATTGTTTCCAGTTTATTCCCAGTTTTTTTCCAGTTTGTTCCCAGTTTGCTTCCAGTTTATTTCCAGTTTGTTTCCAGTTTATTCCCAGTTTGTTCCCAGTTTGTTTCAAGTTTATTCCCGGTTTATGTCTAGTTTGTTTCCTGTTTGTTACCAGTTTATTCCCAGTTTATCTCAACATTTGTTTCCAGTTTATTCCCAGTTTATCTCAAGTTTGTTTCCAGTTTTTTCGCAGTTTGTTTCCAGTTTATTCGAGTTTTTTCCAGTTCATTCCCAGTTTGTTTCCAGTTTATTCCCAGTTTGTTTCCAGTTTATTCCCAGTTTGTTTCCAGTTTGTTTCCAGTTTTTTCCCAGTTTGTTTCCAGTTTATTCCCAGTTTGTTTCCAGTTTATTCCCAGTTTGTTTCCAGTTTGTTTCCAGTTTATTCGCAGTTTGTTTCCAGTTTATTCGACTTTTTTCCAGTTCATTCCCAGTTTGTTTCCAGTTTGTTTCCAGTTTATTCCCAGTTTGTTTCCAGTTTATTCCCAGTTTGTTTCCAGTTTTTTCCCAGTTTTTTTCCAGTTTATTCGAGTTTTTTCCAGTTTGATTCCAGTTTATTCCCAGTTTGTTTCCAGTTTGTTTCCAGTTTGTCCTCAATTTGTTTCCATTTTGTTTCCCATTTATTCGCAGTTTGTTTCCAGTTTATTCGAGTTTTTTCCAGTTTGATTCCAGTTTATTCCCAGTTTGTTTCCAGTTTATTCCCAGTTTGTTTCCAGTTTGTCCTCAATTTGTTTCCAGTTTGTTTCCCATTTATTCGCAGTTTGTTTCCAGTTTATTCGAGTTTTTTCCATTTTTTTACAGTTTTTTTTCCAGTTTGTTTCCAGTTTATTCCCAGTTTGTTTCCAGTTTGTTTCCAGTTTGTCCTCAATTTGTTTCCAGTTTGTTTCCAGTTTATTCGAGTTTTTTCCAGTTCATTCCCAGTTTGTTTCCAGTTTGTTTCCATTCTTTTCCCAGTTTATCTCGTTTGTTTCCAGTTTCTTTCCAGTTTCTTCCCATTTTTTCTCTAGTTTATTCGAGTTTTTTTTTCCAGTTTCCAGTTTATTCGAGTTTTTTCCAGTTCATTCCCAGTTTGTTTCCAGTTTGTTTCCAGTTTATTCCCAGTTTGTTTCCAGTTTATTCCCAGTTTGTTTCCAGTTTGTTTCCAGTTTGTCCTCAATTTGTTTCCAGTTTATTTCCAGTTTATTCGAGTTTTTTCCAGTTCATTCCCAGTTTGTTTCCAGTTTATTCACAGTTTGTTTCCAGTTTGTTTCCAGTTTATTCGCAGTTTGTTTCCAGTTTATTCAAGTTTTTTCCAGTTCATTCCCAGTTTGTTTCCAGTTTGTTTCCAGTTTATTCGAGTTTTTTCCAGTTCATTCCCAGTTTGTTTCCAGTTTGTTTCCAGTTTATTCCCAGTTTTTTTTTCCAGTTTATTCGAGTTTTTTCCAGTTTGATTCCAGTTTATTCCCAGTTTGTTTCCAGTTCATTCCCAGTTTGTTTCCAGTTTGTCCTCAATTTGTTTCCATTTTGTTTCCCATTTATTCGCAGTTTGTTTCAAGTTTATTCGAGTTTTTTCCATTTTTTTCCAGTTTTTTTTCCAGTTTGTTTCCAGTTTATTCCCAGTTTGTTTCCAGTTTATTCCCAGTTTGTTTCCAGTTTGTCCTCAATTTGTTTCCAGTTTGTTTCCAGTTTATTCGAGTTTTTTCCAGTTCATTCCCAGTTTGTTTCCAGTTTATTCCCAGTTTGTTTCCAGTTTGTTTCCAGTTTATTCGCAGTTTGTTTCCAGTTTATTCGAGTTTTTTCCAGTTCATTCCCAGTTTGTTTCCAGTTTGTTTCCAGTTTATTCCCAGTTTGTTTCCAGTTTATTCCCAGTTTGTTTCCAGTTTGTTTCCAGTTTGTCCTCAATTTGTTTCCAGTTTGTTTCCAGTTTATTCGAGTTTTTTCCAGTTCATTCCCAGTTTGTTTCCAGTTTATTCACAGTTTGTTTCCAGTTTGTTTCCAGTTTATTCGCAGTTTGTTTCCAGTTTATTCAAGTTTTTTCCAGTTCATTCCCAGTTTGTTTCCAGTTTGTTTCCAGTTTATTCGAGTTTTTTCCAGTTCATTCCCAGTTTGTTTCCAGTTTGTTTCCAGTTTATTCCCAGTTTGTTTCCAGTTTTTTCCCAGTTTTTTTTCCAGTTTATTCGAGTTTTTTCCAGTTTGATTCCAGTTTATTCCCAGTTTGTTTCCAGTTCATTCCCAGTTTGTTTCCAGTTTGTCCTCAATTTGTTTCCATTTTGTTTCCCATTTATTCGCAGTTTGTTTCAAATTTATTCGAGTTTTTTCCATTTTTTTCCATTTTTTTTTCCAGTTTGTTTCCAGTTTATTCCCAGTTTGTTTCCAGTTTATTCCCAGTTTGTTTCCAGTTTGTTTCCAGTTTGTCCTCAATTTGTTTCCAGTTTGTTTCCAGTTTATTCGAGTTTTTTCCAGTTCATTCCCAGTTTGTTTCCAGTTTATTCCCAGTTTGTTCCCAGTTTGTTTCGAGTTTATTCCCGGTTTATGTCTAGTTTGTTTCCAGTTTGTTACCAGTTTATTCCCAGTTTTTTTCAAGTTTGTTCGAGTTTTTTTCCAGTTTGTTTCCAGTTTATTCGAGTTTTTTCCAGTTTGTTTACAGTTTGTTGCCAGGGTATTCCCAGTTTTTTTCAAGTTTGTTCGAGTTTTTTTCCAGTTTGTTTCCAGTTTATTCGAGTTTTTTCCAGTTTGTTTACAGTTTGTTGCCAGGGTATTCCCAGTTTATCTCAAGTTTGTTTCTATTTTGTTTCCAGTTTATGTCTAGTTTGTTTCGAGTTTATTCCCAGTTTATGTCTAGTTTGTTTCCAGTTTGTTACCAGTTTATTCCCAGTTTAACTAAACATTGTTTCCAGTTTATTCCCAGTTTTTTTCCAGTTTGTTCCCAGTTTGCTTCCAGTTTATTTCCAGTTTGTTTCCAGTTTATTCCCAGTTTGTTCCCAGTTTGTTTCAAGTTTATTCCCGGTTTATGTCTAGTTTGTTTCCTGTTTGTTACCAGTTTATTCCCAGTTTATCTCAACATTTGTTTCCAGTTTATTCCCAGTTTATCTCAAGTTTGTTTCCAGTTTTTTCGCAGTTTGTTTCCAGTTTATTCGAGTTTTTTCCAGTTCATTCCCAGTTTGTTTCCAGTTTATTCCCAGTTTGTTTCCAGTTTATTCCCAGTTTGTTTCCAGTTTGTTTCCAGTTTTTTCCCAGTTTGTTTCCAGTTTATTCCCAGTTTGTTTCCAGTTTATTCCCAGTTTGTTTCCAGTTTGTTTCCAGTTTATTCGCAGTTTGTTTCCAGTTTATTCGACTTTTTTCCAGTTCATTCCCAGTTTGTTTCCAGTTTGTTTCCAGTTTATTCCCAGTTTGTTTCCAGTTTATTCCCAGTTTGTTTCCAGTTTGTTTCCAGTTTGTCCTCAATTTGTTTCCAGTTTGTTTCCAGTTTATTCGAGTTTTTTCCAGTTCATTCCCAGTTTGTTTCCAGTTTTTTCCCAGTTTTTTTCCAGTTTATTCGAGTTTTTTCCAGTTTGATTCCAGTTTATTCCCAGTTTGTTTCCAGTTTATTCCCAGTTTGTTTCCAGTTTGTTTCCAGTTTGTCCTCAATTTGTTTCCATTTTGTTTCCCATTTATTCGCAGTTTGTTTCCAGTTTATTCGAGTTTTTTCCAGTTTGATTCCAGTTTATTCCCAGTTTGTTTCCAGTTTATTCCCAGTTTGTTTCCAGTTTGTCCTCAATTTGTTTCCAGTTTGTTTCCCATTTATTCGCAGTTTGTTTCCAGTTTATTCGAGTTTTTTCCATTTTTTTTACAGTTTTTTTTCCAGTTTGTTTCCAGTTTATTCCCAGTTTGTTTCCAGTTTGTTTCCAGTTTGTCCTCAATTTGTTTCCAGTTTGTTTCCAGTTTATTCGAGTTTTTTCCAGTTCATTCCCAGTTTGTTTCCAGTTTATTCACAGTTTGTTTCCAGTTTGTTTCCAGTTTATTCGCAGTTTGTTTCCAGTTTATTCAAGTTTTTTCCAGTTCATTCCCAGTTTGTTTCCAGTTTGTTTCCAGTTTATTCGAGTTTTTTCCAGTTCATTCCCAGTTTGTTTCCAGTTTGTTTCCAGTTTATTCCCAGTTTGTTTCCAGTTTTTTCCCAGTTTTTTTTCCAGTTTATTCGAGTTTTTTCCAGTTTGATTCCAGTTTATTCCCAGTTTGTTTCCAGTTCATTCCCAGTTTGTTTCCAGTTTGTCCTCAATTTGTTTCCCTTTTGTTTCCCATTTATTCGCAGTTTGTTTCAAGTTTATTCGAGTTTTTTCCATTTTTTTCCAGTTTTTTTTCCAGTTTGTTTCCAGTTTGTTACCAGTTTATTCCCAGTTTATCTCAACATTTGTTTCCAGTTTATTCCCAGTTTATCTCAAGTTTGTTTCCAGTTTTTTCGCAGTTTGTTTCCAGTTTATTCGAGTTTTTTCCAGTTCATTCCCAGTTTGTTTCCAGTTTATTCCCAGTTTGTTTCCAGTTTTTTCCCAGTTTGTTTCCAGTTTATTCCCAGTTTGTTTCCAGTTTATTCCCAGTTCATCTCAACTTTGTTTCCAGTTTGTGCGCAATTTGTTTCCAGTTCATTCCCAGTTTGTTTCCAGTTTGTCCTCAATTTGTTTCCATTTTGTTTCCCATTTATTCGCAGTTTGTTTCAAGTTTATTCGAGTTTTTTCCATTTTTTTCCAGTTTTTTTTCCAGTTTGTTTCCAGTTTATTCCCAGTTTGTTTCCAGTTTATTCCCAGTTTGTTTCCAGTTTGTTTCCAGTTTGTCCTCAATTTGTTTCCAGTTTGTTTCCAGTTTATTCAAGTTTTTTCCAGTTCATTCCCAGTTTGTTTCCAGTTTATTCCCAGTTTGTTCCCAGTTTGTTTCGAGTTTATTCCCGGTTTATGTCTAGTTTGTTTCCAGTTTGTTACCAGTTTATTCCCAGTTTTTTTCAAGTTTGTTCGAGTTTTTTTCCAGTTTGTTTCCAGTTTATTCGAGTTTTTTCCAGTTTGTTTACAGTTTGTTGCCAGGGTATTCCCAGTTTTTTTCAAGTTTGTTCGAGTTTTTTTCCAGTTTGTTTCCAGTTTATTCGAGTTTTTTCCAGTTTGTTTACAGTTTGTTGCCAGGGTATTCCCAGTTTATCTCAAGTTTGTTTCTATTTTGTTTCCAGTTTATGTCTAGTTTGTTTCGAGTTTATTCCCAGTTTATGTCTAGTTTGTTTCCAGTTTGTTACCAGTTTATTCCCAGTTTAACTAAACATTGTTTCCAGTTTATTCCCAGTTTTTTTCCAGTTTGTTCCCAGTTTGCTTCCAGTTTATTTCCAGTTTGTTTCCAGTTTATTCCCAGTTTGTTCCCAGTTTGTTTCAAGTTTATTCCCGGTTTATGTCTAGTTTGTTTCCTGTTTGTTACCAGTTTATTCCCAGTTTATCTCAACATTTGTTTCCAGTTTATTCCCAGTTTATCTCAAGTTTGTTTCCAGTTTTTTCGCAGTTTGTTTCCAGTTTATTCGAGTTTTTTCCAGTTCATTCCCAGTTTGTTTCCAGTTTATTCCCAGTTTGTTTCCAGTTTATTCCCAGTTTGTTTCCAGTTTGTTTCCAGTTTTTTCCCAGTTTGTTTCCAGTTTATTCCCAGTTTGTTTCCAGTTTATTCCCAGTTTGTTTCCAGTTTGTTTCCAGTTTATTCGCAGTTTGTTTCCAGTTTATTCGACTTTTTTCCAGTTCATTCCCAGTTTGTTTCCAGTTTGTTTCCAGTTTATTCCCAGTTTGTTTCCAGTTTATTCCCAGTTTGTTTCCAGTTTTTTCCCAGTTTTTTTCCAGTTTATTCGAGTTTTTTCCAGTTTGATTCCAGTTTATTCCCAGTTTGTTTCCAGTTTATTCCCAGTTTGTTTCCAGTTTGTTTCCAGTTTGTCCTCAATTTGTTTCCATTTTGTTTCCCATTTATTCGCAGTTTGTTTCCAGTTTATTCGAGTTTTTTCCAGTTTGATTCCAGTTTATTCCCAGTTTGTTTCCAGTTTATTCCCAGTTTGTTTCCAGTTTGTCCTCAATTTGTTTCCAGTTTGTTTCCCATTTATTCGCAGTTTGTTTCCAGTTTATTCGAGTTTTTTCCATTTTTTTACAGTTTTTTTTCCAGTTTGTTTCCAGTTTATTCCCAGTTTGTTTCCAGTTTGTTTCCAGTTTGTCCTCAATTTGTTTCCAGTTTGTTTCCAGTTTATTCGAGTTTTTTCCAGTTCATTCCCAGTTTGTTTCCAGTTTATTCACAGTTTGTTTCCAGTTTGTTTCCAGTTTATTCGCAGTTTGTTTCCAGTTTATTCAAGTTTTTTCCAGTTCATTCCCAGTTTGTTTCCAGTTTGTTTCCAGTTTATTCGAGTTTTTTCCAGTTCATTCCCAGTTTGTTTCCAGTTTGTTTCCAGTTTATTCCCAGTTTTTTTTCCAGTTTATTCGAGTTTTTTCCAGTTTGATTCCAGTTTATTCCCAGTTTGTTTCCAGTTCATTCCCAGTTTGTTTCCAGTTTGTCCTCAATTTGTTTCCATTTTGTTTCCCATTTATTCGCAGTTTGTTTCAAGTTTATTCGAGTTTTTTCCATTTTTTTCCAGTTTTTTTTCCAGTTTGTTTCCAGTTTATTCCCAGTTTGTTTCCAGTTTATTCCCAGTTTGTTTCCAGTTTGTCCTCAATTTGTTTCCAGTTTGTTTTCAGTTTATTCGAGTTTTTTCCAGTTCATTCCCAGTTTGTTTCCAGTTTATTCCCAGTTTGTTTCCAGTTTGTTTCCAGTTTATTCGCAGTTTGTTTCCAGTTTATTCGAGTTTTTTCCAGTTCATTCCCAGTTTGTTTCCAGTTTGTTTCCAGTTTGTTTCCAGTTTATTCCCAGTTTGTTTCCAGTTTGTTTCCAGTTTGTCCTCAATTTGTTTCCAGTTTGTTTCCAGTTTATTCGAGTTTTTTCCAGTTCATTCCCAGTTTGTTTCCAGTTTATTCACAGTTTGTTTCCAGTTTGTTTCCAGTTTATTCGCAGTTTGTTTCCAGTTTATTCAAGTTTTTTCCAGTTCATTCCCAGTTTGTTTCCAGTTTGTTTCCAGTTTATTCGAGTTTTTTCCAGTTCATTCCCAGTTTGTTTCCAGTTTGTTTCCAGTTTATTCCCAGTTTGTTTCCAGTTTTTTCCCAGTTTTTTTTCCAGTTTATTCGAGTTTTTTCCAGTTTGATTCCAGTTTATTCCCAGTTTGTTTCCAGTTCATTCCCAGTTTGTTTCCAGTTTGTCCTCAATTTGTTTCCATTTTGTTTCCCATTTATTCGCAGTTTGTTTCAAGTTTATTCGAGTTTTTTCCATTTTTTTCCAGTTTTTTTTCCAGTTTGTTTCCAGTTTATTCCCAGTTTGTTTCCAGTTTATTCCCAGTTTGTTTCCAGTTTGTTTCCAGTTTGTCCTCAATTTGTTTCCAGTTTATTCGAGTTTTTTCCAGTTCATTCCCAGTTTGTTTCCAGTTTATTCCCAGTTTGTTCCCAGTTTGTTTCGAGTTTATTCCCGGTTTATGTCTAGTTTGTTTCCAGTTTGTTACCAGTTTATTCCCAGTTTATCTCAACATTTTTTTCCAGTTTGTTTCCAGTTTATCTCAAGTTTGTTTCCAGTTTATTTGCAGTTTTTTTCCAGTTTATTCGAGTTTTTTCCAGTTCATTTCCAGTTTGTTTCCAGTTTGTTTCCAGTTTGTGTCCAGTTTATTCGCAGTTTGTTTCCAGTTTATTCCCAGTTTTTTTCCAGTTTTTTCCAGTTTTTTCCAGTTTATTCCCAGTTTCCAGTTTGTTTCCAGTTTATTCCCAGTTTGTTCCCAGTTTTTTTCCAGTTTATTCGAGTTTTTTTTCCAGTTTGTTTCCAGTTTGTTCGAGTTTTTTCCAGTTCGTTTCCAGTTTATTCCCAGTTTGTTTCCAGTTTATTCCCAGTTTGTTTCCAGTTTGTTTCAAGTTTGTCCTCAATTTGTTTCCAGTTTGTTTCCAGTTTATTCGAGTTTTTTTTTCCAGTTTGTTTCCAGTTTATTCGAGTTTTTTCCAGTTTGATTTCAGTTTATTCCCGGTTTATGTCTAGTTTTTTTCCAGTTTGTCCGTAATTTGTTTCCAGTTTGCTTCCATTCTTTTCCCAGTGTATCTTGTTTGTTTCCAGTTTTTTTCCAGTTTGTTCCCAGTTTATTCCCAGTTTTTTTCAAGTTTGTTCGAGTTTTTTTCCAGTTTGTTTCCAGTTAATTCGAGTTTTTTCCAGTTTGTTTACAGTTTTTTTCCAGTTTGTTTCCAGTTTATTCCCAGTTTGTTTACAGTTTATTCCCAGTTTGTTTCCAGTTTATTCCCAGTTTTTTTCAAGTTTGTTCGAGTTTTTTTCCAGTTTGTTTCCAGTTTATTCGAGTTTTTTCCAGTTTGTTTACAGTTTGTTGCCAGGGTATTCCCAGTTTTTTTCAAGTTTGTTCGAGTTTTTTTCCAGTTTGTTTCCAGTTTATTCGAGTTTTTTCCAGTTTGTTTACAGTTTGTTGCCAGGGTATTCCCAGTTTATCTCAAGTTTGTTTCTATTTTGTTTCCAGTTTATGTCTAGTTTGTTTCGAGTTTATTCCCAGTTTATGTCTAGTTTGTTTCCAGTTTGTTACCAGTTTATTCCCAGTTTAACTAAACATTGTTTCCAGTTTATTCCCAGTTTTTTTCCAGTTTGTTCCCAGTTTGCTTCCAGTTTATTTCCAGTTTGTTTCCAGTTTATTCCCAGTTTGTTCCCAGTTTGTTTCAAGTTTATTCCCGGTTTATGTCTAGTTTGTTTCCTGTTTGTTACCAGTTTATTCCCAGTTTATCTCAACATTTGTTTCCAGTTTATTCCCAGTTTATCTCAAGTTTGTTTGCAGTTTTTTCGCAGTTTGTTTCCAGTTTATTCGAGTTTTTTCCAGTTCATTCCCAGTTTGTTTCCAGTTTATTCCCAGTTTGTTTCCAGTTTATTCCCAGTTTGTTTCCAGTTTGTTTCCAGTTTTTTCCCAGTTTGTTTCCAGTTTATTCCCAGTTTGTTTCCAGTTTATTCCCAGTTTGTTTCCAGTTTGTTTCCAGTTTATTCGCAGTTTGTTTCCAGTTTATTCGACTTTTTTCCAGTTCATTCCCAGTTTGTTTCCAGTTTGTTTCCAGTTTATTCCCAGTTTGTTTCCAGTTTATTCCCAGTTTGTTTCCAGTTTTTTCCCAGTTTTTTTCCAGTTTATTCGAGTTTTTTCCAGTTTGATTCCAGTTTATTCCCAGTTTGTTTCCAGTTTATTCCCAGTTTGTTTCCAGTTTGTCCTCAATTTGTTTCCAGTTTGTTTCCCATTTATTCGCAGTTTGTTTCCAATTTATTCGAGTTTTTTCCATTTTTTTACAGTTTTTTTTCCAGTTTGTTTCCAGTTTATTCCCAGTTTGTTTCCAGTTTGTTTCCAGTTTGTCCTCAATTTGTTTCCAGTTTGTTTCCAGTTTATTCGAGTTTTTTCCAGTTCATTCCCAGTTTGTTTCCAGTTTGTTTCCATTCTTTTCCCAGTTTATCTCGTTTGTTTCCAGTTTCTTTCCAGTTTCTTCCCATTTTTTCTCTAGTTTATTCCAGTTTTTTTTTCCAGTTTCCAGTTTATTCGAGTTTTTTCCAGTTCATTCCCAGTTTGTTTCCAGTTTGTTTCCAGTTTATTCCCAGTTTGTTTCCAGTTTATTCCCAGTTTGTTTCCAGTTTATTCCCAGTTTGTTTCCAGTTTGTTTCCAGTTTGTCCTCAATTTGTTTCCAGTTTGTTTCCAGTTTATTCGAGTTTTTTCCAGTTCATTCCCAGTTTGTTTCCAGTTTATTCACAGTTTGTTTCCAGTTTGTTTCCAGTTTATTCGCAGTTTGTTTCCAGTTTATTCAAGTTTTTTCCAGTTCATTCCCAGTTTGTTTCCAGTTTGTTTCCAGTTTATTCGAGTTTTTTCCAGTTCATTCCCAGTTTGTTTCCAGTTTGTTTCCAGTTTATTCCCAGTTTGTTTCCAGTTTATTCCCAGTTTGTTTCCAGTTTTTTCCCAGTTTTTTTTCCAGTTTATTTGAGTTTTTTCCAGTTTGATTCCAGTTTATTCCCAGTTTGTTTCCAGTTCATTCCCAGTTTGTTTCCAGTTTGTCCTCAATTTGTTTCCATTTTGTTTCCCATTTATTCGCAGTTTGTTTCAAGTTTATTCGAGTTTTTTCCATTTTTTTCCAGTTTTTTTTTCAGTTTGTTTCCAGTTTATTCCCAGTTTGTTTCCAGTTTATTCCCAGTTTGTTTCCAGTTTGTTTCCAGTTTGTCCTCAATTTGTTTCCAGTTTGTTTCCAGTTTATTCGAGTTTTTTCCAGTTCATTCCCAGTTTGTTTCCAGTTTATTCCCAGTTTTTTTCCAGTTTGTTTCCAGTTTATTCGCAGTTTGTTTCCAGTTTATTCGAGTTTTTTCCAGTTCATTCCCAGTTTGTTTCCAGTTTATTCCCAGTTTGTTTCCAGTTTATTCGAGTTTTTTCCAGTTCATTCCCAGTTTGTTTCCAGTTTATTCCCAGTTTGTTTCCAGTTTATTCCCAGTTTGTTTCCAGTTTGTTTCCAGTTTATTCGCAGTTTGTTTCCAGTTTATTCGACTTTTTTCCAGTTCATTCCCAGTTTGTTTCCAGTTTGTTTCCAGTTTATTCCCAGTTTGTTTCCAGTTTATTCCCAGTTTGTTTCCAGTTTTTTCCCAGTTTTTTTCCAGTTTATTCGAGTTTTTTCCAGTTTGATTCCAGTTTATTCCCAGTTTGTTTCCAGTTTATTCCCAGTTTGTTTCCAGTTTGTTTCCAGTTTGTCCTCAATTTGTTTCCATTTTATTTCCCATTTATTCGCAGTTTGTTTCCAGTTTATTCGAGTTTTTTCCATTTTTTTACAGTTTTTTTTCCAGTTTGTTTCCAGTTTGTTCCCAGTTTGTTTCCAGTTTGTTTCCAGTTTGTCCTCAATTTGTTTCCAGTTTGTTTCCAGTTTATTCGAGTTTTTTCCAGTTCATTCCCAGTTTGTTTCCAGTTTGTTTCCATTCTTTTCCCAGTTTATCTCGTTTGTTTCCAGTTTCTTTCCAGTTTCTTCCCATTTTTTGCCTAGTTTATTCAAGGTTTTTTTTCCAGTTTCCAGTTTATTCGAGTTTTTTCCAGTTCATTCCCAGTTTGTTTCCAGTTTTTTTCCAGTTTATTCCCAGTTTGTTTCCAGTTTATTCCCAGTTTGTTTCCAGTTTGTTTCCAGTTTGTCCTCAATTTGTTTCCAGTTTGTTTCCAGTTTATTCGAGTTTTTTCCAGTTCATTCCCAGTTTGTTTCCAGTTTATTCACAGTTTGTTTCCAGTTTATTCGCAGTTTGTTTCCAGTTTATTCGAGTTTTTTCCAGTTCATTCCCAGTTTGTTTCCAGTTTGTTTCCAGTTTATTCGAGTTTTTTCCAGTTCATTCCCAGTTTGTTTCCAGTTTATTCCCAGTTTATTTCCAGTTTATTCCCAGTTTGTTTCCAGTTTTTTCCCAGTTTTTTTTCCAGTTTATTCGAGTTTTTTCCAGTTTGATTCCAGTTTATTCCCAGTTTGTTTCCAGTTTGTTTCCAGTTTATTCGAGTTTTTTCCAGTTCATTCCCAGTTTGTTTCCAGTTTGTTTCCAGTTTATTCCCAGTTTGTTTCCAGTTTTTTCCCAGTTTTTTTCCAGTTTATTAGAGTTTTTTCCAGTTTGATTCCAGTTTATTCCCAGTTTGTTTCCAGTTCATTCCCAGTTTGTTTCCAGTTTGTCCTCAATTTGTTTCCATTTTGTTTCCCATTTATTCGCAGTTTGTTTCTAGTTTATTCGAGTTTTTTCCATTTTTTTTACAGTTTTTTTTCCAGTTTGTTTCCAGTTTGTCCTCAATTTGTTTCCATTTTGTTTCCCATTTATTCGCAGTTTGTTTCCAGTTTATTCGAGTTTTTTCCAGTTCATTCCCAGTTTGTTTCCAGTTTATTCCCAGTTTGTTTCCAGTTTATTCGAGTTTTTTCCAGTTCATTCCCAGTTTGTTTCCAGTTTATTCCCAGTTTGTTTCCAGTTTATTCCCAGTTTGTTTCCAGTTTGTTTCCAGTTTATTCGCAGTTTGTTTCCAGTTTATTCGACTTTTTTCCAGTTCATTCCCAGTTTGTTTCCAGTTTGTTTCCAGTTTATTCCCAGTTTGTTTCCAGTTTATTCCCAGTTTGTTTCCAGTTTTTTCCCAGTTTTTTTCCAGTTTATTCGAGTTTTTTCCAGTTTGATTCCAGTTTATTCCCAGTTTGTTTCCAGTTTATTCCCAGTTTGTTTCCAGTTTTTTTCCAGTTTGTCCTCAATTTGTTTCCATTTTGTTTCCCATTTATTCGCAGTTTGTTTCCAGTTTATTCGAGTTTTTTCCATTTTTTTACAGTTTTTTTTCCAGTTTGTTTCCAGTTTGTTCCCAGTTTGTTTCCAGTTTGTTTCCAGTTTGTCCTCAATTTGTTTCCAGTTTGTTTCCAGTTTATTCGAGTTTTTTCCAGTTCATTCCCAGTTTGTTTCCAGTTTGTTTCCATTCTTTTCCCAGTTTATCTCGTTTGTTTCCAGTTTCTTTCCAGTTTCTTCCCATTTTTTCTCTAGTTTATTCAAGGTTTTTTTTCAGTTTCCAGTTTATTCGAGTTTTTTCCAGTTCATTCCCAGTTTGTTTCCAGTTTTTTTCCAGTTTATTCCCAGTTTGTTTCCAGTTTATTCCCAGTTTGTTTCCAGTTTGTTTCCAGTTTATTCCCAGTTTGTTTCCAGTTTTTTCCCAGTTTTTTTCCAGTTTATTCGAGTTTATTTCCAGTTTGTCCTCAATTTGTTTCCAGTTTGTTTCCAGTTTATTCGAGTTTTTTCCAGTTCATTCCCAGTTTGTTTCCAGTTTATTCACAGTTTGTTTCCAGTTTGTTTCCAGTTTATTCGCAGTTTGTTTCCAGTTTATTCGAGTTTTTTCCAGTTCATTCCCAGTTTGTTTCCAGTTTGTTTCCAGTTTATTCGAGTTTTTTCCAGTTCATTCCCAGTTTGTTTCCAGTTTATTCCCAGTTTATTTCCAGTTTATTCCCAGTTTGTTTCCAGTTTTTTCCCAGTTTTTTTTCCAGTTTATTCGAGTTTTTTCCAGTTTGATTCCAGTTTATTCCCAGTTTGTTTCCAGTTTGTTTCCAGTTTATTCGAGTTTTTTCCAGTTCATTCCCAGTTTGTTTCCAGTTTGTTTCCAGTTTATTCCCAGTTTGTTTCCAGTTTTTTCCCAGTTTTTTTCCAGTTTATTCGAGTTTTTTCCAGTTTGATTCCAGTTTATTCCCAGTTTGTTTCCAGTTCATTCCCAGTTTGTTTCCAGTTTGTCCTCAATTTGTTTCCATTTTGTTTCCCATTTATTCGCAGTTTGTTTCCAGTTTATTCGAGTTTTTTCCATTTTTTTTACAGTTTTTTTTCCAGTTTGTTTCCAGTTTATTCCCAGTTTGTTTCCAGTTTATTCCCAGTTTGTTTCCAGTTTGTTTCCAGTTTGTCCTCAATTTGTTTCCAGTTTGTTTCCAGTTTATTCGAGTTTTTTCCAGTTCATTCCCAGTTTGTTTCCAGTTTATTCCCAGTTTGTTTCCAGTTTGTTTCCAGTTCATTCGCAGTTTGTTTCCAGTTTATTCGAGTTTATTCCCGGTTTATGTCTAGTTTGTTTCCAGTTTGTTACCAGTTTATTCCCAGTTTATCTCAACATTTTTTTCCAGTTTGTTTCCAGTTTATCTCAAGTTTGTTTCCAGTTTATTTGCAGTTTTTTTCCAGTTTATTCGAGTTTTTTCCAGTTCATTTCCAGTTTGTTTCCAGTTTGTTTCCAGTTTGTGTCCAGTTTATTCGCAGTTTGTTTCCAGTTTATTCCCAGTTTTTTTCCAGTTTTTTCCAGTTTATTCCCAGTTTCCAGTTTGTTTCCAGTTTATTCCCAGTTTGTTCCCAGTTTTTTTCCAGTTTATTCGAGTTTTTTTTCCAGTTTGTTTCCAGTTTGTTCGAGTTTTTTCCAGTTCGTTTCCAGTTTATTCCCAGTTTGTTTCCAGTTTATTCCCAGTTTGTTTCCAGTTTGTTTCAAGTTTGTCCTCAATTTGTTTCCAGTTTGTTTCCAGTTTATTCGAGTTTTTTTTTCCAGTTTGTTTCCAGTTTGTTTCCAGTTTATTCGAGTTTTTTCCAGTTTGATTTCAGTTTATTCCCGGTTTATGTCTAGTTTTTTTCCAGTTTGTCCGTAATTTGTTTCCAGTTTGCTTCCATTCTTTTCCCAGTGTATCTTGTTTGTTTCCAGTTTTTTTCCAGTTTGTTCCCAGTTTATTCCCAGTTTTTTTCAAGTTTGTTCGAGTTTTTTTCCAGTTTGTTTCCAGTTAATTCGAGTTTTTTCCAGTTTGTTTACAGTTTTTTTCCAGTTTGTTTCCAGTTTATTCCCAGTTTGTTTCCAGTTTATTCCCAGTTTGTTTCCAGTTTATTCCCAGTTTTTTTCAAGTTTGTTCGAGTTTTTTTCCAGTTTGTTTCCAGTTTATTCGAGTTTTTTCCAGTTTGTTTACAGTTTGTTGCCAGGGTATTCCCAGTTTTTTTCAAGTTTGTTCGAGTTTTTTTCCAGTTTGTTTCCAGTTTATTCGAGTTTTTTCCAGTTTGTTTACAGTTTGTTGCCAGGGTATTCCCAGTTTATCTCAAGTTTGTTTCTATTTTGTTTCCAGTTTATGTCTAGTTTGTTTCGAGTTTATTCCCAGTTTATGTCTAGTTTGTTTCCAGTTTGTTACCAGTTTATTCCCAGTTTAACTAAACATTGTTTCCAGTTTATTCCCAGTTTTTTTCCAGTTTGTTCCCAGTTTGCTTCCAGTTTATTTCCAGTTTGTTTCCAGTTTATTCCCAGTTTGTTCCCAGTTTGTTTCAAGTTTATTCCTGGTTTATGTCTAGTTTGTTTCCTGTTTGTTACCAGTTTATTCCCAGTTTATCTCAACATTTGTTTCCAGTTTATTCCCAGTTTATCTCAAGTTTGTTTCCAGTTTTTTCGCAGTTTGTTTCCAGTTTATTCGAGTTTTTTCCAGTTCATTCCCAGTTTGTTTCCAGTTTATTCCCAGTTTGTTTCCAGTTTATTCCCAGTTTGTTTCCAGTTTGTTTCCAGTTTTTTCCCAGTTTGTTTCCAGTTTATTCCCAGTTTGTTTCCAGTTTATTCCCAGTTTGTTTCCAGTTTGTTTCCAGTTTATTCGCAGTTTGTTTCCAGTTTATTCGACTTTTTTCCAGTTCATTCCCAGTTTGTTTCCAGTTTGTTTCCAGTTTATTCCCAGTTTGTTTCCAGTTTATTCCCAGTTTGTTTCCAGTTTTTTCCCAGTTTTTTTCCAGTTTATTCGAGTTTTTTCCAGTTTGATTCCAGTTTATTCCCAGTTTGTTTCCAGTTTATTCCCAGTTTGTTTCCAGTTTGTTTCCAGTTTGTCCTCAATTTGTTTCCATTTTGTTTCCCATTTATTCGCAGTTTGTTTCCAGTTTATTCGAGTTTTTTACAGTTTGATTCCAGTTTATTCCCAGTTTGTTTCCAGTTTATTCCCAGTTTGTTTCCAGTTTGTCCTCAATTTGTTTCCAGTTTGTTTCCCATTTATTCGCAGTTTGTTTCCAGTTTATTCGAGTTTTTTCCATTTTTTTTACAGTTTTTTTTCCAGTTTGTTTCCAGTTTATTCCCAGTTTGTTTCCAGTTTGTTTCCAGTTTGTCCTCAATTTGTTTCCAGTTTGTTTCCAGTTTATTCAAGTTTTTTCCAGTTCATTCCCAGTTTGTTTCCAGTTTGTTTCCATTCTTTTCCCAGTTTATCTCGTTTGTTTCCAGTTTCTTTCCAGTTTCTTCCCATTTTTTCTCTAGTTTATTCGAGTTTTTTTTTCCAGTTTCCAGTTTATTCGAGTTTTTTCCAGTTCATTCCCAGTTTGTTTCCAGTTTGTTTCCAGTTTATTCCCAGTTTGTTTCCAGTTTATTCCCAGTTTGTTTCCAGTTTGTTTCCAGTTTGTCCTCAATTTGTTTCCAGTTTGTTTCCAGTTTATTCGAGTTTTTTCCAGTTCATTCCCAGTTTGTTTCCAGTTTATTCACAGTTTGTTTCCAGTTTGTTTCCAGTTTATTCGCAGTTTGTTTCCAGTTTATTCAAGTTTTTTCCAGTTCATTCCCAGTTTGTTTCCAGTTTGTTTCCAGTTTATTCGAGTTTTTTCCAGTTCATTCCCAGTTTGTTTCCAGTTTGTTTCCAGTTTATTCCCAGTTTTTTTTCCAGTTTATTCGAGTTTTTTCCAGTTTGATTCCAGTTTATTCCCAGTTTGTTTCCAGTTCATTCCCAGTTTGTTTCCAGTTTGTCCTCAATTTGTTTCCATTTTGTTTCCCATTTATTCGCAGTTTGTTTCAAGTTTATTCGAGTTTTTTCCATTTTTTTCCAGTTTTTTTTCCAGTTTGTTTCCAGTTTATTCCCAGTTTGTTTCCAGTTTATTCCCAGTTTGTTTCCAGTTTGTTTCCAGTTTGTCCTCAATTTGTTTCCAGTTTGTTTCCAGTTTATTCGAGTTTTTTCCAGTTCATTCCCAGTTTGTTTCCAGTTTATTCCCAGTTTGTTTCCAGTTTGTTTCCAGTTTATTCGCAGTTTGTTTCCAGTTTATTCGAGTTTTTTCCAGTTCATTCCCAGTTTGTTTCCAGTTTATTCCCAGTTTGTTTCCAGTTTATTCGAGTTTTTTCCAGTTCATTTCCAGTTTGTTTCCAGTTTGTTTCCAGTTTGTGTCCAGTTTATTCGCAGTTTGTTTCCAGTTTATTCCCAGTTTTTTTCCAGTTTTTTCCAGTTTATTCCCAGTTTCCAGTTTGTTTCCAGTTTATTCCCAGTTTGTTCCCAGTTTTTTTCCAGTTTATTCGAGTTTTTTTTCCAGTTTGTTTGCAGTTTGTTCGAGTTTTTTCCAGTTCGTTTCCAGTTTATTCCCAGTTTGTTTCCAGTTTATTCCCAGTTTGTTTCCAGTTTGTTTCAAGTTTGTCCTCAATTTGTTTCCAGTTTGTTTCCAGTTTATTCGAGTTTTTTTTCCCAGTTTGTTTCCAGTTTGTTTCCAGTTTATTCGAGTTTTTTCCAGTTTGATTTCAGTTTATTCCCGGTTTATGTCTAGTTTTTTTCCAGTTTGTCCGTAATTTGTTTCCAGTTTGCTTCCATTCTTTTCCCAGTGTATCTTGTTTGTTTCCAGTTTTTTTCCAGTTTGTTCCCAGTTTATTCCCAGTTTTTTTCAAGTTTGTTCGAGTTTTTTTCCAGTTTGTTTCCAGTTAATTCGAGTTTTTTCCAGTTTGTTTACAGTTTTTTTCCAGTTTGTTTCCAGTTTTTTTCCAGTTTGTTTCCAGTTTATTCCCAGTTTGTTTCCAGTTTATTCCCAGTTTTTTTCAAGTTTGTTCGAGTTTTTTTCCAGTTTGTTTCCAGTTTATTCGAGTTTTTTCCAGTTTGTTTACAGTTTGTTGCCAGGGTATTCCCAGTTTTTTTCAAGTTTGTTCGAGTTTTTTTCCAGTTTGTTTCCAGTTTATTCGAGTTTTTTCCAGTTTGTTTACAGTTTGTTGCCAGGGTATTCCCAGTTTATCTCAAGTTTGTTTCTATTTTGTTTCCAGTTTATGTCTAGTTTGTTTCGAGTTTATTCCCAGTTTATGTCTAGTTTGTTTCCAGTTTGTTACCAGTTTATTCCCAGTTTAACTAAACATTGTTTCCAGTTTATTCCCAGTTTTTTTCCAGTTTGTTCCCAGTTTGCTTCCAGTTTATTTCCAGTTTGTTTCCAGTTTATTCCCAGTTTGTTCCCAGTTTGTTTCAAGTTTATTCCTGGTTTATGTCTAGTTTGTTTCCTGTTTGTTACCAGTTTATTCCCAGTTTATCTCAACATTTGTTTCCAGTTTATTCCCAGTTTATCTCAAGTTTGTTTCCAGTTTTTTCGCAGTTTGTTTCCAGTTTATTCGAGTTTTTTCCAGTTCATTCCCAGTTTGTTTCCAGTTTATTCCCAGTTTGTTTCCAGTTTATTCCCAGTTTGTTTCCAGTTTGTTTCCAGTTTTTTCCCAGTTTGTTTCCAGTTTATTCCCAGTTTGTTTCCAGTTTATTCCCAGTTTGTTTCCAGTTTGTTTCCAGTTTATTCGCAGTTTGTTTCCAGTTTATTCGACTTTTTTCCAGTTCATTCCCAGTTTGTTTCCAGTTTGTTTCCAGTTTATTCCCAGTTTGTTTCCAGTTTATTCCCAGTTTGTTTCCAGTTTTTTCCCAGTTTTTTTCCAGTTTATTCGAGTTTTTTCCAGTTTGATTCCAGTTTATTCCCAGTTTGTTTCCAGTTTATTCCCAGTTTGTTTCCAGTTTGTTTCCAGTTTGTCCTCAATTTGTTTCCATTTTGTTTCCCATTTATTCGCAGTTTGTTTCCAGTTTATTCGAGTTTTTTACAGTTTGATTCCAGTTTATTCCCAGTTTGTTTCCAGTTTATTCCCAGTTTGTTTCCAGTTTGTCCTCAATTTGTTTCCAGTTTGTTTCCCATTTATTCGCAGTTTGTTTCCAGTTTATTCGAGTTTTTTCCATTTTTTTTACAGTTTTTTTTCCAGTTTGTTTCCAGTTTATTCCCAGTTTGTTTCCAGTTTGTTTCCAGTTTGTCCTCAATTTGTTTCCAGTTTGTTTCCAGTTTATTCAAGTTTTTTCCAGTTCATTCCCAGTTTGTTTCCAGTTTGTTTCCATTCTTTTCCCAGTTTATCTCGTTTGTTTCCAGTTTCTTTCCAGTTTCTTCCCATTTTTTCTCTAGTTTATTCGAGTTTTTTTTTCCAGTTTCCAGTTTATTCGAGTTTTTTCCAGTTCATTCCCAGTTTGTTTCCAGTTTGTTTCCAGTTTATTCCCAGTTTGTTTCCAGTTTATTCCCAGTTTGTTTCCAGTTTGTTTCCAGTTTGTCCTCAATTTGTTTCCAGTTTGTTTCCAGTTTATTCGAGTTTTTTCCAGTTCATTCCCAGTTTGTTTCCAGTTTATTCACAGTTTGTTTCCAGTTTGTTTCCAGTTTATTCGCAGTTTGTTTCCAGTTTATTCAAGTTTTTTCCAGTTCATTCCCAGTTTGTTTCCAGTTTGTTTCCAGTTTATTCGAGTTTTTTCCAGTTCATTCCCAGTTTGTTTCCAGTTTGTTTCCAGTTTATTCCCAGTTTTTTTTCCAGTTTATTCGAGTTTTTTCCAGTTTGATTCCAGTTTATTCCCAGTTTGTTTCCAGTTCATTCCCAGTTTGTTTCCAGTTTGTCCTCAATTTGTTTCCATTTTGTTTCCCATTTATTCGCAGTTTGTTTCAAGTTTATTCGAGTTTTTTCCATTTTTTTCCAGTTTTTTTTCCAGTTTGTTTCCAGTTTATTCCCAGTTTGTTTCCAGTTTATTCCCAGTTTGTTTCCAGTTTGTTTCCAGTTTGTCCTCAATTTGTTTCCAGTTTGTTTCCAGTTTATTCGAGTTTTTTCCAGTTCATTCCCAGTTTGTTTCCAGTTTATTCCCAGTTTGTTTCCAGTTTGTTTCCAGTTTATTCGCAGTTTGTTTCCAGTTTATTCGAGTTTTTTCCAGTTCATTCCCAGTTTGTTTCCAGTTTATTCCCAGTTTGTTTCCAGTTTATTCGAGTTTTTTCCAGTTCATTCCCAGTTTGTTTCCAGTTTATTCCCAGTTTGTTTCCAGTTTATTCCCAGTTTGTTTCCAGTTTGTTTCCAGTTTATTCGCAGTTTGTTTCCAGTTTATTCGACTTTTTTCCAGTTCATTCCCAGTTTGTTTCCAGTTTGTTTCCAGTTTATTCCCAGTTTGTTTCCAGTTTTTTCCCAGTTTTTTTCCAGTTTATTCGAGTTTTTTCCAGTTTGATTCCAGTTTATTCCCAGTTTGTTTCCAGTTTATTCCCAGTTTGTTTCCAGTTTGTCCTCAATTTGTTTCCATTTTGTTTACCATTTATTCGCAGTTTGTTTCCAGTTTATTCGAGTTTTTTCCATTTTTTTACAGTTTTTTTTCCAGTTTGTTTCCAGTTTGTTCCCAGTTTGTTTCCAGTTTGTTTCCAGTTTGTCCTCAATTTGTTTCCAGTTTGTTTCCAGTTTATTCGAGTTTTTTCCAGTTCATTCCCAGTTTGTTTCCAGTTTGTTTCCATTCTTTTCCCAGTTTATCTCGTTTGTTTCCAGTTTGTTTCCAGTTTATTCGAGTTTTTTCCAGTTCATTCCCAGTTTGTTTCCAGTTTGTTTCCAGTTTATTCCCAGTTTGTTTCCAGTTTATTCCCAGTTTGTTTCCAGTTTTTTCCCAGTTTTTTTCCAGTTTATTCGAGTTTTTTCCAGTTTGATTCCAGTTTATTCCCAGTTTGTTTCCAGTTCATTCCCAGTTTGTTTCCAGTTTGTCCTCAATTTGTTTCCATTTTGTTTCCCATTTATTCGCAGTTTGTTTCTAGTTTATTCGAGTTTTTTCCATTTTTTTTTACAGTTTTTTTTCCAGTTTGTTTCCAGTTTATTCCCAGTTTGTTTCCAGTTTATTCCCAGTTTGTTTCCAGTTTGTTTCCAGTTTGTCCTCAATTTGTTTCCAGTCTGTTTCCAGTTTATTCGAGTTTTTTCCAGTTCATTCCCAGTTTGTTTCCAGTTTATTCCCAGTTTGTTTCCAGTTTGTTTCCAGTTTATTCGCAGTTTGTTTCCAGTTTATTCGAGTTTTTTTCCAGTTCATTCCCAGTTTGTTTCCAGTTTATTCCCAGTTTGTTTCCAGTTTTTCCCCAGTTTTTTTTCCAGTTTATTCGAGTTTTTTCCAGTTTGATTCCAGTTTATTCCCAGTTTGTTTCCAGTTTATTCCCAGTTTGTTTCCAGTTTGTTTCCAGTTTGTCCTCAATTTGTTTCCAGTTTGTTTCCAGTTTTTTCGAGTTTTTTCCATTTTTTTCCAGTTTTTTTTCCAGTTTGTTTCCAGTTTATTCCCAGTTTGTTTCCAGTTTATTCCCAGTTTGTTTCCAGTTTGTCCTCAATTTGTTTCCAGTTTGTTTCCAGTTTATTCGAGTTTTTTCCAGTTCATTCCCAGTTTCTTTCCAGTTTATTCCCAGTTTGTTTCCAGTTTGTTTCCAGTTTGTCCGTAATTTGTTTCCAGTTTTTTTCCAGTTTGTTTCCAGTTTATTCCCAGTTTGTTTCCAGTTTATTCGCAGTTTGTTTCCAGTTTATTCGAGTTTTTTCCAGTTCATTCCCAGTTTGTTTCCAGTTTGTTTCCAGTTTATTCGAGTTTTTTCCAGTTCATTCCCAGTTTGTTTCCAGTTTATTCCCAGTTTGTTTCACGTTTATTCCCAGTTTGTTTCCAGTTTTTTCCCAGTTTTTTTTTCCAGTTTATTCGAGTTTTTTCCAGTTTGATTCCAGTTTATTCCCAGTTTGTTTCCAGTTTGTCCTCAATTTGTTTCCATTTTGTTTCCCATTTATTCGCAGTTTGTTTCTAGTTTATTCGAGTTTTTTTTCCATTTTTTTTTAGTTTTTTTTCCAGTTTGTTTCCAGTTTATTCCCAGTTTGTTTCCAGTTTATTCCCAGTTTGTTTCCAGTTTGTTTCCAGTTTGTCCTCAATTTGTTTCCAGTTTGTTTCCAGTTTATTCGAGTTTTTTCCAGTTCATTCCCAGTTTGTTTCCAGTTTGTTTCCATTCTTTTCCCAGTTTATCTCGTTTGTTTCCAGTTTCTTTCCAGTTTCTTCCCATTTTTTCTCTAGTTTATTCGAGTTTTTTTTTCCAGTTTCCAGTTTATTCGATATTTTTCCAGTTCATTCCCAGTTTGTTTCCAGTTTTTTTCCAGTTTATTCCCAGTTTGTTTCCAGTTTGTTTCCAGTTTGTCCTCAATTTGTTTCCAGTTTGTTTCCAGTTTATTCGAGTTTTTTCCAGTTCATTCCCAGTTTGTTTCCAGTTTATTCACAGTTTGTTTCCAGTTTGTTTCCAGTTTATTCGCAGTTTGTTTCCAGTTTATTTGAGTTTTTTCCAGTTCATTCCCAGTTTGTTTCCAGTTTGTTTCCAGTTTATTCGAGTTTTTTCCAGTTCATTCCCAGTTTGTTTCCAGTTTGTTTCCAGTTTATTCCCAGTTTGTTTCCAGTTTATTCCCAGTTTGTTTCCAGTTTTTTCCCAGTTTTTTTTCCAGTTTATTCGAGTTTTTTCCAGTTTGATTCCAGTTTATTCCCAGTTTGTTTCCAGTTTGTTTCCAGTTTATTCGAGTTTTTTCCAGTTCATTCCCAGTTTGTTTCCAGTTTATTCCCAGTTTGTTTCCAGTTTATTCCCAGTTTGTTTCCAGTTTTTTCCCAGTTTTTTTCCAGTTTATTCGAGTTTTTTCCAGTTTGATTCCAGTTTATTCCCAGTTTGTTTCCAGTTCATTCCCAGTTTGTTTCCAGTTTGTCCTCAATTTGTTTCCATTTTGTTTCCCATTTATTCGCAGTTTGTTTCTAGTTCATTCGAGTTTTTTCCATTTTTTTTAACAGTTTTTTTTCCAGTTTGTTTCCAGTTTATTCCCAGTTTGTTTCCAGTTTATTCCCAGTTTGTTTCCAGTTTGTTTCCAGTTTGTCCTCAATTTGTTTCCAGTTTGTTTCCAGTTTATTCGAGTTTTTTCCAGTTCATTCCCAGTTTTTTTCCAGTTTATTCCCAGTTTGTTTCCAGTTTGTTTCCAGTTTATTCGCAGTTTGTTTCCAGTTTATTCGAGTTTTTTTCCAGTTCATTCCCAGTTTGTTTCCAGTTTATTCCCAGTTTGTTTCCAGTTTTTCCCCAGTTTTTTTTCCAGTTTATTCGAGTTTTTTCCAGTTTGATTCCAGTTTATTCCCAGTTTGTTTCCAGTTTATTCCCAGTTTGTTTCCAGTTTGTTTCCAGTTTGTCCTCAATTTGTTTCCAGTTTGTTTCCAGTTTTTTCGAGTTTTTTCCATTTTTTTCCAGTTTTTTTTCCAGTTTGTTTCCAGTTTATTCCCAGTTTGTTTCCAGTTTATTCCCAGTTAGTTTCCAGTTTGTCCTCAATTTGTTTCCAGTTTGTTTCAAGTTTATTCGAGTTTTTTTCCAGTTCATTCCCAGTTTCTTTCCAGTTTATTCCCAGTTTGTTTCCAGTTTGTCCGTAATTTGTTTCCAGTTTTTTTCCAGTTTGTTTCCAGTTTATTCCCAGTTTGTTTCCAGTTTGTTTCCAGTTTATTCGCAGTTTGTTTCCAGTTTATTCGAGTTTTTTCCAGTTCATTCCCAGTTTGTTTCCAGTTTGTTTCCAGTTTATTCGAGTTTTTTCCAGTTCATTCCCAGTTTGTTTCCAGTTTGTTTCCAGTTTATTCCCAGTTTGTTTCCAGTTTATTCCCAGTTTGTTTCCAGTTTTTTCCCAGTTTTTTTCCAGTTTATTCGAGTTTTTTCCAGTTCATTCCCAGTTTGTTTCCAGTTTGTTTCCAGTTTATTCCCAGTTTGTTTCCAGTTCATTCCCAGTTTGTTTCCAGTTTGTCCTCAATTTGTTTCCATTTTGTTTCCCATTTATTCGCAGTTTGTTTCAAGTTTATTCGAGTTTTTTCCATTTTTTTCCAGTTTTTTTTCCAGTTTGTTTCCAGTTTATTCCCAGTTTGTTTCCAGTTTATTCCCAGTTTGTTTCCAGTTTGTTTCCAGTTTGTCCTCAATTTGTTTCCAGTTTGTTTCCAGTTTATTCGAGTTTTTTCCAGTTCATTCCCAGTTTGTTTCCAGTTTATTCCCAGTTTGTTTCCAGTTTGTTTCCAGTTTATTCGCAGTTTGTTTCCAGTTTATTCGAGTTTTTTCCAGTTCATTCCCAGTTTGTTTCCAGTTTATTCCCAGTTTGTTTCCAGTTTATTCGAGTTTTTTCCAGTTCATTCCCAGTTTGTTTCCAGTTTATTCCCAGTTTGTTTCCAGTTTATTCCCAGTTTGTTTCCAGTTTGTTTCCAGTTTATTCGCAGTTTGTTTCCAGTTTATTCGACTTTTTTCCAGTTCATTCCCAGTTTGTTTCCAGTTTGTTTCCAGTTTATTCCCAGTTTGTTTCCAGTTTATTCCCAGTTTGTTTCCAGTTTTTTCCCAGTTTTTTTCCAGTTTATTCGAGTTTTTTCCAGTTTGATTCCAGTTTATTCCCAGTTTGTTTCCAGTTTATTCCCAGTTTGTTTCCAGTTTGTTTCCAGTTTGTCCTCAATTTGTTTCCATTTTGTTTCCCATTTATTCGCAGTTTGTTTCCAGTTTATTCGAGTTTTTTCCATTTTTTTACAGTTTTTTTTCCAGTTTGTTTCCAGTTTGTTCCCAGTTTGTTTCCAGTTTGTCCTCAATTTGTTTCCAGTTTGTTTCCAGTTTATTCGAGTTTTTTCCAGTTCATTCCCAGTTTGTTTCCAGTTTGTTTCCATTCTTTTCCCAGTTTATCTCGTTTGTTTCCAGTTTCTTTCCAGTTTCTTCCCATTTTTTCTCTAGTTTATTCAAGGTTTTTTTTTCCAGTTTCCAGTTTATTCGAGTTTTTTCCAGTTCATTCCCAGTTTGTTTCCA
Source organism: Telmatherina bonti (assembly GCF_933228915.1). NCBI lineage: Eukaryota > Metazoa > Chordata > Actinopteri > Atheriniformes > Telmatherinidae > Telmatherina > Telmatherina bonti. The sequence continues at coordinate 1,696,690 of NC_136623.1, read as the reverse complement.
GTTTTTTTCCAGTTTATTCCCAGTTTGTTTCCAGTTTATTCCCAGTTTGTTTCCAGTTTGTTTCCAGTTTGTCCTCAATTTGTTTCCAGTTTGTTTCCAGTTTATTCGAGTTTTTTCCAGTTCATTCCCAGTTTGTTTCCAGTTTATTCACAGTTTGTTTCCAGTTTGTTTCCAGTTTATTCGCAGTTTGTTTCCAGTTTATTCGAGTTTTTTCCAGTTCATTCCCAGTTTGTTTCCAGTTTGTTTCCAGTTTATTCGAGTTTTTTCCAGTTCATTCCCAGTTTGTTTCCAGTTTATTCCCAGTTTATTTCCAGTTTATTCCCAGTTTGTTTCCAGTTTTTTCCCAGTTTTTTTTCCAGTTTATTCGAGTTTTTTCCAGTTTGATTCCAGTTTATTCCCAGTTTGTTTCCAGTTTGTTTCCAGTTTATTCGAGTTTTTTCCAGTTCATTCCCAGTTTGTTTCCAGTTTGTTTCCAGTTTATTCCCAGTTTGTTTCCAGTTTTTTCCCAGTTTTTTTCCAGTTTATTCGAGTTTTTTCCAGTTTGATTCCAGTTTATTCCCAGTTTGTTTCCAGTTCATTCCCAGTTTGTTTCCAGTTTGTCCTCAATTTGTTTCCATTTTGTTTCCCATTTATTCGCAGTTTGTTTCTAGTTTATTCGAGTTTTTTCCATTTTTTTTACAGTTTTTTTTCCAGTTTGTTTCCAGTTTGTCCTCAATTTGTTTCCATTTTGTTTCCCATTTATTCGCAGTTTGTTTCCAGTTTATTCGAGTTTTTTCCAGTTCATTCCCAGTTTGTTTCCAGTTTATTCCCAGTTTGTTTCCAGTTTATTCGAGTTTTTTCCAGTTCATTCCCAGTTTGTTTCCAGTTTATTCCCAGTTTGTTTCCAGTTTATTCCCGGTTTATGTCCAGTTTGTTTCCAGTTTATTCGCAGTTTGTTTCCAGTTTATTCGACTTTTTTCCAGTTCATTCCCAGTTTGTTTCCAGTTTGTTTCCAGTTTATTCCCAGTTTGTTTCCAGTTTATTCCCAGTTTGTTTCCAGTTTTTTCCCAGTTTTTTTCCAGTTTATTCGAGTTTTTTCCAGTTTGATTCCAGTTTATTCCCAGTTTGTTTCCAGTTTATTCCCAGTTTGTTTCCAGTTTGTTTCCAGTTTGTCCTCAATTTGTTTCCATTTTGTTTCCCATTTATTCGCAGTTTGTTTCCAGTTTATTCGAGTTTTTTCCATTTTTTTACAGTTTTTTTTCCAGTTTGTTTCCAGTTTGTTCCCAGTTTGTTTCCAGTTTGTTTCCAGTTTGTCCTCAATTTGTTTCCAGTTTGTTTCCAGTTTATTCGAGTTTTTTCCAGTTCATTCCCAGTTTGTTTCCAGTTTGTTTCCATTCTTTTCCCAGTTTATCTCGTTTGTTTCCAGTTTCTTTCCAGTTTCTTCCCATTTTTTGTCTAGTTTATTCAAGGTTTTTTTTCCAGTTTCCAGTTTATTCGAGGTTTTTCCAGTTCATTCCCAGTTTGTTTCCAGTTTTTTTCCAGTTTATTCCCAGTTTGTTTCCAGTTTATTCCCAGTTTGTTTCCAATTTGTTTCCAGTTTGTCCTCAATTTGTTTCCAGTTTGTTTCCAGTTTATTCGAGTTTTTTCCAGTTCATTCCCAGTTTGTTTCCAGTTTATTCACAGTTTGTTTCCAGTTTGTTTCCAGTTTATTCGCAGTTTGTTTCCAGTTTATTCGAGTTTTTTCCAGTTCATTCCCAGTTTGTTTCCAGTTTGTTTCCAGTTTATTCGAGTTTTTTCCAGTTCATTCCCAGTTTGTTTCCAGTTTGTCTCCAGTTTATTCCCAGTTTGTTTCCAGTTTATTCCCAGTTTGTTTCCAGTTTTTTCCCAGTTTGTTTCCAGTTTATTCCCAGTTTGTTTCCTGTTTGTTTCCAGTTTGTCCTCAATTTGTTTCCATTTTGTTTCCCATTTATTCGCAGTTTGTTTCCAGTTTATTCGAGTTTTTTCCATTTTTTTACAGTTTTTTTTCCAGTTTGTTTCCAGTTTGTTCCCAGTTTGTTTCCAGTTTGTCCTCAATTTGTTTCCAGTTTGTTTCCAGTTTATTCGAGTTTTTTCCAGTTCATTCCCAGTTTGTTTCCAGTTTGTTTCCATTCTTTTCCCAGTTTATCTCGTTTGTTTCCAGTTTCTTTCCAGTTTCTTCCCATTTTTTCTCTAGTTTATTCAAGGTTTTTTTTCCAGTTTCCAGTTTATTCGAGTTTTTTCCAGTTCATTCCCAGTTTGTTTCCAGTTTTTTTCCAGTTTATTCCCAGTTTGTTTCCAGTTTATTCCCAGTTTGTTTCCAGTTTGTTTCCAGTTTGTCCTCAATTTGTTTCCAGTTTGTTTCCAGTTTATTCGAGTTTTTTCCAGTTCATTCCCAGTTTGTTTCCAGTTTATTCACAGTTTGTTTCCAGTTTGTTTCCAGTTTATTCGCAGTTTGTTTCCAGTTTATTCGAGTTTTTTCCAGTTCATTCCCAGTTTGTTTCCAGTTTGTTTCCAGTTTATTCGAGTTTTTTCCAGTTCATTCCCAGTTTGTTTCCAGTTTGTTTCCATTCTTTTCCCAGTTTATCTCGTTTGTTTCCAGTTTCTTTCCAGTTTCTTCCCATTTTTTCTCTAGTTTATTCAAGGTTTTTTTTCCAGTTTCCAGTTTATTCGAGTTTTTTCCAGTTCATTCCCAGTTTGTTTCCAGTTTTTTTCCAGTTTATTCCCAGTTTGTTTCCAGTTTATTCCCAGTTTGTTTCCAGTTTGTTTCCAGTTTGTCCTCAATTTGTTTCCAGTTTGTTTCCAGTTTATTCGAGTTTTTTCCAGTTCATTCCCAGTTTGTTTCCAGTTTATTCACAGTTTGTTTCCAGTTTGTTTCCAGTTTATTCGCAGTTTGTTTCCAGTTTATTCGAGTTTTTTCCAGTTCATTCCCAGTTTGTTTCCAGTTTGTTTCCAGTTTATTCGAGTTTTTTCCAGTTCATTCCCAGTTTGTTTCCAGTTTATTCCCAGTTTATTTCCAGTTTATTCCCAGTTTGTTTCCAGTTTTTTCCCAGTTTTTTTTCCAGTTTATTCGAGTTTTTTCCAGTTTGATTCCAGTTTATTCCCAGTTTGTTTCCAGTTTGTTTCCAGTTTATTCGAGTTTTTTCCAGTTCATTCCCAGTTTGTTTCCAGTTTGTTTCCAGTTTATTCCCAGTTTGTTTCCAGTTTTTTCCCAGTTTTTTCCAGTTTATTCGAGTTTTTTCCAGTTTGATTCCAGTTTATTCCCAGTTTGTTTCCAGTTCATTCCCAGTTTGTTTCCAGTTTGTCCTCAATTTGTTTCCATTTTGTTTCCCATTTATTCGCAGTTTGTTTCTAGTTTATTCGAGTTTTTTCCATTTTTTTTTACAGTTTTTTTTCCAGTTTGTTTCCAGTTTGTCCTCAATTTGTTTCCATTTTGTTTCCCATTTATTCGCAGTTTGTTTCCAGTTTATTCGAGTTTTTTCCAGTTCATTCCCAGTTTGTTTCCAGTTTATTCCCAGTTTGTTTCCAGTTTATTCGAGTTTTTTCCAGTTCATTCCCAGTTTGTTTCCAGTTTATTCCCAGTTTGTTTCCAGTTTATTCCCGGTTTATGTCCAGTTTGTTTCCAGTTTATTCGCAGTTTGTTTCCAGTTTATTCGACTTTTTTCCAGTTCATTCCCAGTTTGTTTCCAGTTTGTTTCCAGTTTATTCCCAGTTTGTTTCCAGTTTATTCCCAGTTTGTTTCCAGTTTTTTCCCAGTTTTTTTCCAGTTTATTCGAGTTTTTTCCAGTTTGATTCCAGTTTATTCCCAGTTTGTTTCCAGTTTATTCCCAGTTTGTTTCCAGTTTGTTTCCAGTTTATTCGCAGTTTGTTTCCAGTTTATTCGAGTTTTTTCCATTTTTTTACAGTTTTTTTTCCAGTTTGTTTCCAGTTTGTTCCCAGTTTGTTTCCAGTTTGTTTCCAGTTTGTCCTCAATTTGTTTCCAGTTTGTTTCCAGTTTATTCGAGTTTTTTCCAGTTCATTCCCAGTTTGTTTCCAGTTTGTTTCCATTCTTTTCCCAGTTTATCTCGTTTGTTTCCAGTTTCTTTCCAGTTTCTTCCCATTTTTTCTCTAGTTTATTCAAGGTTTTTTTTTCCAGTTTCCAGTTTATTCGAGTTTTTTCCAGTTCATTCCCAGTTTGTTACCAGTTTTTTTCCAGTTTATTCCCAGTTTGTTTCCAGTTTATTCCCAGTTTGTTTCCAATTTGTTTCCAGTTTGTCCTCAATTTGTTTCCAGTTTGTTTCCAGTTTATTCGAGTTTTTTCCAGTTCATTCCCAGTTTGTTTCCAGTTTATTCACAGTTTGTTTCCAGTTTGTTTCCAGTTTATTCGCAGTTTGTTTCCAGTTTATTCGAGTTTTTTCCAGTTCATTCCCAGTTTGTTTCCAGTTTGTTTCCAGTTTATTCGAGTTTTTTCCAGTTCATTCCCAGTTTGTTTCCAGTTTGTTTCCAGTTTATTCCCAGTTTGTTTCCAGTTTATTCCCAGTTTGTTTCCAGTTTTTTCCCAGTTTTTTTCCAGTTTATTCGAGTTTTTTCCAGTTTGATTCCAGTTTATTCCCAGTTTGTTTCCAGTTCATTCCCAGTTTGTTTCCAGTTTGTGCTCAATTTGTTTCCATTTTGTTTCCCATTTATTCGCAGTTTGTTTCAAGTTTATTCGAGTTTTTTCCATTTTTTTCCAGTTTTTTTTCCAGTTTGTTTCCAGTTTATTCCCAGTTTGTTTCCAGTTTATTCCCAGTTTGTTTCCAGTTTGTTTCCAGTTTGTCCTCAATTTGTTTCCAGTTTGTTTCCAGTTTATTCGAGTTTTTTCCAGTTCATTCCCAGTTTGTTTCGTTTATTCCCAGTTTGTTTCCAGTTTGTTTCCAGTTTATTCGCAGTTTGTTTCCAGTTTATTCGAGTTTTTTCCAGTTCATTCCCAGTTTGTTTCCAGTTTATTCCCAGTTTGTTTCCAGTTTATTCGAGTTTTTTCCAGTTCATTCCCAGTTTGTTTCCAGTTTATTCCCAGTTTGTTTCCAGTTTATTCCCAGTTTGTTTCCAGTTTGTTTCCAGTTTATTCGCAGTTTGTTTCCAGTTTATTCGACTTTTTTCCAGTTCATTCCCAGTTTGTTTCCAGTTTGTTTCCAGTTTATTCCCAGTTTGTTTCCAGTTTATTCCCAGTTTGTTTCCAGTTTTTTCCCAGTTTTTTTCCAGTTTATTCGAGTTTTTTCCAGTTTGATTCCAGTTTATTCCCAGTTTGTTTCCAGTTTATTCCCAGTTTGTTTCCAGTTTGTTTCCAGTTTGTCCTCAATTTGTTTCCATTTTGTTTCCCATTTATTCGCAGTTTATTTCCAGTTTATTCGAGTTTTTTCCATTTTTTTACAGTTTTTTTTCCAGTTTGTTTCCAGTTTGTTCCCAGTTTGTTTCCAGTTTGTTTCCAGTTTGTCCTCAATTTGTTTCCAGTTTGTTTCCAGTTTATTCGAGTTTTTTCCAGTTCATTCCCAGTTTGTTTCCAGTTTGTTTCCATTCTTTTCCCAGTTTATCTCGTTTGTTTCCAGTTTCTTTCCAGTTTCTTCCCATTTTTTCTCTAGTTTATTCAAGGTTTTTTTTCCAGTTTCCAGTTTATTCGAGTTTTTTCCAGTTCATTCCCAGTTTGTTTCCAGTTTTTTTCCAGTTTATTCCCAGTTTGTTTCCAGTTTATTCCCAGTTTGTTTCCAGTTTGTTTCCAGTTTGTCCTCAATTTGTTTCCAGTTTGTTTCCAGTTTATTCGAGTTTTTTCCAGTTCATTCCCAGTTTGTTTCCAGTTTGTTTCCATTCTTTTCCCAGTTTATCTCGTTTGTTTCCAGTTTCTTTCCAGTTTCTTCCCATTTTTTCTCTAGTTTATTCAAGGTTTTTTTTCCAGTTTCCAGTTTATTCGAGTTTTTTCCAGTTCATTCCCAGTTTGTTTCCAGTTTTTTTCCAGTTTATTCCCAGTTTGTTTCCAGTTTATTCCCAGTTTGTTTCCAATTTGTTTCCAGTTTGTCCTCAATTTGTTTCCAGTTTGTTTCCAGTTTATTCGAGTTTTTTCCAGTTCATTCCCAGTTTGTTTCCAGTTTATTCACAGTTTGTTTCCAGTTTGTTTCCAGTTTATTCGCAGTTTGTTTCCAGTTTATTCGAGTTTTTTCCAGTTCATTCCCAGTTTGTTTCCAGTTTGTTTCCAGTTTATTCGAGTTTTTTCCAGTTCATTCCCAGTTTGTTTCCAGTTTGTCTCCAGTTTATTCCCAGTTTGTTTCCAGTTTATTCCCAGTTTGTTTCCAGTTTTTTCCCAGTTTTTTTCCAGTTTATTCGAGTTTTTTCCAGTTTGATTCCAGTTTATTCCCAGTTTGTTTCCAGTTCATTCCCAGTTTGTTTCCAGTTTGTCCTCAATTTGTTTCCATTTTGTTTCCCATTTATTCGCAGTTTGTTTCAAGTTTATTCGAGTTTTTTCAATTTTTTTCCAGTTTTTTTTCCAGTTTGTTTCCAGTTTATTCCCAGTTTGTTTCCAGTTTATTCCCAGTTTGTTTCCAGTTTGTTTCCAGTTTGTCCTCAATTTGTTTCCAGTTTGTTTCCAGTTTATTCGAGTTTTTTCCAGTTCATTCCCAGTTTGTTTCGTTTATTCCCAGTTTGTTTCCAGTTTGTTTCCAGTTTATTCGCAGTTTGTTTCCAGTTTATTCGAGTTTTTTCCAGTTCATTCCCAGTTTGTTTCCAGTTTATTCCCAGTTTGTTTCCAGTTTATTCCCAGTTTGTTTCCAGTTTTTTCCCAGTTTTTTTCCAGTTTATTCGAGTTTTTTCCAGTTTGATTCCAGTTTATTCCCAGTTTGTTTCCAGTTCATTCCCAGTTTGTTTCCAGTTTGTGCTCAATTTGTTTCCATTTTGTTTCCCATTTATTCGCAGTTTGTTTCAAGTTTATTCGAGTTTTTTCCATTTTTTTCCAGTTTTTTTTCCAGTTTGTTTCCAGTTTATTCCCAGTTTGTTTCCAGTTTATTCCCAGTTTGTTTCCAGTTTGTTTCCAGTTTGTCCTCAATTTGTTTCCAGTTTGTTTCCAGTTTATTCGAGTTTGTCCTCAATTTGTTTCCAGTTTGTTTCCAGTTTATTCGAGTTTTTTCCAGTTCATTCCCAGTTTGTTTCCAGTTTATTCACAGTTTGTTTCCAGTTTGTTTCCAGTTTATTCGCAGTTTGTTTCCAGTTTATTCGAGTTTTTTCCAGTTCATTCCCAGTTTGTTTCCAGTTTGTTTCCAGTTTATTCGAGTTTTTTCCAGTTCATTCCCAGTTTGTTTCCAGTTTATTCCCAGTTTATTTCCAGTTTATTCCCAGTTTGTTTCCAGTTTTTTCCCAGTTTTTTTTCCAGTTTATTCGAGTTTTTTCCAGTTTGATTCCAGTTTATTCCCAGTTTGTTTCCAGTTTGTTTCCAGTTTATTCACAGTTTGTTTCCAGTTTGTTTCCAGTTTATTCGCAGTTTGTTTCCAGTTTATTCGAGTTTTTTCCAGTTCATTCCCAGTTTGTTTCCAGTTTGTTTCCAGTTTATTCGAGTTTTTTCCAGTTCATTCCCAGTTTGTTTCCAGTTTGTTTCCAGTTTATTCCCAGTTTGTTTCCAGTTTATTCCCAGTTTGTTTCCAGTTTTTTCCCAGTTTTTTTCCAGTTTATTCGAGTTTTTTCCAGTTTGATTCCAGTTTATTCCCAGTTTGTTTCCAGTTCATTCCCAGTTTGTTTCCAGTTTGTGCTCAATTTGTTTCCATTTTGTTTCCCATTTATTCGCAGTTTGTTTCAAGTTTATTCGAGTTTTTTCCATTTTTTTCCAGTTTTTTTTCCAGTTTGTTTCCAGTTTATTCCCAGTTTGTTTCCAGTTTATTCCCAGTTTGTTTCCAGTTTGTTTCCAGTTTGTCCTCAATTTGTTTCCAGTTTGTTTCCAGTTTATTCGAGTTTTTTCCAGTTCATTCCCAGTTTGTTTCGTTTATTCCCAGTTTGTTTCCAGTTTGTTTCCAGTTTATTCGCAGTTTGTTTCCAGTTTATTCGAGTTTTTTCCAGTTCATTCCCAGTTTGTTTCCAGTTTATTCCCAGTTTGTTTCCAGTTTATTCGAGTTTTTTCCAGTTCATTCCCAGTTTGTTTCCAGTTTATTCCCAGTTTGTTTCCAGTTTATTCCCAGTTTGTTTCCAGTTTGTTTCCAGTTTATTCGCAGTTTGTTTCCAGTTTATTCGACTTTTTTCCAGTTCATTCCCAGTTTGTTTCCAGTTTGTTTCCAGTTTATTCCCAGTTTGTTTCCAGTTTATTCCCAGTTTGTTTCCAGTTTTTTCCCAGTTTTTTTCCAGTTTATTCGAGTTTTTTCCAGTTTGATTCCAGTTTATTCCCAGTTTGTTTCCAGTTTATTCCCAGTTTGTTTCCAGTTTGTTTCCAGTTTGTCCTCAATTTGTTTCCATTTTGTTTCCCATTTATTCGCAGTTTATTTCCAGTTTATTCGAGTTTTTTCCATTTTTTTACAGTTTTTTTTCCAGTTTGTTTCCAGTTTGTTCCCAGTTTGTTTCCAGTTTGTTTCCAGTTTGTCCTCAATTTGTTTCCAGTTTGTTTCCAGTTTATTCGAGTTTTTTCCAGTTCATTCCCAGTTTGTTTCCAGTTTGTTTCCATTCTTTTCCCAGTTTATCTCGTTTGTTTCCAGTTTCTTTCCAGTTTCTTCCCATTTTTTCTCTAGTTTATTCAAGGTTTTTTTTCCAGTTTCCAGTTTATTCGAGTTTTTTCCAGTTCATTCCCAGTTTGTTTCCAGTTTTTTTCCAGTTTATTCCCAGTTTGTTTCCAGTTCATTCGACTTTTTTCCAGTTCATTCCCAGTTTGTTTCCAGTTTGTTTCCAGTTTATTCCCAGTTTGTTTCCAGTTTATTCCCAGTTTGTTTCCAGTTTTTTCCCAGTTTTTTTCCAGTTTATTCGAGTTTTTTCCAGTTCATTCCCAGTTTGTTTCCAGTTTGTTTCCAGTTTATTCCCAGTTTGTTTCCAGTTTATTCCCAGTTTGTTTCCAGTTTTTTCCCAGTTTTTTTCCAGTTTATTCGAGTTTTTTCCAGTTTGATTCCAGTTTATTCCCAGTTTGTTTCCAGTTCATTCCCAGTTTGTTTCCAGTTTGTCCTCAATTTGTTTCCATTTTGTTTCCCATTTATTCGCAGTTTGTTTCAAGTTTATTCGAGTTTTTTCCATTTTTTTCCAGTTTTTTTTCCAGTTTGTTTCCAGTTTATTCCCAGTTTGTTTCCAGTTTGTTCCCAGTTTGTTTCCAGTTTGTTTCCAGTTTGTCCTCAATTTGTTTCCAGTTTGTTTCCAGTTTATTCGAGTTTTTTCCAGTTCATTCCCAGTTTGTTTCGTTTATTCCCAGTTTGTTTCCAGTTTGTTTCCAGTTTATTCGCAGTTTGTTTCCAGTTTATTCGAGTTTTTTCCAGTTCATTCCCAGTTTGTTTCCAGTTTATTCCCAGTTTGTTTCCAGTTTATTCCCAGTTTGTTTCCAGTTTTTTCCCAGTTTTTTTCCAGTTTATTCGAGTTTTTTCCAGTTTGATTCCAGTTTATTCCCAGTTTGTTTCCAGTTCATTCCCAGTTTGTTTCCAGTTTGTGCTCAATTTGTTTCCATTTTGTTTCCCATTTATTCGCAGTTTGTTTCAAGTTTATTCGAGTTTTTTCCATTTTTTTCCAGTTTTTTTTCCAGTTTGTTTCCAGTTTATTCCCAGTTTGTTTCCAGTTTATTCCCAGTTTGTTTCCAGTTTGTTTCCAGTTTGTCCTCAATTTGTTTCCAGTTTGTTTCCAGTTTATTCGAGTTTGTCCTCAATTTGTTTCCAGTTTGTTTCCAGTTTATTCGAGTTTTTTCCAGTTCATTCCCAGTTTGTTTCCAGTTTATTCACAGTTTGTTTCCAGTTTGTTTCCAGTTTATTCGCAGTTTGTTTCCAGTTTATTCGAGTTTTTTCCAGTTCATTCCCAGTTTGTTTCCAGTTTGTTTCCAGTTTATTCGAGTTTTTTCCAGTTCATTCCCAGTTTGTTTCCAGTTTATTCCCAGTTTATTTCCAGTTTATTCCCAGTTTGTTTCCAGTTTTTTCCCAGTTTTTTTTCCAGTTTATTCGAGTTTTTTCCAGTTTGATTCCAGTTTATTCCCAGTTTGTTTCCAGTTTGTTTCCAGTTTATTCGAGTTTTTTCCAGTTCATTCCCAGTTTGTTTCCAGTTTGTTTCCAGTTTATTCCCAGTTTGTTTCCAGTTTTTTCCCAGTTTTTTTCCAGTTTATTCGAGTTTTTTCCAGTTTGATTCCAGTTTATTCCCAGTTTGTTTCCAGTTCATTACCAGTTTGTTTCCAGTTTGTCCTCAATTTGTTTCCATTTTGTTTCCCATTTATTCGCAGTTTGTTTCTAGTTTATTCGAGTTTTTTCCATTTTTTTTACAGTTTTTTTTCCAGTTTGTTTCCAGTTTGTCCTCAATTTGTTTCCATTTTGTTTCCCATTTATCCGCAGTTTGTTTCCAGTTTATTCGAGTTTTTTCCAGTTCATTCCCAGTTTGTTTCCAGTTTATTCCCAGTTTGTTTCCAGTTTATTCGAGTTTTTTCCAGTTCATTCCCAGTTTGTTTCCAGTTTATTCCCAGTTTGTTTCCAGTTTATTCCCGGTTTATGTCCAGTTTGTTTCCAGTTTATTCGCAGTTTGTTTCCAGTTTATTCGACTTTTTTCCAGTTCATTCCCAGTTTGTTTCCAGTTTGTTTCCAGTTTATTCCCAGTTTGTTTCCAGTTTATTCCCAGTTTGTTTCCAGTTTTTTCCCAGTTTTTTTCCAGTTTATTCGAGTTTTTTCCAGTTTGATTCCAGTTTATTCCCAGTTTGTTTCCAGTTTATTCCCAGTTTGTTTCCAGTTTGTTTCCAGTTTGTCCTCAATTTGTTTCCATTTTGTTTCCCATTTATTCGCAGTTTGTTTCCAGTTTATTCGAGTTTTTTCCATTTTTTTACAGTTTTTTTTCCAGTTTGTTTCCAGTTTGTTCCCAGTTTGTTTCCAGTTTGTTTCCAGTTTGTCCTCAATTTGTTTCCAGTTTGTTTCCAGTTTATTCGAGTTTTTTCCAGTTCATTCCCAGTTTGTTTCCAGTTTGTTTCCATTCTTTTCCCAGTTTATCTCGTTTGTTTCCAGTTTCTTTCCAGTTTCTTCCCATTTTTTCTCTAGTTTATTCAAGGTTTTTTTTCCAGTTTCCAGTTTATTCGAGTTTTTTCCAGTTCATTCCCAGTTTGTTTCCAGTTTTTTTCCAGTTTATTCCCAGTTTGTTTCCAGTTTATTCCCAGTTTGTTTCCAATTTGTTTCCAGTTTGTCCTCAATTTGTTTCCAGTTTGTTTCCAGTTTATTCGAGTTTTTTCCAGTTCATTCCCAGTTTGTTTCCAGTTTATTCACAGTTTGTTTCCAGTTTGTTTCCAGTTTATTCGCAGTTTGTTTCCAGTTTATTCGAGTTTTTTCCAGTTCATTCCCAGTTTGTTTCCAGTTTGTTTCCAGTTTATTCGAGTTTTTTCCAGTTCATTCCCAGTTTGTTTCCAGTTTGTTTCCAGTTTATTCCCAGTTTGTTTCCAGTTTATTCCCAGTTTGTTTCCAGTTTTTTCCCAGTTTGTTTCCAGTTTATTCCCAGTTTGTTTCCAGTTTTTTCCCAGTTTTTTTCCAGTTTATTCGAGTTTTTTCCAGTTCATTCCCAGTTTGTTTCCAGTTTGTTTCCAGTTTATTCCCAGTTTGTTTCCAGTTTATTCCCAGTTTGTTTCCAGTTTTTTCCCAGTTTTTTTCCAGTTTATTCGAGTTTTTTCCAGTTTGATTCCAGTTTATTCCCAGTTTGTTTCCAGTTCATTCCCAGTTTGTTTCCAGTTTGTCCTCAATTTGTTTCCATTTTGTTTCCCATTTATTCGCAGTTTGTTTCAAGTTTATTCGAGTTTTTTCCATTTTTTTCCAGTTTTTTTTCCAGTTTGTTTCCAGTTTATTCCCAGTTTGTTTCCAGTTTATTCCCAGTTTGTTTCCAGTTTGTTTCCAGTTTGTCCTCAATTTGTTTCCAGTTTGTTTCCAGTTTATTCGAGTTTTTTCCAGTTCATTCCCAGTTTGTTTCGTTTATTCCCAGTTTGTTTCCAGTTTGTTTCCAGTTTATTCGCAGTTTGTTTCCAGTTTATTCGAGTTTTTTCCAGTTCATTCCCAGTTTGTTTCCAGTTTATTCCCAGTTTGTTTCCAGTTTATTCCCAGTTTGTTTCCAGTTTTTTCCCAGTTTTTTTCCAGTTTATTCGAGTTTTTTCCAGTTTGATTCCAGTTTATTCCCAGTTTGTTTCCAGTTCATTCCCAGTTTGTTTCCAGTTTGTGCTCAATTTGTTTCCATTTTGTTTCCCATTTATTCGCAGTTTGTTTCAAGTTTATTCGAGTTTTTTCCATTTTTTTCCAGTTTTTTTTCCAGTTTGTTTCCAGTTTATTCCCAGTTTGTTTCCAGTTTATTCCCAGTTTGTTTCCAGTTTGTTTCCAGTTTGTCCTCAATTTGTTTCCAGTTTGTTTCCAGTTTATTCGAGTTTGTCCTCAATTTGTTTCCAGTTTGTTTCCAGTTTATTCGAGTTTTTTCCAGTTCATTCCCAGTTTGTTTCCAGTTTATTCACAGTTTGTTTCCAGTTTGTTTCCAGTTTATTCGCAGTTTGTTTCCAGTTTATTCGAGTTTTTTCCAGTTCATTCCCAGTTTGTTTCCAGTTTGTTTCCAGTTTATTCGAGTTTTTTCCAGTTCATTCCCAGTTTGTTTCCAGTTTATTCCCAGTTTATTTCCAGTTTATTCCCAGTTTGTTTCCAGTTTTTTCCCAGTTTTTTTTCCAGTTTATTCGAGTTTTTTCCAGTTTGATTCCAGTTTATTCCCAGTTTGTTTCCAGTTTGTTTCCAGTTTATTCGAGTTTTTTCCAGTTCATTCCCAGTTTGTTTCCAGTTTGTTTCCAGTTTATTCCCAGTTTGTTTCCAGTTTTTTCCCAGTTTTTTTCCAGTTTATTCGAGTTTTTTCCAGTTTGATTCCAGTTTATTCCCAGTTTGTTTCCAGTTCATTACCAGTTTGTTTCCAGTTTGTCCTCAATTTGTTTCCATTTTGTTTCCCATTTATTCGCAGTTTGTTTCTAGTTTATTCGAGTTTTTTCCATTTTTTTTACAGTTTTTTTTCCAGTTTGTTTCCAGTTTGTCCTCAATTTGTTTCCATTTTGTTTCCCATTTATTCGCAGTTTGTTTCCAGTTTATTCGAGTTTTTTCCAGTTCATTCCCAGTTTGTTTCCAGTTTATTCCCAGTTTGTTTCCAGTTTATTCGAGTTTTTTCCAGTTCATTCCCAGTTTGTTTCCAGTTTATTCCCAGTTTGTTTCCAGTTTATTCCCGGTTTATGTCCAGTTTGTTTCCAGTTTATTCGCAGTTTGTTTCCAGTTTATTCGACTTTTTTCCAGTTCATTCCCAGTTTGTTTCCAGTTTGTTTCCAGTTTATTCCCAGTTTGTTTCCAGTTTATTCCCAGTTTGTTTCCAGTTTTTTCCCAGTTTTTTTCCAGTTTATTCGAGTTTTTTCCAGTTTGATTCCAGTTTATTCCCAGTTTGTTTCCAGTTTATTCCCAGTTTGTTTCCAGTTTGTTTCCAGTTTGTCCTCAATTTGTTTCCATTTTGTTTCCCATTTATTCGCAGTTTGTTTCCAGTTTATTCGAGTTTTTTCCATTTTTTTACAGTTTTTTTTCCAGTTTGTTTCCAGTTTGTTCCCAGTTTGTTTCCAGTTTGTTTCCAGTTTGTCCTCAATTTGTTTCCAGTTTGTTTCCAGTTTATTCGAGTTTTTTCCAGTTCATTCCCAGTTTGTTTCCAGTTTGTTTCCATTCTTTTCCCAGTTTATCTCGTTTGTTTCCAGTTTCTTTCCAGTTTCTTCCCATTTTTTCTCTAGTTTATTCAAGGTTTTTTTTCCAGTTTCCAGTTTATTCGAGTTTTTTCCAGTTCATTCCCAGTTTGTTTCCAGTTTTTTTCCAGTTTATTCCCAGTTTGTTTCCAGTTTATTCCCAGTTTGTTTCCAATTTGTTTCCAGTTTGTCCTCAATTTGTTTCCAGTTTGTTTCCAGTTTATTCGAGTTTTTTCCAGTTCATTCCCAGTTTGTTTCCAGTTTATTCACAGTTTGTTTCCAGTTTGTTTCCAGTTTATTCGCAGTTTGTTTCCAGTTTATTCGTGTTTTTTCCAGTTCATTCCCAGTTTGTTTCCAGTTTGTTTCCAGTTTATTCGAGTTTTTTCCAGTTCATTCCCAGTTTGTTTCCAGTTTGTTTCCAGTTTATTCCCAGTTTGTTTCCAGTTTATTCCCAGTTTGTTTCCAGTTTTTTCCCAGTTTTTTTCCAGTTTATTCGAGTTTTTTCCAGTTTGATTCCAGTTTATTCCCAGTTTGTTTCCAGTTCATTCCCAGTTTGTTCCCAGTTTGTTTCCAGTTTGTTTCCAGTTTATTCCCAGTTTGTTTCCAGTTTATTCCCAGTTTGTTTCCAGTTTTTTCCCAGTTTTTTTCCAGTTTATTCGAGTTTTTTCCAGTTTGATTCCAGTTTATTCCCAGTTTGTTTCCAGTTCATTCCCAGTTTGTTTCCAGTTTGTCCTCAATTTGTTTCCATTTTGTTTCCCATTTATTCGCAGTTTGTTTCAAGTTTATTCGAGTTTTTTCCATTTTTTTCCAGTTTTTTTCCAGTTTGTTTCCAGTTTATTCCCAGTTTGTTTCCAGTTTATTCCCAGTTTGTTTCCAGTTTGTTTCCAGTTTGTCCTCAATTTGTTTCCAGTTTGTTTCCAGTTTATTCGAGTTTTTTCCAGTTCATTCCCAGTTTGTTTCGTTTATTCCCAGTTTGTTTCCAGTTTGTTTCCAGTTTATTCGCAGTTTGTTTCCAGTTTATTCGAGTTTTTTCCAGTTCATTCCCAGTTTGTTTCCAGTTTATTCCCAGTTTGTTTCCAGTTTATTCGAGTTTTTTCCAGTTCATTCCCAGTTTGTTTCCAGTTTATTCCCAGTTTGTTTCCAGTTTATTCCCAGTTTGTTTCCAGTTTGTTTCCAGTTTATTCGCAGTTTGTTTCCAGTTTATTCGACTTTTTTCCAGTTCATTCCCAGTTTGTTTCCAGTTTGTTTCCAGTTTATTCCCAGTTTGTTTCCAGTTTATTCCCAGTTTGTTTCCAGTTTTTTCCCAGTTTTTTTCCAGTTTATTCGAGTTTTTTCCAGTTTGATTCCAGTTTATTCCCAGTTTGTTTCCAGTTTATTCCCAGTTTGTTTCCAGTTTGTTTCCAGTTTGTCCTCAATTTGTTTCCATTTTGTTTCCCATTTATTCGCAGTTTATTTCCAGTTTATTCGAGTTTTTTCCATTTTTTTACAGTTTTTTTTCCAGTTTGTTTCCAGTTTGTTCCCAGTTTGTTTCCAGTTTGTTTCCAGTTTGTCCTCAATTTGTTTCCAGTTTGTTTCCAGTTTATTCGAGTTTTTTCCAGTTCATTCCCAGTTTGTTTCCAGTTTGTTTCCATTCTTTTCCCAGTTTATCTCGTTTGTTTCCAGTTTCTTTCCAGTTTCTTCCCATTTTTTCTCTAGTTTATTCAAGGTTTTTTTTCCAGTTTCCAGTTTATTCGAGTTTTTTCCAGTTCATTCCCAGTTTGTTTCCAGTTTTTTTCCAGTTTATTCCCAGTTTGTTTCCAGTTTATTCCCAGTTTGTTTCCAGTTTGTTTCCAGTTTGTCCTCAATTTGTTTCCAGTTTGTTTCCAGTTTATTCGAGTTTTTTCCAGTTCATTCCCAGTTTGTTTCCAGTTTGTTTCCATTCTTTTCCCAGTTTATCTCGTTTGTTTCCAGTTTCTTTCCAGTTTCTTCCCATTTTTTCTCTAGTTTATTCAAGGTTTTTTTTTCCAGTTTCCAGTTTATTCGAGTTTTTTCCAGTTCATTCCCAGTTTGTTTCCAGTTTTTTTCCAGTTTATTCCCAGTTTGTTTCCAGTTTATTCCCAGTTTGTTTCCAATTTGTTTCCAGTTTGTCCTCAATTTGTTTCCAGTTTGTTTCCAGTTTATTCGAGTTTTTTCCAGTTCATTCCCAGTTTGTTTCCAGTTTATTCACAGTTTGTTTCCAGTTTGTTTCCAGTTTATTCGCAGTTTGTTTCCAGTTTATTCGAGTTTTTTCCAGTTCATTCCCAGTTTGTTTCCAGTTTGTTTCCAGTTTATTCGAGTTTTTTCCAGTTCATTCCCAGTTTGTTTCCAGTTTGTTTCCAGTTCATTCCCAGTTTGTTTCCAGTTTATTCCCAGTTTGTTTCCAGTTTATTCACAGTTTGTTTCCAGTTTATTCGCAGTTTGTTTCCAGTTTATTCGAGTTTTTTCCAGTTCATTCCCAGTTTGTTTCCAGTTTGTTTCCAGTTTATTCGAGTTTTTTCCAGTTCATTCCCAGTTTGTTTCCAGTTTGTTTCCAGTTTATTCCCAGTTTGTTTCCAGTTTATTCCCAGTTTGTTTCCAGTTTTTTCCCAGTTTGTTTCCAGTTTATTCCCAGTTTGTTTCCAGTTTTTTCCCAGTTTTTTTCCAGTTTATTCGAGTTTTTTCCAGTTCATTCCCAGTTTGTTTCCAGTTTGTTTCCAGTTTATTCCCAGTTTGTTTCCAGTTTATTCCCAGTTTGTTTCCAGTTTTTTCCCAGTTTTTTTCCAGTTTATTCGAGTTTTTTCCAGTTTGATTCCAGTTTATTCCCAGTTTGTTTCCAGTTCATTCCCAGTTTGTTTCCAGTTTGTCCTCAATTTGTTTCCATTTTGTTTCCCATTTATTCGCAGTTTGTTTCAAGTTTATTCGAGTTTTTTCCATTTTTTTCCAGTTTTTTTTCCAGTTTGTTTCCAGTTTATTCCCAGTTTGTTTCCAGTTTATTCCCAGTTTGTTTCCAGTTTGTTTCCAGTTTGTCCTCAATTTGTTTCCAGTTTGTTTCCAGTTTATTCGAGTTTTTTCCAGTTCATTCCCAGTTTGTTTCGTTTATTCCCAGTTTGTTTCCAGTTTGTTTCCAGTTTATTCGCAGTTTGTTTCCAGTTTATTCGAGTTTTTTCCAGTTCATTCCCAGTTTGTTTCCAGTTTATTCCCAGTTTGTTTCCAGTTTATTCCCAGTTTGTTTCCAGTTTTTTCCCAGTTTTTTTCCAGTTTATTCGAGTTTTTTCCAGTTTGATTCCAGTTTATTCCCAGTTTGTTTCCAGTTCATTCCCAGTTTGTTTCCAGTTTGTGCTCAATTTGTTTCCATTTTGTTTCCCATTTATTCGCAGTTTGTTTCAAGTTTATTCGAGTTTTTTCCATTTTTTTCCAGTTTTTTTTCCAGTTTGTTTCCAGTTTATTCCCAGTTTGTTTCCAGTTTATTCCCAGTTTGTTTCCAGTTTGTTTCCAGTTTGTCCTCAATTTGTTTCCAGTTTGTTTCCAGTTTATTCGAGTTTGTCCTCAATTTGTTTCCAGTTTGTTTCCAGTTTATTCGAGTTTTTTCCAGTTCATTCCCAGTTTGTTTCCAGTTTATTCACAGTTTGTTTCCAGTTTGTTTCCAGTTTATTCGCAGTTTGTTTCCAGTTTATTCGAGTTTTTTCCAGTTCATTCCCAGTTTGTTTCCAGTTTGTTTCCAGTTTATTCGAGTTTTTTCCAGTTCATTCCCAGTTTGTTTCCAGTTTATTCCCAGTTTATTTCCAGTTTATTCCCAGTTTGTTTCCAGTTTTTTCCCAGTTTTTTTTCCAGTTTATTCGAGTTTTTTCCAGTTTGATTCCAGTTTATTCCCAGTTTGTTTCCAGTTTGTTTCCAGTTTATTCGAGTTTTTTCCAGTTCATTCCCAGTTTGTTTCCAGTTTGTTTCCAGTTTATTCCCAGTTTGTTTCCAGTTTTTTCCCAGTTTTTTTCCAGTTTATTCGAGTTTTTTCCAGTTTGATTCCAGTTTATTCCCAGTTTGTTTCCAGTTCATTACCAGTTTGTTTCCAGTTTGTCCTCAATTTGTTTCCATTTTGTTTCCCATTTATTCGCAGTTTGTTTCTAGTTTATTCGAGTTTTTTCCATTTTTTTTACAGTTTTTTTTCCAGTTTGTTTCCAGTTTGTCCTCAATTTGTTTCCATTTTGTTTCCCATTTATTCGCAGTTTGTTTCCAGTTTATTCGAGTTTTTTCCAGTTCATTCCCAGTTTGTTTCCAGTTTATTCCCAGTTTGTTTCCAGTTTATTCGAGTTTTTTCCAGTTCATTCCCAGTTTGTTTCCAGTTTATTCCCAGTTTGTTTCCAGTTTATTCCCGGTTTATGTCCAGTTTGTTTCCAGTTTATTCGCAGTTTGTTTCCAGTTTATTCGACTTTTTTCCAGTTCATTCCCAGTTTGTTTCCAGTTTGTTTCCAGTTTATTCCCAGTTTGTTTCCAGTTTATTCCCAGTTTGTTTCCAGTTTTTTCCCAGTTTTTTTCCAGTTTATTCGAGTTTTTTCCAGTTTGATTCCAGTTTATTCCCAGTTTGTTTCCAGTTTATTCCCAGTTTGTTTCCAGTTTGTTTCCAGTTTGTCCTCAATTTGTTTCCATTTTGTTTCCCATTTATTCGCAGTTTGTTTCCAGTTTATTCGAGTTTTTTCCATTTTTTTACAGTTTTTTTTCCAGTTTGTTTCCAGTTTGTTCCCAGTTTGTTTCCAGTTTGTTTCCAGTTTGTCCTCAATTTGTTTCCAGTTTGTTTCCAGTTTATTCGAGTTTTTTCCAGTTCATTCCCAGTTTGTTTCCAGTTTGTTTCCATTCTTTTCCCAGTTTATCTCGTTTGTTTCCAGTTTCTTTCCAGTTTCTTCCCATTTTTTCTCTAGTTTATTCAAGGTTTTTTTTCCAGTTTCCAGTTTATTCGAGTTTTTTCCAGTTCATTCCCAGTTTGTTTCCAGTTTTTTTCCAGTTTATTCCCAGTTTGTTTCCAGTTTATTCCCAGTTTGTTTCCAATTTGTTTCCAGTTTGTCCTCAATTTGTTTCCAGTTTGTTTCCAGTTTATTCGAGTTTTTTCCAGTTCATTCCCAGTTTGTTTCCAGTTTATTCACAGTTTGTTTCCAGTTTGTTTCCAGTTTATTCGCAGTTTGTTTCCAGTTTATTCGTGTTTTTTCCAGTTCATTCCCAGTTTGTTTCCAGTTTGTTTCCAGTTTATTCGAGTTTTTTCCAGTTCATTCCCAGTTTGTTTCCAGTTTGTTTCCAGTTTATTCCCAGTTTGTTTCCAGTTTATTCCCAGTTTGTTTCCAGTTTTTTCCCAGTTTTTTTCCAGTTTATTCGAGTTTTTTCCAGTTTGATTCCAGTTTATTCCCAGTTTGTTTCCAGTTCATTCCCAGTTTGTTCCCAGTTTGTTTCCAGTTTGTTTCCAGTTTATTCCCAGTTTGTTTCCAGTTTATTCCCAGTTTGTTTCCAGTTTTTTCCCAGTTTTTTTCCAGTTTATTCGAGTTTTTTCCAGTTTGATTCCAGTTTATTCCCAGTTTGTTTCCAGTTCATTCCCAGTTTGTTTCCAGTTTGTCCTCAATTTGTTTCCATTTTGTTTCCCATTTATTCGCAGTTTGTTTCAAGTTTATTCGAGTTTTTTCCATTTTTTTCCAGTTTTTTTCCAGTTTGTTTCCAGTTTATTCCCAGTTTGTTTCCAGTTTATTCCCAGTTTGTTTCCAGTTTGTTTCCAGTTTGTCCTCAATTTGTTTCCAGTTTGTTTCCAGTTTATTCGAGTTTTTTCCAGTTCATTCCCAGTTTGTTTCGTTTATTCCCAGTTTGTTTCCAGTTTGTTTCCAGTTTATTCGCAGTTTGTTTCCAGTTTATTCGAGTTTTTTCCAGTTCATTCCCAGTTTGTTTCCAGTTTATTCCCAGTTTGTTTCCAGTTTATTCGAGTTTTTTCCAGTTCATTCCCAGTTTGTTTCCAGTTTATTCCCAGTTTGTTTCCAGTTTATTCCCAGTTTGTTTCCAGTTTGTTTCCAGTTTATTCGCAGTTTGTTTCCAGTTTATTCGACTTTTTTCCAGTTCATTCCCAGTTTGTTTCCAGTTTGTTTCCAGTTTATTCCCAGTTTGTTTCCAGTTTATTCCCAGTTTGTTTCCAGTTTTTTCCCAGTTTTTTTCCAGTTTATTCGAGTTTTTTCCAGTTTGATTCCAGTTTATTCCCAGTTTGTTTCCAGTTTATTCCCAGTTTGTTTCCAGTTTGTTTCCAGTTTGTCCTCAATTTGTTTCCATTTTGTTTCCCATTTATTCGCAGTTTATTTCCAGTTTATTCGAGTTTTTTCCATTTTTTTACAGTTTTTTTTCCAGTTTGTTTCCAGTTTGTTCCCAGTTTGTTTCCAGTTTGTTTCCAGTTTGTCCTCAATTTGTTTCCAGTTTGTTTCCAGTTTATTCGAGTTTTTTCCAGTTCATTCCCAGTTTGTTTCCAGTTTGTTTCCATTCTTTTCCCAGTTTATCTCGTTTGTTTCCAGTTTCTTTCCAGTTTCTTCCCATTTTTTCTCTAGTTTATTCAAGGTTTTTTTTCCAGTTTCCAGTTTATTCGAGTTTTTTCCAGTTCATTCCCAGTTTGTTTCCAGTTTTTTTCCAGTTTATTCCCAGTTTGTTTCCAGTTTATTCCCAGTTTGTTTCCAGTTTGTTTCCAGTTTGTCCTCAATTTGTTTCCAGTTTGTTTCCAGTTTATTCGAGTTTTTTCCAGTTCATTCCCAGTTTGTTTCCAGTTTGTTTCCATTCTTTTCCCAGTTTATCTCGTTTGTTTCCAGTTTCTTTCCAGTTTCTTCCCATTTTTTCTCTAGTTTATTCAAGGTTTTTTTTCCAGTTTCCAGTTTATTCGAGTTTTTTCCAGTTCATTCCCAGTTTGTTTCCAGTTTTTTTCCAGTTTATTCCCAGTTTGTTTCCAGTTTATTCCCAGTTTGTTTCCAATTTGTTTCCAGTTTGTCCTCAATTTGTTTCCAGTTTGTTTCCAGTTTATTCGAGTTTTTTCCAGTTCATTCCCAGTTTGTTTCCAGTTTATTCACAGTTTGTTTCCAGTTTGTTTCCAGTTTATTCGCAGTTTGTTTCCAGTTTATTCGAGTTTTTTCCAGTTCATTCCCAGTTTGTTTCCAGTTTGTTTCCAGTTTATTCGAGTTTTTTCCAGTTCATTCCCAGTTTGTTTCCAGTTTGTTTCCAGTTTATTCCCAGTTTGTTTCCAGTTTATTCCCAGTTTGTTTCCAGTTTTTTCCCAGTTTTTTTCCAGTTTATTCGAGTTTTTTCCAGTTTGATTCCAGTTTATTCCCAGTTTGTTTCCAGTTCATTCCCAGTTTGTTTCCAGTTTGTCCTCAATTTGTTTCCATTTTGTTTCCCATTTATTCGCAGTTTGTTTCAAGTTTATTCGAGTTTTTTCCATTTTTTTCCAGTTTTTTTCCAGTTTGTTTCCAGTTTATTCCCAGTTTGTTTCCAGTTTATTCCCAGTTTGTTTCCAGTTTGTTTCCAGTTTGTCCTCAATTTGTTTCCAGTTTGTTTCCAGTTTATTCGAGTTTTTTCCAGTTCATTCCCAGTTTGTTTCGTTTATTCCCAGTTTGTTTCCAGTTTGTTTCCAGTTTATTCGCAGTTTGTTTCCAGTTTATTCGAGTTTTTTCCAGTTCATTCCCAGTTTGTTTCCAGTTTATTCCCAGTTTGTTTCCAGTTTATTCGAGTTTTTTCCAGTTCATTCCCAGTTTGTTTCCAGTTTATTCCCAGTTTGTTTCCAGTTTATTCCCAGTTTGTTTCCAGTTTGTTTCCAGTTTATTCGCAGTTTGTTTCCAGTTTATTCGACTTTTTTCCAGTTCATTCCCAGTTTGTTTCCAGTTTGTTTCCAGTTTATTCCCAGTTTGTTTCCAGTTTATTCCCAGTTTGTTTCCAGTTTTTTCCCAGTTTTTTTCCAGTTTATTCGAGTTTTTTCCAGTTTGATTCCAGTTTATTCCCAGTTTGTTTCCAGTTTATTCCCAGTTTGTTTCCAGTTTGTTTCCAGTTTGTCCTCAATTTGTTTCCATTTTGTTTCCCATTTATTCGCAGTTTATTTCCAGTTTATTCGAGTTTTTTCCATTTTTTTACAGTTTTTTTTCCAGTTTGTTTCCAGTTTGTTCCCAGTTTGTTTCCAGTTTGTTTCCAGTTTGTCCTCAATTTGTTTCCAGTTTGTTTCCAGTTTATTCGAGTTTTTTCCAGTTCATTCCCAGTTTGTTTCCAGTTTGTTTCCATTCTTTTCCCAGTTTATCTCGTTTGTTTCCAGTTTCTTTCCAGTTTCTTCCCATTTTTTCTCTAGTTTATTCAAGGTTTTTTTTCCAGTTTCCAGTTTATTCGAGTTTTTTCCAGTTCATTCCCAGTTTGTTTCCAGTTTTTTTCCAGTTTATTCCCAGTTTGTTTCCAGTTTATTCCCAGTTTGTTTCCAGTTTGTTTCCAGTTTGTCCTCAATTTGTTTCCAGTTTGTTTCCAGTTTATTCGAGTTTTTTCCAGTTCATTCCCAGTTTGTTTCCAGTTTGTTTCCATTCTTTTCCCAGTTTATCTCGTTTGTTTCCAGTTTCTTTCCAGTTTCTTCCCATTTTTTCTCTAGTTTATTCAAGGTTTTTTTTTCCAGTTTCCAGTTTATTCGAGTTTTTTCCAGTTCATTCCCAGTTTGTTTCCAGTTTTTTTCCAGTTTATTCCCAGTTTGTTTCCAGTTTATTCCCAGTTTGTTTCCAATTTGTTTCCAGTTTGTCCTCAATTTGTTTCCAGTTTGTTTCCAGTTTATTCGAGTTTTTTCCAGTTCATTCCCAGTTTGTTTCCAGTTTATTCACAGTTTGTTTCCAGTTTGTTTCCAGTTTATTCGCAGTTTGTTTCCAGTTTATTCGAGTTTTTTCCAGTTCATTCCCAGTTTGTTTCCAGTTTGTTTCCAGTTTATTCGAGTTTTTTCCAGTTCATTCCCAGTTTGTTTCCAGTTTGTTTCCAGTTTATTCCCAGTTTGTTTCCAGTTTATTCCCAGTTTGTTTCCAGTTTTTTCCCAGTTTTTTTCCAGTTTATTCGAGTTTTTTCCAGTTTGATTCCAGTTTATTCCCAGTTTGTTTCCAGTTCATTCCCAGTTTGTTTCCAGTTTGTCCTCAATTTGTTTCCATTTTGTTTCCCATTTATTCGCAGTTTGTTTCAAGTTTATTCGAGTTTTTTCCATTTTTTTCCAGTTTTTTTCCAGTTTGTTTCCAGTTTATTCCCAGTTTGTTTCCAGTTTATTCCCAGTTTGTTTCCAGTTTGTTTCCAGTTTGTCCTCAATTTGTTTCCAGTTTGTTTCCAGTTTATTCGAGTTTTTTCCAGTTCATTCCCAGTTTGTTTCGTTTATTCCCAGTTTGTTTCCAGTTTGTTTCCAGTTTATTCGCAGTTTGTTTCCAGTTTATTCGAGTTTTTTCCAGTTCATTCCCAGTTTGTTTCCAGTTTATTCCCAGTTTGTTTCCAGTTTATTCGGGTTTTTTCCAGTTCATTCCCAGTTTGTTTCCAGTTTATTCCCAGTTTGTTTCCAGTTTATTCCCAGTTTGTTTCCAGTTTGTTTCCAGTTTATTCGCAGTTTGTTTCCAGTTTATTCGACTTTTTTCCAGTTCATTCCCAGTTTGTTTCCAGTTTGTTTCCAGTTTATTCCCAGTTTGTTTCCAGTTTATTCCCAGTTTGTTTCCAGTTTTTTCCCAGTTTTTTTCCAGTTTATTCGAGTTTTTTCCAGTTTGATTCCAGTTTATTCCCAGTTTGTTTCCAGTTTATTCCCAGTTTGTTTCCAGTTTGTTTCCAGTTTGTCCTCAATTTGTTTCCATTTTGTTTCCCATTTATTCGCAGTTTATTTCCAGTTTATTCGAGTTTTTTCCATTTTTTTACAGTTTTTTTTCCAGTTTGTTTCCAGTTTGTTCCCAGTTTGTTTCCAGTTTGTTTCCAGTTTGTCCTCAATTTGTTTCCAGTTTGTTTCCAGTTTATTCGAGTTTTTTCCAGTTCATTCCCAGTTTGTTTCCAGTTTGTTTCCATTCTTTTCCCAGTTTATCTCGTTTGTTTCCAGTTTCTTTCCAGTTTCTTCCCATTTTTTCTCTAGTTTATTCAAGGTTTTTTTTCCAGTTTCCAGTTTATTTGAGTTTTTTCCAGTTCATTCCCAGTTTGTTTCCAGTTTTTTTCCAGTTTATTCCCAGTTTGTTTCCAGTTTATTCCCAGTTTGTTTCCAATTTGTTTCCAGTTTGTCCTCAATTTGTTTCCAGTTTGTTTCCAGTTTATTCGAGTTTTTTCCAGTTCATTCCCAGTTTGTTTCCAGTTTATTCACAGTTTGTTTCCAGTTTGTTTCCAGTTTATTCGCAGTTTGTTTCCAGTTTATTCGAGTTTTTTCCAGTTCATTCCCAGTTTGTTTCCAGTTTGTTTCCAGTTTATTCGAGTTTTTTCCAGTTCATTCCCAGTTTGTTTCCAGTTTGTTTCCAGTTTATTCCCAGTTTGTTTCCAGTTTATTCCCAGTTTGTTTCCAGTTTTTTCCCAGTTTTTTTCCAGTTTATTCGAGTTTTTTCCAGTTTGATTCCAGTTTATTCCCAGTTTGTTTCCAGTTCATTCCCAGTTTGTTTCCAGTTTGTCCTCAATTTGTTTCCATTTTGTTTCCCATTTATTCGCAGTTTGTTTCAAGTTTATTCGAGTTTTTTCCATTTTTTTCCAGTTTTTTTTCCAGTTTGTTTCCAGTTTATTCCCAGTTTGTTTCCAGTTTATTCCCAGTTTGTTTCCAGTTTGTTTCCAGTTTGTCCTCAATTTGTTTCCAGTTTGTTTCCAGTTTATTCGAGTTTTTTCCAGTTCATTCCCAGTTTGTTTCGTTTATTCCCAGTTTGTTTCCAGTTTGTTTCCAGTTTATTCGCAGTTTGTTTCCAGTTTATTCGAGTTTTTTCCAGTTCATTCCCAGTTTGTTTCCAGTTTATTCCCAGTTTGTTTCCAGTTTATTCGGGTTTTTTCCAGTTCATTCCCAGTTTGTTTCCAGTTTATTCCCAGTTTGTTTCCAGTTTATTCCCAGTTTGTTTCCAGTTTGTTTCCAGTTTATTCGCAGTTTGTTTCCAGTTTATTCGACTTTTTTCCAGTTCATTCCCAGTTTGTTTCCAGTTTGTTTCCAGTTTATTCCCAGTTTGTTTCCAGTTTATTCCCAGTTTGTTTCCAGTTTTTTCCCAGTTTTTTTCCAGTTTATTCGAGTTTTTTCCAGTTTGATTCCAGTTTATTCCCAGTTTGTTTCCAGTTTATTCCCAGTTTGTTTCCAGTTTGTTTCCAGTTTGTCCTCAATTTGTTTCCATTTTGTTTCCCATTTATTCGCAGTTTATTTCCAGTTTATTCGAGTTTTTTCCATTTTTTTACAGTTTTTTTTCCAGTTTGTTTCCAGTTTGTTCCCAGTTTGTTTCCAGTTTGTTTCCAGTTTGTCCTCAATTTGTTTCCAGTTTGTTTCCAGTTTATTCGAGTTTTTTCCAGTTCATTCCCAGTTTGTTTCCAGTTTGTTTCCATTCTTTTCCCAGTTTATCTCGTTTGTTTCCAGTTTCTTTCCAGTTTCTTCCCATTTTTTCTCTAGTTTATTCAAGGTTTTTTTTCCAGTTTCCAGTTTATTTGAGTTTTTTCCAGTTCATTCCCAGTTTGTTTCCAGTTTTTTTCCAGTTTATTCCCAGTTTGTTTCCAGTTTATTCCCAGTTTGTTTCCAATTTGTTTCCAGTTTGTCCTCAATTTGTTTCCAGTTTGTTTCCAGTTTATTCGAGTTTTTTCCAGTTCATTCCCAGTTTGTTTCCAGTTTATTCACAGTTTGTTTCCAGTTTGTTTCCAGTTTATTCGCAGTTTGTTTCCAGTTTATTCGAGTTTTTTCCAGTTCATTCCCAGTTTGTTTCCAGTTTGTTTCCAGTTTATTCGAGTTTTTTCCAGTTCATTCCCAGTTTGTTTCCAGTTTGTTTCCAGTTTATTCCCAGTTTGTTTCCAGTTTATTCCCAGTTTTTTTCCAGTTTTTTCCCAGTTTTTTTCCAGTTTATTCGAGTTTTTTCCAGTTTGATTCCAGTTTATTCCCAGTTTGTTTCCAGTTCATTCCCAGTTTGTTTCCAGTTTGTCCTCAATTTGTTTCCATTTTGTTTCCCATTTATTCGCAGTTTGTTTCAAGTTTATTCGAGTTTTTTCCATTTTTTTCCAGTTTTTTTCCAGTTTGTTTCCAGTTTATTCCCAGTTTGTTTCCAGTTTATTCCCAGTTTGTTTCCAGTTTGTTTCCAGTTTGTCCTCAATTTGTTTCCAGTTTGTTTCCAGTTTATTCGAGTTTTTTCCAGTTCATTCCCAGTTTGTTTCGTTTATTCCCAGTTTGTTTCCAGTTTGTTTCCAGTTTATTCGCAGTTTGTTTCCAGTTTATTCGAGTTTTTTCCAGTTCATTCCCAGTTTGTTTCCAGTTTATTCCCAGTTTGTTTCCAGTTTATTCGAGTTTTTTCCAGTTCATTCCCAGTTTGTTTCCAGTTTATTCCCAGTTTGTTTCCAGTTTATTCCCAGTTTGTTTCCAGTTTGTTTCCAGTTTATTCGCAGTTTGTTTCCAGTTTATTCGACTTTTTTCCAGTTCATTCCCAGTTTGTTTCCAGTTTGTTTCCAGTTTATTCCCAGTTTGTTTCCAGTTTATTCCCAGTTTGTTTCCAGTTTTTTCCCAGTTTTTTTCCAGTTTATTCGAGTTTTTTCCAGTTTGATTCCAGTTTATTCCCAGTTTGTTTCCAGTTTATTCCCAGTTTGTTTCCAGTTTGTTTCCAGTTTGTCCTCAATTTGTTTCCATTTTGTTTCCCATTTATTCGCAGTTTATTTCCAGTTTATTCGAGTTTTTTCCATTTTTTTACAGTTTTTTTTCCAGTTTGTTTCCAGTTTGTTCCCAGTTTGTTTCCAGTTTGTTTCCAGTTTGTCCTCAATTTGTTTCCAGTTTGTTTCCAGTTTATTCGAGTTTTTTCCAGTTCATTCCCAGTTTGTTTCCAGTTTGTTTCCATTCTTTTCCCAGTTTATCTCGTTTGTTTCCAGTTTCTTTCCAGTTTCTTCCCATTTTTTCTCTAGTTTATTCAAGGTTTTTTTTCCAGTTTCCAGTTTATTCGAGTTTTTTCCAGTTCATTCCCAGTTTGTTTCCAGTTTTTTTCCAGTTTATTCCCAGTTTGTTTCCAGTTTATTCCCAGTTTGTTTCCAGTTTGTTTCCAGTTTGTCCTCAATTTGTTTCCAGTTTGTTTCCAGTTTATTCGAGTTTTTTCCAGTTCATTCCCAGTTTGTTTCCAGTTTGTTTCCATTCTTTTCCCAGTTTATCTCGTTTGTTTCCAGTTTCTTTCCAGTTTCTTCCCATTTTTTCTCTAGTTTATTCAAGGTTTTTTTTTCCAGTTTCCAGTTTATTCGAGTTTTTTCCAGTTCATTCCCAGTTTGTTTCCAGTTTTTTTCCAGTTTATTCCCAGTTTGTTTCCAGTTTATTCCCAGTTTGTTTCCAATTTGTTTCCAGTTTGTCCTCAATTTGTTTCCAGTTTGTTTCCAGTTTATTCGAGTTTTTTCCAGTTCATTCCCAGTTTGTTTCCAGTTTATTCACAGTTTGTTTCCAGTTTGTTTCCAGTTTATTCGCAGTTTGTTTCCAGTTTATTCGAGTTTTTTCCAGTTCATTCCCAGTTTGTTTCCAGTTTGTTTCCAGTTTATTCGAGTTTTTTCCAGTTCATTCCCAGTTTGTTTCCAGTTTGTTTCCAGTTTATTCCCAGTTTGTTTCCAGTTTATTCCCAGTTTGTTTCCAGTTTTTTCCCAGTTTTTTTCCAGTTTATTCGAGTTTTTT
The DNA here is from genome assembly GCF_933228915.1 of Telmatherina bonti. NCBI lineage: Eukaryota > Metazoa > Chordata > Actinopteri > Atheriniformes > Telmatherinidae > Telmatherina > Telmatherina bonti. Next base: position 1,669,025 of record NC_136623.1, on the reverse strand, counting down.
CCAGTTTGATTCCAGTTTATTCCCAGTTTGTTTCCAGTTCATTCCCAGTTTGTTTCCAGTTTGTCCTCAATTTGTTTCCATTTTGTTTCCCATTTATTCGCAGTTTGTTTCAAGTTTATTCGAGTTTTTTCCATTTTTTCCCAGTTTTTTTTCCAGTTTGTTTCCAGTTTATTCCCAGTTTGTTTCCAGTTTATTCCCAGTTTGTTTCCAGTTTGTTTCCAGTTTGTCCTCAATTTGTTTCCAGTTTGTTTCCAGTTTATTCGAGTTTTTTCCAGTTCATTCCCAGTTTGTTTCGTTTATTCCCAGTTTGTTTCCAGTTTGTTTCCAGTTCATTCGCAGTTTGTTTCCAGTTTATTCGAGTTTTTTCCAGTTCATTCCCAGTTTGTTTCCAGTTTATTCCCAGTTTGTTTCCAGTTTATTCGGGTTTTTTCCAGTTCATTCCCAGTTTGTTTCCAGTTTATTCCCAGTTTGTTTCCAGTTTATTCCCAGTTTGTTTCCAGTTTGTTTCCAGTTTATTCGCAGTTTGTTTCCAGTTTATTCGACTTTTTTCCAGTTCATTCCCAGTTTGTTTCCAGTTTGTTTCCAGTTTATTCCCAGTTTGTTTCCAGTTTATTCCCAGTTTGTTTCCAGTTTTTTCCCAGTTTTTTTCCAGTTTATTCGAGTTTTTTCCAGTTTGATTCCAGTTTATTCCCAGTTTGTTTCCAGTTTATTCCCAGTTTGTTTCCAGTTTGTTTCCAGTTTGTCCTCAATTTGTTTCCATTTTGTTTCCCATTTATTCGCAGTTTATTTCCAGTTTATTCGAGTTTTTTCCATTTTTTTACAGTTTTTTTTCCAGTTTGTTTCCAGTTTGTTCCCAGTTTGTTTCCAGTTTGTTTCCAGTTTGTCCTCAATTTGTTTCCAGTTTGTTTCCAGTTTATTCGAGTTTTTTCCAGTTCATTCCCAGTTTGTTTCCAGTTTGTTTCCATTCTTTTCCCAGTTTATCTCGTTTGTTTCCAGTTTCTTTCCAGTTTCTTCCCATTTTTTCTCTAGTTTATTCAAGGTTTTTTTTCCAGTTTCCAGTTTATTTGAGTTTTTTCCAGTTCATTCCCAGTTTGTTTCCAGTTTTTTTCCAGTTTATTCCCAGTTTGTTTCCAGTTTATTCCCAGTTTGTTTCCAGTTTGTTTCCAGTTTGTCCTCAATTTGTTTCCAGTTTGTTTCCAGTTTATTCGAGTTTTTTCCAGTTCATTCCCAGTTTGTTTCCAGTTTATTCACAGTTTGTTTCCAGTTTGTTTCCAGTTTATTCGCAGTTTGTTTCCAGTTTATTCGAGTTTTTTCCAGTTCATTCCCAGTTTGTTTCCAGTTTGTTTCCAGTTTATTCGAGTTTTTTCCAGTTCATTCCCAGTTTGTTTCCAGTTTATTCCCAGTTTATTTCCAGTTTATTCCCAGTTTGTTTCCAGTTTTTTCCCAGTTTTTTTTCCAGTTTATTCGAGTTTTTTCCAGTTTGATTCCAGTTTATTCCCAGTTTGTTTCCAGTTTGTTTCCAGTTTATTCGAGTTTTTTCCAGTTCATTCCCAGTTTGTTTCCAGTTTGTTTCCAGTTTATTCCCAGTTTGTTTCCAGTTTTTTCCCAGTTTTTTTCCAGTTTATTCGAGTTTTTTCCAGTTTGATTCCAGTTTATTCCCAGTTTGTTTCCAGTTCATTCCCAGTTTGTTTCCAGTTTGTCCTCAATTTGTTTCCATTTTGTTTCCCATTTATTCGCAGTTTGTTTCTAGTTTATTCGAGTTTTTTCCATTTTTTTTACAGTTTTTTTTCCAGTTTGTTTCCAGTTTGTCCTCAATTTGTTTCCATTTTGTTTCCCATTTATTCGCAGTTTGTTTCCAGTTTATTCGAGTTTTTTCCAGTTCATTCCCAGTTTGTTTCCAGTTTATTCCCAGTTTGTTTCCAGTTTATTCGAGTTTTTTCCAGTTCATTCCCAGTTTGTTTCCAGTTTATTCCCAGTTTGTTTCCAGTTTATTCCCAGTTTGTTTCCAGTTTGTTTCCAGTTTATTCGCAGTTTGTTTCCAGTTTATTCGACTTTTTTCCAGTTCATTCCCAGTTTGTTTCCAGTTTGTTTCCAGTTTATTCCCAGTTTGTTTCCAGTTTATTCCCAGTTTGTTTCCAGTTTTTTCCCAGTTTTTTTCCAGTTTATTCGAGTTTTTTCCAGTTTGATTCCAGTTTATTCCCAGTTTGTTTCCAGTTTATTCCCAGTTTGTTTCCAGTTTGTTTCCAGTTTGTCCTCAATTTGTTTCCATTTTGTTTCCCATTTATTCGCAGTTTGTTTCCAGTTTATTCGAGTTTTTTCCATTTTTTTACAGTTTTTTTTCCAGTTTGTTTCCAGTTTGTTCCCAGTTTGTTTCCAGTTTGTTTCCAGTTTGTCCTCAATTTGTTTCCAGTTTGTTTCCAGTTTATTCGAGTTTTTTCCAGTTCATTCCCAGTTTGTTTCCAGTTTGTTTCCATTCTTTTCCCAGTTTATCTCGTTTGTTTCCAGTTTCTTTCCAGTTTCTTCCCATTTTTTCTCTAGTTTATTCAAGGTTTTTTTTCCAGTTTCCAGTTTATTCGAGTTTTTTCCAGTTCATTCCCAGTTTGTTTCCAGTTTTTTTCCAGTTTATTCCCAGTTTGTTTCCAGTTTATTCCCAGTTTGTTTCCAGTTTGTTTCCAGTTTGTCCTCAATTTGTTTCCAGTTTGTTTCCAGTTTATTCGAGTTTTTTCCAGTTCATTCCCAGTTTGTTTCCAGTTTATTCACAGTTTGTTTCCAGTTTGTTTCCAGTTTATTCGCAGTTTGTTTCCAGTTTATTCGAGTTTTTTCCAGTTCATTCCCAGTTTGTTTCCAGTTTGTTTCCAGTTTATTCGAGTTTTTTCCAGTTCATTCCCAGTTTGTTTCCAGTTTATTCCCAGTTTATTTCCAGTTTATTCCCAGTTTGTTTCCAGTTTTTTCCCAGTTTTTTTTCCAGTTTATTCGAGTTTTTTCCAGTTTGATTCCAGTTTATTCCCAGTTTGTTTCCAGTTTGTTTCCAGTTTATTCGAGTTTTTTCCAGTTCATTCCCAGTTTGTTTCCAGTTTGTTTCCAGTTTATTCCCAGTTTGTTTCCAGTTTTTTCCCAGTTTTTTTCCAGTTTATTCGAGTTTTTTCCAGTTTGATTCCAGTTTATTCCCAGTTTGTTTCCAGTTCATTCCCAGTTTGTTTCCAGTTTGTCCTCAATTTGTTTCCATTTTGTTTCCCATTTATTCGCAGTTTGTTTCCAGTTTATTCGAGTTTTTTCCAGTTCATTCCCAGTTTGTTTCCAGTTTATTCCCAGTTTGTTTCCAGTTTATTCGAGTTTTTTCCAGTTCATTCCCAGTTTGTTTCCAGTTTATTCCCAGTTTGTTTCCAGTTTATTCCCAGTTTGTTTCCAGTTTGTTTCCAGTTTATTCGCAGTTTGTTTCCAGTTTATTCGACTTTTTTCCAGTTCATTCCCAGTTTGTTTCCAGTTTGTTTCCAGTTTATTCCCAGTTTGTTTCCAGTTTATTCCCAGTTTGTTTCCAGTTTTTTCCCAGTTTTTTTCCAGTTTATTCGAGTTTTTTCCAGTTTGATTCCAGTTTATTCCCAGTTTGTTTCCAGTTTATTCCCAGTTTGTTTCCAGTTTGTTTCCAGTTTGTCCTCAATTTGTTTCCATTTTGTTTCCCATTTATTCGCAGTTTGTTTCCAGTTTATTCGAGTTTTTTCCATTTTTTTACAGTTTTTTTTCCAGTTTGTTTCCAGTTTATTCCCAGTTTGTTTCCAGTTTGTTTCCAGTTTGTCCTCAATTTGTTTCCAGTTTGTTTCCAGTTTATTCGAGTTTTTTCCAGTTCATTCCCAGTTTGTTTCCAGTTTGTTTCCATTCTTTTCCCAGTTTATCTCGTTTGTTTCCAGTTTCTTTCCAGTTTCTTCCCATTTTTTCTCTAGTTTATTCAAGGTTTTTTTTCAGTTTCCAGTTTATTCGAGTTTTTTCCAGTTCATTCCCAGTTTGTTTCCAGTTTTTTTCCAGTTTATTCCCAGTTTGTTTCCAGTTTATTCCCAGTTTGTTTCCAGTTTGTTTCCAGTTTGTCCTCAATTTGTTTCCAGTTTGTTTCCAGTTTATTCGAGTTTTTTCCAGTTCATTCCCAGTTTGTTTCCAGTTTATTCACAGTTTGTTTCCAGTTTGTTTCCAGTTTATTCGCAGTTTGTTTCCAGTTTATTCGAGTTTTTTCCAGTTCATTCCCAGTTTGTTTCCAGTTTGTTTCCAGTTTATTCGAGTTTTTTCCAGTTCATTCCCAGTTTGTTTCCAGTTTATTCCCAGTTTGTTTCCAGTTTATTCGAGGTTTTTCCAGTTCATTCCCAGTTTGTTTCCAGTTTGTTTCCAGTTTATTCCCAGTTTGTTTCCAGTTTTTTCCCAGTTTTTTTCCAGTTTATTCGAGTTTTTTCCAGTTTGATTCCAGTTTATTCCCAGTTTGTTTCCAGTTCATTCCCAGTTTGTTTCCAGTTTGTCCTCAATTTGTTTCCATTTTGTTTCCCATTTATTCGCAGTTTGTTTCCAGTTTATTCGAGTTTTTTCCATTTTTTTTACAGTTTTTTTTCCAGTTTGTTTCCAGTTTATTCCCAGTTTGTTTCCAGTTTATTCCCAGTTTGTTTCCAGTTTGTTTCCAGTTTGTCCTCAATTTGTTTCCAGTTTGTTTCCAGTTTATTCGAGTTTTTTCCAGTTCATTCCCAGTTTGTTTCCAGTTTATTCCCAGTTTGTTTCCAGTTTGTTTCCAGTTTATTCGCAGTTTGTTTCCAGTTTATTCGAGTTTATTCCCGGTTTATGTCTAGTTTGTTTCCAGTTTGTTACCAGTTTATTCCCAGTTTATCTCAACATTTTTTTCCAGTTTGTTTCCAGTTTATCTCAAGTTTGTTTCCAGTTTATTTGCAGTTTTTTTCCAGTTTATTCGAGTTTTTTCCAGTTCATTTCCAGTTTGTTTCCAGTTTGTTTCCAGTTTGTGTCCAGTTTATTCGCAGTTTGTTTCCAGTTTATTCCCAGTTTTTTTTCCAGTTTTTTCCAGTTTTTTCCAGTTTATTCCCAGTTTCCAGTTTGTTTCCAGTTTATTCCCAGTTTGTTCCCAGTTTTTTTCCAGTTTATTCGAGTTTTTTTCCAGTTTGTTTCCAGTTTGTTCGAGTTTTTTCCAGTTCGTTTCCAGTTTATTCCCAGTTTGTTTCCAGTTTATTCCCAGTTTGTTTCCAGTTTGTTTCAAGTTTGTCCTCAATTTGTTTCCAGTTTGTTTCCAGTTTATTCGAGTTTTTTTTCCCAGTTTGTTTCCAGTTTGTTTCCAGTTTATTCGAGTTTTTTCCAGTTTGATTTCAGTTTATTCCCGGTTTATGTCTAGTTTTTTTCCAGTTTGTCCGTAATTTGTTTCCAGTTTGCTTCCATTCTTTTCCCAGTGTATCTTGTTTGTTTCCAGTTTTTTTCCAGTTTGTTCCCAGTTTATTCCCAGTTTTTTTCAAGTTTGTTCGAGTTTTTTTCCAGTTTGTTTCCAGTTAATTCGAGTTTTTTCCAGTTTGTTTACAGTTTTTTTCCAGTTTGTTTCCAGTTTATTCCCAGTTTGTTTCCAGTTTATTCCCAGTTTGTTTCCAGTTTATTCCCAGTTTTTTTCAAGTTTGTTCGAGTTTTTTTCCAGTTTGTTTCCAGTTTATTCGAGTTTTTTCCAGTTTGTTTACAGTTTGTTGCCAGGGTATTCCCAGTTTTTTTCAAGTTTGTTCGAGTTTTTTTCCAGTTTGTTTCCAGTTTATTCGAGTTTTTTCCAGTTTGTTTACAGTTTGTTGCCAGGGTATTCCCAGTTTATCTCAAGTTTGTTTCTATTTTGTTTCCAGTTTATGTCTAGTTTGTTTCGAGTTTATTCCCAGTTTATGTCTAGTTTGTTTCCAGTTTGTTACCAGTTTATTCCCAGTTTAACTAAACATTGTTTCCAGTTTATTCCCAGTTTTTTTCCAGTTTGTTCCCAGTTTGCTTCCAGTTTATTTCCAGTTTGTTTCCAGTTTATTCCCAGTTTGTTCCCAGTTTGTTTCAAGTTTATTCCCGGTTTATGTCTAGTTTGTTTCCTGTTTGTTACCAGTTTATTCCCAGTTTATCTCAACATTTGTTTCCAGTTTATTCCCAGTTTATCTCAAGTTTGTTTCCAGTTTTTTCGCAGTTTGTTTCCAGTTTATTCGAGTTTTTTCCAGTTCATTCCCAGTTTGTTTCCAGTTTATTCCCAGTTTGTTTCCAGTTTATTCCCAGTTTGTTTCCAGTTTGTTTCCAGTTTTTTCCCAGTTTGTTTCCAGTTTATTCCCAGTTTGTTTCCAGTTTATTCCCAGTTTGTTTCCAGTTTGTTTCCAGTTTATTCGCAGTTTGTTTCCAGTTTATTCGACTTTTTTCCAGTTCATTCCCAGTTTGTTTCCAGTTTGTTTCCAGTTTATTCCCAGTTTGTTTCCAGTTTATTCCCAGTTTGTTTCCAGTTTGTTTCCAGTTTTTTCCCAGTTTGTTTCCAGTTTATTCCCAGTTTGTTTCCAGTTTATTCCCAGTTTGTTTCCAGTTTGTTTCCAGTTTATTCGCAGTTTGTTTCCAGTTTATTCGACTTTTTTCCAGTTCATTCCCAGTTTGTTTCCAGTTTGTTTCCAGTTTATTCCCAGTTTGTTTCCAGTTTTTTCCCAGTTTTTTTCCAGTTTATTCGAGTTTTTTCCAGTTTGATTCCAGTTTATTCCCAGTTTGTTTCCAGTTTATTCCCAGTTTGTTTCCAGTTTGTTTCCAGTTTGTCCTCAATTTGTTTCCATTTTGTTTCCCATTTATTCGCAGTTTGTTTCCAGTTTATTCTAGTTTTTTCCAGTTTGATTCCAGTTTATTCCCAGTTTGTTTCCAGTTTATTCCCAGTTTGTTTCCAGTTTGTCCTCAATTTGTTTCCAGTTTGTTTCCCATTTATTCGCAGTTTGTTTCCAGTTTATTCGAGTTTTTTCCATTTTTTTTACAGTTTTTTTTCCAGTTTGTTTCCAGTTTATTCCCAGTTTGTTTCCAGTTTGTTTCCAGTTTGTCCTCAATTTGTTTCCAGTTTGTTTCCAGTTTATTCGAGTTTTTTCCAGTTCATTCCCAGTTTGTTTCCAGTTTGTTTCCATTCTTTTCCCAGTTTATCTCGTTTGTTTCCAGTTTCTTTCCAGTTTCTTCCCATTTTTTCTCTAGTTTATTCGAGTTTTTTTTTCCAGTTTCCAGTTTATTCGAGTTTTTTCCAGTTCATTCCCAGTTTGTTTCCAGTTTGTTTCCAGTTTATTCCCAGTTTGTTTCCAGTTTATTCCCAGTTTGTTTCCAGTTTTTTCCCAGTTTTTTTCCAGTTTATTCGAGTTTTTTCCAGTTTGATTCCAGTTTATTCCCAGTTTGTTTCCAGTTTATTCCCAGTTTGTTTCCAGTTTGTTTCCAGTTTGTCCTCAATTTGTTTCCAGTTTGTTTCCAGTTTATTCGAGTTTTTTCCAGTTCATTCCCAGTTTGTTTCCAGTTTGTTTCCATTCTTTTCCCAGTTTATCTCGTTTGTTTCCAGTTTCTTTCCAGTTTCTTCCCATTTTTTCTCTAGTTTATTCAAGGTTTTTTTTCCAGTTTCCAGTTTATTCGAGTTTTTTCCAGTTCATTCCCAGTTTGTTTCCAGTTTTTTTCCAGTTTATTCCCAGTTTGTTTCCAGTTTATTCCCAGTTTGTTTCCAGTTTGTTTCCAGTTTGTCCTCAATTTGTTTCCAGTTTGTTTCCAGTTTATTCGAGTTTTTTCCAGTTCATTCCCAGTTTGTTTCCAGTTTATTCACAGTTTGTTTCCAGTTTGTTTCCAGTTTATTCGCAGTTTGGTTTCCAGTTTATTCGAGTTTTTTCCAGTTCATTCCCAGTTTGTTTCCAGTTTGTTTCCAGTTTATTCGAGTTTTTTCCAGTTCATTCCCAGTTTGTTTCCAGTTTATTCCCAGTTTATTTCCAGTTTATTCCCAGTTTGTTTCCAGTTTTTTCCCAGTTTTTTTTCCAGTTTATTCGAGTTTTTTCCAGTTTGATTCCAGTTTATTCCCCAGTTTGTTTCCAGTTTTGTTTCCAGTTTATTCGAGTTTTTTCCAGTTCATTCCCAGTTTGTTTCCAGTTTGTTTCCAGTTTATTCCCAGTTTGTTTCCAGTTTTTTCCCAGTTTTTTTCCAGTTTATTCGAGTTTTTTCCAGTTTGATTCCAGTTTATTCCCAGTTTGTTTCCAGTTCATTCCCAGTTTGTTTCCAGTTTGTCCTCAATTTGTTTCCATTTTGTTTCCCATTTATTCGCAGTTTGTTTCTAGTTTATTCGAGTTTTTTCCATTTTTTTTACAGTTTTTTTTCCAGTTTGTTTCCAGTTTGTCCTCAATTTGTTTCCATTTTGTTTCCCATTTATTCGCAGTTTGTTTCCAGTTTATTCGAGTTTTTTCCAGTTCATTCCCAGTTTGTTTCCAGTTTATTCCCAGTTTGTTTCCAGTTTATTCGAGTTTTTTCCAGTTCATTCCCAGTTTGTTTCCAGTTTATTCCAGTTTGTTTCCAGTTTATTCCCAGTTTGTTTCCAGTTTGTTTCCAGTTTATTCGCAGTTTGTTTCCAGTTTATTCGACTTTTTTCCAGTTCATTCCCAGTTTGTTTCCAGTTTGTTTCCAGTTTATTCCCAGTTTGTTTCCAGTTTATTCCCAGTTTGTTTCCAGTTTTTTCCCAGTTTTTTTCCAGTTTATTCGAGTTTTTTCCAGTTTGATTCCAGTTTATTCCCAGTTTGTTTCCAGTTTATTCCCAGTTTGTTTCCAGTTTGTTTCCAGTTTGTCCTCAATTTGTTTCCATTTTGTTTCCCATTTATTCGCAGTTTGTTTCCAGTTTATTCGAGTTTTTTCCATTTTTTTACAGTTTTTTTTCCAGTTTGTTTCCAGTTTGTTCCCAGTTTGTTTCCAGTTTGTTTCCAGTTTGTCCTCAATTTGTTTCCAGTTTGTTTCCAGTTTATTCGAGTTTTTTCCAGTTCATTCCCAGTTTGTTTCCAGTTTGTTTCCATTCTTTTCCCAGTTTATCTCGTTTGTTTCCAGTTTCTTTCCAGTTTCTTCCCATTTTTTCTCTAGTTTATTCAAGGTTTTTTTTCAGTTTCCAGTTTATTCGAGTTTTTTCCAGTTCATTCCCAGTTTGTTTCCAGTTTTTTTCCAGTTTATTCCCAGTTTGTTTCCAGTTTATTCCCAGTTTGTTTCCAGTTTGTTTCCAGTTTGTCCTCAATTTGTTTCCAGTTTGTTTCCAGTTTATTCGAGTTTTTTCCAGTTCATTCCCAGTTTGTTTCCAGTTTATTCACAGTTTGTTTCCAGTTTGTTTCCAGTTTATTCGCAGTTTGTTTCCAGTTTATTCGAGTTTTTTCCAGTTCATTCCCAGTTTGTTTCCAGTTTGTTTCCAGTTTATTCGAGTTTTTTCCAGTTCATTCCCAGTTTGTTTCCAGTTTATTCCCAGTTTATTTCCAGTTTATTCCCAGTTTGTTTCCAGTTTTTTCCCAGTTTTTTTTCCAGTTTATTCGAGTTTTTTCCAGTTTGATTCCAGTTTATTCCCAGTTTGTTTCCAGTTTGTTTCCAGTTTATTCGAGGTTTTTCCAGTTCATTCCCAGTTTGTTTCCAGTTTGTTTCCAGTTTATTCCCAGTTTGTTTCCAGTTTTTTCCCAGTTTTTTTCCAGTTTATTCGAGTTTTTTCCAGTTTGATTCCAGTTTATTCCCAGTTTGTTTCCAGTTCATTCCCAGTTTGTTTCCAGTTTGTCCTCAATTTGTTTCCATTTTGTTTCCCATTTATTCGCAGTTTGTTTCCAGTTTATTCGAGTTTTTTCCATTTTTTTTACAGTTTTTTTTCCAGTTTGTTTCCAGTTTATTCCCAGTTTGTTTCCAGTTTATTCCCAGTTTGTTTCCAGTTTGTTTCCAGTTTGTCCTCAATTTGTTTCCAGTTTGTTTCCAGTTTATTCGAGTTTTTTCCAGTTCATTCCCAGTTTGTTTCCAGTTTATTCCCAGTTTGTTTCCAGTTTGTTTCCAGTTTATTCGCAGTTTGTTTCCAGTTTATTCGAGTTTATTCCCGGTTTATGTCTAGTTTGTTTCCAGTTTGTTACCAGTTTATTCCCAGTTTATCTCAACATTTTTTTCCAGTTTGTTTCCAGTTTATCTCAAGTTTGTTTCCAGTTTATTTGCAGTTTTTTTCCAGTTTATTCGAGTTTTTTCCAGTTCATTTCCAGTTTGTTTCCAGTTTGTTTCCAGTTTGTGTCCAGTTTATTCGCAGTTTGTTTCCAGTTTATTCCCAGTTTTTTTTTCCAGTTTTTTCCAGTTTTTTCCAGTTTATTCCCAGTTTCCAGTTTGTTTCCAGTTTATTCCCAGTTTGTTCCCAGTTTTTTTCCAGTTTATTCGAGTTTTTTTTCCAGTTTGTTTCCAGTTTGTTCGAGTTTTTTCCAGTTCGTTTCCAGTTTATTCCCAGTTTGTTTCCAGTTTATTCCCAGTTTGTTTCCAGTTTGTTTCAAGTTTGTCCTCAATTTGTTTCCAGTTTGTTTCCAGTTTATTCGAGTTTTTTTTTCCAGTTTGTTTCCAGTTTGTTTCCAGTTTATTCGAGTTTTTTCCAGTTTGATTTCAGTTTATTCCCGGTTTATGTCTAGTTTTTTTCCAGTTTGTCCGTAATTTGTTTCCAGTTTGCTTCCATTCTTTTCCCAGTGTATCTTGTTTGTTTCCAGTTTTTTTCCAGTTTGTTCCCAGTTTATTCCCAGTTTTTTTCAAGTTTGTTCGAGTTTTTTTCCAGTTTGTTTCCAGTTAATTCGAGTTTTTTCCAGTTTGTTTACAGTTTTTTTCCAGTTTGTTTCCAGTTTATTCCCAGTTTGTTTCCAGTTTATTCCCAGTTTGTTTCCAGTTTATTCCCAGTTTTTTTCAAGTTTGTTCGAGTTTTTTTCCAGTTTGTTTCCAGTTTATTCGAGTTTTTTCCAGTTTGTTTACAGTTTGTTGCCAGGGTATTCCCAGTTTTTTTCAAGTTTGTTCGAGTTTTTTTCCAGTTTGTTTCCAGTTTATTCGAGTTTTTTCCAGTTTGTTTACAGTTTGTTGCCAGGGTCTTCCCAGTTTATCTCAAGTTTGTTTCTATTTTGTTTCCAGTTTATGTCTAGTTTGTTTCGAGTTTATTCCCAGTTTATGTCTAGTTTGTTTCCAGTTTGTTACCAGTTTATTCCCAGTTTAACTAAACATTGTTTCCAGTTTATTCCCAGTTTTTTTCCAGTTTGTTCCCAGTTTGCTTCCAGTTTATTTCCAGTTTGTTTCCAGTTTATTCCCAGTTTGTTCCCAGTTTGTTTCAAGTTTATTCCCGGTTTATGTCTAGTTTGTTTCCTGTTTGTTACCAGTTTATTCCCAGTTTATCTCAACATTTGTTTCCAGTTTATTCCCAGTTTATCTCAAGTTTGTTTCCAGTTTTTTTGCAGTTTGTTTCCAGTTTATTCGAGTTTTTTCCAGTTCATTCCCAGTTTGTTTCCAGTTTATTCCCAGTTTGTTTCCAGTTTATTCCCAGTTTGTTTCCAGTTTGTTTCCAGTTTTTTCCCAGTTTGTTTCCAGTTTATTCCCAGTTTGTTTCCAGTTTATTCCCAGTTTGTTTCCAGTTTGTTTCCAGTTTATTCGCAGTTTGTTTCCAGTTTATTCGACTTTTTTCCAGTTCATTCCCAGTTTGTTTCCAGTTTGTTTCCAGTTTATTCCCAGTTTGTTTCCAGTTTATTCCCAGTTTGTTTCCAGTTTTTTCCCAGTTTTTTTCCAGTTTATTCGAGTTTTTTCCAGTTTGATTCCAGTTTATTCCCAGTTTGTTTCCAGTTTATTCCCAGTTTGTTTCCAGTTTGTTTCCAGTTTGTCCTCAATTTGTTTCCATTTTGTTTCCCATTTATTCGCAGTTTGTTTCCAGTTTATTCTAGTTTTTTCCAGTTTGATTCCAGTTTATTCCCAGTTTGTTTCCAGTTTATTCCCAGTTTGTTTCCAGTTTGTCCTCAATTTGTTTCCAGTTTGTTTCCCATTTATTCGCAGTTTGTTTCCACTTTATTCGAGTTTTTTCCATTTTTTTTACAGTTTTTTTTCCAGTTTGTTTCCAGTTTATTCCCAGTTTGTTTCCAGTTTGTTTCCAGTTTGTCCTCAATTTGTTTCCAGTTTGTTTCCAGTTCATTCGAGTTTTTTCCAGTTCATTCCCTGTTTGTTTCCAGTTTGTTTCCATTCTTTTCCCAGTTTATCTCGTTTGTTTCCAGTTTCTTTCCAGTTTCTTCCCATTTTTTCTCTAGTTTATTCGAGTTTTTTTTTTCAGTTTCCAGTTTATTCGAGTTTTTTCCAGTTCATTCCCAGTTTGTTTCCAGTTTTTTTCCAGTTTATTCCCAGTTTGTTTCCAGTTTATTCCCAGTTTGTTTCCAGTTTGTTTCCAGTTTGTCCTCAATTTGTTTCCAGTTTGTTTCCAGTTTATTCGAGTTTTTTCCAGTTCATTCCCAGTTTGTTTCCAGTTTATTCCCAGTTTGTTTCCAGTTTGTTTCCAGTTTATTCGCAGTTTGTTTCCAGTTTATTCGAGTTTTTTCCAGTTCATTCCCAGTTTGTTTCCAGTTTGTTTCCAGTTTATTCGAGTTTTTTCCAGTTCATTCCCAGTTTGTTTCCAGTTTATTCCCAGTTTATTTCCAGTTTATTCCCAGTTTGTTTCCAGTTTTTTCCCAGTTTTTTTTCCAGTTTATTCGAGTTTTTTCCAGTTTGATTCCAGTTTATTCCCAGTTTGTTTCCAGTTTGTTTCCAGTTTATTCGAGGTTTTTCCAGTTCATTCCCAGTTTGTTTCCAGTTTGTTTCCAGTTTATTCCCAGTTTGTTTCCAGTTTTTTCCCAGTTTTTTTCCAGTTTATTCGAGTTTTTTCCAGTTTGATTCCAGTTTATTCCCAGTTTGTTTCCAGTTTATTCGAGTTTTTTCCAGTTCATTCCCAGTTTGTTTCCAGTTTGTTTCCAGTTTATTCCCAGTTTGTTTCCAGTTTATTCCCAGTTTGTTTCCAGTTTTTTTCCAGTTTATTCGAGTTTTTTCCAGTTTGATTCCAGTTTATTCCCAGTTTGTTTCCAGTTCATTCCCAGTTTGTTTCCAGTTTGTCCTCAATTTGTTTCCATTTTGTTTCCCATTTATTCGCAGTTTGTTTCTAGTTTATTCGAGTTTTTTCCATTTTTTTTAACAGTTTTTTTTCCAGTTTGTTTCCAGTTTATTCCCAGTTTGTTTCCAGTTTATTCCCAGTTTGTTTCCAGTTTGTCCTCAATTTGTTTCCAGTTTGTTTCCAGTTTATTCGAGTTTTTTCCAGTTCATTCCCAGTTTGTTTCCAGTTTATTCCCAGTTTGTTTCCAGTTTGTTTCCAGTTTATTCGCAGTTTGTTTCCAGTTTATTCGAGTTTTTTTCCAGTTCATTCCCAGTTTGTTTCCAGTTTATTCCCAGTTTGTTTCCAGTTTTTCCCCAGTTTTTTTTCCAGTTTATTCGAGTTTTTTCCAGTTTGATTCCAGTTTATTCCCAGTTTGTTTCCAGTTTATTCCCAGTTTGTTTCCAGTTTGTTTCCAGTTTGTCCTCAATTTGTTTCCAGTTTGTTTCCAGTTTTTTTGAGTTTTTTCCATTTTTTTCCAGTTTTTTTTCCAGTTTGTTTCCAGTTTATTCCCAGTTTGTTTCCAGTTTATTCCCAGTTAGTTTCCAGTTTGTCCTCAATTTGTTTCCAGTTTGTTTCAAGTTTATTCGAGTTTTTTCCAGTTCATTCCCAGTTTCTTTCCAGTTTATTCCCAGTTTGTTTCCAGTTTGTCCGTAATTTGTTTCCAGTTTTTTTCCAGTTAGTTTCCAGTTTATTCCCAGTTTGTTTCCAGTTTGTTTCCAGTTTATTCGCAGTTTGTTTCCAGTTTATTCGAGTTTTTTCCAGTTCATTCCCAGTTTGTTTCCAGTTTGTTTCCATTCTTTTCCCAGTTTATCTCGTTTGTTTCCAGTTTCTTTCCAGTTTCTTCCCATTTTTTCTCTAGTTTATTCGAGTTTTTTTTTCCAGTTTCCAGTTTATTCGAGTTTTTTCCAGTTCATTCCCTGTTTGTTTCCAGTTTGTTTCCAGTTTATTCCCAGTTTGTTTCCAGTTTATTCCCAGTTTGTTTCCAGTTTGTTTCCAGTTTGTCCTCAATTTGTTTCCAGTTTGTTTCCAGTTTATTCGAGTTTTTTCCAGTTCATTCCCAGTTTGTTTCCAGTTTATTCACAGTTTGTTTCCAGTTTGTTTCCAGTTTATTCGCAGTTTGTTTCCAGTTTATTCGAGTTTTTTCCAGTTCATTCCCAGTTTGTTTCCAGTTTATTCCCAGTTTGTTTCCAGTTTATTCGAGTTTTTTCCAGTTCATTCCCAGTTTGTTTCCAGTTTATTCCCAGTTTGTTTCCAGTTTATTCCCAGTTTGTTTCCAGTTTGTTTCCAGTTTATTCGCAGTTTGTTTCCAGTTTATTCGACTTTTTTCCAGTTCATTCCCAGTTTGTTTCCAGTTTGTTTCCAGTTTATTCCCAGTTTGTTTCCAGTTTATTCCCAGTTTGTTTCCAGTTTGTTTCCAGTTTGTCCTCAATTTGTTTCCATTTTGTTTCCCATTTATTCGCAGTTTGTTTCCAGTTTATTCGAGTTTTTTCCATTTTTTTACAGTTTTTTTTCCAGTTTGTTTCCAGTTTGTTCCCAGTTTGTTTCCAGTTTGTTTCCAGTTTGTCCTCAATTTGTTTCCAGTTTGTTTCCAGTTTATTCGAGTTTTTTCCAGTTCATTCCCAGTTTGTTTCCAGTTTGTTTCCATTCTTTTCCCAGTTTATCTCGTTTGTTTCCAGTTTCTTTCCAGTTTCTTCCCATTTTTTCTCTAGTTTATTCAAGTATTTTTTTCCAGTTTCCAGTTTATTCGAGTTTTTTCCAGTTCATTCCCAGTTTGTTTCCAGTTTTTTTCCAGTTTATTCCCAGTTTGTTTCCAGTTTATTCCCAGTTTGTTTCCAGTTTGTTTCCAGTTTGTCCTCAATTTGTTTCCAGTTTGTTTCCAGTTTATTCGAGTTTTTTCCAGTTCATTCCCAGTTTGTTTCCAGTTTGTTTCCAGTTTATTCGAGTTTTTTCCAGTTCATTCCCAGTTTGTTTCCAGTTTATTCCCAGTTTATTTCCAGTTTATTCCCAGTTTGTTTCCAGTTTTTTCCCAGTTTTTTTTCCAGTTTATTCGAGTTTTTTCCAGTTTGATTCCAGTTTATTCCCAGTTTGTTTCCAGTTTGTTTCCAGTTTATTCGAGTTTTTTCCAGTTCATTCCCAGTTTGTTTCCAGTTTGTTTCCAGTTTATTCCCAGTTTGTTTCCAGTTTATTCCCAGTTTGTTTCCAGTTTTTTCCCAGTTTTTTTCCAGTTTATTCGAGTTTTTTCCAGTTTGATTCCAGTTTATTCCCAGTTTGTTTCCAGTTCATTCCCAGTTTGTTTCCAGTTTGTCCTCAATTTGTTTCCATTTTGTTTCCCATTTATTCGCAGTTTGTTCTAGTTTATTCGAGTTTTTTCCATTTTTTTTTTACAGTTTTTTTTCCAGTTTGTTTCCAGTTTATTCCCAGTTTGTTTCCAGTTTATTCCCAGTTTGTTTCCAGTTTGTTTCCAGTTTGTCCTCAATTTGTTTCCAGTTTGTTTCCAGTTTATTCGAGTTTTTTCCAGTTCATTCCCAGTTTGTTTCCAGTTTATTCCCAGTTTGTTTCCAGTTTGTTTCCAGTTTATTCGCAGTTTGTTTCCAGTTTATTCGAGTTTTTTTCCAGTTCATTCCCAGTTTGTTTCCAGTTTATTCCCAGTTTGTTTCCAGTTTTTCCCCAGTTTTTTTTCCAGTTTATTCGAGTTTTTTCCAGTTTGTTTCCAGTTTATTCGAGTTTTTTCCAGTTTGTTTACAGTTTGTTGCCAGGGTATTCCCAGTTTATCTCAAGTTTGTTTCTATTTTGTTTCCAGTTTATGTCTAGTTTGTTTCGAGTTTATTCCCAGTTTATGTCTAGTTTGTTTCCAGTTTGTTACCAGTTTATTCCCAGTTTAACTAAACATTGTTTCCAGTTTATTCCCAGTTTTTTTCCAGTTTGTTCCCAGTTTGCTTCCAGTTTATTTCCAGTTTGTTTCCAGTTTATTCCCAGTTTGTTCCCAGTTTGTTTCAAGTTTATTCCCGGTTTATGTCTAGTTTGTTTCCTGTTTGTTACCAGTTTATTCCCAGTTTATCTCAACATTTGTTTCCAGTTTATTCCCAGTTTATCTCAAGTTTGTTTCCAGTTTTTTCGCAGTTTGTTTCCAGTTTATTCGAGTTTTTTCCAGTTCATTCCCAGTTTGTTTCCAGTTTATTCCCAGTTTTTTTCCAGTTTATTCCCAGTTTGTTTCCAGTTTGTTTCCAGTTTTTTCCCAGTTTGTTTCCAGTTTATTCCCAGTTTGTTTCCAGTTTATTCCCAGTTTGTTTCCAGTTTGTTTCCAGTTTATTCGCAGTTTGTTTCCAGTTTATTCGACTTTTTTCCAGTTCATTCCCAGTTTGTTTCCAGTTTGTTTCCAGTTTATTCCCAGTTTGTTTCCAGTTTATTCCCAGTTTGTTTCCAGTTTTTTCCCAGTTTTTTTCCAGTTTATTCGAGTTTTTTCCAGTTTGATTCCAGTTTATTCCCAGTTTGTTTCCAGTTTATTCCCAGTTTGTTTCCAGTTTGTCCTCAATTTGTTTCCAGTTTGTTTCCCATTTATTCGCAGTTTGTTTCCAGTTTATTCGAGTTTTTTCCATTTTTTTAACAGTTTTTTTTCCAGTTTGTTTCCAGTTTATTCCCAGTTTGTTTCCAGTTTGTTTCCAGTTTGTCCTCAATTTGTTTCCAGTTTGTTTCCAGTTTATTCGAGTTTTTTCCAGTTCATTCCCAGTTTGTTTCCAGTTTGTTTCCATTCTTTTCCCAGTTTATCTCGTTTGTTTCCAGTTTCTTTCCAGTTTCTTCCCATTTTTTCTCTAGTTTATTCAAGTTTTTTTTTCCAGTTTCCAGTTTATTCGAGTTTTTTCCAGTTCATTCCCAGTTTGTTTCCAGTTTGTTTCCAGTTTATTCCCAGTTTGTTTCCAGTTTATTCCCAGTTTGTTTCCAGTTTGTTTCCAGTTTGTCCTCAATTTGTTTCCAGTTTGTTTCCAGTTTATTCGAGTTTTTTCCAGTTCATTCCCAGTTTGTTTCCAGTTTATTCACAGTTTGTTTCCAGTTTGTTTCCAGTTTATTCGCAGTTTGTTTCCAGTTTATTCGAGTTTTTTCCAGTTCATTCCCAGTTTGTTTCCAGTTTATTCCCAGTTTGTTTCCAGTTTATTCGAGTTTTTTCCAGTTCATTCCCAGTTTGTTTCCAGTTTATTCCCAGTTTGTTTCCAGTTTATTCCCAGTTTGTTTCCAGTTTGTTTCCAGTTTATTCGCAGTTTGTTTCCAGTTTATTCGACTTTTTTCCAGTTCATTCCCAGTTTGTTTCCAGTTTGTTTCCAGTTTATTCCCAGTTTGTTTCCAGTTTATTCCCAGTTTGTTTCCAGTTTTTTCCCAGTTTTTTTCCAGTTTATTCGAGTTTTTTCCAGTTTGATTCCAGTTTATTCCCAGTTTGTTTCCAGTTTATTCCCAGTTTGTTTCCAGTTTGTTTCCAGTTTGTCCTCAATTTGTTTCCATTTTGTTTCCCATTTATTCGCAGTTTGTTTCCAGTTTATTCGAGTTTTTTCCATTTTTTTACAGTTTTTTTTCCAGTTTGTTTCCAGTTTGTTCCCAGTTTGTTTCCAGTTTGTTTCCAGTTTGTCCTCAATTTGTTTCCAGTTTGTTTCCAGTTTATTCGAGTTTTTTCCAGTTCATTCCCAGTTTGTTTCCAGTTTGTTTCCATTCTTTTCCCAGTTTATCTCGTTTGTTTCCAGTTTCTTTCCAGTTTCTTCCCATTTTTTCTCTAGTTTATTCAAGTATTTTTTTCCAGTTTCCAGTTTATTCGAGTTTTTTCCAGTTCATTCCCAGTTTGTTTCCAGTTTTTTTCCAGTTTATTCCCAGTTTGTTTCCAGTTTATTCCCAGTTTGTTTCCAGTTTGTTTCCAGTTTGTCCTCAATTTGTTTCCAGTTTGTTTCCAGTTTATTCGAGTTTTTTCCAGTTCATTCCCAGTTTGTTTCCAGTTTGTTTCCAGTTTATTCGAGTTTTTTCCAGTTCATTCCCAGTTTGTTTCCAGTTTATTCCCAGTTTATTTCCAGTTTATTCCCAGTTTGTTTCCAGTTTTTTCCCAGTTTTTTTTCCAGTTTATTCGAGTTTTTTCCAGTTTGATTCCAGTTTATTCCCAGTTTGTTTCCAGTTTGTTTCCAGTTTATTCGAGTTTTTTCCAGTTCATTCCCAGTTTGTTTCCAGTTTGTTTCCAGTTTATTCCCAGTTTGTTTCCAGTTTATTCCCAGTTTGTTTCCAGTTTTTTCCCAGTTTTTTTCCAGTTTATTCGAGTTTTTTCCAGTTTGATTCCAGTTTATTCCCAGTTTGTTTCCAGTTCATTCCCAGTTTGTTTCCAGTTTGTCCTCAATTTGTTTCCATTTTGTTTCCCATTTATTCGCAGTTTGTTCTAGTTTATTCGAGTTTTTTCCATTTTTTTTTTACAGTTTTTTTTCCAGTTTGTTTCCAGTTTATTCCCAGTTTGTTTCCAGTTTATTCCCAGTTTGTTTCCAGTTTGTTTCCAGTTTGTCCTCAATTTGTTTCCAGTTTGTTTCCAGTTTATTCGAGTTTTTTCCAGTTCATTCCCAGTTTGTTTCCAGTTTATTCCCAGTTTGTTTCCAGTTTGTTTCCAGTTTATTCGCAGTTTGTTTCCAGTTTATTCGAGTTTTTTTCCAGTTCATTCCCAGTTTGTTTCCAGTTTATTCCCAGTTTGTTTCCAGTTTTTCCCCAGTTTTTTTTCCAGTTTATTCGAGTTTTTTCCAGTGTGATTCCAGTTTATTCCCAGTTTGTTTCCAGTTTATTCCCAGTTTGTTTCCAGTTTGTTTCCAGTTTGTCCTCAATTTGTTTCCAGTTTGTTTCCAGTTTTTTTGAGTTTTTTCCATTTTTTTCCATTTTTTTTCCAGTTTGTTTCCAGTTTATTCCCAGTTTGTTTCCAGTTTATTCCCAGTTTGTTTCCAGTTTGTCCTCAATTTGTTTCCAGTTTGTTTCCAGTTTATTCGAGTTTTTTCCAGTTCATTCCCAGTTTCTTTCCAGTTTATTCCCAGTTTGTTTCCAGTTTGTCCGTAATTTGTTTCCAGTTTTTTTCCAGTTTGTTTCCAGTTTATTCCCAGTTTGTTTCCAGTTTATTCGCAGTTTGTTTCCAGTTTATTCGAGTTTTTTCCAGTTCATTCCCAGTTTGTTTCCAGTTTGTTTCCAGTTTATTCGAGTTTTTTCCAGTTCATTCCCAGTTTGTTTCCAGTTTGTTTCCAGTTTATTCCCAGTTTGTTTCACGTTTATTCCCAGTTTGTTTCCAGTTTTTTCCCAGTTTTTTTTTCCAGTTTATTCGAGTTTTTTCCAGTTTGATTCCAGTTTATTCCCTGTTTGTTTCCAGTTTGTCCTCAATTTGTTTCCATTTTGTTTCCCATTTATTCGCAGTTTGTTTCTAGTTTATTCGAGTTTTTTCCAGTTCATTCCCAGTTTGTTTCCAGTTTGTTTCCATTCTTTTCCCAGTTTATCTCGTTTGTTTCCAGTTTCTTTCCAGTTTCTTCCCATTTTTTCTCTAGTTTATTCGAGTTTTTTTCCAGTTTCCAGTTTATTCGATATTTTTCCAGTTCATTCCCAGTTTGTTTCCAGTTTTTTTCCAGTTTATTCCCAGTTTGTTTCCAGTTTATTCCCAGTTTGTTTCCAGTTTGTCCTCAATTTGTTTCCAGTTTGTTTCCAGTTTATTCGAGTTTTTTCCAGTTCATTCCCAGTTTGTTTCCAGTTTATTCACAGTTTGTTTCCAGTTTGTTTCCAGTTTATTCGCAGTTTGTTTCCAGTTTATTTGAGTTTTTTCCAGTTCATTCCCAGTTTGTTTCCAGTTTGTTTCCAGTTTATTCGAGTTTTTTCCAGTTCATTCCCAGTTTGTTTCCAGTTTGTTTCCAGTTTATTCCCAGTTTGTTTCCAGTTTTTTCCCAGTTTTTTTTCCAGTTTATTCGAGTTTTTTCCAGTTTGATTCCAGTTTATTCCCAGTTTGTTTCCAGTTTGTTTCCAGTTTATTCGAGTTTTTTCCAGTTCATTCCCAGTTTGTTTCCAGTTTGTTTCCAGTTTATTCCCAGTTTGTTTCCAGTTTATTCCCAGTTTGTTTCCAGTTTTTTCCCAGTTTTTTTCCAGTTTATTCGAGTTTTTTCCAGTTTGATTCCAGTTTATTCCCAGTTTGTTTCCAGTTCATTCCCAGTTTGTTTCCAGTTTGTCCTCAATTTGTTTCCATTTTGTTTCCCATTTATTCGCAGTTTGTTTCTAGTTTATTCGAGTTTTTTCCATTTTTTTTAACAGTTTTTTTTCCAGTTTGTTTCCAGTTTATTCCCAGTTTGTTTCCAGTTTATTCCCAGTTTGTTTCCAGTTTGTCCTCAATTTGTTTCCAGTTTGTTTCCAGTTTATTCGAGTTTTTTCCAGTTCATTCCCAGTTTGTTTCCAGTTTATTCCCAGTTTGTTTCCAGTTTGTTTCCAGTTTATTCGCAGTTTGTTTCCAGTTTATTCGAGTTTTTTTCCAGTTCATTCCCAGTTTGTTTCCAGTTTATTCCCAGTTTGTTTCCAGTTTTTCCCCAGTTTTTTTTCCAGTTTATTCGAGTTTTTTCCAGTTTGATTCCAGTTTATTCCCAGTTTGTTTCCAGTTTATTCCCAGTTTGTTTCCAGTTTGTTTCCAGTTTGTCCTCAATTTGTTTCCAGTTTGTTTCCAGTTTTTTTGAGTTTTTTCCATTTTTTTCCAGTTTTTTTTCCAGTTTGTTTCCAGTTTATTCCCAGTTTGTTTCCAGTTTATTCCCAGTTAGTTTCCAGTTTGTCCTCAATTTGTTTCCAGTTTGTTTCAAGTTTATTCGAGTTTTTTCCAGTTCATTCCCAGTTTCTTTCCAGTTTATTCCCAGTTTGTTTCCAGTTTGTCCGTAATTTGTTTCCAGTTTTTTTCCAGTTAGTTTCCAGTTTATTCCCAGTTTGTTTCCAGTTTGTTTCCAGTTTATTCGCAGTTTGTTTCCAGTTTATTCGAGTTTTTTCCAGTTCATTCCCAGTTTGTTTCCAGTTTGTTTCCATTCTTTTCCCAGTTTATCTCGTTTGTTTCCAGTTTCTTTCCAGTTTCTTCCCATTTTTTCTCTAGTTTATTCGAGTTTTTTTTTCCAGTTTCCAGTTTATTCGAGTTTTTTCCAGTTCATTCCCAGTTTGTTTCCAGTTTGTTTCCAGTTTATTCCCAGTTTGTTTCCAGTTTATTCCCAGTTTGTTTCCAGTTTGTTTCCAGTTTGTCCTCAATTTGTTTCCAGTTTGTTTCCAGTTTATTCGAGTTTTTTCCAGTTCATTCCCAGTTTGTTTCCAGTTTATTCACAGTTTGTTTCCAGTTTGTTTCCAGTTTATTCGCAGTTTGTTTCCAGTTTATTCGAGTTTTTTCCAGTTCATTCCCAGTTTGTTTCCAGTTTATTCCCAGTTTGTTTCCAGTTTATTCGAGTTTTTTCCAGTTCATTCCCAGTTTGTTTCCAGTTTATTCCCAGTTTGTTTCCAGTTTATTCCCAGTTTGTTTCCAGTTTGTTTCCAGTTTATTCGCAGTTTGTTTCCAGTTTATTCGACTTTTTTCCAGTTCATTCCCAGTTTGTTTCCAGTTTGTTTCCAGTTTATTCCCAGTTTGTTTCCAGTTTATTCCCAGTTTGTTTCCAGTTTTTTCCCAGTTTTTTTCCAGTTTATTCGAGTTTTTTCCAGTTTGATTCCAGTTTATTCCCAGTTTGTTTCCAGTTTATTCCCAGTTTGTTTCCAGTTTGTTTCCAGTTTGTCCTCAATTTGTTTCCATTTTGTTTCCCATTTATTCGCAGTTTGTTTCCAGTTTATTCGAGTTTTTTCCATTTTTTTACAGTTTTTTTTCCAGTTTGTTTCCAGTTTGTTCCCAGTTTGTTTCCAGTTTGTTTCCAGTTTGTCCTCAATTTGTTTCCAGTTTGTTTCCAGTTTATTCGAGTTTTTTCCAGTTCATTCCCAGTTTGTTTCCAGTTTGTTTCCATTCTTTTCCCAGTTTATCTCGTTTGTTTCCAGTTTCTTTCCAGTTTCTTCCCATTTTTTCTCTAGTTTATTCAAGTATTTTTTTCCAGTTTCCAGTTTATTCGAGTTTTTTCCAGTTCATTCCCAGTTTGTTTCCAGTTTTTTTCCAGTTTATTCCCAGTTTGTTTCCAGTTTATTCCCAGTTTGTTTCCAGTTTGTTTCCAGTTTGTCCTCAATTTGTTTCCAGTTTGTTTCCAGTTTATTCGAGTTTTTTCCAGTTCATTCCCAGTTTGTTTCCAGTTTGTTTCCAGTTTATTCGAGTTTTTTCCAGTTCATTCCCAGTTTGTTTCCAGTTTATTCCCAGTTTATTTCCAGTTTATTCCCAGTTTGTTTCCAGTTTTTTCCCAGTTTTTTTTCCAGTTTATTCGAGTTTTTTCCAGTTTGATTCCAGTTTATTCCCAGTTTGTTTCCAGTTTGTTTCCAGTTTATTCGAGTTTTTTCCAGTTCATTCCCAGTTTGTTTCCAGTTTGTTTCCAGTTTATTCCCAGTTTGTTTCCAGTTTATTCCCAGTTTGTTTCCAGTTTTTTCCCAGTTTTTTTCCAGTTTATTCGAGTTTTTTCCAGTTTGATTCCAGTTTATTCCCAGTTTGTTTCCAGTTCATTCCCAGTTTGTTTCCAGTTTGTCCTCAATTTGTTTCCATTTTGTTTCCCATTTATTCGCAGTTTGTTCTAGTTTATTCGAGTTTTTTCCATTTTTTTTTTACAGTTTTTTTTCCAGTTTGTTTCCAGTTTATTCCCAGTTTGTTTCCAGTTTATTCCCAGTTTGTTTCCAGTTTGTTTCCAGTTTGTCCTCAATTTGTTTCCAGTTTGTTTCCAGTTTATTCGAGTTTTTTCCAGTTCATTCCCAGTTTGTTTCCAGTTTATTCCCAGTTTGTTTCCAGTTTGTTTCCAGTTTATTCGCAGTTTGTTTCCAGTTTATTCGAGTTTTTTTCCAGTTCATTCCCAGTTTGTTTCCAGTTTATTCCCAGTTTGTTTCCAGTTTTTCCCCAGTTTTTTTTCCAGTTTATTCGAGTTTTTTCCAGTTTGATTCCAGTTTATTCCCAGTTTGTTTCCAGTTTATTCCCAGTTTGTTTCCAGTTTGTTTCCAGTTTGTCCTCAATTTGTTTCCAGTTTGTTTCCAGTTTTTTTGAGTTTTTTCCATTTTTTTCCATTTTTTTTTCCAGTTTGTTTCCAGTTTATTCCCAGTTTGTTTCCAGTTTATTCCCAGTTTGTTTCCAGTTTGTCCTCAATTTGTTTCCAGTTTGTTTCCAGTTTATTCGAGTTTTTTCCAGTTCATTCCCAGTTTCTTTCCAGTTTATTCCCAGTTTGTTTCCAGTTTGTCCGTAATTTGTTTCCAGTTTTTTTCCAGTTTGTTTCCAGTTTATTCCCAGTTTGTTTCCAGTTTATTCGCAGTTTGTTTCCAGTTTATTCGAGTTTTTTCCAGTTCATTCCCAGTTTGTTTCCAGTTTGTTTCCAGTTTATTCGAGTTTTTTCCAGTTCATTCCCAGTTTGTTTCCAGTTTGTTTCCAGTTTATTCCCAGTTTGTTTCACGTTTATTCCCAGTTTGTTTCCAGTTTTTTCCCAGTTTTTTTTTCCAGTTTATTCGAGTTTTTTCCAGTTTGATTCCAGTTTATTCCCTGTTTGTTTCCAGTTTGTCCTCAATTTGTTTCCATTTTGTTTCCCATTTATTCGCAGTTTGTTTCTAGTTTATTCGAGTTTTTTCCAGTTCATTCCCAGTTTGTTTCCAGTTTGTTTCCATTCTTTTCCCAGTTTATCTCGTTTGTTTCCAGTTTCTTTCCAGTTTCTTCCCATTTTTTCTCTAGTTTATTCGAGTTTTTTTCCAGTTTCCAGTTTATTCGATATTTTTCCAGTTCATTCCCAGTTTGTTTCCAGTTTTTTTCCAGTTTATTCCCAGTTTGTTTCCAGTTTATTCCCAGTTTGTTTCCAGTTTGTCCTCAATTTGTTTCCAGTTTGTTTCCAGTTTATTCGAGTTTTTTCCAGTTCATTCCCAGTTTGTTTCCAGTTTATTCACAGTTTGTTTCCAGTTTGTTTCCAGTTTATTCGCAGTTTGTTTCCAGTTTATTTGAGTTTTTTCCAGTTCATTCCCAGTTTGTTTCCAGTTTGTTTCCAGTTTATTCGAGTTTTTTCCAGTTCATTCCCAGTTTGTTTCCAGTTTGTTTCCAGTTTATTCCCAGTTTGTTTCCAGTTTTTTCCCAGTTTTTTTTCCAGTTTATTCGAGTTTTTTCCAGTTTGATTCCAGTTTATTCCCAGTTTGTTTCCAGTTTGTTTCCAGTTTATTCGAGTTTTTTCCAGTTCATTCCCAGTTTGTTTCCAGTTTGTTTCCAGTTTATTCCCAGTTTGTTTCCAGTTTATTCCCAGTTTGTTTCCAGTTTTTTCCCAGTTTTTTTCCAGTTTATTCGAGTTTTTTCCAGTTTGATTCCAGTTTATTCCCAGTTTGTTTCCAGTTCATTCCCAGTTTGTTTCCAGTTTGTCCTCAATTTGTTTCCATTTTGTTTCCCATTTATTCGCAGTTTGTTTCTAGTTTATTCGAGTTTTTTCCATTTTTTTTAACAGTTTTTTTTCCAGTTTGTTTCCAGTTTATTCCCAGTTTGTTTCCAGTTTATTCCCAGTTTGTTTCCAGTTTGTCCTCAATTTGTTTCCAGTTTGTTTCCAGTTTATTCGAGTTTTTTCCAGTTCATTCCCAGTTTGTTTCCAGTTTATTCCCAGTTTGTTTCCAGTTTGTTTCCAGTTTATTCGCAGTTTGTTTCCAGTTTATTCGAGTTTTTTTCCAGTTCATTCCCAGTTTGTTTCCAGTTTATTCCCAGTTTGTTTCCAGTTTTTCCCCAGTTTTTTTTCCAGTTTATTCGAGTTTTTTCCAGTTTGATTCCAGTTTATTCCCAGTTTGTTTCCAGTTTATTCCCAGTTTGTTTCCAGTTTGTTTCCAGTTTGTCCTCAATTTGTTTCCAGTTTGTTTCCAGTTTTTTTGAGTTTTTTCCATTTTTTTCCAGTTTTTTTTCCAGTTTGTTTCCAGTTTATTCCCAGTTTGTTTCCAGTTTATTCCCAGTTAGTTTCCAGTTTGTCCTCAATTTGTTTCCAGTTTGTTTCAAGTTTATTCGAGTTTTTTCCAGTTCATTCCCAGTTTCTTTCCAGTTTATTCCCAGTTTGTTTCCAGTTTGTCCGTAATTTGTTTCCAGTTTTTTTCCAGTTAGTTTCCAGTTTATTCCCAGTTTGTTTCCAGTTT
Organism: Telmatherina bonti; assembly: GCF_933228915.1. Taxonomy (NCBI): domain Eukaryota; kingdom Metazoa; phylum Chordata; class Actinopteri; order Atheriniformes; family Telmatherinidae; genus Telmatherina; species Telmatherina bonti. Next base: position 1,643,647 of record NC_136623.1, on the reverse strand, counting down.
GTTTCCAGTTTATTCGCAGTTTGTTTCCAGTTTATTCGAGTTTTTTCCAGTTCATTCCCAGTTTGTTTCCAGTTTGTTTCCAGTTTATTCGAGTTTTTTCCAGTTCATTCCCAGTTTGTTTCCAGTTTGTTTCCAGTTTATTCCCAGTTTGTTTCCAGTTTATTCCCAGTTTGTTTCCAGTTTTTTCCCAGTTTTTTTCCAGTTTATTCGAGTTTTTTCCAGTTCATTCCCAGTTTGTTTCCAGTTTATTCACAGTTTGTTTCCAGTTTGTTTCCAGTTTATTCGCAGTTTGTTTCCAGTTTATTCGAGTTTTTTCCAGTTCATTCCCAGTTTGTTTCCAGTTTGTTTCCAGTTTATTCGAGTTTTTTCCAGTTCATTCCCAGTTTGTTTCCAGTTTATTCCCAGTTTATTTCCAGTTTATTCCCAGTTTGTTTCCAGTTTTTTCCCAGTTTTTTTTCCAGTTTATTCGAGTTTTTTCCAGTTTGATTCCAGTTTATTCCCAGTTTGTTTCCAGTTTGTTTCCAGTTTATTCGAGTTTTTTCCAGTTCATTCCCAGTTTGTTTCCAGTTTGTTTCCAGTTTATTCCCAGTTTGTTTCCAGTTTATTCCCAGTTTGTTTCCAGTTTTTTCCCAGTTTTTTTCCAGTTTATTCGAGTTTTTTCCAGTTTGATTCCAGTTTATTCCCAGTTTGTTTCCAGTTCATTCCCAGTTTGTTTCCAGTTTGTCCTCAATTTGTTTCCATTTTGTTTCCCATTTATTCGCAGTTTGTTTCTAGTTTATTCGAGTTTTTTCCATTTTTTTAACAGTTTTTTTTCCAGTTTGTTTCCAGTTTATTCCCAGTTTGTTTCCAGTTTATTCCCAGTTTGTTTCCAGTTTGTTTCCAGTTTGTCCTCAATTTGTTTCCAGTTTGTTTCCAGTTTATTCGAGTTTTTTCCAGTTCATTCCCAGTTTGTTTCCAGTTTATTCCCAGTTTGTTTCCAGTTTGTTTCCAGTTTATTCGCAGTTTGTTTCCAGTTTATTCGAGTTTTTTTCCAGTTCATTCCCAGTTTGTTTCCAGTTTATTCCCAGTTTGTTTCCAGTTTTTCCCCAGTTTTTTTTCCAGTTTATTCGAGTTTTTTCCAGTTTGATTCCAGTTTATTCCCAGTTTGTTTCCAGTTTATTCCCAGTTTGTTTCCAGTTTGTTTCCAGTTTGTCCTCAATTTGTTTCCAGTTTGTTTCCAGTTTTTTCGAGTTTTTTCCATTTTTTTCCAGTTTTTTTTCCAGTTTGTTTCCAGTTTATTCCCAGTTTGTTTCCAGTTTATTCCCAGTTAGTTTCCAGTTTGTCCTCAATTTGTTTCCAGTTTGTTTCAAGTTTATTCGAGTTTTTTCCAGTTCATTCCCAGTTTCTTTCCAGTTTATTCCCAGTTTGTTTCCAGTTTGTCCGTAATTTGTTTCCAGTTTTTTTCCAGTTAGTTTCCAGTTTATTCCCAGTTTGTTTCCAGTTTGTTTCCAGTTTATTCGCAGTTTGTTTCCAGTTTATTCGAGTTTTTTCCAGTTCATTCCCAGTTTGTTTCCAGTTTGTTTCCAGTTTATTCGAGTTTTTTCCAGTTCATTCCCAGTTTGTTTCCAGTTTGTTTCCAGTTTATTCCCAGTTTGTTTCCAGTTTATTCGCAGTTTGTTTCCAGTTTTTTCCCAGTTTTTTTCCAGTTTATTCGAGTTTTTTCCAGTTCATTCCCAGTTTGTTTCCAGTTTATTCACAGTTTGTTTCCAGTTTGTTTCCAGTTTATTCGCAGTTTATTCGAGTTTTTTCCAGTTCATTCCCAGTTTGTTTCCAGTTTGTTTCCAGTTTATTCGAGTTTTTTCCAGTTCATTCCCAGTTTGTTTCCAGTTTATTCCCAGTTTATTTCCAGTTTATTCCCAGTTTGTTTCCAGTTTTTTCCCAGTTTTTTTTCCAGTTTATTCAAGTTTTTTCCAGTTTGATTCCAGTTTATTCCCAGTTTGTTTCCAGTTTGTTTCCAGTTTATTCGAGTTTTTTCCAGTTCATTCCCAGTTTGTTTCCAGTTTGTTTCCAGTTTATTCCCAGTTTGTTTCCAGTTTATTCCCAGTTTGTTTCCAGTTTTTTCCCAGTTTTTTTCCAGTTTATTCGAGTTTTTTCCAGTTTGATTCCAGTTTATTCCCAGTTTGTGTCCAGTTCATTCCCAGTTTGTTTCCAGTTTGTCCTCAATTTGTTTCCATTTTGTTTCCCATTTATTCGCAGTTTGTTTCTAGTTTATTCGAGTTTTTTCCATTTTTTTTTACAGTTTTTTTCCAGTTTGTTTCCAGTTTATTCCCAGTTTGTTTCCAGTTTATTCCCAGTTTGTTTCCAGTTTGTTTCCAGTTTGTCCTCAATTTGTTTCCAGTTTGTTTCCAGTTTATTCGAGTTTTTTCCAGTTCATTCCCAGTTTGTTTCCAGTTTATTCCCAGTTTGTTTCCAGTTTGTTTCCAGTTTATTCGCAGTTTGTTTCCAGTTTATTCGAGTTTTTTTCCAGTTCATTCCCAGTTTGTTTCCAGTTTATTCCCAGTTTGTTTCCAGTTTTTCCCCAGTTTTTTTTCCAGTTTATTCGAGTTTTTTCCAGTTTGATTCCAGTTTATTCCCAGTTTGTTTCCAGTTTATTCCCAGTTTGTTTCCAGTTTGTTTCCAGTTTGTCCTCAATTTGTTTCCAGTTTGTTTCCAGTTTTTTCGAGTTTTTTCCATTTTTTTCCAGTTTTTTTTACAGTTTGTTTCCAGTTTATTCCCAGTTTGTTTCCAGTTTATTCCCAGTTTGTTTCCAGTTTGTCCTCAATTTGTTTCCAGTTTGTTTCCAGTTTATTCGAGTTTTTTCCAGTTCATTCCCAGTTTCTTTCCAGTTTATTCCCAGTTTGTTTCCAGTTTATTCGCAGTTTGTTTCCAGTTTATTCGAGTTTTTTCCAGTTCATTCCCAGTTTGTTTCCAGTTTGTTTCCAGTTTATTCGAGTTTTTTCCAGTTCATTCCCAGTTTGTTTCCAGTTTGTTTCCAGTTTATTCCCAGTTTGTTTCACGTTTATTCCCAGTTTGTTTCCAGTTTTTCCCCAGTTTTTTTTCCAGTTTATTCGAGTTTTTTCCAGTTTGATTCCAGTTTATTCCCAGTTTGTTTCCAGTTTATTCCCAGTTTGTTTCCAGTTTGTTTCCAGTTTGTCCTCAATTTGTTTCCAGTTTGTTTCCAGTTTTTTCGAGTTTTTTCCATTTTTTTCCAGTTTTTTTTCCAGTTTGTTTCCAGTTTATTCCCAGTTTGTTTCCAGTTTATTCCCAGTTAGTTTCCAGTTTGTCCTCAATTTGTTTCCAGTTTGTTTCAAGTTTATTCGAGTTTTTTCCAGTTCATTCCCAGTTTCTTTCCAGTTTATTCCCAGTTTGTTTCCAGTTTGTCCGTAATTTGTTTCCAGTTTTTTTCCAGTTAGTTTCCAGTTTATTCCCAGTTTGTTTCCAGTTTGTTTCCAGTTTATTCGCAGTTTGTTTCCAGTTTATTCGAGTTTTTTCCAGTTCATTCCCAGTTTGTTTCCAGTTTGTTTCCAGTTTATTCGAGTTTTTTCCAGTTCATTCCCAGTTTGTTTCCAGTTTGTTTCCAGTTTATTCCCAGTTTGTTTCCAGTTTATTCCCAGTTTGTTTCCAGTTTTTTCCCAGTTTTTTTCCAGTTTATTCGAGTTTTTTCCAGTTCATTCCCAGTTTGTTTCCAGTTTATTCACAGTTTGTTTCCAGTTTGTTTCCAGTTTATTCGCAGTTTGTTTCCAGTTTATTCGAGTTTTTTCCAGTTCATTCCCAGTTTGTTTCCAGTTTGTTTCCAGTTTATTCGAGTTTTTTCCAGTTCATTCCCAGTTTGTTTCCAGTTTATTCCCAGTTTATTTCCAGTTTATTCCCAGTTTGTTTCCAGTTTTTTCCCAGTTTTTTTTCCAGTTTATTCGAGTTTTTTCCAGTTTGATTCCAGTTTATTCCCAGTTTGTTTCCAGTTTGTTTCCAGTTTATTCGAGTTTTTTCCAGTTCATTCCCAGTTTGTTTCCAGTTTGTTTCCAGTTTATTCCCAGTTTGTTTCCAGTTTATTCCCAGTTTGTTTCCAGTTTTTTCCCAGTTTTTTTCCAGTTTATTCGAGTTTTTTCCAGTTTGATTCCAGTTTATTCCCAGTTTGTGTCCAGTTCATTCCCAGTTTGTTTCCAGTTTGTCCTCAATTTGTTTCCATTTTGTTTCCCATTTATTCGCAGTTTGTTTCTAGTTTATTCGAGTTTTTTCCATTTTTTTTTACAGTTTTTTTCCAGTTTGTTTCCAGTTTATTCCCAGTTTGTTTCCAGTTTATTCCCAGTTTGTTTCCAGTTTGTTTCCAGTTTGTCCTCAATTTGTTTCCAGTTTGTTTCCAGTTTATTCGAGTTTTTTCCAGTTCATTCCCAGTTTGTTTCCAGTTTATTCCCAGTTTGTTTCCAGTTTGTTTCCAGTTTATTCGCAGTTTGTTTCCAGTTTATTCGAGTTTTTTTCCAGTTCATTCCCAGTTTGTTTCCAGTTTATTCCCAGTTTGTTTCCAGTTTTTCCCCAGTTTTTTTTCCAGTTTATTCGAGTTTTTTCCAGTTTGATTCCAGTTTATTCCCAGTTTGTTTCCAGTTTATTCCCAGTTTGTTTCCAGTTTGTTTCCAGTTTGTCCTCAATTTGTTTCCAGTTTGTTTCCAGTTTTTTCGAGTTTTTTCCATTTTTTTCCAGTTTTTTTTCCAGTTTGTTTCCAGTTTATTCCCAGTTTGTTTCCAGTTTATTCCCAGTTTGTTTCCAGTTTGTCCTCAATTTGTTTCCAGTTTGTTTCCAGTTTATTCGAGTTTTTTCCAGTTCATTCCCAGTTTCTTTCCAGTTTATTCCCAGTTTGTTTCCAGTTTATTCGCAGTTTGTTTCCAGTTTATTCGAGTTTTTTCCAGTTCATTCCCAGTTTGTTTCCAGTTTGTTTCCAGTTTATTCGAGTTTTTTCCAGTTCATTCCCAGTTTGTTTCCAGTTTGTTTCCAGTTTATTCCCAGTTTGTTTCACGTTTATTCCCAGTTTGTTTCCAGTTTTTTCCCAGTTTTTTTTCCAGTTTATTCGAGTTTTTTCCAGTTTGATTCCAGTTTATTCCCAGTTTGTTTCCAGTTTGTCCTCAATTTGTTTCCATTTTGTTTCCCATTTATTCGCAGTTTGTTTCTAGTTTATTCGAGTTTTTTTTCCATTTTTTTTTAGTTTTTTTTCCAGTTTGTTTCCAGTTTATTCCCAGTTTGTTTCCAGTTTATTCCCAGTTTGTTTCCAGTTTGTTTCCAGTTTGTCCTCAATTTGTTTCCAGTTTGTTTCCAGTTTATTCGAGTTTTTTCCAGTTCATTCCCAGTTTGTTTCCAGTTTGTTTCCATTCTTTTCCCAGTTTATCTCGTTTGTTTCCAGTTTCTTTCCAGTTTCTTCCCATTTTTTCTCTAGTTTATTCGAGTTTTTTTTCCAGTTTCCAGTTTATTCGATATTTTTCCAGTTCATTCCCAGTTTGTTTCCAGTTTTTTTCCAGTTTATTCCCAGTTTGTTTCCAGTTTATTCCCAGTTTGTTTCCAGTTTGTTTCCAGTTTGTCCTCAATTTGTTTCCAGTTTGTTTCCAGTTTATTCGAGTTTTTTCCAGTTCATTCCCAGTTTGTTTCCAGTTTATTCACAGTTTGTTTCCAGTTTGTTTCCAGTTTATTCGCAGTTTGTTTCCAGTTTATTCGAGTTTTTTCCAGTTCATTCCCAGTTTGTTTCCAGTTTGTTTCCAGTTTATTCGAGTTTTTTCCAGTTCATTCCCAGTTTGTTTCCAGTTTGTTTCCAGTTTATTCCCAGTTTGTTTCCAGTTTATTCCCAGTTTGTTTCCAGTTTTTTCCCAGTTTTTTTTCCAGTTTATTCGAGTTTTTTCCAGTTTGATTCCAGTTTATTCCCAGTTTGTTTCCAGTTTGTTTCCAGTTTATTCGAGTTTTTTCCAGTTCATTCCCAGTTTGTTTCCAGTTTGTTTCCAGTTTATTCCCAGTTTGTTTCCAGTTTATTCCCAGTTTGTTTCCAGTTTTTTCCCAGTTTTTTTCCAGTTTATTCGAGTTTTTTCCAGTTTGATTCCAGTTTATTCCCAGTTTGTTTCCAGTTCATTCCCAGTTTGTTTCCAGTTTGTCCTCAATTTGTTTCCATTTTGTTTCCCATTTATTCGCAGTTTGTTTCTAGTTTATTCGAGTTTTTTCCATTTTTTTTAACAGTTTTTTTTCCAGTTTGTTTCCAGTTTATTCCCAGTTTGTTTCCAGTTTATTCCCAGTTTGTTTCCAGTTTGTTTCCAGTTTGTCCTCAATTTGTTTCCAGTTTGTTTCCAGTTTATTCGAGTTTTTTCCAGTTCATTCCCAGTTTGTTTCCAGTTTATTCCCAGTTTGTTTCCAGTTTGTTTCCAGTTTATTCGCAGTTTGTTTCCAGTTTATTCGAGTTTTTTTCCAGTTCATTCCCAGTTTGTTTCCAGTTTATTCCCAGTTTGTTTCCAGTTTTTCCCCAGTTTTTTTTCCAGTTTATTCGAGTTTTTTCCAGTTTGATTCCAGTTTATTCCCAGTTTGTTTCCAGTTTATTCCCAGTTTGTTTCCAGTTTGTTTCCAGTTTGTCCTCAATTTGTTTCCAGTTTGTTTCCAGTTTTTTTGAGTTTTTTCCATTTTTTTCCAGTTTTTTTTCCAGTTTGTTTCCAGTTTATTCCCAGTTTGTTTCCAGTTTATTCCCAGTTAGTTTCCAGTTTGTCCTCAATTTGTTTCCAGTTTGTTTCAAGTTTATTCGAGTTTTTTCCAGTTCATTCCCAGTTTCTTTCCAGTTTTTTTCCAGTTTGTTTCCAGTTTATTCCCAGTTTGTTTCCAGTTTGTTTCCAGTTTATTCGCAGTTTGTTTCCAGTTTATTCGAGTTTTTTCCAGTTCATTCCCAGTTTGTTTCCAGTTTGTTTCCAGTTTATTCGAGTTTTTTCCAGTTCATTCCCAGTTTGTTTCCAGTTTGTTTCCAGTTTATTCCCAGTTTGTTTCCAGTTTTTTCCCAGTTTTTTTCCAGTTTATTCGAGTTTTTTCCAGTTTGTTTCCAGTTTGTCCTCAATTTGTTTCCATTTTGTTTCCCATTTATTCGCAGTTTGTTTCTAGTTTATTCGAGTTTTTTTTTCCATTTTTTTCCATTTTTTTTTCCAGTTTGTTTCCAGTTTTTTCCCAGCTCTTTTCCAGTTTGTTTCCAGTTTATTCAACTTTTTTTCCAGTTTGTATCCAGTTTATTTCCAGTTTATTCGAGTTTTTATTCCCAGTTTTTTTCCAGTTTGTTTCCATTCTTTTCCCAGTTTATCTCGTTTGTTTCCAGTTTCTTTCCAGTTTCTTCCCATTTTTTTTCTAGTTTATTCGAGTTTTTTTTCCAGTTTCCAGTTTATTCGATATTTTTCCAGTTCATTCCCAGTTTGTTTCCAGTTTTTTTCCAGTTTATTCCCAGTTTGTTTCCAGTTTATTCCCAGTTTTTTTTCCAGTTTATTCGAGTTTTTTCCAGTTTGATTCCAGTTTATTCCCAGTTTGTTTCCAGTTTGTTTCCAGTTTATTCGAGTTTTTTCCAGTTCATTCCCAGTTTGTTTCCAGTTTGTTTCCAGTTTATTCCCAGTTTGTTTCCAGTTTTTTCCCAGTTTTTTTCCAGTTTATTCGAGTTTTTTCCAGTTTGATTCCAGTTTATTCCCAGTTTGTTTCCAGTTCATTCCCAGTTTGTTTCCAGTTTGTCCTCAATTTGTTTCCATTTTGTTTCCCATTTATTCGCAGTTTGTTTCTAGTTTATTCGAGTTTTTTCCATTTTTTTTACAGTTTTTTTTCCAGTTTGTTTCCAGTTTATTCCCAGTTTGTTTCCAGTTTATTCCCAGTTTGTTTCCAGTTTGTTTCCTGTTTGTCCTCAATTTGTTTCCAGTTTGTTTCCAGTTTATTCGAGTTTTTTCCAGTTCATTCCCAGTTTGTTTCCAGTTTATTCCCAGTTTGTTTCCAGTTTGTTTCCAGTTTATTCGCAGTTTGTTTCCAGTTTATTCGAGTTTTTTCCAGTTTGATTCCAGTTTATTCCCAGTTTGTTTCCAGTTTGTTTCCAGTTTATTCGAGTTTTTTCCAGTTCATTCCCAGTTTGTTTCCAGTTTGTTTCCAGTTTATTCCCAGTTTGTTTCCAGTTTTTTCCCAGTTTTTTTCCAGTTTATTCGAGTTTTTTCCAGTTTGATTCCAGTTTATTCCCAGTTTGTTTCCAGTTCATTCCCAGTTTGTTTCCAGTTTGTCCTCAATTTGTTTCCATTTTGTTTCCCATTTATTCGCAGTTTGTTTCTAGTTTATTCGAGTTTTTTCCATTTTTTTTACAGTTTTTTTTCCAGTTTGTTTCCAGTTTATTCCCAGTTTGTTTCCAGTTTATTCCCAGTTTGTTTCCAGTTTGTTTCCAGTTTGTCCTCAATTTGTTTCCAGTTTGTTTCCAGTTTATTCGAGTTTTTTCCAGTTCATTCCCAGTTTGTTTCCAGTTTATTCCCAGTTTGTTTCCAGTTTGTTTCCAGTCTATTCGCAGTTTGTTTCCAGTTTATTCGAGTTTTTTTCCAGTTCATTCCCAGTTTGTTTCCAGTTTATTCCCAGTTTGTTTCCAGTTTTTCCCCAGTTTTTTTTCCAGTTTATTCGAGTTTTTTCCAGTTTGATTCCAGTTTATTCCCAGTTTGTTTCCAGTTTATTCCCAGTTTGTTTCCAGTTTGTTTCCAGTTTGTCCTCAATTTGTTTCCAGTTTGTTTCCAGTTTTTTCGAGTTTTTTCCATTTTTTTCCAGTTTTTTTTCCAGTTTGTTTCCAGTTTATTCCCAGTTTGTTTCCAGTTTATTCCCAGTTTGTTTCCAGTTTGTCCTCAATTTGTTTCCAGTTTGTTTCCAGTTTATTCGAGTTTTTTCCAGTTCATTCCCAGTTTCTTTCCAGTTTATTCCCAGTTTGTTTCCAGTTTGTCCGTAATTTGTTTCCAGTTTTTTTCCAGTTTGTTTCCAGTTTATTCCCAGTTTGTTTCCAGTTTATTCGCAGTTTGTTTCCAGTTTATTCGAGTTTTTTCCAGTTCATTCCCAGTTTGTTTCCAGTTTGTTTCCAGTTTATTCGAGTTTTTTCCAGTTCATTCCCAGTTTGTTTCCAGTTTGTTTCCAGTTTATTCCCAGTTTGTTTCACGTTTATTCCCAGTTTGTTTCCAGTTTTTTCCCAGTTTTTTTTCCAGTTTATTCGAGTTTTTTCCAGTTTGATTCCAGTTTATTCCCAGTTTGTTTCCAGTTTGTCCTCAATTTGTTTCCATTTTGTTTCCCATTTATTCGCAGTTTGTTTCTAGTTTATTCGAGTTTTTTTTCCATTTTTTTTAGTTTTTTTTCCAGTTTGTTTCCAGTTTATTCCCAGTTTGTTTCCAGTTTATTCCCAGTTTGTTTCCAGTTTGTTTCCAGTTTGTCCTCAATTTGTTTCCAGTTTGTTTCCAGTTTATTCGAGTTTTTTCCAGTTCATTCCCAGTTTGTTTCCAGTTTGTTTCCATTCTTTTCCCAGTTTATCTCGTTTGTTTCCAGTTTCTTTCCAGTTTCTTCCCATTTTTTCTCTAGTTTATTCGAGTTTTTTTTCCAGTTTCCAGTTTATTCGATATTTTTCCAGTTCATTCCCAGTTTGTTTCCAGTTTTTTTCCAGTTTATTCCCAGTTTGTTTCCAGTTTATTCCCAGTTTGTTTCCAGTTTGTTTCCAGTTTGTCCTCAATTTGTTTCCAGTTTGTTTCCAGTTTATTCGAGTTTTTTCCAGTTCATTCCCAGTTTGTTTCCAGTTTATTCACAGTTTGTTTCCAGTTTGTTTCCAGTTTATTCGCAGTTTGTTTCCAGTTTATTCGAGTTTTTTCCAGTTCATTCCCAGTTTGTTTCCAGTTTGTTTCCAGTTTATTCGAGTTTTTTCCAGTTCATTCCCAGTTTGTTTCCAGTTTGTTTCCAGTTTATTCCCAGTTTGTTTCAGTTTATTCCCAGTTTGTTTCCAGTTTTTTCCCAGTTTTTTTTCCAGTTTATTCGAGTTTTTTCCAGTTTGATTCCAGTTTATTCCCAGTTTGTTTCCAGTTTGTTTCCAGTTTATTCGAGTTTTTTCCAGTTCATTCCCAGTTTGTTTCCAGTTTGTTTCCAGTTTATTCCCAGTTTGTTTCCAGTTTATTCCCAGTTTGTTTCCAGTTTTTTCCCAGTTTTTTTCCAGTTTATTCGAGTTTTTTCCAGTTTGATTCCAGTTTATTCCCAGTTTGTTTCCAGTTCATTCCCAGTTTGTTTCCAGTTTGTCCTCAATTTGTTTCCATTTTGTTTCCCATTTATTCGCAGTTTGTTTCTAGTTTATTCGAGTTTTTTCCATTTTTTTTAACAGTTTTTTTTCCAGTTTGTTTCCAGTTTATTCCCAGTTTGTTTCCAGTTTATTCCCAGTTTGTTTCCAGTTTGTTTCCAGTTTGTCCTCAATTTGTTTCCAGTTTGTTTCCAGTTTATTCGAGTTTTTTCCAGTTCATTCCCAGTTTGTTTCCAGTTTATTCCCAGTTTGTTTCCAGTTTGTTTCCAGTTTATTCGCAGTTTGTTTCCAGTTTATTCGAGTTTTTTTCCAGTTCATTCCCAGTTTGTTTCCAGTTTATTCCCAGTTTGTTTCCAGTTTTTCCCCAGTTTTTCTTCCAGTTTATTCGAGTTTTTTCCAGTTTGATTCCAGTTTATTCCCAGTTTGTTTCCAGTTTATTCCCAGTTTGTTTCCAGTTTGTTTCCAGTTTGTCCTCAATTTGTTTCCAGTTTGTTTCCAGTTTTTTCGAGTTTTTTCCATTTTTTTCCAGTTTTTTTTCCAGTTTGTTTCCAGTTTATTCCCAGTTTGTTTCCAGTTTATTCCCAGTTAGTTTCCAGTTTGTCCTCAATTTGTTTCCAGTTTGTTTCAAGTTTATTCGAGTTTTTTCCAGTTCATTCCCAGTTTCTTTCCAGTTTTTTTCCAGTTTGTTTCCAGTTTATTCCCAGTTTGTTTCCAGTTTGTTTCCAGTTTATTCGCAGTTTGTTTCCAGTTTATTCGAGTTTTTTCCAGTTCATTCCCAGTTTGTTTCCAGTTTGTTTCCAGTTTATTCGAGTTTTTTCCAGTTCATTCCCAGTTTGTTTCCAGTTTGTTTCCAGTTTATTCCCAGTTTGTTTCCAGTTTATTCCCAGTTTGTTTCCAGTTTTTTCCCAGTTTTTTTCCAGTTTATTCGAGTTTTTTCCAGTTTGATTCCAGTTTATTCCCAGTTTGTTTCCAGTTTGTCCTCAATTTGTTTCCATTTTGTTTCCCATTTATTCGCAGTTTGTTTCTAGTTTATTCGAGTTTTTTTTTCCATTTTTTTCCATTTTTTTTTCCAGTTTGTTTCCAGTTTTTTCCCAGCTCTTTTCCAGTTTGTTTCCAGTTTATTCAACTTTTTTTCCAGTTTGTATCCAGTTTATTTCCAGTTTATTCGAGTTTTTATTCCCAGTTTTTTTCCAGTTTGTTTCCATTCTTTTCCCAGTTTATCTCGTTTGTTTCCAGTTTCTTTCCAGTTTCTTCCCATTTTTTTTCTAGTTTATTCGAGTTTTTTTTCCAGTTTCCAGTTTATTCGATATTTTTCCAGTTCATTCCCAGTTTGTTTCCAGTTTTTTTTCCAGTTTATTCCCAGTTTGTTTCCAGTTTATTCCCAGTTTTTTTTCCAGTTTATTCGAGTTTTTTCCAGTTTGATTCCAGTTTATTCCCAGTTTGTTTCCAGTTTGTTTCCAGTTTATTCCCAGTTTGTTTCCAGTTCATTCCCAGTTTGTTTCCAGTTTTTTCCCAGTTTTTTTCCAGTTTATTCGAGTTTTTTCCAGTTTGATTCCAGTTTATTCCCAGTTTGTTTCCAGTTCATTCCCAGTTTGTTTCCAGTTTGTCCTCAATTTGTTTCCATTTTGTTTCCCATTTATTCGCAGTTTGTTTCTAGTTTATTCGAGTTTTTTCCATTTTTTTTAACAGTTTTTTTTCCAGTTTGTTTCCAGTTTATTCCCAGTTTGTTTCCAGTTTATTCCCAGTTTGTTTCCAGTTTGTTTCCAGTTTGTCCTCAATTTGTTTCCAGTTTGTTTCCAGTTTATTCGAGTTTTTTCCAGTTCATTCCCAGTTTGTTTCCAGTTTATTCCCAGTTTGTTTCCAGTTTGTTTCCAGTTTATTCGCAGTTTGTTTCCAGTTTATTCGAGTTTTTTTCCAGTTCATTCCCAGTTTGTTTCCAGTTTATTCCCAGTTTGTTTCCAGTTTTTCCCCAGTTTTTTTTCCAGTTTATTCGAGTTTTTTCCAGTTTGATTCCAGTTTATTCCCAGTTTGTTTCCAGTTTATTCCCAGTTTGTTTCCAGTTTGTTTCCAGTTTGTCCTCAATTTGTTTCCAGTTTGTTTCCAGTTTTTTCGAGTTTTTTCCATTTTTTTCCAGTTTTTTTTCCAGTTTGTTTCCAGTTTATTCCCAGTTTGTTTCCAGTTTATTCCCAGTTAGTTTCCAGTTTGTCCTCAATTTGTTTCCAGTTTGTTTCAAGTTTATTCGAGTTTTTTCCAGTTCATTCCCAGTTTCTTTCCAGTTTATTCCCAGTTTGTTTCCAGTTTGTCCGTAATTTGTTTCCAGTTTTTTTCCAGTTTGTTTCCAGTTTATTCCCAGTTTGTTTCCAGTTTGTTTCCAGTTTATTCCCAGTTTGTTTCCAGTTTTTTCCCAGTTTTTTTTTCCAGTTTATTCGAGTTTTTTCCAGTTTGATTCCAGTTTATTCCCAGTTTGTTTCCAGTTTGTTTCCAGTTTATTCGAGTTTTTTCCAGTTCATTCCCAGTTTGTTTCCAGTTTGTTTCCAGTTCATTCCCAGTTTGTTTCCAGTTTATTCCCAGTTTGTTTCCAGTTTTTTCCCAGTTTTTTTCCAGTTTATTCGAGTTTTTTCCAGTTTGATTCCAGTTTATTCCCAGTTTGTTTCCAGTTCATTCCCAGTTTGTTTCCAGTTTGTCCTCAATTTGTTTCCATTTTGTTTCCCATTTATTCGCAGTTTGTTTCTAGTTTATTCGAGTTTTTTCCATTTTTTTTAACAGTTTTTTTTCCAGTTTGTTTCCAGTTTATTCCCAGTTTGTTTCCAGTTTATTCCCAGTTTGTTTCCAGTTTGTTTCCAGTTTGTCCTCAATTTGTTTCCAGTTTGTTTCCAGTTTATTCGAGTTTTTTCCAGTTCATTCCCAGTTTGTTTCCAGTTTATTCCCAGTTTGTTTCCAGTTTGTTTCCAGTTTATTCGCAGTTTGTTTCCAGTTTATTCGAGTTTTTTTCCAGTTCATTCCCAGTTTGTTTCCAGTTTATTCCCAGTTTGTTTCCAGTTTTTCCCCAGTTTTTTTCCCAGTTTATTCGAGTTTTTTCCAGTTTGATTCCAGTTTATTCCCAGTTTGTTTCCAGTTTATTCCCAGTTTGTTTCCAGTTTGTTTCCAGTTTGTCCTCAATTTGTTTCCAGTTTGTTTCCAGTTTTTTCGAGTTTTTTCCATTTTTTTCCAGTTTTTTTTCCAGTTTGTTTCCAGTTTATTCCCAGTTTCTTTCCAGTTTCTTCCCATTTTTTTTCTAGTTTATTCGAGTTTTTTTTCCAGTTTCCAGTTTATTCGATATTTTTCCAGTTCATTCCCAGTTTGTTTCCAGTTTTTTTCCAGTTTATTCCCAGTTTGTTTCCAGTTTATTCCCAGTTTTTTTTCCAGTTTATTCGAGTTTTTTCCAGTTTGATTCCAGTTTATTCCCAGTTTGTTTCCAGTTTGTTTCCAGTTTATTCGAGTTTTTTCCAGTTCATTCCCAGTTTGTTTCCAGTTTGTTTCCAGTTTATTCCCAGTTTGTTTCCAGTTTTTTCCCAGTTTTTTTCCAGTTTATTCGAGTTTTTTCCAGTTTGATTCCAGTTTATTCCCAGTTTGTTTCCAGTTCATTCCCAGTTTGTTTCCAGTTTGTCCTCAATTTGTTTCCATTTTGTTTCCCATTTATTCGCAGTTTGTTTCTAGTTTATTCGAGTTTTTTCCATTTTTTTTCCAGTTTTTTTTCCAGTTTGTTTCCAGTTTATTCCCAGTTTGTTTCCAGTTTATTCCCAGTTTGTTTCCAGTTTGTTTCCAGTTTGTCCTCAATTTGTTTCCAGTTTATTTCCAGTTTATTCGAGTTTTTTCCAGTTCATTCCCAGTTTGTTTCCAGTTTATTCCCAGTTTGTTTCCAGTTTGTTTCCAGTTTATTCGCAGTTTGTTTCCAGTTTATTCGAGTTTTTTTCCAGTTCATTCCCAGTTTGTTTCCAGTTTATTCCCAGTTTGTTTCCAGTTTTTCCCCAGTTTTTTTTCCAGTTTATTCGAGTTTTTTCCAGTTTGATTCCAGTTTATTCCCAGTTTGTTTCCAGTTTATTCCCAGTTTGTTTCCAGTTTGTTTCCAGTTTGTCCTCAATTTGTTTCCAGTTTGTTTCCAGTTTTTTCGAGTTTTTTCCATTTTTTTCCAGTTTTTTTTCCAGTTTGTTTCCAGTTTATTCCCAGTTTGTTTCCAGTTTATTCCCAGTTTCTTTCCAGTTTATTCCCAGTTTGTTTCCAGTTTGTCCGTAATTTGTTTCCAGTTTTTTTCCAGTTTGTTTCCAGTTTATTCCCAGTTTGTTTCCAGTTTATTCGCAGTTTGTTTCCAGTTTATTCGAGTTTTTTCCAGTTCATTCCCAGTTTGTTTCCAGTTTGTTTCCAGTTTATTCGAGTTTTTTCCAGTTCATTCCCAGTTTGTTTCCAGTTTGTTTCCAGTTTATTCCCAGTTTGTTTCACGTTTATTCCCAGTTTGTTTCCAGTTTTTTCCCAGTTTTTTTTCCAGTTTATTCGAGTTTTTTCCAGTTTGATTCCAGTTTATTCCCAGTTTGTTTCCAGTTTGTCCTCAATTTGTTTCCATTTTGTTTCCCATTTATTCGCAGTTTGTTTCTAGTTTATTCGAGTTTTTTTTCCATTTTTTTTAGTTTTTTTTCCAGTTTGTTTCCAGTTTATTCCCAGTTTGTTTCCAGTTTATTCCCAGTTTGTTTCCAGTTTGTTTCCAGTTTGTCCTCAATTTGTTTCCAGTTTGTTTCCAGTTTATTCGAGTTTTTTCCAGTTCATTCCCAGTTTGTTTCCAGTTTGTTTCCATTCTTTTCCCAGTTTATCTCGTTTGTTTCCAGTTTCTTTCCAGTTTCTTCCCATTTTTTCTCTAGTTTATTCGAGTTTTTTTTCCAGTTTCCAGTTTATTCGATATTTTTCCAGTTCATTCCCAGTTTGTTTCCAGTTTTTTTCCAGTTTATTCCCAGTTTGTTTCCAGTTTATTCCCAGTTTGTTTCCAGTTTGTTTCCAGTTTGTCCTCAATTTGTTTCCAGCTTGTTTCCAGTTTATTCGAGTTTTTTCCAGTTCATTCCCAGTTTGTTTCCAGTTTATTCACAGTTTGTTTCCAGTTTGTTTCCAGTTTATTCGCAGTTTGTTTCCAGTTTATTCGAGTTTTTTCCAGTTCATTCCCAGTTTGTTTCCAGTTTGTTTCCAGTTTATTCGAGTTTTTTCCAGTTCATTCCCAGTTTGTTTCCAGTTTGTTTCCAGTTTATTCCCAGTTTGTTTCCAGTTTATTCCCAGTTTGTTTCCAGTTTTTTCCCAGTTTTTTTTCCAGTTTATTCGAGTTTTTTCCAGTTTGATTCCAGTTTATTCCCAGTTTGTTTCCAGTTTGTTTCCAGTTTATTCGAGTTTTTTCCAGTTCATTCCCAGTTTGTTTCCAGTTTGTTTCCAGTTTATTCCCAGTTTGTTTCCAGTTTATTCCCAGTTTGTTTCCAGTTTTTTCCCAGTTTTTTTCCAGTTTATTCGAGTTTTTTCCAGTTTGATTCCAGTTTATTCCCAGTTTGTTTCCAGTTCATTCCCAGTTTGTTTCCAGTTTGTCCTCAATTTGTTTCCATTTTGTTTCCCATTTATTCGCAGTTTGTTTCTAGTTTATTCGAGTTTTTTCCATTTTTTTTAACAGTTTTTCTTCCAGTTTGTTTCCAGTTTATTCCCAGTTTTTTTCCAGTTTATTCCCAGTTTGTTTCCAGTTTGTTTCCAGTTTGTCCTCAATTTGTTTCCAGTTTGTTTCCAGTTTATTCGAGTTTTTTCCAGTTCATTCACAGTTTGTTTCCAGTTTATTCCCAGTTTGTTTCCAGTTTGTTTCCAGTTTATTCGCAGTTTGTTTCCAGTTTATTCGAGTTTTTTTCCAGTTCATTCCCAGTTTGTTTCCAGTTTATTCCCAGTTTGTTTCCAGTTTTTCCCCAGTTTTTTTTCCAGTTTATTCGAGTTTTTTCCAGTTTGATTCCAGTTTATTCCCAGTTTGTTTCCAGTTTATTCCCAGTTTGTTTCCAGTTTGTTTCCAGTTTGTCCTCAATTTGTTTCCAGTTTGTTTCCAGTTTTTTCGAGTTTTTTCCATTTTTTTCCAGTTTTTTTTCCAGTTTGTTTCCAGTTTATTCCCAGTTTGTTTCCAGTTTATTCCCAGTTAGTTTCCAGTTTGTCCTCAATTTGTTTCCAGTTTGTTTCAAGTTTATTCGAGTTTTTTCCAGTTCATTCCCAGTTTCTTTCCAGTTTATTCCCAGTTTGTTTCCAGTTTGTCCGTAATTTGTTTCCAGTTTTTTTCCAGTTTGTTTCCAGTTTATTCCCAGTTTGTTTCCAGTTTGTTTCCAGTTTATTCGCAGTTTGTGTCCAGTTTATTCGAGTTTTTTCCAGTTCATTCCCAGTTTGTTTCCAGTTTGTTTCCAGTTTATTCGAGTTTTTTCCAGTTCATTCCCAGTTTGTTTCCAGTTTGTTTCCAGTTTATTCCCAGTTTGTTTCCAGTTTTTTCCCAGTTTTTTTCCAGTTTATTCGAGTTTTTTCCAGCTTGATTCCAGTTTATTCCCAGTTTGTTTCCAGTTTGTCCTCAATTTGTTTCCATTTTGTTTCCCATTTATTCGCAGTTTGTTTCTAGTTTATTCGAGTTTTTTTTCCATTTTTTTCCATTTTTTTTTCCAGTTTGTTTCCAGTTTTTTCCCAGCTCTTTTCCAGTTTGTTTCCAGTTTATTCAACTTTTTTTCCAGTTTGTATCCAGTTTATTTCCAGTTTATTCGAGTTTTTATTCCCAGTTTTTTTCCAGTTTGTTTCCAGTTTATTCGCAGTTTGTTTCCAGTTTATTCGAGTTTTTTCCAGTTCATTCCCAGTTTGTTTCCAGTTTGTTTCCAGTTTATTCGAGTTTTTTCCAGTTCATTCCCAGTTTGTTTCCAGTTTGTTTCCAGTTTATTCCCAGTTTGTTTCCAGTTTATTCCCAGTTTGTTTCCAGTTTTTTCCCAGTTTTTTTCCAGTTTATTCGAGTTTTTTCCAGTTTGATTCCAGTTTATTCCCAGTTTGTTTCCAGTTTGTCCTCAATTTGTTTCCATTTTGTTTCCCATTTATTCGCAGTTTGTTTCTAGTTTATTCGAGTTTTTTCCATTTTTTTTAACAGTTTTTCTTCCAGTTTGTTTCCAGTTTATTCCCAGTTTTTTTCCAGTTTATTCCCAGTTTGTTTCCAGTTTGTTTCCAGTTTGTCCTCAATTTGTTTCCAGTTTGTTTCCAGTTTATTCGAGTTTTTTCCAGTTCATTCACAGTTTGTTTCCAGTTTATTCCCAGTTTGTTTCCAGTTTGTTTCCAGTTTATTCGCAGTTTGTTTCCAGTTTATTCGAGTTTTTTTCCAGTTCATTCCCAGTTTGTTTCCAGTTTATTCCCAGTTTGTTTCCAGTTTTTCCCCAGTTTTTTTTCCAGTTTATTCGAGTTTTTTCCAGTTTGATTCCAGTTTATTCCCAGTTTGTTTCCAGTTTATTCCCAGTTTGTTTCCAGTTTGTTTCCAGTTTGTCCTCAATTTGTTTCCAGTTTGTTTCCAGTTTTTTCGAGTTTTTTCCATTTTTTTCCAGTTTTTTTTCCAGTTTGTTTCCAGTTTATTCCCAGTTTGTTTCCAGTTTATTCCCAGTTAGTTTCCAGTTTGTCCTCAATTTGTTTCCAGTTTGTTTCAAGTTTATTCGAGTTTTTTCCAGTTCATTCCCAGTTTCTTTCCAGTTTATTCCCAGTTTGTTTCCAGTTTGTCCGTAATTTGTTTCCAGTTTTTTTCCAGTTTGTTTCCAGTTTATTCCCAGTTTGTTTCCAGTTTGTTTCCAGTTTATTCGCAGTTTGTGTCCAGTTTATTCGAGTTTTTTCCAGTTCATTCCCAGTTTGTTTCCAGTTTGTTTCCAGTTTATTCGAGTTTTTTCCAGTTCATTCCCAGTTTGTTTCCAGTTTGTTTCCAGTTTATTCCCAGTTTGTTTCCAGTTTTTTCCCAGTTTTTTTCCAGTTTATTCGAGTTTTTTCCAGCTTGATTCCAGTTTATTCCCAGTTTGTTTCCAGTTTGTCCTCAATTTGTTTCCATTTTGTTTCCCATTTATTCGCAGTTTGTTTCTAGTTTATTCGAGTTTTTTTTCCATTTTTTTCCATTTTTTTTTCCAGTTTGTTTCCAGTTTTTTCCCAGCTCTTTTCCAGTTTGTTTCCAGTTTATTCAACTTTTTTTCCAGTTTGTATCCAGTTTATTTCCAGTTTATTCGAGTTTTTATTCCCAGTTTTTTTCCAGTTTGTTTCCAGTTTATTCGCAGTTTGTTTCCAGTTTATTCGAGTTTTTTCCAGTTCATTCCCAGTTTGTTTCCAGTTTGTTTCCAGTTTATTCGAGTTTTTTCCAGTTCATTCCCAGTTTGTTTCCAGTTTGTTTCCAGTTTATTCCCAGTTTGTTTCCAGTTTATTCCCAGTTTGTTTCCAGTTTTTTCCCAGTTTTTTTCCAGTTTATTCGAGTTTTTTCCAGTTTGATTCCAGTTTATTCCCAGTTTGTTTCCAGTTTGTCCTCAATTTGTTTCCATTTTGTTTCCCATTTATTCGCAGTTTGTTTCTAGTTTATTCGAGTTTTTTTTCCATTTTTTTCCATTTTTTTTTCCAGTTTGTTTCCAGTTTTTTCCCAGCTCTTTTCCAGTTTGTTTCCAGTTTGTCCGTAATTTGTTTCCAGTTTTTTTCCAGTTTGTTTCCAGTTTATTCCCAGTTTGTTTCCAGTTTGTTTCCAGTTTATTCGCAGTTTGTTTCCAGTTTATTCGAGTTTTTTCCAGTTCATTTCCAGTTTGTTTCCAGTTTGTTTCCAGTTTATTCGAGTTTTTTCCAGTTCATTCCCAGTTTGTTTCCAGTTTGTTTCCAGTTTATTCCCAGTTTGTTTCCAGTTTATTCCCAGTTTGTTTCCAGTTTTTTCCCAGTTTTTTTCCAGTTTATTCGAGTTTTTTCCAGTTTGATTCCAGTTTATTCCCAGTTTGTTTCCAGTTTGTCCTCAATTTGTTTCCATTTTGTTTCCCATTTATTCGCAGTTTGTTTCTAGTTTATTCGAGTTTTTTTTCCATTTTTTTCCATTTTTTTTCCAGTTTGTTTCCAGTTTTTTCCCAGCTCTTTTCCAGTTTGTTTCCAGTTTATTCAACTTTTTTTCCAGTTTGTATCCAGTTTATTTCCAGTTTATTCGAGTTTTTATTCCCAGTTTTTTTCCAGTTTGTTTCCAGTTTGTTTCCAGTTTATTCGCAGTTTGTTTCCAGTTTATTCGAGTTTTTTCCAGTTCATTCCCAGTTTGTTTCCAGTTTGTTTCCAGTTTATTCGAGTTTTTTCCAGTTCATTCCCAGTTTGTTTCCAGTTTGTTTCCAGTTTATTCCCAGTTTGTTTCCAGTTTATTCCCAGTTTGTTTCCAGTTTTTTCCCAGTTTTTTTCCAGTTTATTCGAGTTTTTTCCAGTTTGATTCCAGTTTATTCCCAGTTTGTTTCCAGTTTGTCCTCAATTTGTTTCCATTTTGTTTCCCATTTATTCGCAGTTTGTTTCTAGTTTATTCGAGTTTTTTTCCCATTTTTTTCCATTTTTTTTCCAGTTTGTTTCCAGTTTTTTCCCAGCTCTTTTCCAGTTTGTTTCCAGTTTATTCAACTTTTTTTCCAGTTTGATTCCAGTTTATTCCCAGTTTGTTTCCAGTTTGTTTCCAGTTTATTCGAGTTTTTTCCAGTTCATTCCCAGTTTGTTTCCAGTTTGTTTCCAGTTTATTCCCAGTTTGTTTCCAGTTTATTCCCAGTTTGTTTCCAGTTTTTTCCCAGTTTGTTTCCAGTTTGTTTCCAGTTTATTCGCAGTTTGTTTCCAGTTTATTCGAATTTTTTTCCAGTTCATTCCCAGTTTGTTTCCAGTTTGTCCTCAATTTGTTTCCATTTTGTTTCCCATTTATTCGCAGTTTGTTTCTAGTTTATTCGAGTTTTTTCCATTTTTTTTAACAGTTTTTTTTCCAGTTTGTTTCCAGTTTATTCCCAGTTTGTTTCCAGTTTATTCCCAGTTTGTTTCCAGTTTGTTTCCAGTTTGTCCTCAATTTGTTTCCAGTTTGTTTCCAGTTTATTCGAGTTTTTTCCAGTTCATTCCCAGTTTGTTTCCAGTTTATTCCCAGTTTGTTTCCAGTTTGTTTCCAGTTTATTCGCAGTTTGTTTCCAGTTTATTCGAATTTTTTTCCAGTTCATTCCCAGTTTGTTTCCAGTTTATTCCCAGTTTGTTTCCAGTTTTTCCCCAGTTTTTTTCCCACTTTATTCGAGTTTTTTCCAGTTTGATTCCAGTTTATTCCCAGTTTGTTTCCAGTTTATTCCCAGTTTGTTTCCAGTTTGTTTCCAGTTTGTCCTCAATTTGTTTCCAGTTTGTTTCCAGTTTTTTCGAGTTTTTTCCATTTTTTTCCAGTTTTTTTTCCAGTTTGTTTCCAGTTTATTCCCAGTTTGTTTCCAGTTTATTCCCAGTTAGTTTCCAGTTTGTCCTCAATTTGTTTCCAGTTTGTTTCAAGTTTATTCGAGTTTTTTCCAGTTCATTCCCAGTTTCTTTCCAGTTTATTCCCAGTTTGTTTCCAGTTTGTCCGTAATTTGTTTCCAGTTTTTTTCCAGTTTGTTTCCAGTTTATTCCCAGTTTGTTTCCAGTTTGTTTCCAGTTTATTCGCAGTTTGTTTCCAGTTTATTCGAGTTTTTTCCAGTTCATTCCCAGTTTGTTTCCAGTTTGTTTCCAGTTTATTCGAGTTTTTTCCAGTTCATTCCCAGTTTGTTTCCAGTTTGTTTCCAGTTTATTCCCAGTTTGTTTCCAGTTTTTTCCCAGTTTTTTTCCAGTTTATTCGAGTTTTTTCCAGTTTGATTCCAGTTTATTCCCAGTTTGTTTCCAGTTTGTCCTCAATTTGTTTCCATTTTGTTTCCCATTTATTCGCAGTTTGTTTCTAGTTTATTCGAGTTTTTTTTCCATTTTTTTCCATTTTTTTTTCCAGTTTGTTTCCAGTTTATTCCCAGTTTGTTTCCAGTTTATTCCCAGTTTGTTTCCAGTTTGTTTCCAGTTTGTCCTCAATTTGTTTCCAGTTTGTTTCCAGTTTATTCGAGTTTTTTCCAGTTCATTCCCAGTTTGTTTCCAGTTTATTCCCAGTTTGTTTCCAGTTTGTTTCCAGTTTATTCGCAGTTTGTTTCCAGTTTATTCGAGTTTTTTCCAGTTCATTCCCAGTTTGTTTCCAGTTTATTCCCAGTTTGTTTCCAGTTTGTTTCCAGTTTGTCCTCAATTTGTTTCCAGTTTATTCCCAGTTTGTTTCCAGTTTTTTTTTGTTTTTTCCATTTTTTTCCAGTTTTTTTTCCAGTTTGTTTCCAGTTTATTCCCAGTTTGTTTCCAGTTTATTCCCAGTTTGTTTCCAGTTTGTCCTCAATTTGTTTCCAGTTTGTTTCCAGTTTATTCGAGTTTTTTCCAGTTCATTCCCAGTTTCTTTCCAGTTTATTCCCAGTTTGTTTCCAGTTGGTCCGTAATTTGTTTCCAGTTTTTTTCCAGTTTATGTCTAGTTTTTTTCCAGTTTGTTTCCAGTTTATTCGCAGTTTGTTTCCAGTTTATTCGAGTTTTTTCCAGTTCATTCCCAGTTTGTTTCCAGTTTATTCGAGTTTTTTCCAGTTCATTCCCAGTTTCTTTCCAGTTTATTCCCAGTTTGTTTCCAGTTTGTCCGTAATTTTTTTCCAGTTTTTTTCCAGTTTGTTTCCAGTTTATTCCCAGTTTGTTTCCAGTTTGTTTCCAGTTTGTCCTCAATTTGTTTCCAGTTTGTTTCCAGTTTATTCGAGTTTTTTCCAGTTCATTCCCAGTTTGTTTCCAGTTTATTCCCAGTTTGTTTCCAGTTTATGCCCAGTTTGTTTCCAGTTTGTCCTCAATTTGTTTCCAGTTTGTTTCCAGTTTATTCGAGTTTTTTCCAGTTCATTCCCAGTTTGTTTCCAGTTTATTCCCAGTTTGTTTCCAGTTTGTCCGTAATTTGTTTCCAGTTTTTTTCCAGTTTGTTTCCAGTTTATGTCTAGTTTTTTTCCAGTTTGTTTCCAGTTTATTCGCAGTTTGTTTCCAGTTTATTCGAGTTTTTTCCAGTTCATTCCCAGTTTGTTTCCAGTTTATTCGAGTTTTTTCCAGTTCATTCCCAGTTTCTTTCCAGTTTATTCCCAGTTTGTTTCCAGTTTGTCCGTAATTTTTTTCCAGTTTTTTTCCAGTTTGTTTCCAGTTTATTCCCAGTTTGTTTCCAGTTTGTTTCCAGTTTGTCCTCAATTTGTTTCCAGTTTGTTTCCAGTTTATTCGAGTTTTTTCCAGTTCATTCCCAGTTTGTTTCCAGTTCATTCCCAGTTTGTTTCCAGTTTATTCCCAGTTTGTTTCCAGTTTTTCCCCAGTTTTTTTTCCAGTTTATTCGAGTTTTTTCCAGTTTGATTCCAGTTTATTCCCAGTTTGTTTCCAGTTTATTCCCAGTTTGTTTCCAGTTTGTTTCCAGTTTGTCCTCAATTTGTTTCCAGTTTGTTTCCAGTTTTTTCGAGTTTTTTCCATTTTTTTCCAGTTTTTTTCCAGTTTGTTTCCAGTTTATTCCCAGTTTGTTTCCAGTTTATTCCCAGTTTGTTTCCAGTTTGTCCTCAATTTGTTTCCAGTTTGTTTCCAGTTTATTCGAGTTTTTTCCAGTTCATTCCCAGTTTCTTTCCAGTTTATTCCCAGTTTGTTTCCAGTTTGTCCGTAATTTGTTTCCAGTTTTTTTCCAGTTTGTTTCCAGTTTATTCCCAGTTTGTTTCCAGTTTATTCGCAGTTTGTTTCCAGTTTATTCGAGTTTTTCCAGTTCATTCCCAGTTTGTTTCCAGTTTATTCGAGTTTTTTCCAGTTCATTCCCAGTTTGTTTCCAGTTTGTTTCCAGTTCATTCCCAGTTTCTTTCCAGTTTATTCCCAGTTTGTTTCCAGTTTGTCCGTAATTTTTTTCCAGTTTTTTTCCAGTTTGTTTCCAGTTTATTCCCAGTTTGTTTCCAGTTTGTTTCCAGTTTGTCCTCAATTTGTTTCCAGTTTGTTTCCAGTTTATTCGAGTTTTTTCCAGTTCATTCCCAGTTTGTTTCCAGTTCATTCCCAGTTTGTTTCCAGTTTATTCCCAGTTTGTTTCCAGTTTTTCCCCAGTTTTTTTTTCCAGTTTATTCGAGTTTTTTCCAGTTTGATTCCAGTTTATTCCCAGTTTGTTTCCAGTTTATTCCCAGTTTGTTTCCAGTTTGTTTCCAGTTTGTCCTCAATTTGTTTCCAGTTTGTTTCCAGTTTTTTCGAGTTTTTTCCATTTTTTTCCAGTTTTTTTCCAGTTTGTTTCCAGTTTATTCCCAGTTTGTTTCCAGTTTATTCCCAGTTTGTTTCCAGTTTGTCCTCAATTTGTTTCCAGTTTGTATCCAGTTTATTCGAGTTTTTTCCAGTTCATTCCCAGTTTCTTTCCAGTTTATTCCCAGTTTGTTTCCAGTTTGTCCGTAATTTGTTTCCAGTTTTTTTCCAGTTTGTTTCCAGTTTATTCCCAGTTTGTTTCCAGTTTATTCGCAGTTTGTTTCCAGTTTATTCGAGTTTTTCCAGTTCATTCCCAGTTTGTTTCCAGTTTATTCGAGTTTTTTCCAGTTCATTCCCAGTTTGTTTCCAGTTTGTTTCCAGTTTATTCCCAGTTTGTTTCCAGTTTTTTCCCAGTTTTTTTCCAGTTTATTCGAGTTTTTTCCAGTTTGATTCCAGTTTATTCCCAGTTTGTTTCCAGTTTATTCCCAGTTTGTTTCCAGTTTGTCCTCAATTTGTTTCCATTTTGTTTCCCATTTATTCGCAGTTTGTTTCTAGTTTATTCGAGTTTTTTCCATTTTTTTTTCCAGTTTTTTTTCAAGTTTGTTTCTAGTTTATTCCCAGTTTGTTTCCAGTTTATTCCCAGTTTGTTTCCAGTTTGTTTCCAGTTTGTCCTCAATTTGTTTCAAGTTTGTTTCCAGTTTATTCGAGTTTTTTCCAGTTCATTCCCAGTTTGTTTCCAGTTTATTCACAGTTTGTTTCCAGTTTGTTTCCAGTTTATTCGCAGTTTGTTTCCAGTTTATTCGAGTTTTTTCCAGTTCATTCCCAGTTTGTTTCCAGTTTGTTTCCAGTTTATTCGAGTTTTTTCCAGTTCATTCCCAGTTTGTTTCCAGTTTGTTTCCAGTTTATTCCCAGTTTGTTTCCAGTTTATTCCCAGTTTGTTTCCAGTTTTTTCCCAGTTTTTTTCCAGTTTATTCGATTTTTTTCCAGTTTGATTCCAGTTTATTCCCAGTTTGTTTCCAGTTCATTCCCAGTTTGTTTCCAGTTTGTTTCCAGTTTGTCCTCAATTTGTTTCCATTTTGTTTCCCATTTATTCGCAGTTTGTTTCTAGTTTATTCGAGTTTTTTCCATTTTTTTACAGTTTTTTTTCCAGTTTGTTTCCAGTTTGTTTCCAGTTTGTCCTCAATTTGTTTCCAGTTTGTTTCCAGTTTATTCGAGTTTTTTCCAGTTCATTCCCAGTTTGTTTCCAGTTTATTCCCAGTTTGTTTCCAGTTTGTTTCCAGTTTATTCGCAGTTTGTTTCCAGTTTATTCTAGTTTTTTCCAGTTCATTCCCAGTTTGTTTCCAGTTTATTCCCAGTTTGTTTCCAGTTTTTCCCCAGTTTTTTTCCAGTTTATTCGAGTTTTTTCCAGTTTGATTCCAGTTTATTCCCAGTTTGTTTCCAGTTTATTCCCAGTTTGTTTCCAGTTTGTCCTCAATTTGTTTCCAGTTTGTTTCCAGTTTTTTCGAGTTTTTTCCATTTTTTTCCAGTTTTTTTTCCAGTTTGTTTCCAGTTTATTCCCAGTTTGTTTCCAGTTTGTCCTCAATTTGTTTCCAGTTTGTTTCCAGTTTATTCGAGTTTTTTTCCAGTTCATTCCCAGTTTCTTTCCAGTTTATTCCCAGTTTCTTTCCAGTTTGTCCGTAATTTGTTTCCAGTTTTTTTCCAGTTTGTTTCCAGTTTATTCTCAGTATGTTTCCAGTTTATTCCCAGTTTATGTCTAGTTTGTTTCCAGTCTATTCCCAGTTTATGTCTAGTTTGTTTCCAGTTTATTCCCAGTTTATGTCTAGTTTGTTTCCAGTTTTTTTACCAGTTTATTCCCAGTTTGTTTCCAGTTTATTCCCAGTTTTTTTCCAGTTTGTTTCCAGTTTGTCCTCAATTTGTTTCCAGTTTGTTTCCAGTTTATTCGTAGCTTGTTTCCAGTTTATTCGAGTTTTTTCCAGTTCATTCCCAGTTTGTTTCCAGTTTGTTTCCAGTTTATTCCCAGTTTGTTTCCAGTTTTTTCCCAGTTTTTTTCCAGTTTATTCGAGTTTTTTCCAGTTTGATTCCAGTTTATTCGCAGTTTGTTTCCAGTTTATTCGAGTTTTTTCCAGTTCATTCCCAGTTTGTTTCCAGTTTGTTTCCAGTTTATTCGAGTTTTTTCCAGTTCATTCCCAGTTTGTTTCCAGTTTGTTTCCAGTTTATTCCCAGTTTGTTTCCAGTTTATTCCCAGTTTGTTTCCAGTTTTTTCCCAGTTTTTTTCCAGTTTATTCGATTTTTTTCCAGTTTGATTCCAGTTTATTCCCAGTTTGTTTCCAGTTCATTCCCAGTTTGTTTCCAGTTTGTTTCCAGTTTGTCCTCAATTTGTTTCCATTTTGTTTCCCATTTATTCGCAGTTTGTTTCTAGTTTATTCGAGTTTTTTCCATTTTTTTACAGTTTTTTTTCCAGTTTGTTTCCAGTTTATTCCCAGTTTGTTTCCAGTTTGTTTCCAGTTTGTCCTCAATTTGTTTCCAGTTTGTTTCCAGTTTATTCGAGTTTTTTCCAGTTCATTCCCAGTTTGTTTCCAGTTTATTCCCAGTTTGTTTCCAGTTTGTTTCCAGTTTATTCGCAGTTTGTTTCCAGTTTATTCTAGTTTTTTCCAGTTCATTCCCAGTTTGTTTCCAGTTTATTCCCAGTTTGTTTCCAGTTTTTCCCCAGTTTTTTTCCAGTTTATTCGAGTTTTTTCCAGTTTGATTCCAGTTTATTCCCAGTTTGTTTCCAGTTTATTCCCAGTTTGTTTCCAGTTTGTCCTCAATTTGTTTCCAGTTTGTTTCCAGTTTTTTCGAGTTTTTTCCATTTTTTTCCAGTTTTTTTTCCAGTTTGTTTCCAGTTTATTCCCAGTTTGTTTCCAGTTTGTCCTCAATTTGTTTCCAGTTTGTTTCCAGTTTATTCGAGTTTTTTCCAGTTCATTCCCAGTTTCTTTCCAGTTTATTCCCAGTTTCTTTCCAGTTTGTCCGTAATTTGTTTCCAGTTTTTTTCCAGTTTGTTTCCAGTTTATTCTCAGTATGTTTCCAGTTTATTCCCAGTTTATGTCTAGTTTGTTTCCAGTCTATTCCCAGTTTATGTCTAGTTTGTTTCCAGTTTATTCCCAGTTTATGTCTAGTTTGTTTCCAGTTTGTTACCAGTTTATTCCCAGTTTGTTTCCAGTTTATTCCCAGTTTTTTTCCAGTTTGTTTCCAGTTTGTCCTCAATTTGTTTCCAGTTTGTTTCCAGTTTATTCGTAGCTTGTTTCCAGTTTATTCGAGTTTTTTCCAGTTCATTCCCAGTTTGTTTCCAGTTTGTTTCCAGTTTATTCCCAGTTTGTTTCCAGTTTATTCCCAGTTTGTTTCCAGTTTTTTCCCAGTTTTTTTCCAGTTTATTCGAGTTTTTTCCAGTTTGATTCCAGTTTATTCCCAGTTTGTTTCCAGTTTATTCCCAGTTGGTTTCCAGTTTGTTTCCAGTTTGTCCTCAATTTGTTTCCATTTTGTTTCCCATTTATTCGCAGTTTGTTTCCAGTTTATTCGAGTTTTTTCCATTTTTTTACAGTTTATTTTCCAGTTTGTTTCCAGTTTATTCCCAGTTTGTTTCCAGTTTATTCCCAGTTTGTTTCCAGTTTGTCCTCAATTTGTTTCCAGTTTGTTTCCAGTTTATTCGAGTTTTTTCCAGTTCATTCCCAGTTTGTTTCCAGTTTATTCCCAGTTTGTTTCCAGTTTGTCCGTAATTTGTTTCCAGTTTTTTTCCAGTTTGTTTTCAGTTTATTCTCAGTATGTTTCCAGTTTATTCCCAGTTTATGTCTAGTTTGTTTCCAGTTTATTCCCAGTTTATGTCTAGTTTGTTTCCAGTTTGTTACCAGTTTATTCCCAGTTTGTTTCCAGTTTATTCCCAGTTTTTTTCCAGTTTGTTTCCAGTTTGTCCTCAATTTGTTTCCAGTTTGTTTCCAGTTTATTCGCAGTTTGTTTCCAGTTTATTCGAGTTTTTTCCAGTTCATTCCCAGTTTTTTTCCAGTTTGTTTCCAGTTTATTCGAGTTTTTTCCAGTTCATTCCCAGTTTTTTTCCAGTTTGTTTCCAGTTTATTCCCAGTTTGTTTCCAGTTTTTTCCCAGTTTTTTTCCAGTTTTTTTTCCAGTTTGATTCCAGTTTATTCCCAGTTTGTTTCCAGTTTATTCCCAGTTTGTTTCCAGTTTGTTTCCAGTTTATTCCCAGTTTGTTTCCAGTTTGTTTCCAGTTTGTCCGTAATTTGTTTCCAGTTTTTTTCCAGTTTGTTTCCAGTTTATTCTCAGTATGTTTCCAGTTTATTCCCAGTTTATGTCTAGTTTGTTTCCAGTCTATTCCCAGTTTATGTCTAGTTTGTTTCCAGTTTATGTCTAGTTTGTTTCCAGTTTGTTACCAGTTTATTCCCAGTTTGTTTCCAGTTTATTCCCAGTTTTTTTCCAGTTTGTTTCCAGTTTGTCCTCAATTTGTTTCCAGTTTGTTTCCAGTTTATTCGTAGCTTGTTTCCAGTTTATTCGAGTTTTTTCCAGTTCATTCCCAGTTTTTTTCCAGTTTGTTTCCAGTTTATTCCCAGTTTGTTTCCAGTTTTTTCCCAGTTTTTTTCCAGTTTATTCGAGTTTTTTCCAGTTTGATTCCAGTTTATTCCCAGTTTGTTTCCAGTTTATTCCCAGTTTGTTTCCAGTTTGTTTCCAGTTTGTCCTCAATTTGTTTCCATTTTGTTTCCCATTTATTCGCAGTTTGTTTCCAGTTTATTCGAGTTTTTTCCATTTTTTTACAGTTTATTTTCCAGTTTGTTTCCAGTTTATTCCCAGTTTGTTTCCAGTTTATTCCCAGTTTGTTTCCAGTTTGTCCTCAATTTGTTTCCAGTTTGTTTCCAGTTTATTCGAGTTTTTTCCAGTTCATTCCCAGTTTGTTTCCAGTTTATTCCCAGTTTGTTTCCAGTTTGTCCGTAATTTGTTTCCAGTTTTTTTCCAGTTTGTTTTCAGTTTATTCTCAGTATGTTTCCAGTTTATTCCCAGTTTATGTCTAGTTTGTTTCCAGTTTATTCCCAGTTTATGTCTAGTTTGTTTCCAGTTTGTTACCAGTTTATTCCCAGTTTGTTTCCAGTTTATTCCCAGTTTTTTTCCAGTTTGTTTCCAGTTTGTCCTCAATTTGTTTCCAGTTTGTTTCCAGTTTATTCGCAGTTTGTTTCCAGTTTATTCGAGTTTTTTCCAGTTCATTCCCAGTTTTTTTCCAGTTTGTTTCCAGTTTATTCGAGTTTTTTCCAGTTCATTCCCAGTTTTTTTCCAGTTTGTTTCCAGTTTATTCCCAGTTTGTTTCCAGTTTTTTCCCAGTTTTTTTCCAGTTTTTTTCCAGTTTGATTCCAGTTTATTCCCAGTTTGTTTCCAGTTTATTCCCAGTTTGTTTCCAGTTTGTTTCCAGTTTATTCCCAGTTTGTTTCCAGTTTGTTTCCAGTTTGTCCGTAATTTGTTTCCAGTTTTTTTCCAGTTTGTTTCCAGTTTATTCTCAGTATGTTTCCAGTTTATTCCCAGTTTATGTCTAGTTTGTTTCCAGTCTATTCCCAGTTTATGTCTAGTTTGTTTCCAGTTTATGTCTAGTTTGTTTCCAGTTTGTTACCAGTTTATTCCCAGTTTGTTTCCAGTTTATTCCCAGTTTTTTTCCAGTTTGTTTCCAGTTTGTCCTCAATTTGTTTCCAGTTTGTTTCCAGTTTATTCATAGTTTGTTTCCAGTTTATTCGAGTTTTTTCCAGTTCATTCCCAGTTTTTTTCCAGTTTGTTTCCAGTTTATTCCCAGTTTGTTTCCAGTTTTTTCCCAGTTTTTTTCCAGTTTATTCGAGTTTTTTCCAGTTTGATTCCAGTTTATTCCCAGTTTGTTTCCAGTTTTTTCCCAGTTTTTTTTCCAGTTTATTCGAGTTTTTTCCAGTTTGATTCCAGTTTATTCCCAGTTTGTTTCCAGTTTATTCCCAGTTTGTTTCCAGTTTGTTTCCAGTTTGTCCTCAATTTGTTTCCATTTTGTTTCCCATTTATTCCCAGTTTGTTTCCAGTTTATTCCCAGTTTGTTTCCAGTTTGTCCTCAATTTGTTTCCAGTTTGTTTCCAGTTTATTCGTAGCTTGTTTCCAGTTTTTTCGAGTTTTTTCCTGTTCATTCCCAGTTTGTTTCCAGTTTGTTTCCAGTTTATTCCCAGTTTGTTTCCAGTTTATTCCCAGTTTGTTTCCAGTTTTTTCCCAGTTTTTTTCCAGTTTATTCGAGTTTTTTCCAGTTTGATTCCAGTTTATTCCCAGTTTGTTTCCAGTTTTTTCCCAGTTTTTTTTTCCAGTTTATTCGAGTTTTTTCCAGTTTGATTCCAGTTTATTCCCAGTTTGTTTCCAGTTTATTCCCAGTTTGTTTCCAGTTTGTTTCCAGTTTGTCCTCAATTTGTTTCCATTTTGTTTCCCATTTATTCGCAGCTTGTTTCCAGTTTATTCCCAGTTTGTTTCCAGTTTGTTTCCAGTTTGTCCTCAATTTGTTTCCAGTTTGTTTCCAGTTTATTCCCAGTTTGTTTCCAGTTTTTTCCCAGTTTTTTTCCAGTTTATTCGAGTTTTTTCCAGTTTGATTCCAGTTTATTCCCAGTTTGTTTCCAGTTTGTTTCCAGTTTGTCCTCAATTTGTTTCCAGTTTGTTTCCAGTTTATTCTCAGTATGTTTCCAGTTTATTCCCAGTTTATGTCTAGTTTGTTTCCAGTTTATTCCCAGTTTATGTCTAGTTTGTTTCCAGTTTGTTACCAGTTTATTCCCAGTTTTTTCCAGTTTATTCCCAGTTTTTTCCCAGTTTGTTTCCAGTTTGTCCTCAATTTGTTTCCAGTTTGTTTCCAGTTTATTCGTAGCTTGTTTCCAGTTTTTTCGAGTTTTTTCCTGTTCATTCCCAGTTTGTTTCCAGTTTGTTTCCAGTTTATTCCCAGTTTGTTTCCAGTTTATTCCCAGTTTGTTTCCAGTTTTTTCCCAGTTTTTTTCCAGTTTATTCGAGTTTTTTCCAGTTTGATTCCAGTTTATTCCCAGTTTGTTTCCAGTTTTTTCCCAGTTTTTTTTTCCAGTTTATTCGAGTTTTTTCCAGTTTGATTCCAGTTTATTCCCAGTTTGTTTCCAGTTTATTCCCAGTTTGTTTCCAGTTTGTTTCCAGTTTGTCCTCAATTTGTTTCCATTTTGTTTCCCATTTATTCGCAGCTTGTTTCCAGTTTATTCCCAGTTTGTTTCCAGTTTGTTTCCAGTTTGTCCTCAATTTGTTTCCAGTTTGTTTCCAGTTTATTCCCAGTTTGTTTCCAGTTTTTTCCCAGTTTTTTTCCAGTTTATTCGAGTTTTTTCCAGTTTGATTCCAGTTTATTCCCAGTTTGTTTCCAGTTTATTCCCAGTTTTTTTCCAGTTTGTTTCCAGTTTGTCCTCAATTTGTTTCCAGTTTGTTTCCAGTTTATTCGTAGTTTGTTTCCAGTTTATTCGAGTTTTTTCCAGTTCATTCCCAGTTTATTCGTAGTTTGTTTCCAGTTTATTCGAGTTTTTTCCAGTTCATTCCCAGTTTGTTTCCAGTTTGTTTCCAGTTTATTCCCAGTTTGTTTCCAGTTTATTCCCAGTTTGTTTCCAGTTTTTTCCCAGTTTTTTTCCAGTTTATTCGAGTTTTTTCCAGTTTGATTCCAGTTTATTCCCAGTTTGTTTCCAGTTTATTCCCAGTTTGTTTCCAGTTTTTTCCCAGTTTTTTTCCAGTTTATTCGAGTTTTTTCCAGTTTGATTCCAGTTTATTCCCAGTTTGTTTCCAGTTTATTCCCAGTTTGTTTCCAGTTTGTTTCCAGTTTGTCCTCCATTTTTTTTCCAGTTTGTTTCCCATTTATTCGCAGTTTGTTTCCAGTTTATTCGAGTTTTTTCCATTTTTTTACAGTTTTGTTTCCAGTTTGTTTCCAGTTCATTCCCAGTTTGTTTCCAGTTTATTCCCAGTTTGTTTCCAGTTTGTTTCCAGTTTGTCCGTAATTTGTTTCCAGTTTTTTTCCAGTTTGTTTCCAGTTTATTCTCAGTATGTTTCCAGTTTATTCCCAGTTTATGTCTAGTTTGTTTCCAGTCTATTCCCAGTTTATGTCTAGTTTGTTTCCAGTTTATTCCCAGTTTATGTCTAGTTTGTTTCCAGTTTGTTACCAGTTTATTCCCAGTTTGTTTCCAGTTTATTCCCAGTTTTTTTCCAGTTTGTTTCCAGTTTGTCCTCAATTTGTTTCCAGTTTGTTTCCAGTTTATTCGTAGTTTGTTTCCAGTTTATTCGAGTTTTTTCCAGTTCATTCCCAGTTTATTCGTAGTTTGTTTCCAGTTTATTCGAGTTTTTTCCAGTTCATTCCCAGTCTGTTTCCAGTTTGTTTCCAGTTTATTCCCAGTTTGTTTCCAGTTTATTCCCAGTTTGTTTCCAGTTTTTTCCCAGTTTTTTTCCAGTTTATTTGAGTTTTTTCCAGTTTGATTCCAGTTTATTCCCAGTTTGTTTCCAGTTTATTCCCAGTTTTTTTCCAGTTTGTTTCCAGTTTGTCCTCAATTTGTTTCCAGTTTGTTTCCAGTTTATTCGTAGTTTGTTTCCAGTTTATTCGAGTTTTTTCCAGTTCATTCCCAGTTTATTCGTAGTTTGTTTCCAGTTTATTCGAGTTTTTTCCAGTTCATTCCCAGTTTGTTTCCAGTTTGTTTCCAGTTTATTCCCAGTTTGTTTCCAGTTTATTCCCAGTTTGTTTCCAGTTTTTTCCCAGTTTTTTTCCAGTTTATTCGAGTTTTTTCCAGTTTGATTCCAGTTTATTCCCAGTTTGTTTCCAGTTTATTCCCAGTTTGTTTCCAGTTTTTTCCCAGTTTGTTTCCAGTTTATTCGAGTTTTTTCCAGTTTGATTCCAGTTTATTCCCAGTTTGTTTCCAGTTTATTCCCAGTTTGTTTCCAGTTTGTTTCCAGTTTGTCCTCAATTTGTTTCCATTTTGTTTCCCATTTATTCGCAGTTTGTTTCTAGTTTATTCGAGTTTTTTCCATTTTTTTCCAGTTTTTTTTCCAGTTTGTTTCCAGTTTATTCCCAGTTTGTTTCCAGTTTATTCCCAGTTTGTTTCCAGTTTGTTTCCAGTTTGTCCTCAATTTGTTTCCAGTTTGTTTCCAGTTTATTCGAGTTTTTTCCAGTTCATTCCCAGTTTGTTTCCAGTTTATTCACAGTTTGTTTCCAGTTTGTTTCCAGTTTATTCGCAGTTTGTTTCCAGTTTATTCGAGTTTTTTCCAGTTCATTCCCAGTTTGTTTCCAGTTTGTTTCCAGTTTATTCGAGTTTTTTCCAGTTCATTCCCAGTTTGTTTGCAGTTTGTTTCCAGTTTATTCCCAGTTTGTTTCCAGTTTGTCCTCAATTTGTTTCCAGTTTGTTTCCAGTTTATTCGAGTTTTTTCCAGTTCATTCCCAGTTTGTTTCCAGTTTATTCCCAGTTTGTTTCCAGTTTGTCCGTAATTTGTTTCCAGTTTTTTTCCAGTTTGTTTTCAGTTTATTCTCAGTATGTTTCCAGTTTATTCCCAGTTTATGTCTAGTTTGTTTCCAGTTTATTCCCAGTTTATGTCTAGTTTGTTTCCAGTTTGTTACCAGTTTATTCCCAGTTTGTTTCCAGTTTATTCCCAGTTTTTTTCCAGTTTGTTTCCAGTTTGTCCTCAATTTGTTTCCAGTTTGTTTCCAGTTTATTCGCAGTTTGTTTCCAGTTTATTCGAGTTTTTTCCAGTTCATTCCCAGTTTTTTTCCAGTTTGTTTCCAGTTTATTCGAGTTTTTTCCAGTTCATTCCCAGTTTTTTTCCAGTTTGTTTCCAGTTTATTCCCAGTTTGTTTCCAGTTTTTTCCCAGTTTTTTTCCAGTTTTTTTTCCAGTTTGATTCCAGTTTATTCCCAGTTTGTTTCCAGTTTATTCCCAGTTTGTTTCCAGTTTGTTTCCAGTTTATTCCCAGTTTGTTTCCAGTTTGTTTCCAGTTTGTCCGTAATTTGTTTCCAGTTTTTTTCCAGTTTGTTTCCAGTTTATTCTCAGTATGTTTCCAGTTTATTCCCAGTTTATGTCTAGTTTGTTTCCAGTCTATTCCCAGTTTATGTCT
Organism: Telmatherina bonti; assembly: GCF_933228915.1. Classification (NCBI taxonomy): domain Eukaryota; kingdom Metazoa; phylum Chordata; class Actinopteri; order Atheriniformes; family Telmatherinidae; genus Telmatherina; species Telmatherina bonti. The sequence continues at coordinate 1,609,976 of NC_136623.1, read as the reverse complement.
AGTTTGTTTCCAGTTTATGTCTAGTTTGTTTCCAGTTTGTTACCAGTTTATTCCCAGTTTGTTTCCAGTTTATTCCCAGTTTTTTTCCAGTTTGTTTCCAGTTTGTCCTCAATTTGTTTCCAGTTTGTTTCCAGTTTATTCGTAGCTTGTTTCCAGTTTATTCGAGTTTTTTCCAGTTCATTCCCAGTTTTTTTCCAGTTTGTTTCCAGTTTATTCCCAGTTTGTTTCCAGTTTTTTCCCAGTTTTTTTCCAGTTTATTCGAGTTTTTTCCAGTTTGATTCCAGTTTATTCCCAGTTTGTTTCCAGTTTATTCCCAGTTTGTTTCCAGTTTGTTTCCAGTTTGTCCTCAATTTGTTTCCATTTTGTTTCCCATTTATTCGCAGTTTGTTTCCAGTTTATTCGAGTTTTTTCCATTTTTTTACAGTTTATTTTCCAGTTTGTTTCCAGTTTATTCCCAGTTTGTTTCCAGTTTATTCCCAGTTTGTTTCCAGTTTGTCCTCAATTTGTTTCCAGTTTGTTTCCAGTTTATTCGAGTTTTTTCCAGTTCATTCCCAGTTTGTTTCCAGTTTATTCCCAGTTTGTTTCCAGTTTGTCCGTAATTTGTTTCCAGTTTTTTTCCAGTTTGTTTTCAGTTTATTCTCAGTATGTTTCCAGTTTATTCCCAGTTTATGTCTAGTTTGTTTCCAGTTTATTCCCAGTTTATGTCTAGTTTGTTTCCAGTTTGTTACCAGTTTATTCCCAGTTTGTTTCCAGTTTATTCCCAGTTTTTTTCCAGTTTGTTTCCAGTTTGTCCTCAATTTGTTTCCAGTTTGTTTCCAGTTTATTCGCAGTTTGTTTCCAGTTTATTCGAGTTTTTTCCAGTTCATTCCCAGTTTTTTTCCAGTTTGTTTCCAGTTTATTCGAGTTTTTTCCAGTTCATTCCCAGTTTTTTTCCAGTTTGTTTCCAGTTTATTCCCAGTTTGTTTCCAGTTTTTTCCCAGTTTTTTTCCAGTTTTTTTCCAGTTTGATTCCAGTTTATTCCCAGTTTGTTTCCAGTTTATTCCCAGTTTGTTTCCAGTTTGTTTCCAGTTTATTCCCAGTTTGTTTCCAGTTTGTTTCCAGTTTGTCCGTAATTTGTTTCCAGTTTTTTTCCAGTTTGTTTCCAGTTTATTCTCAGTATGTTTCCAGTTTATTCCCAGTTTATGTCTAGTTTGTTTCCAGTCTATTCCCAGTTTATGTCTAGTTTGTTTCCAGTTTATGTCTAGTTTGTTTCCAGTTTGTTACCAGTTTATTCCCAGTTTGTTTCCAGTTTATTCCCAGTTTTTTTCCAGTTTGTTTCCAGTTTGTCCTCAATTTGTTTCCAGTTTGTTTCCAGTTTATTCGTAGTTTGTTTCCAGTTTATTCGAGTTTTTTCCAGTTCATTCCCAGTTTTTTTCCAGTTTGTTTCCAGTTTATTCCCAGTTTGTTTCCAGTTTTTTCCCAGTTTTTTTCCAGTTTATTCGAGTTTTTTCCAGTTTGATTCCAGTTTATTCCCAGTTTGTTTCCAGTTTTTTCCCAGTTTTTTTTCCAGTTTATTCGAGTTTTTTCCAGTTTGATTCCAGTTTATTCCCAGTTTGTTTCCAGTTTATTCCCAGTTTGTTTCCAGTTTGTTTCCAGTTTGTCCTCAATTTGTTTCCATTTTGTTTCCCATTTATTCCCAGTTTGTTTCCAGTTTATTCCCAGTTTGTTTCCAGTTTGTCCTCAATTTGTTTCCAGTTTGTTTCCAGTTTATTCGTAGCTTGTTTCCAGTTTTTTCGAGTTTTTTCCTGTTCATTCCCAGTTTGTTTCCAGTTTGTTTCCAGTTTATTCCCAGTTTGTTTCCAGTTTATTCCCAGTTTGTTTCCAGTTTTTTCCCAGTTTTTTTCCAGTTTATTCGAGTTTTTTCCAGTTTGATTCCAGTTTATTCCCAGTTTGTTTCCAGTTTTTTCCCAGTTTTTTTTTCCAGTTTATTCGAGTTTTTTCCAGTTTGATTCCAGTTTATTCCCAGTTTGTTTCCAGTTTATTCCCAGTTTGTTTCCAGTTTGTTTCCAGTTTGTCCTCAATTTGTTTCCATTTTGTTTCCCATTTATTCGCAGCTTGTTTCCAGTTTATTCCCAGTTTGTTTCCAGTTTGTTTCCAGTTTGTCCTCAATTTGTTTCCAGTTTGTTTCCAGTTTATTCCCAGTTTGTTTCCAGTTTTTTCCCAGTTTTTTTCCAGTTTATTCGAGTTTTTTCCAGTTTGATTCCAGTTTATTCCCAGTTTGTTTCCAGTTTGTTTCCAGTTTGTCCTCAATTTGTTTCCAGTTTGTTTCCAGTTTATTCTCAGTATGTTTCCAGTTTATTCCCAGTTTATGTCTAGTTTGTTTCCAGTTTATTCCCAGTTTATGTCTAGTTTGTTTCCAGTTTGTTACCAGTTTATTCCCAGTTTTTTCCAGTTTATTCCCAGTTTTTTCCCAGTTTGTTTCCAGTTTGTCCTCAATTTGTTTCCAGTTTGTTTCCAGTTTATTCGTAGCTTGTTTCCAGTTTTTTCGAGTTTTTTCCTGTTCATTCCCAGTTTGTTTCCAGTTTGTTTCCAGTTTATTCCCAGTTTGTTTCCAGTTTATTCCCAGTTTGTTTCCAGTTTTTTCCCAGTTTTTTTTCCAGTTTATTCGAGTTTTTTCCAGTTTGATTCCAGTTTATTCCCAGTTTGTTTCCAGTTTTTTCCCAGTTTTTTTTTCCAGTTTATTCGAGTTTTTTCCAGTTTGATTCCAGTTTATTCCCAGTTTGTTTCCAGTTTATTCCCAGTTTGTTTCCAGTTTGTTTCCAGTTTGTCCTCAATTTGTTTCCATTTTGTTTCCCATTTATTCGCAGCTTGTTTCCAGTTTATTCCCAGTTTGTTTCCAGTTTGTTTCCAGTTTGTCCTCAATTTGTTTCCAGTTTGTTTCCAGTTTATTCCCAGTTTGTTTCCAGTTTTTTCCCAGTTTTTTTCCAGTTTATTCGAGTTTTTTCCAGTTTGATTCCAGTTTATTCCCAGTTTGTTTCCAGTTTATTCCCAGTTTTTTTCCAGTTTGTTTCCAGTTTGTCCTCAATTTGTTTCCAGTTTGTTTCCAGTTTATTCGTAGTTTGTTTCCAGTTTATTCGAGTTTTTTCCAGTTCATTCCCAGTTTATTCGTAGTTTGTTTCCAGTTTATTCGAGTTTTTTCCAGTTCATTCCCAGTTTGTTTCCAGTTTGTTTCCAGTTTATTCCCAGTTTGTTTCCAGTTTATTCCCAGTTTGTTTCCAGTTTTTTCCCAGTTTTTTTCCAGTTTATTCGAGTTTTTTCCAGTTTGATTCCAGTTTATTCCCAGTTTGTTTCCAGTTTATTCCCAGTTTGTTTCCAGTTTTTTCCCAGTTTATGTCTAGTTTGTTTCCAGTTTATTCCCAGTTTATGTCTAGTTTGTTTCCAGTTTATTCCCAGTTTATGTCTAGTTTGTTTCCAGTTTGTTACCAGTTTATTCCCAGTTTTTTCCAGTTTATTCCCAGTTTTTTCCCAGTTTGTTTCCAGTTTGTCCTCAATTTGTTTCCAGTTTGTTTCCAGTTTATTCGTAGCTTGTTTCCAGTTTTTTCGAGTTTTTTCCTGTTCATTCCCAGTTTGTTTCCAGTTTGTTTCCAGTTTATTCCCAGTTTGTTTCCAGTTTATTCCCAGTTTGTTTCCAGTTTTTTCCCAGTTTTTTTTCCAGTTTATTCGAGTTTTTTCCAGTTTGATTCCAGTTTATTCCCAGTTTGTTTCCAGTTTTTTCCCAGTTTTTTTTTCCAGTTTATTCGAGTTTTTTCCAGTTTGATTCCAGTTTATTCCCAGTTTGTTTCCAGTTTATTCCCAGTTTGTTTCCAGTTTGTTTCCAGTTTGTCCTCAATTTGTTTCCATTTTGTTTCCCATTTATTCGCAGCTTGTTTCCAGTTTATTCCCAGTTTGTTTCCAGTTTGTTTCCAGTTTGTCCTCAATTTGTTTCCAGTTTGTTTCCAGTTTATTCCCAGTTTGTTTCCAGTTTTTTCCCAGTTTTTTTCCAGTTTATTCGAGTTTTTTCCAGTTTGATTCCAGTTTATTCCCAGTTTGTTTCCAGTTTATTCCCAGTTTTTTTCCAGTTTGTTTCCAGTTTGTCCTCAATTTGTTTCCAGTTTGTTTCCAGTTTATTCGTAGTTTGTTTCCAGTTTATTCGAGTTTTTTCCAGTTCATTCCCAGTTTATTCGTAGTTTGTTTCCAGTTTATTCGAGTTTTTTCCAGTTCATTCCCAGTTTGTTTCCAGTTTGTTTCCAGTTTATTCCCAGTTTGTTTCCAGTTTATTCCCAGTTTGTTTCCAGTTTTTTCCCAGTTTTTTTCCAGTTTATTCGAGTTTTTTCCAGTTTGATTCCAGTTTATTCCCAGTTTGTTTCCAGTTTATTCCCAGTTTGTTTCCAGTTTTTTCCCAGTTTTTTTCCAGTTTATTCGAGTTTTTTCCAGTTTGATTCCAGTTTATTCCCAGTTTGTTTCCAGTTTATTCCCAGTTTGTTTCCAGTTTGTTTCCAGTTTGTCCTCCATTTTTTTTCCAGTTTGTTTCCCATTTATTCGCAGTTTGTTTCCAGTTTATTCGAGTTTTTTCCATTTTTTTACAGTTTTGTTTCCAGTTTGTTTCCAGTTCATTCCCAGTTTGTTTCCAGTTTATTCCCAGTTTGTTTCCAGTTTGTTTCCAGTTTGTCCGTAATTTGTTTCCAGTTTTTTTCCAGTTTGTTTCCAGTTTATTCTCAGTATGTTTCCAGTTTATTCCCAGTTTATGTCTAGTTTGTTTCCAGTCTATTCCCAGTTTATGTCTAGTTTGTTTCCAGTTTATTCCCAGTTTATGTCTAGTTTGTTTCCAGTTTGTTACCAGTTTATTCCCAGTTTGTTTCCAGTTTATTCCCAGTTTTTTTCCAGTTTGTTTCCAGTTTGTCCTCAATTTGTTTCCAGTTTGTTTCCAGTTTATTCGTAGTTTGTTTCCAGTTTATTCGAGTTTTTTCCAGTTCATTCCCAGTTTATTCGTAGTTTGTTTCCAGTTTATTCGAGTTTTTTCCAGTTCATTCCCAGTCTGTTTCCAGTTTGTTTCCAGTTTATTCCCAGTTTGTTTCCAGTTTATTCCCAGTTTGTTTCCAGTTTTTTCCCAGTTTTTTTCCAGTTTATTTGAGTTTTTTCCAGTTTGATTCCAGTTTATTCCCAGTTTGTTTCCAGTTTATTCCCAGTTTTTTTCCAGTTTGTTTCCAGTTTGTCCTCAATTTGTTTCCAGTTTGTTTCCAGTTTATTCGTAGTTTGTTTCCAGTTTATTCGAGTTTTTTCCAGTTCATTCCCAGTTTATTCGTAGTTTGTTTCCAGTTTATTCGAGTTTTTTCCAGTTCATTCCCAGTTTGTTTCCAGTTTGTTTCCAGTTTATTCCCAGTTTGTTTCCAGTTTATTCCCAGTTTTTTTCCAGTTTATTCGAGTTTTTTCCAGTTTGATTCCAGTTTATTCCCAGTTTGTTTCCAGTTTATTCCCAGTTTGTTTCCAGTTTTTTCCCAGTTTTTTTCCAGTTTATTCGAGTTTTTTCCAGTTTGATTCCAGTTTATTCCCAGTTTGTTTCCAGTTTATTCCCAGTTTGTTTCCAGTTTGTTTCCAGTTTGTCCTCAATTTGTTTCCATTTTGTTTCCCATTTATTCGCAGTTTGTTTCTAGTTTATTCGAGTTTTTTCCATTTTTTTCCAGTTTTTTTTCCAGTTTGTTTCCAGTTTATTCCCAGTTTGTTTCCAGTTTATTCCCAGTTTGTTTCCAGTTTGTTTCCAGTTTGTCCTCAATTTGTTTCCAGTTTGTTTCCAGTTTATTCGAGTTTTTTCCAGTTCATTCCCAGTTTGTTTGCAGTTTGTTTCCAGTTTATTCCCAGTTTGTTTCCAGTTTATTCCCAGTTTGTTTCCAGTTTTTTCCAGTTTATTCGAGTTTTTTCCAGTTTGATTCCAGTTTATTCCCAGTTTGTTTCCAGTTTATTCCCAGTTTGTTTCCAGTTTATTCCCAGTTTTTTTCCAGTTTGTTTCCAGTTTGTCCTCAATTTGTTTCCAGTTTGTTTCCAGTTTATTCGTAGTTTGTTTCCAGTTTATTCGAGTTTTTTCCAGTTCATTCCCAGTTTGTTTCCAGTTTGTTTCCAGTTTATTCCCAGTTTGTTTCCAGTTTATTCCCAGTTTGTTTCCAGTTTTTTCCCAGTTTTTTTCCAGTTTATTCGAGTTTTTTCCAGTCTGATTCCAGTTTATTCCCAGTTTGTTTCCAGTTTATTCCCAGTTTGTTTCCAGTTTGTCCTCAATTTGTTTCCAGTTTGTTTCCAGTTTATTCGAGTTTTTTCCAGTTCATTCCCAGTTTGTTTCCAGTTTTTTCCCAGTTTTTTTCCAGTTTATTCGAGTTTTTTCCAGTTTGATTCCAGTTTATTCCCAGTTTTTTTCCAGTTTATTCCCAGTTTGTTTCCAGTTTTTTCCCAGTTTTTTTTTCCAGTTTATTCGAGTTTTTTCCAGTTTGATTCCAGTTTATTCCCAGTTTGTTTCCAGTTTATTCCCAGTTTGTTTCCAGTTTGTTTCCAGTTTGTCCTCAATTTGTTTCCATTTTGTTTCCCATTTATTCGCAGTTTGTTTCCAGTTTATTCGAATTTTTTTCCATTTTTTTACAGTTTTTTTTCCAGTTTGTTTCCAGTTTATTCCCAGTTTGTTTCCAGTTTGTTTCCAGTTTGTCCTCAATTTGTTTCCAGTTTGTTTCCAGTTTATTCGAGTTTTTTCCAGTTCATTCCCAGTTTGTTTCCAGTTTATTCCCAGTTTGTTTCCAGTTTGTTTCCAGTTTATTCGCAGTTTGTTTCCAGTTTATTCGAGTTTTTTCCAGTTCATTCCCAGTTTGTTTCCAGTTTGTTTCCAGTTTATTCCCAGTTTGTTTCCAGTTTTTCCCCAGTTTTTTTTCCCAGTTTATTCGAGTTTTTTCCAGTTTGTTTCCAGTTTATTCCCAGTTTGTTTCCAGTTTAATCCCAGTTTGTTTCCAGTTTGTCCTCAATTTGTTTCCAGTTTGTTTCCAGTTTATTCGAGTTTTTTCCAGTTCATTCCCAGTTTCTTTCCAGTTTACTCCCAGTTTGTTTCCAGTTTGTCCGTAATTTGTTTCCAGTTTTTTTCCAGTTTGTTTCCAGTTTATTCTCAGTATGTTTCCAGTTTATTCCCAGTTTATGTCTAGTTTGTTTCCAGTCTATTCCCAGTTTATGTCTAGTTTGTTTCCAGTTTATTCCCAGTTTATGTCTAGTTTGTTTCCAGTTTGTTACCAGTTTATTCCCAGTTTGTTTCCAGTTTATTCCCAGTTTTTTTCCAGTTTGTTTCCAGTTTGTCCTCAATTTGTTCCCAGTTTGTTTCCAGTTTATTCGTAGTTTGTTTCCAGTTTTTTCGAGTTTTTTCCTGTTCATTCCCAGTTTGTTTCCAGTTTGTTTCCGGTTTATTCCCAGTTTGTTTCCAGTTTATTCCCAGTTTGTTTCCAGTTTTTTCCCAGTTTTTTTTTCCAGTTTATTCGAGTTTTTTCCAGTTTGATTCCAGTTTATTCCCAGTTTGTTTCCAGTTTTTTCCCAGTTTTTTTTCCCAGTTTATTCGAGTTTTTTCCAGTTTGATTCGTAGTTTATTCCCAGTTTGTTTCCAGTTTATTCCCAGTTTGTTTCCAGTTTGTTTCCAGTTTGTCCTCAATTTGTTTCCATTTTGTTTCCCATTTATTCGCAGCTTGTTTCCAGTTTATTTGAGGTTTTTCCATTTTTTTACAGTTTTTTTTCCAGTTTGTTTCCAGTTTATTCCCAGTTTGTTTCCAGTTTATTCCCAGTTTGTTTCGAGTTTGTTTCCAGTTTGTCCTCAATTTGTTTCCAGTTTGTTTCCAGTTTATTCGAGTTTTTTCCAGTTCATTCCCAGTTTGTTTCCAGTTTATTCCCAGTTTGTTTCCAGTTTGTTTCCAGTTTATTCCCAGTTTGTTTCCAGTTTTTTCCAGTTTATTCGAGTTTTTTCCAGTTTGATTCCAGTTTATTCCCAGTTTGTTTCCAGTTTATTCCCAGTTTGTTTCCAGTTTATTCCCAGTTTTTTTCCAGTTTGTTTCCAGTTTGTCCTCAATTTGTTTCCAGTTTGTTTCCAGTTTATTCGTAGTTTGTTTCCAGTTTATTCGAGTTTTTTCCAGTTCATTCCCAGTTTGTTTCCAGTTTGTTTCCAGTTTATTCCCAGTTTGTTTCCAGTTTATTCCCAGTTTGTTTCCAGTTTTTTCCCAGTTTTTTTCCAGTTTATTCGAGTTTTTTCCAGTCTGATTCCAGTTTATTCCCAGTTTGTTTCCAGTTTATTCCCAGTTTGTTTCCAGTTTGTCCTCAATTTGTTTCCAGTTTGTTTCCAGTTTATTCGAGTTTTTTCCAGTTCATTCCCAGTTTGTTTCCAGTTTTTTCCCAGTTTTTTTCCAGTTTATTCGAGTTTTTTCCAGTTTGATTCCAGTTTATTCCCAGTTTTTTTCCAGTTTATTCCCAGTTTGTTTCCAGTTTTTTCCCAGTTTTTTTTTCCAGTTTATTCGAGTTTTTTCCAGTTTGATTCCAGTTTATTCCCAGTTTGTTTCCAGTTTATTCCCAGTTTGTTTCCAGTTTGTTTCCAGTTTGTCCTCAATTTGTTTCCATTTTGTTTCCCATTTATTCGCAGTTTGTTTCCAGTTTATTCGAATTTTTTTCCATTTTTTTACAGTTTTTTTTCCAGTTTGTTTCCAGTTTATTCCCAGTTTGTTTCCAGTTTGTTTCCAGTTTGTCCTCAATTTGTTTCCAGTTTGTTTCCAGTTTATTCGAGTTTTTTCCAGTTCATTCCCAGTTTGTTTCCAGTTTGTTTCCAGTTTATTCCCAGTTTGTTTCCAGTTTTTCCCCAGTTTTTTTTCCCAGTTTATTCGAGTTTTTTCCAGTTTGTTTCCAGTTTATTCCCAGTTTGTTTCCAGTTTAATCCCAGTTTGTTTCCAGTTTGTCCTCAATTTGTTTCCAGTTTGTTTCCAGTTTATTCGAGTTTTTTCCAGTTCATTCCCAGTTTCTTTCCAGTTTACTCCCAGTTTGTTTCCAGTTTGTCCGTAATTTGTTTCCAGTTTTTTTCCAGTTTGTTTCCAGTTTATTCTCAGTATGTTTCCAGTTTATTCCCAGTTTATGTCTAGTTTGTTTCCAGTCTATTCCCAGTTTATGTCTAGTTTGTTTCCAGTTTATTCCCAGTTTATGTCTAGTTTGTTTCCAGTTTGTTACCAGTTTATTCCCAGTTTGTTTCCAGTTTATTCCCAGTTTTTTTCCAGTTTGTTTCCAGTTTGTCCTCAATTTGTTCCCAGTTTGTTTCCAGTTTATTCGTAGTTTGTTTCCAGTTTTTTCGAGTTTTTTCCTGTTCATTCCCAGTTTGTTTCCAGTTTGTTTCCGGTTTATTCCCAGTTTGTTTCCAGTTTATTCCCAGTTTGTTTCCAGTTTTTTCCCAGTTTTTTTTTCCAGTTTATTCGAGTTTTTTCCAGTTTGATTCCAGTTTATTCCCAGTTTGTTTCCAGTTTTTTCCCAGTTTTTTTTCCCAGTTTATTCGAGTTTTTTCCAGTTTGATTCGTAGTTTATTCCCAGTTTGTTTCCAGTTTATTCCCAGTTTGTTTCCAGTTTGTTTCCAGTTTGTCCTCAATTTGTTTCCATTTTGTTTCCCATTTATTCGCAGCTTGTTTCCAGTTTATTTGAGGTTTTTCCATTTTTTTACAGTTTTTTTTCCAGTTTGTTTCCAGTTTATTCCCAGTTTGTTTCCAGTTTATTCCCAGTTTGTTTCGAGTTTGTTTCCAGTTTGTCCTCAATTTGTTTCCAGTTTGTTTCCAGTTTATTCGAGTTTTTTCCAGTTCATTCCCAGTTTGTTTCCAGTTTATTCCCAGTTTGTTTCCAGTTTGTTTCCAGTTTATTCGCAGTTTGTTTCCAGTTTATTCGAGTTTTTTCCAGTTCATTCCCAGTTTGTTTCCAGTTTGTTTCCAGTTTATTCCCAGTTTGTTTCCAGTTTTTCCCCAGTTTTTTTTTCCAGTTTATTCGAGTTTTTTCCAGTTTGATTCCAGTTTATTCCCAGTTTGTTTCCAGTTTATTCCCAGTTTGTTTCCAGTTTGTCCTCAATTTGTTTCCAGTTTGTTTCCAGTTTTTTTGAGTTTTTTCCATTTTTTTCCAGTTTTTTTTCCAGTTTGTTTCCAGTTTATTCCCAGTTTGTTTCCAGTTTATTCCCAGTTTGTTTCCAGTTTGTCCTCAATTTGTTTCCAGTTTGTTTCCAGTTTATTCGAGTTTTTTCCAGTTCATTCCCAGTTTCTTTCCAGTTTACTCCCAGTTTGTTTCCAGTTTGTCCGTAATTTGTTTCCAGTTTTTTTCCAGTTTGTTTCCAGTATATTCTCAGTATGTTTCCAGTTTATTCCCAGTTTATGTCTAGTTTGTTTCCAGTCTATTCCCAGTTTATGTCTAGTTTGTTTCCAGTTTATTCCCAGTTTATGTCTAGTTTGTTTCCAGTTTGTTACCAGTTTATTCCCAGTTTGTTTCCAGTTTATTCCCAGTTTTTTTCCAGTTTGTCCTCAATTTGTTTCCAGTTTGTTTCCAGTTTATTCGTAGTTTGTTTCCAGTTTTTTCGAGTTTTTTCCTGTTCATTCCCAGTTTGTTTCCAGTTTGTTTCCAGTTTATTCCCAGTTTGTTTCCAGTTTATTCCCAGTTTGTTTCCAGTTTTTTCCCAGTTTTTTTCCAGTTTATTCGAGTTTTTTCCAGTTTGATTCCAGTTTATTCCCAGTTTGTTTCCAGTTTTTTCCCAGTTTTTTTTTCCAGTTTATTCGAGTTTTTTCCAGTTTGATTCCAGTTTATTCCCAGTTTGTTTCCAGTTTATTCCCAGTTTGTTTCCAGTTTGTTTCCAGTTTGTCCTCAATTTGTTTCCATTTTGTTTCCCATTTATTCGCAGCTTGTTTCCAGTTTATTCGAGTTTTTTCCATTTTTTTACAGTTTTTTTTCCAGTTTGTTTCCAGTTTATTCCCAGTTTGTTTCCAGTTTATTCCCAGTTTGTTTCCAGTTTGTTTCCAGTTTGTCCTCAATTTGTTTCCAGTTTGTTTCCAATTTATTCGAGTTTTTTCCAGTTCATTCCCAGTTTGTTTCCAGTTTATTCCCAGTTTGTTTCCAGTTTGTTTCCAGTTTATTCGCAGTTTGTTTCCAGTTTATTCGAGTTTTTTCCAGTTCATTCCCAGTTTGTTTCCAGTTTGTTTCCAGTTTATTCCCAGTTTGTTTCCAGTTTTTCCCCAGTTTTTTTTTCCAGTTTATTCGAGTTTTTTCCAGTTTGATTCCAGTTTATTCCCAGTTTGTTTCCAGTTTATTCCCAGTTTGTTTCCAGTTTGTCCTCAATTTGTTTCCAGTTTGTTTCCAGTTTTTTCGAGTTTTTTCCATTTTTTTCCAGTTTTTTTTCCAGTTTGTTTCCAGTTTATTCCCAGTTTGTTTCCAGTTTATTCCCAGTTTGTTTCCAGTTTGTCCTCAATTTGTTTCCAGTTTGTTTCCAGTTTATTCGAGTTTTTTCCAGTTCATTCCCAGTTTCTTTCCAGTTTATTCCCAGTTTGTTTCCAGTTTGTCCGTAATTTGTTTCCAGTTTTTTTCCAGTTTGTTTCCAGTTTATTCTCAGTATGTTTCCAGTTTATTCCCAGTTTATTTCTAGTTTGTTTCCAGTTTATTCCCAGTTTATGTCTAGTTTGTTTCCAGTTTGTTACCAGTTTATTCCCAGTTTGTTTCCAGTTTATTCCCAGTTTTTTTCCAGTTTGTTTCCAGTTTGTCCTCAATTTGTTTCCAGTTTGTTTCCAGTTTATTCGTAGTTTGTTTCCAGTTTTTTCGAGTTTTTTCCAGTTCATTCCCAGTTTGTTTCCAGTTTGTTTCCAGTTTATTCCCAGTTTGTTTCCAGTTTTTCCCCAGTTTTTTTCCAGTTTATTCAAGTTTTTTCCAGTTCATTCCCAGTTTGTTTCCAGTTTTTTCCCAGTTTTTTTCCAGTTTATTCGAGTTTTTTCCAGTTTGATTCCAGTTTATTCCCAGTTTGTTTCCAGTTTATTCCCAGTTTGTTTCCAGTTTGTTTCCAGTTTGTCCTCAATTTGTTTCCATTTTGTTTCCCATTTATTCGCAGTTTGTTTCCGGTTTATTCGAGTTTTTTCCATTTTTTTCCAGTTTATTTTCCAGTTTGTTTCCAGTTCATTCCCAGTTTGTTTCCAGTTTATTCCCAGTTTGTTTCCAGTTTGTTTCCAGTTTATTCGCAGTTTGTTTCCAGTTTATTCAAGTTTTTTCCAGTTCATTCCCAGTTTGTTTCCAGTTTGTTTCCAGTTTATTCCCAGTTTGTTTCCAGTTTTTCCCCAGTTTTTTTTTCCAGTTTATTCGAGTTTTTTCCAGTTTGATTCCAGTTTATTCCCAGTTTGTTTCCAGTTTGTCCTCAATTTGTTTCCAGTTTGTTTCCAGTTTTTTCGAGTTTTTTCCATTTTTTTCCAGTTTTTTTTCCAGTTTGTTTCCAGTTTATTCCCAGTTTGTTTCCAGTTTGTTTCCAGTTTGTTTCCAGTTTGTCCTCAATTTGTTTCCAGTTTGTTTCCCATTTATTCGCAGTTTGTTTCCAGTTTATTCGAGTTTTTTCCATTTTTTTACAGTTTTTTTTCCAGTTTGTTTCCAGTTCATTCCCAGTTTGTTTCCAGTTTATTCCCAGTTTGTTTCCAGTTTGTTTCCAGTTTGTCCGTAATTTGTTTCCAGTTTTTTTCCAGTTTGTTTCCAGTTTATTCTCAGTATGTTTCCAGTTTATTCCCAGTTTATGTCTAGTTTGTTTCCAGTCTATTCCCAGTTTATGTCTAGTTTGTTTCCAGTTTATTCCCAGTTTATGTCTAGTTTGTTTCCAGTTTGTTACCAGTTTATTCCCAGTTTGTTTCCAGTTTATTCCCAGTTTTTTTCCAGTTTGTTTCCAGTTTGTCCTCAATTTGTTTCCAGTTTGTTTCCAGTTTATTCGTAGTTTGTTTCCAGTTTATTCGAGTTTTTTCCATTTCATTCCCAGTTTATCCGTAGTTTGTTTCCAGTTTATTCGAGTTTTTTCCAGTTCATTCCCAGTTTGTTTCCAGTTTTTTTCCAGTTTATTCCCAGTTTGTTTCCAGTTCATTCCCAGTTTGTTTCCAGTTTTTTCCCAGTTTTTTTCCAGTTTATTCGAGTTTTTTCCAGTTTGATTCCAGTTTATTCCCAGTTTGTTTCCAGTTTATTCCCAGTTTTTTTCCAGTTTTTTCCCAGTTTTTTTCCAGTTTATTCGAGTTTTTTCCAGTTTGATTCCAGTTTATTCCCAGTTTGTTTCCAGTTTATTCCCAGTTTGTTTCCAGTTTGTTTCCAGTTTGTCCTCAATTTGTTTCCATTTTGTTTCCCATTTATTCGCAGTTTGTTTCTAGTTTATTCGAGTTTTTTCCATTTTTTTCCAGTTTTTTTTCCAGTTTGTTTCCAGTTTATTCCCAGTTTGTTTCCAGTTTATTCCCAGTTTGTTTCCAGTTTGTTTCCAGTTTGTCCTCAATTTGTTTCCAGTTTGTTTCCAGTTTATTCGAGTTTTTTCCAGTTCATTCCCAGTTTGTTTCCAGTTTATTCACAGTTTGTTTCCAGTTTGTTTCCAGTTTATTCGCAGTTTGTTTCCAGTTTATTCGAGTTTTTTCCAGTTCATTCCCAGTTTGTTTCCAGTTTGTTTCCAGTTTATTCGAGTTTTTTCCAGTTCATTCCCAGTTTGTTTGCAGTTTGTTTCCAGTTTATTCCCAGTTTGTTTCCAGTTTATTCCCAGTTTGTTTCCAGTTTTTTCCCAGTTTTTTTCCAGTTTATTCGAGTTTTTTCCAGTTTGATTCCAGTTTATTCCCAGTTTGTTTCCAGTTTATTCCCAGTTTGTTTCCAGTTTATTCCCAGTTTGTTTCCAGTTTGTTTCCAGTTTGTCCGTAATTTGTTTCCAGTTTTTTTCCAGTTTGTTTCCAGTTTATTCTCAGTATGTTTCCAGTTTATTCCCAGTTTATGTCTAGTTTGTTTCCAGTCTATTCCCAGTTTATGTCTAGTTTGTTTCCAGTTTATTCCCAGTTTATGTCTAGTTTGTTTCCAGTTTGTTTCCAGTTTATTCCCAGTTTGTTTCCAGTTTTTCCCCAGTTTTTTTTTCCAGTTTATTCGAGTTTTTTCCAGTTTGATTCCAGTTTATTCCCAGTTTGTTTCCAGTTTGTCCTCAATTTGTTTCCAGTTTGTTTCCAGTTTTTTCGAGTTTTTTCCATTTTTTTCCAGTTTATTTTCCAGTTTGTTTCCAGTTTATTCCCAGTTTGTTTCCAGTTTGTTTCCAGTTTGTTTCCAGTTTGTCCTCAATTTGTTTCCAGTTTGTTTCCCATTTATTCGCAGTTTGTTTCCAGTTTATTCGAGTTTTTTCCATTTTTTTACAGTTTTTTTTCCAGTTTGTTTCCAGTTCATTCCCAGTTTGTTTCCAGTTTATTCCCAGTTTGTTTCCAGTTTGTTTCCAGTTTGTCCGTAATTTGTTTCCAGTTTTTTTCCAGTTTGTTTCCAGTTTATTCTCAGTATGTTTCCAGTTTATTCCCAGTTTATGTCTAGTTTGTTTCCAGTCTATTCCCAGTTTATGTCTAGTTTGTTTCCAGTTTATTCCCAGTTTATGTCTAGTTTGTTTCCAGTTTGTTACCAGTTTATTCCCAGTTTGTTTCCAGTTTATTCCCAGTTTTTTTCCAGTTTGTTTCCAGTTTGTCCTCAATTTGTTTCCAGTTTGTTTCCAGTTTATTCGTAGTTTGTTTCCAGTTTATTCGAGTTTTTTCCATTTCATTCCCAGTTTATCCGTAGTTTGTTTCCAGTTTATTCGAGTTTTTTCCAGTTCATTCCCAGTTTGTTTCCAGTTTTTTTCCAGTTTATTCCCAGTTTGTTTCCAGTTTATTCCCAGTTTGTTTCCAGTTTTTTCCCAGTTTTTTTCCAGTTTATTCGAGTTTTTTCCAGTTTGATTCCAGTTTATTCCCAGTTTGTTTCCAGTTTATTCCCAGTTTGTTTCCAGTTTTTTCCCAGTTTTTTTCCAGTTTATTCGAGTTTTTTCCAGTTTGATTCCAGTTTATTCCCAGTTTGTTTCCAGTTTATTCCCAGTTTGTTTCCAGTTTGTTTCCAGTTTGTCCTCAATTTGTTTCCATTTTGTTTCCCATTTATTCGCAGTTTGTTTCTAGTTTATTCGAGTTTTTTCCATTTTTTTCCAGTTTTTTTTCCAGTTTGTTTCCAGTTTATTCCCAGTTTGTTTCCAGTTTATTCCCAGTTTGTTTCCAGTTTGTTTCCAGTTTGTCCTCAATTTGTTTCCAGTTTGTTTCCAGTTTATTCGAGTTTTTTCCAGTTCATTCCCAGTTTGTTTCCAGTTTATTCACAGTTTGTTTCCAGTTTGTTTCCAGTTTATTCGCAGTTTGTTTCCAGTTTATTCGAGTTTTTTCCAGTTCATTCCCAGTTTGTTTGCAGTTTGTTTCCAGTTTATTCCCAGTTTGTTTCCAGTTTATTCCCAGTTTGTTTCCAGTTTTTTCCCAGTTTTTTTCCAGTTTATTCGAGTTTTTTCCAGTTTGATTCCAGTTTATTCCCAGTTTGTTTCCAGTTTATTCCCAGTTTGTTTCCAGTTTATTCCCAGTTTGTTTCCAGTTTGTTTCCAGTTTGTCCGTAATTTGTTTCCAGTTTTTTTCCAGTTTGTTTCCAGTTTATTCTCAGTATGTTTCCAGTTTATTCCCAGTTTATGTCTAGTTTGTTTCCAGTCTATTCCCAGTTTATGTCTAGTTTGTTTCCAGTTTATTCCCAGTTTATGTCTAGTTTGTTTCCAGTTTGTTACCAGTTTATTCCCAGTTTGTTTCCAGTTTATTCCCAGTTTTTTTCCAGTTTGTTTCCAGTTTGTCCTCAATTTGTTTCCAGTTTGTTTCCAGTTTATTCGTAGTTTGTTTCCAGTTTATTCGAGTTTTTTCCAGTTCATTCCCAGTTTGTTTCCAGTTTGTTTCCAGTTTATTCCCAGTTTGTTTCCAGTTTATTCCCAGTTTGTTTCCAGTTTTTTCCCAGTTTTTTTTTCCAGTTTATTCGAGTTTTTTCCAGTTTGATTCCAGTTTGTTCCCAGTTTGTTTCCAGTTTATTCCCAGTTTGTTTCCAGTTTTTTCCCATTTTTTTTCCAGTTTATTCGAGTTTTTTCCAGTTTGATTCCAGTTTATTCCCAGTTTGTTTCCAGTTTATTCCCAGTTTGTTTCCAGTTTTTTCCCAGTTTTTTTTTCCAGTTTATTCGAGTTTTTTCCAGTTTGATTCCAGTTTATTCCCAGTTTGTTTCCAGTTTATTCCCAGTTTGTTTCCAGTTTGTTTCCAGTTTGTCCTCAATTTGTTTCCATTTTGTTTCCCATTTATTCGCAGTTTGTTTCCAGTTTATTCGAGTTTTTTTCCATTTTTTTACAGTTTTTTTTCCAGTTTGTTTCCAGTTTATTCCCAGTTTGTTTCCAGTTTATTCCCAGTTTGTTTCCAGTTTGTTTCCAGTTTGTCCTCAATTTGTTTCCAGTTTGTTTCCAGTTTATTCGAGTTTTTTCCAGTTCATTCCCAGTTTGTTTCCAGTTTATTCCCAGTTTGTTTCCAGTTTGTTTCCAGTTTATTCGCAGTTTGTTTCCAGTTTATTCGAGTTTTTTCCAGTTCATTCCCAGTTTGTTTCCAGTTTGTTTCCAGTTTATTCCCAGTTTGTTTCCAGTTTTTCCCCAGTTTTTTTTTCCAGTTTATTCGAGTTTTTTCCAGTTTGTTTCCAGTTTATTCCCAGTTTGTTTCCAGTTTAATCCCAGTTTGTTTCCAGTTTGTCCTCAATTTGTTTCCAGTTTGTTTCCAGTTTATTCGAGTTTTTTCCAGTTCATTCCCAGTTTCTTTCCAGTTTACTCCCAGTTTGTTTCCAGTTTGTGCGTAATTTGTTTCCAGTTTTTTTCCAGTTTGTTTCCAGTTTATTCTCAGTATGTTTCCAGTTTATTCCCAGTTTATGTCTAGTTTGTTTCCAGTCTATTCCCAGTTTATGTCTAGTTTGTTTCCAGTTTATTCCCAGTTTATGTCTAGTTTGTTTCCAGTTTGTTACCAGTTTATTCCCAGTTTTTTTCCAGTTTGTTTCCAGTTTGTCCTCAATTTGTTTCCAGTTTGTTTCCAGTTTATTCGTAGTTTGTTTCCAGTTTTTTCGAGTTTTTTCCTGTTCATTCCCAGTTTGTTTCCAGTTTGTTTCCAGTTTATTCCCAGTTTGTTTCCAGTTTTTTCCCAGTTTTTTTTCCAGTTTATTCGAGTTTTTTCCAGTTTGATTCCAGTTTATTCCCAGTTTGTTTCCAGTTTATTCCCAGTTTGTTTCCAGTTTGTTTCCAGTTTGTCCTCAATTTGTTTCCATTTTGTTTCCCATTTATTCGCAGTTTGTTTCTAGTTTATTCGAGTTTTTTCCATTTTTTTCCAGTTTTTTTTCCAGTTTGTTTCCAGTTTATTCCCAGTTTGTTTCCAGTTTATTCCCAGTTTGTTTCCAGTTTGTTTCCAGTTTGTCCTCAATTTGTTTCCAGTTTGTTTCCAGTTTATTCGAGTTTTTTCCAGTTCATTCCCAGTTTGTTTCCAGTTTGTTTCCAGTTTATTCGAGTTTTTTCCAGTTTGATTCCAGTTTATTCCCAGTTTGTTTCCAGTTTATTCCCAGTTTGTTTCCAGTTTATTCCCAGTTTGTTTCCAGTTTGTTTCCAGTTTGTCCGTAATTTGTTTCCAGTTTTTTTCCAGTTTGTTTCCAGTTTATTCTCAGTATGTTTCCAGTTTATTCCCAGTTTATGTCTAGTTTGTTTCCAGTCTATTCCCAGTTTATGTCTAGTTTGTTTCCAGTTTATTCCCAGTTTATGTCTAGTTTGTTTCCAGTTTGTTACCAGTTTATTCCCAGTTTGTTTCCAGTTTATTCCCAGTTTTTTTCCAGTTTGTTTCCAGTTTGTCCTCAATTTGTTTCCAGTTTGTTTCCAGTTTATTCGTGGTTTGTTTCCAGTTTATTCGAGTTTTTTCCAGTTCATTCCCAGTTTGTTTCCAGTTTATTCCCAGTTTGTTTCCAGTTTATTCCCAGTTTGTTTCCAGTTTTTTCCCAGTTTTTTTTCCAGTTTATTCGAGTTTTTTCCAGTTTGATTCCAGTTTATTCCCAGTTTGTTTCCAGTTTATTCCCAGTTTGTTTCCAGTTTGTTTCCAGTTTGTCCTCAATTTGTTTCCAGTTTGTTTCCAGTTTATTCGAGTTTTTTCCAGTTCATTCCCAGTTTGTTTCCAGTTTTTTCCCAGTTTTTTTCCAGTTTATTTGAGTTTTTTCCAGTTTGATTCCAGTTTATTCCCAGTTTGTTTCCAGTTTATTCCCAGTTTGTTTCCAGTTTTTTCCCAGTTTTTTTTCCAGTTTATTCGAGTTTTTTCCAGTTTGATTCCAGTTTATTCCCAGTTTGTTTCCAGTTTATTCCCAGTTTGTTTCCAGTTTGTTTCCAGTTTGTCCTCAATTTGTTTCCATTTTGTTTCCCATTTATTCGCAGTTTGTTTCCAGTTTATTCGAGTTTTTTTCCATTTTTTTACAGTTTTTTTTCCAGTTTGTTTCCAGTTTATTCCCAGTTTGTTTCCAGTTTATTCCCAGTTTGTTTCCAGTTTGTTTCCAGTTTGTCCTCAATTTGTTTCCAGTTTGTTTCCAGTTTATTCGAGTTTTTTCCAGTTCATTCCCAGTTTGTTTCCAGTTTATTCCCAGTTTGTTTCCAGTTTGTTTCCAGTTTATTCGCAGTTTGTTTCCAGTTTATTCGAGTTTTTTCCAGTTCATTCCCAGTTTGTTTCCAGTTTGTTTCCAGTTTATTCCCAGTTTGTTTCCAGTTTTTCCCGTTTTTTTTTCCAGTTTATTCGAGTTTTTTCCAGTTTGTTTCCAGTTTATTCCCAGTTTGTTTCCAGTTTAATCCCAGTTTGTTTCCAGTTTGTCCTCAATTTGTTTCCAGTTTGTTTCCAGTTTATTCGAGTTTTTTCCAGTTCATTCCCAGTTTCTTTCCAGTTTACTCCCAGTTTGTTTCCAGTTTGTCCGTAATTTGTTTCCAGTTTTTTTCCAGTTTGTTTCCAGTTTATTCTCAGTATGTTTCCAGTTTATTCCCAGTTTATGTCTAGTTTGTTTCCAGTCTATTCCCAGTTTATGTCTAGTTTGTTTCCAGTTTATTCCCAGTTTATGTCTAGTTTGTTTCCAGTTTGTTACCAGTTTATTCCCAGTTTGTTTCCAGTTTATTCCCAGTTTGTTTCCAGTTTTTTCCCAGTTTTTTTTTCCAGTTTATTCGAGTTTTTTCCAGTTTGATTCCAGTTTATTCCCAGTTTGTTTCCAGTTTTTTCCCAGTTTTTTTCCCAGTTTATTCGTGTTTTTTCCAGTTTGATTCCAGTTTATTCCCAGTTTGTTTCCAGTTTATTCGAGTTTTTTCCATTTTTTTACAGTTTTTTTTCCAGTTTGTTTCCAGTTTATTCCCAGTTTGTTTCCAGTTTGTTTCCAGTTTGTCCTCAATTTGTTTCCAGTTTGTTTCCAGTTTATTCGAGTTTTTTCCAGTTCATTCCCAGTTTGTTTCCAGTTTATTCCCAGTTTGTTTCCAGTTTGTTTCCAGTTTATTCGCAGTTTGTTTCCAGTTTATTCGAGTTTTTTCCAGTTCATTCCCAGTTTGTTTCCAGTTTGTTTCCAGTTTATTCCCAGTTTGTTTCCAGTTTTTCCCCAGTTTTTTTTTCCAGTTTATTCGAGTTTTTTCCAGTTTGATTCCAGTTTATTCCCAGTTTGTTTCCAGTTTATTCCCAGTTTGTTTCCAGTTTGTCCTCAATTTGTTTCCAGTTTGTTTCCAGTTTTTTCGAGTTTTTTCCATTTTTTTCCAGTTTTTTTTCCAGTTTGTTTCCAGTTTATTCCCAGTTTGTTTCCAGTTTATTCCCAGTTTGTTTCCAGTTTGTCCTCAATTTGTTTCCAGTTTGTTTCCAGTTTATTCGAGTTTTTTCCAGTTCATTCCCAGTTTCTTTCCAGTTTACTCCCAGTTTGTTTCCAGTTTGTCCGTAATTTGTTTCCAGTTTTTTTCCAGTTTGTTTCCAGTTTATTCTCAGTATGTTTCCAGTTTATTCCCAGTTTATGTCTAGTTTGTTTCCAGTCTATTCCCAGTTTATGTCTAGTTTGTTTCCAGTTTATTCCCAGTTTATGTCTAGTTTGTTTCCAGTTTGTTACCAGTTTATTCCCAGTTTTTTTCCAGTTTGTTTCCAGTTTGTCCTCAATTTGTTTCCAGTTTGTTTCCAGTTTATTCGTAGTTTGTTTCCAGTTTTTTCGAGTTTTGTCCTGTTCATTCCCAGTTTGTTTCCAGTTTGTTTCCAGTTTATTCCCAGTTTGTTTCCAGTTTATTCCCAGTTTGTTTCCAGTTTTTTCCCAGTTTTTTTCCAGTTTATTCGAGTTTTTTCCAGTTTGATTCCAGTTTATTCCCAGTTTGTTTCCAGTTTTTTCCCAGTTTTTTTTTCCAGTTTATTCGAGTTTTTTCCAGTTTGATTCCAGTTTATTCCCAGTTTGTTTCCAGTTTATTCCCAGTTTGTTTCCAGTTTGTTTCCAGTTTGTCCTCAATTTGTTTCCATTTTGTTTCCCATTTATTCGCAGCTTGTTTCCAGTTTATTCGAGTTTTTTCCAGTTTGATTCCAGTTTATTCCCAGTTTGTTTCCAGTTTATTCCCAGTTTGTTTCCAGTTTGTTTCCAGTTTTTTCCCAGTTTTTTTTCCCAGTTTATTCGAGTTTTTTCCAGTTTGATTCCAGTTTATTCCCAGTTTGTTTCCAGTTTATTCCCAGTTTGTTTCCAGTTTGTTTCCAGTTTGTCCTCAATTTGTTTCCATTTTGTTTCCCATTTATTCGCAGCTTGTTTCCAGTTTATTCGAGTTTTTTCCATTTTTTTTAGTTTTTTTTCCAGTTTGTTTCCAGTTTATTCCCAGTTTGTGTCCAGTTTATTCCCAGTTTGTTTCCAGTTTGTTTCCAGTTTGTCCTCAATTTGTTTCCAGTTTGTTTCCAGTTTATTCGAGTTTTTTCCAGTTCATTCCCAGTTTGTTTCCAGTTTATTCCCAGTTTGTTTCCAGTTTGTTTCCAGTTTATTCGCAGTTTGTTTCCAGTTTATTCGAGTTTTTTCCAGTTCATTCCCAGTTTGTTTCCAGTTTGTTTCCAGTTTATTCCCAGTTTGTTTCCAGTTTTTCCCCAGTTTTTTTTCCCAGTTTATTCAAGTTTTTTCCAGTTTGATTCCAGTTTATTCCCAGTTTGTTTCCAGTTTATTCCCAGTTTGTTTCCAGTTTGTCCTCAATTTGTTTCCAGTTTGTTTCCAGTTTATTCGAGTTTTTTCCAGTTCATTCCCAGTTTCTTTCCAGTTTACTCCCAGTTTGTTTCCAGTTTGTCCGTAATTTGTTTCCAGTTTTTTTCCAGTTTGTTTCCAGTTTATTCTCAGTATGTTTCCAGTTTATTCCCAGTTTATGTCTAGTTTGTTTCCAGTCTATTCCCAGTTTATGTCTAGTTTGTTTCCAGTTTATTCCCAGTTTATGTCTAGTTTGTTTCCAGTTTGTTACCAGTTTATTCCCAGTTTGTTTCCAGTTTATTCCCAGTTTTTTTCCAGTTTGTTTCCAGTTTGTCCTCAATTTGTTTCCAGTTTGTTTCCAGTTTATTCGTAGTTTGTTTCCAGTTTTTTCGAGTTTTTTCCTGTTCATTCCCAGTTTGTTTCCAGTTTGTTTCCAGTTTATTCCCAGTTTGTTTCCAGTTTATTCCCAGTTTGTTTCCAGTTTTTTCCCAGTTTTTTTCCAGTTTATTCGAGTTTTTTCCAGTTTGATTCCAGTTTATTCCCAGTTTGTTTCCAGTTTTTTCCCAGTTTTTTTTTCCAGTTTATTCGAGTTTTTTCCAGTTTGATTCCAGTTTATTCCCAGTTTGTTTCCAGTTTATTCCCAGTTTGTTTCCAGTTTGTTTCCAGTTTGTCCTCAATTTGTTTCCATTTTGTTTCCCATTTATTCGCAGCTTGTTTCCAGTTTATTCGAGTTTTTTCCATTTTTTTACAGTTTTTTTTCCAGTTTGTTTCCAGTTTATTCCCAGTTTGTTTCCAGTTTATTCCCAGTTTGTTTCCAGTTTGTTTCCAGTTTGTCCTCAATTTGTTTCCAGTTTGTTTCCAGTTTATTCGAGTTTTTTCCAGTTCATTCCCAGTTTGTTTCCAGTTTATTCCCAGTTTGTTTCCAGTTTGTTTCCAGTTTATTCGCAGTTTGTTTCCAGTTTATTCGAGTTTTTTCCAGTTCATTCCCAGTTTGTTTCCAGTTTGTTTCCAGTTTATTCCCAGTTTGTTTCCAGTTTTTCCCCAGTTTTTTTTTCCAGTTTATTCGAGTTTTTTTGTTTCCCATTTATTCGCAGCTTGTTTCCAGTTTATTCGAGTTTTTTCCATTTTTTTACAGTTTATTTTCCAGTTTGTTTCCAGTTTATTCGAGTTTTTTCCATTTTTTCACAGTTTATTTTCCAGTTTGTTTCCAGTTCATTCCCAGTTTGTTTCCAGTTTATTCCCAGTTTTTTTTCCAGTTTGTTTCCAGTTTATTCCCAGTTTGTTTCCAGTTTGTTTCCAGTTTGTCCTCAATTTGTTTCCAGTTTGTTTCCAGTTTATTCGAGTTTTTTCCAGTTCATTCCCAGTTTGTTTCCAGTTTATTCCCAGTTTGTTTCCAGTTTGTTTCCAGTTTATTCGCAGTTTGTTTCCAGTTTATTCGAGTTTTTTCCAGTTCATTCCCAGTTTGTTTCCAGTTTGTTTCCAGTTTATTCCCAGTTTGTTTCCAGTTTTTCCCCAGTTTTTTTTTCCAGTTTATTCGAGTTTTTTCCAGTTTGATTCCAGTTTATTCCCAGTTTGTTTCCAGTTTATTCCCAGTTTGTTTCCAGTTTGTCCTCAATTTGTTTCCAGTTTGTTTCCAGTTTTTTCGAGTTTTTTCCATTTTTTTCCAGTTTTTTTTCCAGTTTGTTTCCAGTTTATTCCCAGTTTGTTTCCAGTTTATTCCCAGTTTGTTTCCAGTTTGTCCTCAATTTGTTTCCAGTTTGTTTCCAGTTTATTCGAGTTTTTTCCAGTTCATTCCCAGTTTCTTTCCAGTTTACTCCCAGTTTGTTTCCAGTTTGTCCGTAATTTGTTTCCAGTTTTTTTCCAGTTTGTTTCCAGTTTATTCTCAGTATGTTTCCAGTTTATTCCCAGTTTATGTCTAGTTTGTTTCCAGTCTATTCCCAGTTTATGTCTAGTTTGTTTCCAGTTTATTCCCAGTTTATGTCTAGTTTGTTTCCAGTTTGTTACCAGTTTATTCCCAGTTTTTTTCCAGTTTGTTTCCAGTTTGTCCTCAATTTGTTTCCAGTTTGTTTCCAGTTTATTCGTAGTTTGTTTCCAGTTTTTTCGAGTTTTGTCCTGTTCATTCCCAGTTTGTTTCCAGTTTGTTTCCAGTTTATTCCCAGTTTGTTTCCAGTTTATTCCCAGTTTGTTTCCAGTTTTTTCCCAGTTTTTTTCCAGTTTATTCGAGTTTTTTCCAGTTTGATTCCAGTTTATTCCCAGTTTGTTTCCAGTTTTTTCCCAGTTTTTTTTTCCAGTTTATTCGAGTTTTTTCCAGTTTGATTCCAGTTTATTCCCAGTTTGTTTCCAGTTTATTCCCAGTTTGTTTCCAGTTTGTTTCCAGTTTGTCCTCAATTTGTTTCCATTTTGTTTCCCATTTATTCGCAGCTTGTTTCCAGTTTATTCGAGTTTTTTCCAGTTTGATTCCAGTTTATTCCCAGTTTGTTTCCAGTTTATTCCCAGTTTGTTTCCAGTTTGTTTCCAGTTTTTTCCCAGTTTTTTTTCCCAGTTTATTCGAGTTTTTTCCAGTTTGATTCCAGTTTATTCCCAGTTTGTTTCCAGTTTATTCCCAGTTTGTTTCCAGTTTGTTTCCAGTTTGTCCTCAATTTGTTTCCATTTTGTTTCCCATTTATTCGCAGCTTGTTTCCAGTTTATTCGAGTTTTTTCCATTTTTTTTAGTTTTTTTTCCAGTTTGTTTCCAGTTTATTCCCAGTTTGTGTCCAGTTTATTCCCAGTTTGTTTCCAGTTTGTTTCCAGTTTGTCCTCAATTTGTTTCCAGTTTGTTTCCAGTTTATTCGAGTTTTTTCCAGTTCATTCCCAGTTTGTTTCCAGTTTATTCCCAGTTTGTTTCCAGTTTGTTTCCAGTTTATTCGCAGTTTGTTTCCAGTTTATTCGAGTTTTTTCCAGTTCATTCCCAGTTTGTTTCCAGTTTGTTTCCAGTTTATTCCCAGTTTGTTTCCAGTTTTTCCCCAGTTTTTTTTCCCAGTTTATTCAAGTTTTTTCCAGTTTGATTCCAGTTTATTCCCAGTTTGTTTCCAGTTTATTCCCAGTTTGTTTCCAGTTTGTCCTCAATTTGTTTCCAGTTTGTTTCCAGTTTATTCGAGTTTTTTCCAGTTCATTCCCAGTTTCTTTCCAGTTTACTCCCAGTTTGTTTCCAGTTTGTCCGTAATTTGTTTCCAGTTTTTTTCCAGTTTGTTTCCAGTTTATTCTCAGTATGTTTCCAGTTTATTCCCAGTTTATGTCTAGTTTGTTTCCAGTCTATTCCCAGTTTATGTCT
Source organism: Telmatherina bonti (assembly GCF_933228915.1). NCBI lineage: Eukaryota > Metazoa > Chordata > Actinopteri > Atheriniformes > Telmatherinidae > Telmatherina > Telmatherina bonti. The sequence goes on along the minus strand of NC_136623.1, from coordinate 1,585,383 downwards.
AGTTTGTTTCCAGTTTATTCCCAGTTTATGTCTAGTTTGTTTCCAGTTTGTTACCAGTTTATTCCCAGTTTGTTTCCAGTTTATTCCCAGTTTTTTTCCAGTTTGTTTCCAGTTTGTCCTCAATTTGTTTCCAGTTTGTTTCCAGTTTATTCGTAGTTTGTTTCCAGTTTTTTCGAGTTTTTTCCTGTTCATTCCCAGTTTGTTTCCAGTTTGTTTCCAGTTTATTCCCAGTTTGTTTCCAGTTTATTCCCAGTTTGTTTCCAGTTTTTTCCCAGTTTTTTTCCAGTTTATTCGAGTTTTTTCCAGTTTGATTCCAGTTTATTCCCAGTTTGTTTCCAGTTTTTTCCCAGTTTTTTTTTCCAGTTTATTCGAGTTTTTTCCAGTTTGATTCCAGTTTATTCCCAGTTTGTTTCCAGTTTATTCCCAGTTTGTTTCCAGTTTGTTTCCAGTTTGTCCTCAATTTGTTTCCATTTTGTTTCCCATTTATTCGCAGCTTGTTTCCAGTTTATTCGAGTTTTTTCCATTTTTTTACAGTTTTTTTTCCAGTTTGTTTCCAGTTTATTCCCAGTTTGTTTCCAGTTTATTCCCAGTTTGTTTCCAGTTTGTTTCCAGTTTGTCCTCAATTTGTTTCCAGTTTGTTTCCAGTTTATTCGAGTTTTTTCCAGTTCATTCCCAGTTTGTTTCCAGTTTATTCCCAGTTTGTTTCCAGTTTGTTTCCAGTTTATTCGCAGTTTGTTTCCAGTTTATTCGAGTTTTTTCCAGTTCATTCCCAGTTTGTTTCCAGTTTGTTTCCAGTTTATTCCCAGTTTGTTTCCAGTTTTTCCCCAGTTTTTTTTTCCAGTTTATTCGAGTTTTTTTGTTTCCCATTTATTCGCAGCTTGTTTCCAGTTTATTCGAGTTTTTTCCATTTTTTTACAGTTTATTTTCCAGTTTGTTTCCAGTTTATTCGAGTTTTTTCCATTTTTTCACAGTTTATTTTCCAGTTTGTTTCCAGTTCATTCCCAGTTTGTTTCCAGTTTATTCCCAGTTTGTTTCCAGTTTGTTTCCAGTTTATTCGCAGTTTGTTTCCAGTTTATTCGAGTTTTTTCCAGTTCATTCCCAGTTTGTTTCCAGTTTGTTTCCAGTTTATTCCCAGTTTGTTTCCAGTTTTTCCCCAGTTTTTTTTTCCAGTTTATTCGAGTTTTTTCCAGTTTGATTCCAGTTTATTCCCAGTTTGTTTCCAGTTTATTCCCAGTTTGTTTCCAGTTTGTCCTCAATTTGTTTCCAGTTTGTTTCCAGTTTTTTCGAGTTTTTTCCATTTTTTTCCAGTTTTTTTTCCAGTTTGTTTCCAGTTTATTCCCAGTTTGTTTCCAGTTTGTTTCCAGTTTATTCGTAGTTTGTTTCCAGTTTATTCGAGTTTTTTCCAGTTCATTCCCAGTTTATTCGTAGTTTGTTTCCAGTTTATTCGAGTTTTTTCCAGTTCATTCCCAGTTTGTTTCCAGTTTGTTTCCAGTTTTTTCCCAGTTTTTTTCCAGTTTATTCGATTTTTTTCCAGTTTGATTCCAGTTTATTCCCAGTTTGTTTCCAGTTTTTTCCCAGTTTTTTTCCAGTTTATTTGAGTTTTTTCCAGTTTGTTTCCAGTTTATTCCCAGTTTGTTTCCAGTTTATTCCCAGTTTGTTTCCAGTTTGTTTCCAGTTTGTCCTCAATTTGTTTCCAGTTTGTTTCCAGTTTATTCGAGTTTTTTCCAGTTCATTCCCAGTTTGTTTCCAGTTTATTCACAGTTTGTTTCCAGTTTGTTTCCAGTTTATTCGCAGTTTGTTTCCAGTTTATTCGAGTTTTTTCCAGTTCATTCCCAGTTTGTTTCCAGTTTGTTTCCAGTTTATTCGAGTTTTTTCCAGTTCATTCCCAGTTTGTTTGCAGTTTGTTTCCAGTTTATTCCCAGTTTGTTTCCAGTTTATTCCCAGTTTGTTTCCAGTTTTTTCCCAGTTTTTTCCAGTTTATTCGAGTTTTTTCCAGTTTGATTCCAGTTTATTCCCAGTTTGTTTCCAGTTTATTCCCAGTTTGTTTCCAGTTTATTCCCAGTTTGTTTCCAGTTTGTTTCCAGTTTGTCCGTAATTTGTTTCCAGTTTTTTTCCAGTTTGTTTCCAGTTTATTCTCAGTATGTTTCCAGTTTATTCCCAGTTTATGTCTAGTTTGTTTCCAGTCTATTCCCAGTTTATGTCTAGTTTGTTTCCAGTTTATTCCCAGTTTATGTCTAGTTTGTTTCCAGTTTGTTACCAGTTTATTCCCAGTTTGTTTCCAGTTTATTCCCAGTTTTTTTCCAGTTTGTTTCCAGTTTGTCCTCAATTTGTTTCCAGTTTGTTTCCAGTTTATTCGTAGTTTGTTTCCAGTTTATTCGAGTTTTTTCCAGTTCATTCCCAGTTTGTTTCCAGTTTGTTTCCAGTTTATTCCCAGTTTGTTTCCAGTTTATTCCCAGTTTGTTTCCAGTTTATTCCCAGTTTGTTTCCAGTTTGTTTCCAGTTTGTCCTCAATTTGTTTCCATTTTGTTTCCCATTTATTCGCAGTTTGTTTCTAGTTTATTCGAGTTTTTTCCATTTTTTTACAGTTTTTTTTCCAGTTTGTTTCCAGTTTATTCCCAGTTTGTTTCCAGTTTATTCCCAGTTTGTTTCCAGTTTGTTTCCAGTTTGTCCTCAATTTGTTTCCAGTTTGTTTCCAGTTTATTCAAGTTTTTTCCAGTTCATTCCCAGTTTGTTTCCAGTTTATTCACAGTTTGTTTCCAGTTTGTTTCCAGTTTATTCGCAGTTTGTTTCCAGTTTATTCGAGTTTTTTCCAGTTCATTCCCAGTTTGTTTCCAGTTTGTTTCCAGTTTATTCGAGTTTTTTCCAGTTCATTCCCAGTTTGTTTGCAGTTTGTTTCCAGTTTATTCCCAGTTTGTTTCCAGTTTATTCCCAGTTTGTTTCCAGTTTTTTCCCAGTTTTTTCCAGTTTATTCGAGTTTTTTCCAGTTTGATTCCAGTTTATTCCCAGTTTGTTTCCAGTTTATTCCCAGTTTGTTTCCAGTTTATTCCCAGTTTGTTTCCAGTTTGTTTCCAGTTTGTCCGTAATTTGTTTCCAGTTTTTTTCCAGTTTGTTTCCAGTTTATTCTCAGTATGTTTCCAGTTTATTCCCAGTTTATGTCTAGTTTGTTTCCAGTCTATTCCCAGTTTATGTCTAGTTTGTTTCCAGTTTATTCCCAGTTTATGTCTAGTTTGTTTCCAGTTTGTTACCAGTTTATTCCCAGTTTGTTTCCAGTTTATTCCCAGTTTTTTTCCAGTTTGTTTCCAGTTTGTCCTCAATTTGTTTCCAGTTTGTTTCCAGTTTATTCGTAGTTTGTTTCCAGTTTATTCGAGTTTTTTCCAGTTCATTCCCAGTTTGTTTCCAGTTTGTTTCCAGTTTATTCCCAGTTTGTTTCCAGTTTATTCCCAGTTTGTTTCCAGTTTATTCCCAGTTTGTTTCCAGTTTGTTTCCAGTTTGTCCTCAATTTGTTTCCATTTTGTTTCCCATTTATTCGCAGTTTGTTTCTAGTTTATTCGAGTTTTTTCCATTTTTTTACAGTTTTTTTTCCAGTTTGTTTCCAGTTTATTCCCAGTTTGTTTCCAGTTTATTCCCAGTTTGTTTCCAGTTTGTTTCCAGTTTGTCCTCAATTTGTTTCCAGTTTGTTTCCAGTTTATTCGAGTTTTTTCCAGTTCATTCCCAGTTTGTTTCCAGTTTATTCACAGTTTGTTTCCAGTTTGTTTCCAGTTTATTCGCAGTTTGTTTCCAGTTTATTCGAGTTTTTTCCAGTTCATTCCCAGTTTGTTTCCAGTTTGTTTCCAGTTTATTCGAGTTTTTTCCAGTTCATTCCCAGTTTGTTTGCAGTTTGTTTCCAGTTTATTCCCAGTTTGTTTCCAGTTTATTCCCAGTTTGTTTCCAGTTTTTTCCCAGTTTTTTCCAGTTTATTCGAGTTTTTTCCAGTTTGATTCCAGTTTATTCCCAGTTTGTTTCCAGTTTATTCCCAGTTTGTTTCCAGTTTATTCCCAGTTTGTTTCCAGTTTGTTTCCAGTTTGTCCGTAATTTGTTTCCAGTTTTTTTCCAGTTTGTTTCCAGTTTATTCTCAGTATGTTTCCAGTTTATTCCCAGTTTATGTCTAGTTTGTTTCCAGTCTATTCCCAGTTTATGTCTAGTTTGTTTCCAGTTTATTCCCAGTTTATGTCTAGTTTGTTTCCAGTTTGTTACCAGTTTATTCCCAGTTTGTTTCCAGTTTATTCCCAGTTTTTTTCCAGTTTGTTTCCAGTTTGTCCTCAATTTGTTTCCAGTTTGTTTCCAGTTTATTCCCAGTTTGTTTCCAGTTTATTCCCAGTTTGTTTCCAGTTTTTTCCCAGTTTTTTTTCCAGTTTATTCGAGTTTTTTCCAGTTTGATTCCAGTTTATTCCCAGTTTGTTTCCAGTTTATTCCCAGTTTTTTTCCAGTTTGTTTCCAGTTTGTCCTCAATTTGTTTCCAGTTTGTTTCCAGTTTATTCGTAGTTTGTTTCCAGTTTTTTCGAGTTTTTTCCTGTTCATTCCCAGTTTGTTTCCAGTTTGTTTCCAGTTTATTCCCAGTTTGTTTCCAGTTTATTCCCAGTTTGTTTCCAGTTTTTTCCCAGTTTTTTTCCAGTTTATTCGAGTTTTTTCCAGTTTGATTCCAGTTTATTCCCAGTTTGTTTCCAGTTTATTCCCAGTTTGTTTCCAGTTTGTTTCCAGTTTGTCCTCAATTTGTTTCCATTTTGTTTCCCATTTATTCGCAGCTTGTTTCCAGTTTATTCGAGTTTTTTCCATTTTTTTACAGTTTTTTTTCCAGTTTGTTTCCAGTTTATTCCCAGTTTGTTTCCAGTTTGTTTCCAGTTTGTCCTCAATTTGTTTCCAGTTTGTTTCCAGTTTATTCGAGTTTTTTCCAGTTCATTCCCAGTTTGTTTCCAGTTTATTCCCAGTTTTTTTCCAGTTTGTTTCCAGTTTATTCGCAGTTTGTTTCCAGTTTATTCGAGTTTTTTCCAGTTCATTCCCAGTTTGTTTCCAGTTTGTTTCCAGTTTATTCCCAGTTTGTTTCCAGTTTTTCCCCAGTTTTTTTTTCCAGTTTATTCGAGTTTTTTCCAGTTTGATTCCAGTTTATTCCCAGTTTGTTTCCAGTTTATTCCCAGTTTGTTTCCAGTTTGTCCTCAATTTGTTTCCAGTTTGTTTCCAGTTTTTTTTTAGTTTTTTCCAGTTCATTCCCAGTTTCTTTCCAGTTTATTCCCAGTTTGTTTCCAGTTTGTTTCCAGTTTATTCTCAGTATGTTTCCAGTTTATTCCCAGTTTATGTCTAGTTTGTTTCCAGTCTATTCCCAGTTTATGTCTAGTTTGTTTCCAGTTTATTCCCAGTTTATGTCTAGTTTGTTTCCAGTTTGTTACCAGTTTATTCCCAGTTTGTTTCCAGTTTATTCCCAGTTTTTTTTCCAGTTTGTTTCCAGTTTGTCCTCAATTTGTTTCCAGTTTGTTTCCAGTTTATTCGTATTTTGTTTCCAGTTTTTTCGAGTTTTTTCCAGTTCATTCCCAGTTTGTTTCCAGTTTGTTTCCAGTTTATTCCCAGTTTGTTTCCAGTTTATTCCCAGTTATTTTCCAGTTTTTCCCCAGTTTTTTTCCAGTTTATTCGAGTTTTTTCCAGTTTGATTCCAGTTTATTCCCAGTGTGTTTCCAGTTTATTCCCAGTTTGTTTCCAGTTTTTTCCCAGTTTTTTTCCAGTTTATTCGAGTTTTTTCCAGTTTGATTCCAGTTTATTCCCAGTTTGTTTCCAGTTTATTCCCAGTTGGTTTCCAGTTTGTTTCCAGTTTGTCCTCAATTTGTTTCCATTTTGTTTCCCATTTATTCGCAGTTTGTTTCCAGTTTATTCGAGTTTTTTCCATTTTTTTTACAGTTTATTTTCCAGTTTGTTTCCAGTTTATTCGAGTTTTTTTCCATTTTTTCACAGTTTATTTTCCAGTTTGTTTCCAGTTCATTCCCAGTTTGTTTCCAGTTTATTCCCAGTTTGTTTCCAGTTTGTTTCCAGTTTATTCGCAGTTTGTTTCCAGTTTATTCGAGTTTTTTCCAGTTCATTCCCAGTTTGATTCCAGTTTGTTTCCAGTTTATTCCCAGTTTGTTTCCAGTTTTTCCCCAGTTTTTTTTTTCCAGTTTATTCGAGTTTTTTCCAGTTTGATTCCAGTTTATTCCCAGTTTGTTTCCAGTTTATTCCCAGTTTGTTTCCAGTTTGTCCTCAATTTGTTTCCAGTTTGTTTCCAGTTTTTTCGAGTTTTTTCCATTTTTTTCCAGTTTTTTTTCCAGTTTGTTTCCAGTTTATTCGCAGTTTGTTTCCAGTTTATTCGAGTTTTTTCCATTTTTTTACAGTTTTGTTTCCAGTTTGTTTCCAGTTCATTCCCAGTTTGTTTCCAGTTTATTCCCAGTTTGTTTCCAGTTTGTTTCCAGTTTGTCCGTAATTTGTTTCCAGTTTTTTTCCAGTTTGTTTCCAGTTTATTCTCAGTATGTTTCCAGTTTATTCCCAGTTTATGTCTAGTTTGTTTCCAGTCTTTTCCCAGTTTATGTCTAGTTTGTTTCCAGTTTATTCCCAGTTTATGTCTAGTTTGTTTCCAGTTTGTTTCCAGTTTGTCCTCAATTTGTTTCCAGTTTGTTTCCAGTTTATTCGAGTTTTTTCCAGTTCATTCCCAGTTTATTCGTAGTTTGTTTCCAGTTTATTCGAGTTTTTTCCAGTTCATTCCCAGTTTGTTTCCAGTTTGTTTCCAGTTTTTTCCCAGTTTTTTTCCAGTTTATTCGATTTTTTTCCAGTTTGATTCCAGTTTATTCCCAGTTTGTTTCCAGTTTATTCCCAGTTTGTTTCCAGTTTTTTCCCAGTTTTTTTCCAGTTTATTTGAGTTTTTTCCAGTTTGATTCCAGTTTATTCCCAGTTTGTTTCCAGTTTATTCCCAGTTTGTTTCCAGTTTGTTTCCAGTTTGTCCTCAATTTGTTTCCATTTTGTTTCCCATTTATTCGCAGTTTGTTTCTAGTTTATTCGAGTTTTTTCCATTTTTTTCCAGTTTTTTTTCCAGTTTGTTTCCAGTTTATTCCCAGTTTGTTTCCAGTTTATTCCCAGTTTGTTTCCAGTTTGTTTCCAGTTTGTCCTCAATTTGTTTCCAGTTTGTTTCCAGTTTATTCGAGTTTTTTCCAGTTCATTCCCAGTTTGTTTCCAGTTTATTCACAGTTTGTTTCCAGTTTGTTTCCAGTTTATTCGCAGTTTGTTTCCAGTTTATTCGAGTTTTTTCCAGTTCATTCCCAGTTTGTTTCCAGTTTGTTTCCAGTTTATTCGAGTTTTTTCCAGTTCATTCCCAGTTTGTTTGCAGTTTGTTTCCAGTTTATTCCCAGTTTGTTTCCAGTTTATTCCCAGTTTGTTTCCAGTTTTTTCCCAGTTTTTTCCAGTTTATTCGAGTTTTTTCCAGTTTGATTCCAGTTTATTCCCAGTTTGTTTCCAGTTTATTCCCAGTTTGTTTCCAGTTTATTCCCAGTTTGTTTCCAGTTTGTTTCCAGTTTGTCCGTAATTTGTTTCCAGTTTTTTTCCAGTTTGTTTCCAGTTTATTCTCAGTATGTTTCCAGTTTATTCCCAGTTTATGTCTAGTTTGTTTCCAGTCTATTCCCAGTTTATGTCTAGTTTGTTTCCAGTTTATTCCCAGTTTATGTCTAGTTTGTTTCCAGTTTGTTACCAGTTTATTCCCAGTTTGTTTCCAGTTTATTCCCAGTTTTTTTCCAGTTTGTTTCCAGTTTGTCCTCAATTTGTTTCCAGTTTGTTTCCAGTTTATTCGTAGTTTGTTTCCAGTTTATTCGAGTTTTTTCCAGTTCATTCCCAGTTTGTTTCCAGTTTGTTTCCAGTTTATTCCCAGTTTGTTTCCAGTTTGTTTCCAGTTTGTCCTCAATTTGTTTCCAGTTTGTTTCCAGTTTATTCGAGTTTTTTCCAGTTCATTCCCAGTTTGTTTCCAGTTTTTTCCCAGTTTTTTTCCAGTTTATTCGAGTTTTTTCCAGTTTGATTCCAGTTTATTCCCAGTTTGTTTCCAGTTTATTCCCAGTTTGTTTCCAGTTTTTTCCCAGTTTGTTTCCAGTTTGTCCTCAATTTGTTTCCATTTTGTTTCCCATTTATTCGCAGTTTGTTTCCAGTTCGAGTTTTTTTTCCATTTTTTTACAGTTTTTTTTCCAGTTTGTTTCCAGTTTATTCCCAGTTTGTTTCCAGTTTATTCCCAGTTTGTTTCCAGTTTGTTTCCAGTTTGTCCTCAATTTGTTTCCAGTTTGTTTCCAGTTTATTCGAGTTTTTTCCAGTTCATTCCCAGTTTGTTTCCAGTTTATTCCCAGTTTGTTTCCAGTTTGTTTCCAGTTTATTCGCAGTTTGTTTCCAGTTTATTCGAGTTTTTTCCAGTTCATTCCCAGTTTCTTTCCAGTTTACTCCCAGTTTGTTTCCAGTTTGTCCGTAATTTGTTTCCAGTTTTTTTCCAGTTTGTTTCCAGTTTATTCTCAGTATGTTTCCAGTTTATTCCCAGTTTATGTCTAGTTTGTTTCCAGTCTATTCCCAGTTTATGTCTAGTTTGTTTCCAGTTTATTCCCAGTTTATGTCTAGTTTGTTTCTAGTTTGTTACCAGTTTATTCCCAGTTTGTTTCCAGTTTATTCCCAGTTTTTTTCCAGTTTGTTTCCAGTTTGTCCTCAATTTGTTTCCAGTTTGTTTCCAGTTTATTCGTAGTTTGTTTCCAGTTTTTTCGAGTTTTTTCCTGTTCATTCCCAGTTTGTTTCCAGTTTATTCCCAGTTTGTTTCCAGTTTATTCCCAGTTTGTTTCCAGTTTGTTTCCAGTTTGTCCTCAATTTGTTTCCATTTTGTTTCCCATTTATTCGCAGTTTGTTTCCAGTTTATTCGAGTTTTTTTTCCATTTTTTTACAGTTTTTTTTCCAGTTTGTTTCCAGTTTATTCCCAGTTTGTTTCCAGTTTATTCCCAGTTTGTTTCCAGTTTGTTTCCAGTTTGTCCTCAATTTGTTTCCAGTTTGTTTCCAGTTTATTCGAGTTTTTTCCAGTTCATTCCCAGTTTGTTTCCAGTTTATTCCCAGTTTGTTTCCAGTTTGTTTCCAGTTTGTCCGTAATTTGTTTCCAGTTTTTTTCCAGTTTGTTTCCAGTTTATTCTCAGTATGTTTCCAGTTTATTCCCAGTTTATGTCTAGTTTGTTTCCAGTCTTTTCCCAGTTTATGTCTAGTTTGTTTCCAGTTTATTCCCAGTTTATGTCTAGTTTGTTTCCAGTTTGTTTCCAGTTTGTCCTCAATTTGTTTCCAGTTTGTTTCCAGTTTATTCGTAGTTTGTTTCCAGTTTATTCGAGTTTTTTCCAGTTCATTCCCAGTTTATTCGTAGTTTGTTTCCAGTTTATTCGAGTTTTTTCCAGTTCATTCCCAGTTTGTTTCCAGTTTGTTTCCAGTTTTTTCCCAGTTTTTTTCCAGTTTATTCGATTTTTTTCCAGTTTGATTCCAGTTTATTCCCAGTTTGTTTCCAGTTTATTCCCAGTTTGTTTCCAGTATTTTCCCAGTTTTTTTCCAGTTTATTTGAGTTTTTTCCAGTTTGATTCCAGTTTATTCCCAGTTTGTTTCCAGTTTATTCCCAGTTTGTTTCCAGTTTGTTTCCAGTTTGTCCTCAATTTGTTTCCATTTTGTTTCCCATTTATTCGCAGTTTGTTTCTAGTTTATTCGAGTTTTTTCCATTTTTTTCCAGTTTTTTTTCCAGTTTGTTTCCAGTTTATTCCCAGTTTGTTTCCAGTTTATTCCCAGTTTGTTTCCAGTTTGTTTCCAGTTTGTCCTCAATTTGTTTCCAGTTTGTTTCCAGTTTATTCGAGTTTTTTCCAGTTCATTCCCAGTTTGTTTCCAGTTTATTCACAGTTTGTTTCCAGTTTGTTTCCAGTTTGTTTCCAGTTTATTCGAGTTTTTTCCAGTTCATTCCCAGTTTATTCGCAGTTTGTTTCCAGTTTATTCGAGTTTTTTCCAGTTCATTCCCAGTTTGTTTCCAGTTTGTTTCCAGTTTATTCGAGTTTTTTCCAGTTCATTCCCAGTTTGTTTGCAGTTTGTTTCCAGTTTATTCCCAGTTTGTTTCCAGTTTATTCCCAGTTTGTTTCCAGTTTTTTCCCAGTTTTTTCCAGTTTATTCGAGTTTTTTCCAGTTTGATTCCAGTTTATTCCCAGTTTGTTTCCAGTTTATTCCCAGTTTGTTTCCAGTTTATTCCCAGTTTGTTTCCAGTTTGTTTCCAGTTTGTCCGTAATTTGTTTCCAGTTTTTTTCCAGTTTGTTTCCAGTTTATTCTCAGTATGTTTCCAGTTTATTCCCAGTTTATGTCTAGTTTGTTTCCAGTCTATTCCCAGTTTATGTCTAGTTTGTTTCCAGTTTATTCCCAGTTTATGTCTAGTTTGTTTCCAGTTTGTTACCAGTTTATTCCCAGTTTGTTTCCAGTTTATTCCCAGTTTTTTTCCAGTTTGTTTCCAGTTTGTCCTCAATTTGTTTCCAGTTTGTTTCCAGTTTATTCGTAGTTTGTTTCCAGTTTATTCGAGTTTTTTCCAGTTCATTCCCAGTTTGTTTCCAGTTTGTTTCCAGTTTATTCCCAGTTTGTTTCCAGTTTATTCCCAGTTTGTTTCCAGTTTGTTTCCAGTTTGTCCTCAATTTGTTTCCATTTTGTTTCCCATTTATTCGCAGTTTGTTTCTAGTTTATTCGAGTTTTTCCATTTTTTTCCAGTTTTTTTTCCAGTTTGTTTCCAGTTTATTCCCAGTTTGTTTCCAGTTTATTCCCAGTTTGTTTCCAGTTTGTTTCCAGTTTGTCCTCAATTTGTTTCCAGTTTGTTTCCAGTTTATTCGAGTTTTTTCCAGTTCATTCCCAGTTTGTTTCCAGTTTGTTTCCAGTTTATTCGAGTTTTTTCCAGTTCATTCCCAGTTTGTTTGCAGTTTGTTTCCAGTTTTTTCCAGTTTGATTCCAGTTTATTCCCAGTTTGTTTCCAGTTTGTTTCCAGTTTATTCGAGTTTTTTCCAGTTCATTCCCAGTTTGTTTGCAGTTTGTTTCCAGTTTATTCCCAGTTTGTTTCCAGTTTATTCCCAGTTTGTTTCCAGTTTTTTCCCAGTTTTTTCCAGTTTATTCGAGTTTTTTCCAGTTTGATTCCAGTTTATTCCCAGTTTGTTTCCAGTTTGTTTCCAGTTTGTCCTCAATTTGTTTCCAGTTTGTTTCCAGTTTATTCGAGTTTTTTCCAGTTCATTCCCAGTTTGTTTCCAGTTTTTTCCCAGTTTTTTTTCCAGTTTATTCGAGTTTTTTCCAGTTCATTCCCAGTTTGTTTCCAGTTTGTTTCCAGTTTATTCCCAGTTTGTTTCCAGTTTTTTCCCAGTTTTTTTTCCAGTTTATTCGAGTTTTTTCCAGTTTGATTCCAGTTTATTCCCAGTTTGTTTCCAGTTTATTCCCAGTTTGTTTCCAGTTTGTTTCCAGTTTGTCCTCAATTTGTTTCCAGTTTGTTTCCAGTTTATTCGAGTTTTTTCCAGTTCATTCCCAGTTTGTTTCCAGTTTTTTCCCAGTTTTTTTCCAGTTTATTCGAGTTTTTTCCAGTTTGATTCCAGTTTATTCCCAGTTTGTTTCCAGTTTATTCCCAGTTTGTTTCCAGTTTTTTCCCAGTTTGTTTCCAGTTTATTCCCAGTTTGTTTCCAGTTTATTCCCAGTTTGTTTCCAGTTTTTTCCCAGTTTTTTTTCCAGTTTATTCGAGTTTTTTCCAGTTTGATTCCAGTTTATTCCCAGTTTGTTTCCAGTTTATTCCCAGTTTGTTTCCAGTTTGTTTCCAGTTTGTCCTCAATTTGTTTCCAGTTTGTTTCCAGTTTATTCGAGTTTTTTCCAGTTCATTCCCAGTTTGTTTCCAGTTTTTTCCCAGTTTTTTTTCCAGTTTATTCGAGTTTTTTCCAGTTCATTCCCAGTTTGTTTCCAGTTTGTTTCCAGTTTATTCCCAGTTTGTTTCCAGTTTTTTCCCAGTTTTTTTTCCAGTTTATTCGAGTTTTTTCCAGTTTGATTCCAGTTTATTCCCAGTTTGTTTCCAGTTTATTCCCAGTTTGTTTCCAGTTTGTTTCCAGTTTGTCCTCAATTTGTTTCCAGTTTGTTTCCAGTTTATTCGAGTTTTTTCCAGTTCATTCCCAGTTTGTTTCCAGTTTTTTCCCAGTTTTTTTCCAGTTTATTCGAGTTTTTTCCAGTTTGATTCCAGTTTATTCCCAGTTTGTTTCCAGTTTATTCCCAGTTTGTTTCCAGTTTTTTCCCAGTTTGTTTCCAGTTTGTTTCCAGTTTGTCCTCAATTTGTTTCCATTTTGTTTCCCATTTATTCGCAGTTTGTTTCCAGTTTATTCGAGTTTTTTTTCCATTTTTTTACAGTTTTTTTTCCAGTTTGTTTCCAGTTTATTCCCAGTTTGTTTCCAGTTTGTCCTCAATTTGTTTCCAGTTTGTTTCCAGTTTATTCGTAGTTTGTTTCCAGTTTATTCGAGTTTTTTCCAGTTCATTCCCAGTTTGTTTCCAGTTTGTTTCCAGTTTATTCCCAGTTTGTTTCCAGTTTATTCCCAGTTTGTTTCCAGTTTGTTTCCAGTTTGTCCTCAATTTGTTTCCATTTTGTTTCCCATTTATTCGCAGTTTGTTTCTAGTTTATTCGAGTTTTTCCATTTTTTTCCAGTTTTTTTTCCAGTTTGTTTCCAGTTTATTCCCAGTTTGTTTCCAGTTTATTCCCAGTTTGTTTCCAGTTTGTTTCCAGTTTGTCCTCAATTTGTTTCCAGTTTGTTTCCAGTTTATTCGAGTTTTTTCCAGTTCATTCCCAGTTTGTTTCCAGTTTGTTTCCAGTTTATTCGAGTTTTTTCCAGTTCATTCCCAGTTTGTTTGCAGTTTGTTTCCAGTTTTTTCCAGTTTGATTCCAGTTTATTCCCAGTTTGTTTCCAGTTTATTCCCAGTTTGTTTCCAGTTTATTCCCAGTTTGTTTCCAGTTTGTTTCCAGTTTGTCCGTAATTTGTTTCCAGTTTTTTTCCAGTTTGTTTCCAGTTTATTCTCAGTATGTTTCCAGTTTATTCCCAGTTTATGTCTAGTTTGTTTCCAGTCTATTCCCAGTTTATGTCTAGTTTGTTTCCAGTTTATTCCCAGTTTATGTCTAGTTTGTTTCCAGTTTGTTACCAGTTTATTCCCAGTTTGTTTCCAGTTTATTCCCAGTTTTTTTCCAGTTTGTTTCCAGTTTGTCCTCAATTTGTTTCCAGTTTGTTTCCAGTTTATTCGTGGTTTGTTTCCAGTTTATTCGAGTTTTTTCCAGTTCATTCCCAGTTTGTTTCCAGTTTATTCCCAGTTTGTTTCCAGTTTATTCCCAGTTTGTTTCCAGTTTTTTCCCAGTTTTTTTTCCAGTTTATTCGAGTTTTTTCCAGTTTGATTCCAGTTTATTCCCAGTTTGTTTCCAGTTTATTCCCAGTTTGTTTCCAGTTTGTTTCCAGTTTGTCCTCAATTTGTTTCCAGTTTGTTTCCAGTTTATTCGAGTTTTTTCCAGTTCATTCCCAGTTTGTTTCCAGTTTTTTCCCAGTTTTTTTTCCAGTTTATTCGAGTTTTTTCCAGTTCATTCCCAGTTTGTTTCCAGTTTGTTTCCAGTTTATTCCCAGTTTGTTTCCAGTTTTTTCCCAGTTTTTTTTCCAGTTTATTCGAGTTTTTTCCAGTTTGATTCCAGTTTATTCCCAGTTTGTTTCCAGTTTATTCCCAGTTTGTTTCCAGTTTGTTTCCAGTTTGTCCTCAATTTGTTTCCAGTTTGTTTCCAGTTTATTCGAGTTTTTTCCAGTTCATTCCCAGTTTGTTTCCAGTTTTTTCCCAGTTTTTTTCCAGTTTATTCGAGTTTTTTCCAGTTTGATTCCAGTTTATTCCCAGTTTGTTTCCAGTTTATTCCCAGTTTGTTTCCAGTTTTTTCCCAGTTTGTTTCCAGTTTGTTTCCAGTTTGTCCTCAATTTGTTTCCATTTTGTTTCCCATTTATTCGCAGTTTGTTTCCAGTTTATTCGAGTTTTTTTTCCATTTTTTTAGTTTTTTTTCCAGTTTGTTTCCAGTTTATTCCCAGTTTGTTTCCAGTTTATTCCCAGTTTGTTTCCAGTTTGTTTCCAGTTTGTCCTCAATTTGTTTCCAGTTTGTTTCCAGTTTATTCGAGTTTTTTCCAGTTCATTCCCAGTTTGTTTCCAGTTTATTCCCAGTTTGTTTCCAGTTTGTTTCCAGTTTATTCGCAGTTTGTTTCCAGTTTATTCGAGTTTTTTCCAGTTCATTCCCAGTTTCTTTCCAGTTTACTCCCAGTTTGTTTCCAGTTTGTCCGTAATTTGTTTCCAGTTTTTTTCCAGTTTGTTTCCAGTTTATTCTCAGTATGTTTCCAGTTTATTCCCAGTTTATGTCTAGTTTGTTTCCAGTCTATTCCCAGTTTATGTCTAGTTTGTTTCCAGTTTATTCCCAGTTTATGTCTAGTTTGTTTCTAGTTTGTTACCAGTTTATTCCCAGTTTGTTTCCAGTTTATTCCCAGTTTTTTTCCAGTTTGTTTCCAGTTTGTCCTCAATTTGTTTCCAGTTTGTTTCCAGTTTATTCGTAGTTTGTTTCCAGTTTTTTCGAGTTTTTTCCTGTTCATTCCCAGTTTGTTTCCAGTTTATTCCCAGTTTGTTTCCAGTTTATTCCCAGTTTGTTTCCAGTTTGTTTCCAGTTTGTCCTCAATTTGTTTCCAGTTTGTTTCCAGTTTATTCGAGTTTTTTCCAGTTCATTCCCAGTTTGTTTCCAGTTTTTTCCCAGTTTTTTTCCAGTTTATTCGAGTTTTTTCCAGTTTGATTCCAGTTTATTCCCAGTTTGTTTCCAGTTTATTCCCAGTTTGTTTCCAGTTTTTTCCCAGTTTGTTTCCAGTTTGTTTCCAGTTTGTCCTCAATTTGTTTCCATTTTGTTTCCCATTTATTCGCAGTTTGTTTCCAGTTTATTCGAGTTTTTTTTCCATTTTTTTACAGTTTTTTTTCCAGTTTGTTTCCAGTTTATTCCCAGTTTGTTTCCAGTTTATTCCCAGTTTGTTTCCAGTTTGTTTCCAGTTTGTCCTCAATTTGTTTCCAGTTTGTTTCCAGTTTATTCGAGTTTTTTCCAGTTCATTCCCAGTTTGTTTCCAGTTTATTCCCAGTTTGTTTCCAGTTTGTTTCCAGTTTATTCGCAGTTTGTTTCCAGTTTATTCGAGTTTTTTCCAGTTCATTCCCAGTTTCTTTCCAGTTTACTCCCAGTTTGTTTCCAGTTTGTCCGTAATTTGTTTCCAGTTTTTTTCCAGTTTGTTTCCAGTTTATTCTCAGTATGTTTCCAGTTTATTCCCAGTTTATGTCTAGTTTGTTTCCAGTCTATTCCCAGTTTATGTCTAGTTTGTTTCCAGTTTATTCCCAGTTTATGTCTAGTTTGTTTCTAGTTTGTTACCAGTTTATTCCCAGTTTGTTTCCAGTTTATTCCCAGTTTTTTTCCAGTTTGTTTCCAGTTTGTCCTCAATTTGTTTCCAGTTTGTTTCCAGTTTATTCGTAGTTTGTTTCCAGTTTTTTCGAGTTTTTTCCTGTTCATTCCCAGTTTGTTTCCAGTTTATTCCCAGTTTGTTTCCAGTTTATTCCCAGTTTGTTTCCAGTTTGTTTCCAGTTTGTCCTCAATTTGTTTCCAGTTTGTTTCCAGTTTATTCGAGTTTTTTCCAGTTCATTCCCAGTTTGTTTCCAGTTTTTTCCCAGTTTTTTTCCAGTTTATTCGAGTTTTTTCCAGTTTGATTCCAGTTTATTCCCAGTTTGTTTCCAGTTTATTCCCAGTTTGTTTCCAGTTTTTTCCCAGTTTGTTTCCAGTTTGTTTCCAGTTTGTCCTCAATTTGTTTCCATTTTGTTTCCCATTTATTCGCAGTTTGTTTCCAGTTTATTCGAGTTTTTTTTCCATTTTTTTACAGTTTTTTTTCCAGTTTGTTTCCAGTTTATTCCCAGTTTGTTTCCAGTTTATTCCCAGTTTGTTTCCAGTTTGTTTCCAGTTTGTCCTCAATTTGTTTCCAGTTTGTTTCCAGTTTATTCGAGTTTTTTCCAGTTCATTCCCAGTTTGTTTCCAGTTTATTCCCAGTTTGTTTCCAGTTTGTTTCCAGTTTATTCGCAGTTTGTTTCCAGTTTATTCGAGTTTTTTCCAGTTCATTCCCAGTTTCTTTCCAGTTTACTCCCAGTTTGTTTCCAGTTTGTCCGTAATTTGTTTCCAGTTTTTTTCCAGTTTGTTTCCAGTTTATTCTCAGTATGTTTCCAGTTTATTCCCAGTTTATGTCTAGTTTGTTTCCAGTCTATTCCCAGTTTATGTCTAGTTTGTTTCCAGTTTATTCCCAGTTTATGTCTAGTTTGTTTCTAGTTTGTTACCAGTTTATTCCCAGTTTGTTTCCAGTTTATTCCCAGTTTTTTTCCAGTTTGTTTCCAGTTTGTCCTCAATTTGTTTCCAGTTTGTTTCCAGTTTATTCGTAGTTTGTTTCCAGTTTTTTCGAGTTTTTTCCTGTTCATTCCCAGTTTGTTTCCAGTTTATTCCCAGTTTGTTTCCAGTTTATTCCCAGTTTGTTTCCAGTTTGTTTCCAGTTTGTCCTCAATTTGTTTCCATTTTGTTTCCCATTTATTCGCAGTTTATTTCCAGTTTATTCGAGTTTTTTTCCCATTTTTTTACAGTTTTTTTTCCAGTTTGTTTCCAGTTTATTCCCAGTTTGTTTCCAGTTTATTCCCAGTTTGTTTCCAGTTTGTTTCCAGTTTGTCCTCAATTTGTTTCCAGTTTGTTTCCAGTTTATTCGAGTTTTTTCCAGTTCATTCCCAGTTTGTTTCCAGTTTATTCCCAGTTTGTTTCCAGTTTGTTTCCAGTTTATTCGCAGTTTGTTTCCAGTTTATTCGAGTTTTTTCCAGTTCATTCCCAGTTTCTTTCCAGTTTACTCCCAGTTTGTTTCCAGTTTGTCCGTAATTTGTTTCCAGTTTTTTTCCAGTCTGTTTCCAGTTTATTCTCAGTATGTTTCCAGTTTGTTTCCAGTTTATTCGTAGTTTGTTTCCAGTTTTTTCGAGTTTTTTCCAGTTCATTCCCAGTTTGTTTCCAGTTTGTTTCCAGTTTATTCCCAGTTTGTTTCCAGTTTATTCCCAGTTTGTTTCCAGTTTTTTCCCAGTTTTTTTCCAGTTTATTCGAGTTTTTTCCAGTTTGATTCCAGTTTATTCCCAGTGTGTTTCCAGTTTATTCCCAGTTTGTTTCCAGTTTTTTCCCAGTTTTTTTCCAGTTTATTCGAGTTTTTTCCAGTTTGATTCCAGTTTATTCCCAGTTTGTTTCCAGTTTATTCCCAGTTTGTTTCCAGTTTGTTTCCAGTTTGTCCTCAATTTGTTTCCAGTTTGTTTCCAGTTTATTCGAGTTTTTTCCAGTTCATTCCCAGTTTGTTTCCAGTTTATTCCCAGTTTGTTTCCAGTTTGTTTCCAGTTTATTCACAGTTTGTTTCCAGTTTATTCGAGTTTTTTCCAGTTCATTCCCAGTTTCTTTCCAGTTTACTCCCAGTTTGTTTCCAGTTTGTCCGTAATTTGTTTCCAGTTTTTTTCCAGTTTGTTTCCAGTTTATTCTCAGTATGTTTCCAGTTTATTCCCAGTTTATGTCTAGTTTGTTTCCAGTCTATTCCCAGTTTATGTCTAGTTTGTTTCCAGTTTATTCCCAGTTTATGTCTAGTTTGTTTCTAGTTTGTTACCAGTTTATTCCCAGTTTGTTTCCAGTTTATTCCCAGTTTTTTTCCAGTTTGTTTCCAGTTTGTCCTCAATTTGTTTCCAGTTTGTTTCCAGTTTATTCGTAGTTTGTTTCCAGTTTTTTCGAGTTTTTTCCTGTTCATTCCCAGTTTGTTTCCAGTTTATTCCCAGTTTGTTTCCAGTTTATTCCCAGTTTGTTTCCAGTTTTTTCCCAGTTTTTTTCCAGTTTGTTTCCAGTTTATTCGCAGTTTGTTTCCAGTTTATTCGAGTTTTTTCCAGTTCATTCCCAGTTTGTTTCCAGTTTGTTTCCAGTTTATTCCCAGTTAATTTCCAGTTTTTCCCCAGTTTTTTTTTCCAGTTTATTCGAGTTTTTTCCAGTTTGATTCCAGTTTATTCCCAGTTTGTTTCCAGTTTATTCCCAGTTTGTTTCCAGTTTGTCCTCAATTTGTTTCCAGTTTGTTTCCAGTTTTTTCGAGTTTTTTCCATTTTTTTCCAGTTTGTTTCCAGTTTGTCCGTAATTTGTTTCCAGTTTTTTTCCAGTTTGTTTCCAGTTTATTCTCAGTATGTTTCCAGTTTATTCCCAGTTTATGTCTAGTTTGTTTCCAGTCTATTCCCAGTTTATGTCTAGTTTGTTTCCAGTTTATTCCCAGTTTATGTCTAGTTTGTTTCTAGTTTGTTACCAGTTTATTCCCAGTTTGTTTCCAGTTTATTCCCAGTTTTTTTCCAGTTTGTTTCCAGTTTGTCCTCAATTTGTTTCCAGTTTGTTTCCAGTTTATTCGTAGTTTGTTTCCAGTTTTTTCGAGTTTTTTCCTGTTCATTCCCAGTTTGTTTCCAGTTTATTCCCAGTTTGTTTCCAGTTTATTCCCAGTTTGTTTCCAGTTTTTTCCCAGTTTTTTTCCAGTTTGTTTCCAGTTTATTCGCAGTTTGTTTCCAGTTTATTCGAGTTTTTTCCAGTTCATTCCCAGTTTGTTTCCAGTTTGTTTCCAGTTTATTCCCAGTTAATTTCCAGTTTTTCCCCAGTTTTTTTTTCCAGTTTATTCGGGTTTTTTCCAGTTTGATTCCAGTTTATTCCCAGTTTGTTTCCAGTTTATTCCCAGTTTGTTTCCAGTTTGTCCTCAATTTGTTTCCAGTTTGTTTCCAGTTTTTTCGAGTTTTTTCCATTTTTTTCCAGTTTTTTTTCCAGTTTGTTTCCAGTTTATTCCCAGTTTGTTTCCAGTTTGTCCTCAATTTGTTTCCAGTTTGTTTCCAGTTTATTCGAGTTTTTTTCCAGTTTATTCCCAGTTTCTTTCCAGTTTATTCCCAGTTTGTTTCCAGTTTGTCCGTAATTTGTTTCCAGTTTTTTTCCAGTTTGTTTCCAGTTTATTCTCAGTATGTTTCCAGTTCATTCCCAGTTTATGTCTAGTTTGTTTCCAGTCTATTCCCAGTTTATGTCTAGTTTGTTTCCAGTTTATTCCCAGTTTATGTCTAGTTTGTTTCCAGTTTGTTACCAGTTTATTCCCAGTTTGTTTCCAGTTTATTCCCAGTTTTTTTCCAGTTTGTTTCCAGTTTGTCCTCAATTGGTTTCCAGTTTGTTTCCAGTTTATTCGTAGTTTGTTTCCAGTTTTTTCGAGTTTTTTCCTGTTCATTCCCAGTTTGTTTCCAGTTTGTTTCCAGTTTATTCCCAGTTTGTTTCCAGTTTATTCCCAGTTAATTTCCAGTTTTTCCCCAGTTTTTTTTTCCAGTTTATTCGAGTTTTTTCCAGTTTGATTCCAGTTTATTCCCAGTTTGTTTCCAGTTTATTCCCAGTTTGTTTCCAGTTTGTCCTCAATTTGTTTCCAGTTTGTTTCCAGTTTCTTCGAGTTTTTTCCATTTTTTTCCAGTTTTTTTTCCAGTTTGTTTCCAGTTTATTCCCAGTTTGTTTCCAGTTTGTCCTCAATTTGTTTCCAGTTTGTTTCCAGTTTATTCGAGTTTTTTCCAGTTCATTCCCAGTTTCTTTCCAGTTTATTCCCAGTTTGTTTCCAGTTTGTCCGTAATTTGTTTCCAGTTTTTTTCCAGTTTGTTTCCAGTTTATTCTCAGTATGTTTCCAGTTTATTCCCAGTTTATGTCTAGTTTGTTTCCAGTCTATTCCCAGTTTATGTCTAGTTTGTTTCCAGTTTATTCCCAGTTTATGTCTAGTTTGTTTCCAGTTTGTTACCAGTTTATTCCCAGTTTGTTTCCAGTTTATTCCCAGTTTTTTTCCAGTTTGTTTCCAGTTTGTCCTCAATTTGTTTCCAGTTTGTTTCCAGTTTATTCGTAGTTTGTTTCCAGTTTATTCGAGTTTTTTCCTGTTCATTCCCAGTTTGTTTCCAGTTTGTTTCCAGTTTATTCCCAGTTTGTTTCCAGTTTATTTCCAGTTTGTTTCCAGTTTTTTCCCAGTTTTTTTCCAGTTTATTCGAGTTTTTTCCAGTTTGATTCCAGTTTATTCCCAGTTTGTTTCCAGTTTTTTCCCAGTTTTTTTTCCAGTTTATTCGAGTTTTTTCCAGTTTGATTCCAGTTTATTCCCAGTTTGTTTCCAGTTTATTCCCAGTTTGTTTCCAGTTTGTTTCCAGTTTGTTTCCAGTTTATTCCCAGTTTGTTTCCAGTTTATTCCCAGTTTGTTTCCAGTTTGTCCTCAATTTGTTTCCAGTTTGTTTCCAGTTTATTCGAGTTTTTTCCAGTTCATTCCCAGTTTGTTTCCAGTTTATTCCCAGTTTGTTTCCAGTTTGTTTCCAGTTTATTCGCAGTTTGTTTCCAGTTTATTCGAGTTTTTTCCAGTTCATTCCCAGTTTGTTTCCAGTTTGTTTCCAGTTTATTCCCAGTTTGTTTCCAGTTTTTCCCCAGTTTTTTTTCCAGTTTATTCGAGTTTTTTCCAGTTTGATTCCAGTTTATTCCCAGTTTGTTTCCAGTTTATTCCCAGTTTGTTTCCAGTTTGTCCTCAATTTGTTTCCAGTTTGTTTCCAGTTTTTTCGAGTTTTTTCCATTTTTTTCCAGTTTTTTTTCCAGTTTGTTTCCAGTTTATTCCCAGTTTGTTTCCAGTTTGTTTCCAGTTTGTTTCCAGTTTGTCCTCAATTTGTTTCCAGTTTGTTTCCCATTTATTCGCAGTTTGTTTCCAGTTTATTCGAGTTTTTTCCATTTTTTTACAGTTTTGTTTCCAGTTTGTTTCCAGTTCATTCCCAGTTTTTTTCCAGTTTATTCCCAGTTTGTTTCCAGTTTGTTTCCAGTTTGTCCGTAATTTGTTTCCAGTTTTTTTCCAGTTTGTTTCCAGTTTATTCTCAGTATGTTTCCAGTTTATTCCCAGTTTATGTCTAGTTTGTTTCCAGTCTATTCCCAGTTTATGTCTAGTTTGTTTCCAGTTTATTCCCAGTTTATGTCTAGTTTGTTTCCAGTTTGTTACCAGTTTATTCCCAGTTTGTTTCCAGTTTATTCCCAGTTTTTTTCCAGTTTGTTTCCAGTTTGTCCTCAATTTGTTTCCAGTTTGTTTCCAGTTTATTCGTAGTTTGTTTCCAGTTTATTCGAGTTTTTTCCAGTTTATTCCCAGTTTATTCGCAGTTTGTTTCCAGTTTATTCGACTTTTTTCCAGTTCATTCCCAGTTTGTTTCCAGTTTGTTTCCAGTTTATTCCCAGTTTGTTTCCAGTTTATTCCCAGTTTGTTTCCAGTTTTTTCCCAGTTTTTTTCCAGTTTATTCGAGTTTTTTCCAGTTTGATTCCAGTTTATTCCCAGTTTGTTTCCAGTTTATTCCCAGTTTGTTTCCAGTTTTTTCCCAGTTTTTTTCCAGTTTATTCGAGTTTTTTCCAGTTTGATTCCAGTTTATTCCCAGTTTGTTTCCAGTTTATTCCCAGTTTGTTTCCAGTTTGTTTCCAGTTTGTCCTCAATTTGTTTCCAGTTTGTTTCCAGTTTATTCGTAGTTTGTTTCCAGTTTATTCGAGTTTTTTCCAGTTCATTCCCAGTTTATTCGTAGTTTGTTTCCAGTTTATTCGACTTTTTTCCAGTTCATTCCCAGTTTGTTTCCAGTTTGTTTCCAGTTTATTCCCAGTTTGTTTCCAGTTTATTCCCAGTTTGTTTCCAGTTTTTTCCCAGTTTTTTTCCAGTTTATTCGAGTTTTTTCCAGTTTGATTCCAGTTTATTCCCAGTTTGTTTCCAGTTTATTCCCAGTTTGTTTCCAGTTTTTTCCCAGTTTTTTTCCAGTTTATTCGAGTTTTTTCCAGTTTGATTCCAGTTTATTCCCAGTTTGTTTCCAGTTTATTCCCAGTTTGTTTCCAGTTTGTTTCCAGTTTGTCCTCAATTTGTTTCCATTTTGTTTCCCATTTATTCGCAGTTTGTTTCTAGTTTATTCGAGTTTTTTCCATTTTTTTCCAGTTTTTTTTCCAGTTTGTTTCCAGTTTATTCCCAGTTTGTTTCCAGTTTATTCCCAGTTTGTTTCCAGTTTGTTTCCAGTTTGTCCTCAATTTGTTTCCAGTTTGTTTCCAGTTTATTCGAGTTTTTTCCAGTTCATTCCCAGTTTGTTTCCAGTTTATTCACAGTTTGTTTCCAGTTTGTTTCCAGTTTATTCGCAGTTTGTTTCCAGTTTATTCGAGTTTTTTCCAGTTCATTCCCAGTTTGTTTCCAGTTTGTTTCCAGTTTATTCGAGTTTTTTCCAGTTCATTCCCAGTTTGTTTGCAGTTTGTTTCCAGTTTATTCCCAGTTTGTTTCCAGTTTTTTCCCAGTTTTTTTCCAGTTTATTCGAGTTTTTTCCAGTTTGATTCCAGTTTATTCCCAGTTTGTTTCCAGTTTATTCCTAGTTTGTTTCCAGTTTATTCCCAGTTTGTTTCCAGTTTGTTTCCAGTTTGTCCGTAATTTGTTTCCAGTTTTTTTCCAGTTTGTTTCCAGTTTATTCTCAGTATGTTTCCAGTTTATTCCCAGTTTATGTCTAGTTTGTTTCCAGTCTATTCCCAGTTTATGTCTAGTTTGTTTCCAGTTTATTCCCAGTTTATGTCTAGTTTGTTTCCAGTTTGTTACCAGTTTATTCCCAGTTTGTTTCCAGTTTATTCCCAGTTTTTTTCCAGTTTGTTTCCAGTTTGTCCTCAATTTGTTTCCAGTTTGTTTCCAGTTTATTCGTAGTTTGTTTCCAGTTTATTCGAGTTTTTTCCAGTTCATTCCCAGTTTGTTTCCAGTTTGTTTCCAGTTTATTCCCAGTTTGTTTCCAGTTTATTTCCAGTTTGTCCTCAATTTGTTTCCAGTTTGTTTCCAGTTTATTCGAGTTTTTTGCAGTTCATTCCCAGTTTGTTTCCAGTTTTTTCCCAGTTTTTTTCCAGTTTATTCGAGTTTTTTCCAGTTTGATTCCAGTTTATTGCCAGTTTGTTTCCAGTTTATTCCCAGTTTGTTTCCAGTTTTTTCCCAGTTTTTTTTCCAGTTTATTCGAGTTTTTTCCAGTTTGATTCCAGTTTATTCCCAGTTTGTTTCCAGTTTATTCCCAGTTCGTTTCCAGTTTGTTTCCAGTTTGTCCTCAATTTGTTTCCATTTTGTTTCCCATTTATTCGCAGTTTGTTTCCAGTTTATTCGAGTTTTTTTTCCATTTTTTTCCAGTTTTTTTTCCAGTTTGTTTCCAGTTTATTCCCAGTTTGTTTCCAGTTTATTCCCAGTTTGTTTCCAGTTTGTTTCCAGTTTGTCCTCAATTTGTTTCCAGTTTGTTTCCAGTTTATTCGAGTTTTTTCCAGTTCATTCCCAGTTTGTTTCCAGTTTATTCCCAGTTTGTTTCCAGTTTGTTTCCAGTTTATTCGCAGTTTGTTTCCAGTTTATTCGTGTTTTTTCCAGTTCATTCCCAGTTTGTTTCCAGTTTGTTTCCAGTTTATTCCCAGTTTGTTTCCAGTTTTTCCCCAGTTTTTTTTCCAGTTTATTCGAGTTTTTTCCAGTTTGATTCCAGTTTATTCCCAGTTTGTTTCCAGTTTATTCCCAGTTTGTTTCCAGTTTGTCCTCAATTTGTTTCCAGTTTGTTTCCAGTTTTTTCGAGTTTTTTCCATTTTTTTCCAGTTTTTTTTCCAGTTTGTTTCCAGTTTATTCCCAGTTTGTTTCCAGTTTATTCCCAGTTTGTTTCCAGTTTGTCCTCAATTTGTTTCCAGTTTGTTTCCAGTTTATTCGAGTTTTTTCCAGTTCATTCCCAGTTTCTTTCCAGTTTACTCCCAGTTTGTTTCCAGTTTGTCCGTAATTTGTTTCCAGTTTTTTTCCAGTTTGTTTCCAGTTTATTCTCAGTATGTTTCCAGTTTATTCCCAGTTTATGTCTAGTTTGTTTCCAGTCTATTCCCAGTTTATGTCTAGTTTGTTTCCAGTTTATTCCCAGTTTATGTCTAGTTTGTTTCCAGTTTGTTACCAGTTTATTCCCAGTTTGTTTCCAGTTTATTCCCAGTTTTTTTCCAGTTTGTTTCCAGTTTGTCCTCAATTTGTTTCCAGTTTGTTTCCAGTTTATTCGTAGTTTGTTTCCAGTTTTTTCGAGTTTTTTCCTGTTCATTCCCAGTTTGTTTCCAGTTTATTCCCAGTTTGTTTCCAGTTTATTCCCAGTTTGTTTCCGGTTTTTTCCCAGTTTTTTTCCAGTTTGTTTCCAGTTTATTCGCAGTTTGTTTCCAGTTTATTCGAGTTTTTTCCAGTTTATTCCCAGTTTGTTTCCAGTTTATTCCCAGTTTTTTTCCAGTTTGTTTCCAGTTTGTCCTCAATTTGTTTCCAGTTTGTTTCCAGTTTATTCGTAGTTTGTTTCCAGTTTTTTCGAGTTTTTTCCTGTTCATTCCCAGTTTGTTTCCAGTTTGTTTCCAGTTTATTCCCAGTTTGTTTCCAGTTTATTCCCAGTTAATTTCCAGTTTTTCCCCAGTTTTTTTTCCAGTTTATTCGAGTTTTTTCCAGTTTGATTCCAGTTTATTCCCAGTTTGTTTCCAGTTTATTCCCAGTTTGTTTCCAGTTTGTCCTCAATTTGTTTCCAGTTTGTTTCCAGTTTCTTCGAGTTTTTTCCATTTTTTTCCAGTTTTTTTTCCAGTTTGTTTCCAGTTTATTCCCAGTTTGTTTCCAGTTTGTCCTCAATTTGTTTCCAGTTTGTTTCCAGTTTATTCGAGTTTTTTCCAGTTCATTCCCAGTTTCTTTCCAGTTTATTCCCAGTTTGTTTCCAGTTTGTCCGTAATTTGTTTCCAGTTTTTTTCCAGTTTGTTTCCAGTTTATTCTCAGTATGTTTCCAGTTTATTCCCAGTTTATGTCTAGTTTGTTTCCAGTCTATTCCCAGTTTATGTCTAGTTTGTTTCCAGTTTATTCCCAGTTTGTCTAGTTTGTTTCCAGTTTGTTACCAGTTTATTCCCAGTTTGTTTCCAGTTTATTCCCAGTTTTTTTCCAGTTTGTTTCCAGTTTTTCCTCAATTTGTTTCCAGTTTGTTTCCAGTTTATTCGTAGTTTGTTTCCAGTTTTTTCGAGTTTTTTCCTGTTCATTCCCAGTTTGTTTCCAGTTTGTTTCCAGTTTATTCCCAGTTTGTTTCCAGTTTATTTCCAGTTTGTTTCCAGTTTTTTCCCAGTTTTTTTTCCAGTTTATTCGAGTTTTTTCCAGTTTGATTCCAGTTTATTCCCAGTTTGTTTCCAGTTTATTCCCAGTTTGTTTCCAGTTTGTTTCCAGTTTATTCTCAGTTTGTTTCCAGTTTATTCCCAGTTTGTTTCCAGTTTGTCCTCAATTTGTTTCCAGTTTGTTTCCAGTTTTTTCGAGTTTTTTCCTGTTCATTCCCAGTTTGTTTCCAGTTTGTTTCCAGTTTATTCCCAGTTTGTTTCCAGTTTATTCCCAGTTAATTTCCAGTTTTTCCCCAGTTTTTTTTCCAGTTTATTCGAGTTTTTTCCAGTTTGATTCCAGTTTATTCCCAGTTTGTTTCCAGTTTATTCCCAGTTTGTTTCCAGTTTGTCCTCAATTTGTTTCCAGTTTGTTTCCAGTTTCTTCGAGTTTTTTCCATTTTTTTCCAGTTTTTTTTCCAGTTTGTTTCCAGTTTATTCCCAGTTTGTTTCCAGTTTGTCCTCAATTTGTTTCCAGTTTGTTTCCAGTTTATTCGAGTTTTTTCCAGTTCATTCCCAGTTTCTTTCCAGTTTATTCCCAGTTTGTTTCCAGTTTGTCCGTAATTTGTTTCCAGTTTTTTTCCAGTTTGTTTCCAGTTTATTCTCAGTATGTTTCCAGTTTATTCCCAGTTTATGTCTAGTTTGTTTCCAGTCTATTCCCAGTTTATGTCTAGTTTGTTTCCAGTTTATTCCCAGTTTGTCTAGTTTGTTTCCAGTTTGTTACCAGTTTATTCCCAGTTTGTTTCCAGTTTATTCCCAGTTTTTTTCCAGTTTGTTTCCAGTTTTTCCTCAATTTGTTTCCAGTTTGTTTCCAGTTTATTCGTAGTTTGTTTCCAGTTTTTTCGAGTTTTTTCCTGTTCATTCCCAGTTTGTTTCCAGTTTGTTTCCAGTTTATTCCCAGTTTGTTTCCAGTTTATTTCCAGTTTGTTTCCAGTTTTTTCCCAGTTTTTTTTCCAGTTTATTCGAGTTTTTTCCAGTTTGATTCCAGTTTATTCCCAGTTTGTTTCCAGTTTATTCCCAGTTTGTTTCCAGTTTGTTTCCAGTTTATTCTCAGTTTGTTTCCAGTTTATTCCCAGTTTGTTTCCAGTTTGTCCTCAATTTGTTTCCAGTTTGTTTCCAGTTTATTCGAGTTTTTTCCAGTTCATTCCCAGTTTGTTTCCAGTTTATTCCCAGTTTGTTTCCAGTTTGTTTCCAGTTTATTCGCAGTTTGTTTCCAGTTTATTCGAGTTTTTTCCAGTTCATTCCCAGTTTGTTTCCAGTTTGTTTCCAGTTTATTCCCAGTTTGTTTCCAGTTTTTCCCCAGTTTTTTTTTCCAGTTTATTCGAGTTTTTTCCAGTTTGATTCCAGTTTATTCCCAGTTTGTTTCCAGTTTATTCCCAGTTTGTTTCCAGTTTGTCCTCAATTTGTTTCCAGTTTGTTTCCAGTTTTTTCGAGTTTTTTCCATTTTTTTCCAGTTTTTTTTCCAGTTTGTTTCCAGTTTATTCCCAGTTTGTTTCCAGTTTGTTTCCAGTTTGTTTCCAGTTTGTCCTCAATTTGTTTCCAGTTTGTTTCCCATTTATTCGCAGTTTGTTTCCAGTTTATTCGAGTTTTTTCCATTTTTTTACAGTTTTGTTTCCAGTTTGTTTCCAGTTCATTCCCAGTTTGTTTCCAGTTTATTCCCAGTTTGTTTCCAGTTTGTCCGTAATTTGTTTCCAGTTTTTTTCCAGT
Source organism: Telmatherina bonti (assembly GCF_933228915.1). Taxonomy (NCBI): domain Eukaryota; kingdom Metazoa; phylum Chordata; class Actinopteri; order Atheriniformes; family Telmatherinidae; genus Telmatherina; species Telmatherina bonti. The sequence goes on along the minus strand of NC_136623.1, from coordinate 1,558,379 downwards.
TTGTTTCCAGTTTATTCTCAGTATGTTTCCAGTTTATTCCCAGTTTATGTCTAGTTTGTTTCCAGTCTATTCCCAGTTTATGTCTAGTTTGTTTCCAGTTTATTCCCAGTTTATGTCTAGTTTGTTTCCAGTTTGTTACCAGTTTATTCCCAGTTTGTTTCCAGTTTATTCCCAGTTTTTTTCCAGTTTGTTTCCAGTTTGTCCTCAATTTGTTTCCAGTTTGTTTCCAGTTTATTCGTAGTTTGTTTCCAGTTTATTCGAGTTTTTTCCAGTTCATTCCCAGTTTATTCGTAGTTTGTTTCCAGTTTATTCGAGTTTTTTCCAGTTCATTCCCAGTTTGTTTCCAGTTTGTTTCCAGTTTATTCCCAGTTTGTTTCCAGTTTATTCCCAGTTTGTTTCCAGTTTTTTCCCAGTTTTTTTCCAGTTTATTCGAGTTTTTTCCAGTTTGATTCCAGTTTATTCCCAGTTTGTTTCCAGTTTATTCCCAGTTTGTTTCCAGTTTGTTTCCAGTTTATTCGCAGTTTGTTTCCAGTTTATTCGAGTTTTTTCCAGTTCATTCCCAGTTTGTTTCCAGTTTGTTTCCAGTTTATTCGAGTTTTTTCCAGTTCATTCCCAGTTTGTTTGCAGTTTGTTTCCAGTTTATTCCCAGTTTGTTTCCAGTTTATTCCCAGTTTGTTTCCAGTTTTTTCCCAGTTTTTTTCCAGTTTATTCGAGTTTTTTCCAGTTTGATTCCAGTTTATTCCCAGTTTGTTTCCAGTTTATTCCCAGTTTGTTTCCAGTTTATTCCCAGTTTGTTTCCAGTTTGTTTCCAGTTTGTCCGTAATTTGTTTCCAGTTTTTTTCCAGTTTGTTTCCAGTTTATTCTCAGTATGTTTCCAGTTTATTCCCAGTTTATGTCTAGTTTGTTTCCAGTCTATTCCCAGTTTATGTCTAGTTTGTTTCCAGTTTATTCCCAGTTTATGTCTAGTTTGTTTCCAGTTTGTTACCAGTTTATTCCCAGTTTGTTTCCAGTTTATTCCCAGTTTTTTTCCCAGTTTGTTTCCAGTTTGTCCTCAATTTGTTTCCAGTTTGTTTTCAGTTTATTCGTAGTTTGTTTCCAGTTTATTCGAGTTTTTTCCAGTTCATTCCCAGTTTGTTTCCAGTTTGTTTCCAGTTTATTCCCAGTTTGTTTCCAGTTTATTCCCAGTTTGTTTCCAGTTTTTTCCCAGTTTTTTTTCCAGTTTATTCGAGTTTTTTCCAGTTTGATTCCAGTTTATTCCCAGTTTGTTTCCAGTTTATTCCCAGTTTGTTTCCAGTTTGTTTCCAGTTTGTCCTCAATTTGTTTCCAGTTTGTTTCCAGTTTATTCGAGTTTTTTCCAGTTCATTCCCAGTTTGTTTCCAGTTTTTTCCCAGTTTTTTTCCAGTTTATTCGAGTTTTTTCCAGTTTGATTCCAGTTTATTCCCAGTTTGTTTCCAGTTTATTCCCAGTTTGTTTCCAGTTTTTTCCCAGTTTTTTTTCCAGTTTATTCGAGTTTTTTCCAGTTTGATTCCAGTTTATTCCCAGTTTGTTTCCAGTTTATTCCCAGTTTGTTTCCAGTTTGTTTCCAGTTTGTCCTCAATTTGTTTCCATTTTGTTTCCCATTTATTCGCAGTTTGTTTCCAGTTTATTCCCAGTTTATGTCTAGTTTGTTTCCAGTCTATTCCCAGTTTATGTCTAGTTTGTTTCCAGTTTATTCCCAGTTTATGTCTAGTTTGTTTCCAGTTTGTTACCAGTTTATTCCCAGTTTGTTTCCAGTTTATTCCCAGTTTTTTTCCCAGTTTGTTTCCAGTTTGTCCTCAATTTGTTTCCAGTTTGTTTCCAGTTTATTCGTAGTTTGTTTCCAGTTTATTCGAGTTTTTTCCAGTTCATTCCCAGTTTGTTTCCAGTTTGTTTCCAGTTTATTCCCAGTTTGTTTCCAGTTTATTCCCAGTTTGTTTCCAGTTTTTTCCCAGTTTTTTTTCCAGTTTATTCGAGTTTTTTCCAGTTTGATTCCAGTTTATTCCCAGTTTGTTTCCAGTTTATTCCCAGTTTGTTTCCAGTTTGTTTCCAGTTTGTCCTCAATTTGTTTCCAGTTTGTTTCCAGTTTATTCGAGTTTTTTCCAGTTCATTCCCAGTTTGTTTCCAGTTTTTTCCCAGTTTTTTTCCAGTTTATTCGAGTTTTTTCCAGTTTGATTCCAGTTTATTCCCAGTTTGTTTCCAGTTTATTCCCAGTTTGTTTCCAGTTTTTTCCCAGTTTTTTTTCCAGTTTATTCGAGTTTTTTCCAGTTTGATTCCAGTTTATTCCCAGTTTGTTTCCAGTTTATTCCCAGTTTGTTTCCAGTTTGTTTCCAGTTTGTCCTCAATTTGTTTCCATTTTGTTTCCCATTTATTCGCAGTTTGTTTCCAGTTTATTCGAGTTTTTTTCCATTTTTTTACAGTTTTTTTTCCTGTTTGTTTCCAGTTTATTCCCAGTTTGTTTCCAGTTTATTCCCAGTTTGTTTCCAGTTTGTTTCCAGTTTGTCCTCAATTTGTTTCCAGTTTGTTTCCAGTTTATTCGAGTTTTTTCCAGTTCATTCCCAGTTTGTTTCCAGTTTATTCCCAGTTTGTTTCCAGTTTATTCGCAGTTTGTTTCCAGTTTATTCGAGTTTTTTCCAGTTCATTCCCAGTTTGTTTCCAGTTTGATTCCAGTTTATTCCCAGTTTGTTTCCAGTTTATTCCCAGTTTGTTTCCAGTTTGTCCTCAATTTGTTTCCAGTTTGTTTCCAGTTTCTTCGAGTTTTTTCCATTTTTTTCCAGTTTTTTTTCCAGTTTGTTTCCAGTTTATTCCCAGTTTGTTTCCAGTTTATTCCCAGTTTGTTTCCAGTTTGTCCTCAATTTGTTTCCAGTTTGTTTCCAGTTTATTCGAGTTTTTTCCAGTTCATTCCCAGTTTCTTTCCAGTTTACTTCCAGTTTGTTTCCAGTTTGTCCGTAATTTGTTTCCAGTTTTTTTCCAGTTTGTTTCCAGTTTATTCTCAGTATGTTTCCAGTTTATTCCCAGTTTATGTCTAGTTTGTTTCCAGTCTATTCCCAGTTTATGTCTAGTTTGTTTCCAGTTTGTTACCAGTTTATTCCCAGTTTGTTTCCAGTTTATTCCCAGTTTTTTTCCAGTTTGTTTCCAGTTTGTCCTCAATTTGTTTCCAGTTTGTTTCCAGTTTATTCGTAGTTTGTTTCCAGTTTTTTCGAGTTTTTTCCTGTTCATTCCCAGTTTGTTTCCAGTTTATTCCCAGTTTTTTTCCAGTTTGTTTCCAGTTTATTCGCAGTTTGTTTCCAGTTTATTCGAGTTTTTTCCAGTTCATTCCCAGTTTGTTTCCAGTTTGTTTCCAATTTATTCCCAGTTAATTTCCAGTTTTTCCCCAGTTTTTTTTTCCAGTTTATTCGAGTTTTTTCCAGTTTGATTCCAGTTTATTCCCAGTTTGTTTCCAGTTTATTCCCAGTTTGTTTCCAGTTTGTCCTCAATTTGTTTCCAGTTTGTTTCCAGTTTTTTCGAGTTTTTTCCATTTTTTTCCAGTTTTTTTTCCAGTTTGTTTCCAGTTTATTCCCAGTTTGTTTCCAGTTTGTCCTCAATTTGTTTCCAGTTTGTTTCCAGTTTATTCGAGTTTTTTCCAGTTCATTCCCAGTTTCTTTCCAGTTTATTCCCAGTTTGTTTCCAGTTTGTCCGTAATTTGTTTCCAGTTTTTTTCCAGTTTGTTTCCAGTTTATTCTGAGTATGTTTCCAGTTTATTCCCAGTTTATGTCTAGTTTGTTTCCAGTCTATTCCCAGTTTATGTCTAGTTTGTTTCCAGTTTATTCCCAGTTTATGTCTAGTTTGTTTCCAGTTTGTTACCAGTTTATTCCCAGTTTGTTTCCAGTTTATTCCCAGTTTTTTTCCAGTTTGTTTCCAGTTTGTCCTCAATTTGTTTCCAGTTTGTTTCCAGTTTATTCGTAGTTTGTTTCCAGTTTTTTCGAGTTTTTTCCTGTTCATTCCCAGTTTGTTTCCAGTTTGTTTCCAGTTTATTCCCAGTTTGTTTCCAGTTTATTCCCAGTTAATTTCCAGTTTTTCCCCAGTTTTTTTTTCCAGTTTATTCAAGTTTTTTCCAGTTTGATTCCAGTTTATTCCCAGTTTGTTTCCAGTTTGTCCTCAATTTGTTTCCAGTTTGTTTCCAGTTTTTTCGAGTTTTTTCCATTTTTTTCCAGTTTTTTTCCAGTTCTTTTCCAGTTTATTCCCAGTTTGTTTCCAGTTTGTCCTCAATTTGTTTCCAGTTTGTTTCCAGTTTATTCGAGTTTTTTCCAGTTCATTCCCAGTTTCTTTCCAGTTTATTCCCAGTTTGTTTCCAGTTTGTCCGTAATTTGTTTCCAGTTTTTTTCCAGTTTGTTTCCAGTTTATTCTCAGTATGTTTCCAGTTTATTCCCAGTTTATGTCTAGTTTGTTTCCAGTCTATTCCCAGTTTATGTCTAGTTTGTTTCCAGTTTATTCCCAGTTTATGTCTAGTTTGTTTCCAGTTTGTTACCAGTTTATTCCCAGTTTGTTTCCAGTTTATTCCCAGTTTTTTTCCAGTTTGTTTCCAGTTTGTCCTCAATTTGTTTCCAGTTTGTTTCCAGTTTATTCGTAGTTTGTTTCCAGTTTATTCGAGTTTTTTCCTGTTCATTCCCAGTTTGTTTCCAGTTTGTTTCCAGTTTATTCCCAGTTTGTTTCCAGTTTATTCCCAGTTTGTTTCCAGTTTTTTCCCAGTTTTTTTCCAGTTTATTCGAGTTTTTTCCAGTTTGATTCCAGTTTATTCCCAGTTTGTTTCCAGTTTTTTCCCAGTTTTTTTCCAGTTTATTCGAGTTTTTTCCAGTTTGATTCCAGTTTATTCCCAGTTTGTTTCCAGTTTATTCCCAGTTTGTTTCCAGTTTGTTTCCAGTTTGTCCTCAATTTGTTTCCATTTTGTTTCCCATTTATTCGCAGTTTGTTTCCAGTTTATTCCCAGTTTGTTTCCAGTTTATTCCCAGTTTGTTTCCAGTTTGTCCTCAATTTGTTTCCAGTTTGTTTCCAGTTTATTTGAGTTTTTTCCAGTTCATTCCCAGTTTGTTTCCAGTTTATTCCCAGTTTGTTTCCAGTTTGTTTCCAGTTTGTTTCCAGTTTATTCGCAGTTTGTTTCCAGTTTATTCGAGTTTTTTCCAGTTCATTCCCAGTTTGTTTCCAGTTTGTTTCCAGTTTATTCGAGTTTTTTCCAGTTCATTCCCAGTTTGTTTGCAGTTTGTTTCCAGTTTATTCCCAGTTTGTTTCCAGTTTGTTTCCAGTTTGTCCGTAATTTGTTTCCAGTTTTTTTCCAGTTTGTTTCCAGTTTATTCTCAGTATGTTTCCAGTTTATTCCCAGTTTATGTCTAGTTTGTTTCCAGTCTATTCCCAGTTTATGTCTAGTTTGTTTCCAGTTTATTCCCAGTTTATGTCTAGTTTGTTTCCAGTTTGTTACCAGTTTATTCCCAGTTTGTTTCCAGTTTATTCCCAGTTTTTTTCCAGTTTGTTTCCAGTTTGTCCTCAATTTGTTTCCAGTTTGTTTCCAGTTTATTCGTAGTTTGTTTCCAGTTTATTCGAGTTTTTTCCAGTTCATTCCCAGTTTGTTTCCAGTTTATTCCCAGTTTGTTTCCAGTTTATTCCCAGTTTGTTTCCAGTTTTTTCCCAGTTTTTTTTCCAGTTTATTCGAGTTTTTTCCAGTTTGATTCCAGTTTATTCCCAGTTTGTTTCCAGTTTATTCCCAGTTTGTTTCCAGTTTGTTTCCAGTTTGTCCTCAATTTGTTTCCAGTTTGTTTCCAGTTTATTCGAGTTTTTTCCAGTTCATTCCCAGTTTGTTTCCAGTTTTTTCCCAGTTTTTTTCCAGTTTATTCGAGTTTTTTCCAGTTTGATTCCAGTTTATTCCCAGTTTGTTTCCAGTTTATTCCCAGTTTGTTTCCAGTTTTTTCCCAGTTTTTTTTCCAGTTTATTCGAGTTTTTTCCAGTTTGATTCCAGTTTATTCCCAGTTTGTTTCCAGTTTATTCCCAGTTTGTTTCCAGTTTGTTTCCAGTTTGTCCTCAATTTGTTTCCATTTTGTTTCCCATTTATTCGCAGTTTGTTTCCAGTTTATTCGAGTTTTTTTCCATTTTTTTACAGTTTTTTTTCCTGTTTGTTTCCAGTTTATTCCCAGTTTATTTCCAGTTTATTCCCAGTTTGTTTCCAGTTTGTTTCCAGTTTGTCCTCAATTTGTTTCCAGTTTGTTTCCAGTTTATTCGAGTTTTTTCCAGTTCATTCCCAGTTTGTTTCCAGTTTATTCCCAGTTTGTTTCCAGTTTGTTTCCAGTTTATTCGCAGTTTGTTTCCAGTTTATTCGAGTTTTTTCCAGTTCATTCCCAGTTTGTTTCCAGTTTGATTCCAGTTTATTCCCAGTTTGTTTCCAGTTTATTCCCAGTTTGTTTCCAGTTTGTCCTCAATTTGTTTCCAGTTTGTTTCCAGTTTTTTCGAGTTTTTTCCATTTTTTTCCAGTTTTTTTTCCAGTTTGTTTCCAGTTTATTCCCAGTTTGTTTCCAGTTTATTCCCAGTTTGTTTCCAGTTTGTCCTCAATTTGTTTCCAGTTTGTTTCCAGTTTATTCGAGTTTTTTCCAGTTCATTCCCAGTTTCTTTCCAGTTTACTCCCAGTTTGTTTCCAGTTTATTCCCAGTTTGTTTCCAGTTTATTCCCAGTTTGTTTCCAGTTTTTTCCCAGTTTTTTTCCAGTTTGTTTCCAGTTTATTCCCAGTTTGTTTCCAGTTTATTCGAGTTTTTTCCAGTTCATTCCCAGTTTGTTTCCAGTTTGTTTCCAGTTTATTCCCAGTTAATTTCCAGTTTTTCCCCAGTTTTTTTTTCCAGTTTATTCGAGTTTTTTCCAGTTTGATTCCAGTTTATTCCCAGTTTGTTTCCAGTTTATTCCCAGTTTGTTTCCAGTTTGTCCTCAATTTGTTTCCAGTTTGTTTCCAGTTTTTTCGAGTTTTTTCCATTTTTTTCCAGTTTTTTTTCCAGTTTGTTTCCAGTTTATTCCCAGTTTGTTTCCAGTTTGTCCTCAATTTGTTTCCAGTTTGTTTCCAGTTTATTCGAGTTTTTTCCAGTTCATTCCCAGTTTCTTTCCAGTTTATTCCCAGTTTGTTTCCAGTTTGTCCGTAATTTGTTTCCAGTTTTTTTCCAGTTTGTTTCCAGTTTATTCTCAGTATGTTTCCAGTTTATTCCCAGTTTATGTCTAGTTTGTTTCCAGTCTATTCCCAGTTTATGTCTAGTTTGTTTCCAGTTTATTCCCAGTTTTTTTCCAGTTTGTTTCCAGTTTGTCCTCAATTTGTTTCCAGTTTGTTTCCAGTTTATTCGTAGTTTGTTTCCAGTTTTTTCGAGTTTTTTCCTGTTCATTCCCAGTTTGTTTCCAGTTTGTTTCCAGTTTATTCCCAGTTTGTTTCCAGTTTATTCCCAGTTAATTTCCAGTTTTTCCCCAGTTTTTTTTTCCAGTTTATTCAAGTTTTTTCCAGTTTGATTCCAGTTTATTCCCAGTTTGTTTCCAGTTTGTCCTCAATTTGTTTCCAGTTTGTTTCCAGTTTATTCGAGTTTTTTCCATTTTTTTCCAGTTTTTTTTCCAGTTTGTTTCCAGTTTATTCCCAGTTTGTTTCCAGTTTGTCCTCAATTTGTTTCCAGTTTGTTTCCAGTTTATTCGAGTTTTTTTCCAGTTCATTCCCAGTTTCTTTCCAGTTTATTCCCAGTTTGTTTCCAGTTTGTCCGTAATTTGTTTCCAGTTTTTTTCCAGTTTGTTTCCAGTTTATTCTCAGTATGTTTCCAGTTTATTCCCAGTTTATGTCTAGTTTGTTTCCAGTCTATTCCCAGTTTATGTCTAGTTTGTTTCCAGTTTATTCCCAGTTTTTTTCCAGTTTGTTTCCAGTTTGTCCTCAATTTGTTTCCAGTTTGTTTCCAGTTTATTCGTAGTTTGTTTCCAGTTTTTTCGAGTTTTTTCCTGTTCATTCCCAGTTTGTTTCCAGTTTGTTTCCAGTTTATTCCCAGTTTGTTTCCAGTTTATTCCCAGTTAATTTCCAGTTTTTCCCCAGTTTTTTTTTCCAGTTTATTCAAGTTTTTTCCAGTTTGATTCCAGTTTATTCCCAGTTTGTTTCCAGTTTGTCCTCAATTTGTTTCCAGTTTGTTTCCAGTTTTTTCGAGTTTTTTCCATTTTTTTCCAGTTTTTTTTCCAGTTTGTTTCCAGTTTATTCCCAGTTTGTTTCCAGTTTGTCCTCAATTTGTTTCCAGTTTGTTTCCAGTTTATTCGAGTTTTTTCCAGTTCATTCCCAGTTTCTTTCCAGTTTATTCCCAGTTTGTTTCCAGTTTGTCCGTAATTTGTTTCCAGTTTTTTTCCAGTTTGTTTCCAGTTTATTCTCAGTATGTTTCCAGTTTATTCCCAGTTTATTCCCAGTTTGTTTCCAGTTTATTCCCAGTTTTTTTCCAGTTTGTTTCCAGTTTGTCCTCAATTTGTTTCCAGTTTGTTTCCAGTTTATTCGTAGTTTGTTTCCAGTTTTTTCGAGTTTTTTCCTGTTCATTCCCAGTTTGTTTCCAGTTTGTTTCCAGTTTATTCCCAGTTTGTTTCCAGTTTATTCCCAGTTTATTTCCAGTTTTTTCCCAGTTTTTTTTCCAGTTTATTCGAGTTTTTTCCAGTTTGATTCCAGTTTATTCCCAGTTTGTTTCCAGTTTTTTCCCAGTTTTTTTCCAGTTTATTCGAGTTTTTTCCAGTTTGATTCCAGTTTATTCCCAGTTTGTTTCCAGTTTATTCCCAGTTTGTTTCCAGTTTGTTTCCAGTTTGTCCTCAATTTGTTTCCATTTTGTTTCCCATTTATTCGCAGTTTGTTTCCAGTTTATTCGAGTTTTTTCCATTTTTTTTTACAGTTTTTTTTTCCAGTTTGTTTCCAGTTTATTCCCAGTTTGTTTCCAGTTTATTCCCAGTTTGTTTCCAGTTTGTCCTCAATTTGTTTCCAGTTTGTTTCCAGTTTATTTGAGTTTTTTCCAGTTCATTCCCAGTTTGTTTCCAGTTTATTCCCAGTTTGTTTCCAGTTTGTTTCCAGTTTATTCCCAGTTTGTTTCCAGTTTATTCCCAGTTTGTTTCCAGTTTGTCCTCAATTTGTTTCCAGTTTGTTTCCAGTCTATTCGAGTTTTTTCCAGTTCATTCCCAGTTTGTTTCCAGTTTATTCCCAGTTTGTTTCCAGTTTGTCCGTAATTTGTTTCCAGTTTTTTTCCAGTTGGTTTCCAGTTTATTCTCAGTATGTTTCCAGTTTATTCCCAGTTTATGTCTAGTTTGTTTCCAGTCTATTCCCAGTTTATGTCTAGTTTGTTTCCAGTTTATTCCCAGTTTATGTCTAGTTTGTTTCCAGTTTGTTACCAGTTTATTCCCAGTTTGTTTCCAGTTTATTCCCAGTTTTTTTCCAGTTTGTTTCCAGTTTGTCCTCAATTTGTTTCCAGTTTGTTTCCAGTTTATTCGTAGTTTGTTTCCAGTTTTTTCGAGTTTTTTCCAGTTCATTCCCAGTTTGTTTCCAGTTTGTTTCCAGTTTATTCCCAGTTTGTTTCCAGTTTATTCCCAGTTTGTTTCCAGTTTTTTCCCAGTTTTTTTCCAGTTTATTCGAGTTTTTTCCAGTTTGATTCCAGTTTATTCCCAGTGTGTTTCCAGTTTATTCCCAGTTTGTTTCCAGTTTTTTCCCAGTTTTTTTCCAGTTTATTCGAGTTTTTTCCAGTTTGATTCCAGTTTATTCCCAGTTTGTTTCCAGTTTATTCCCAGTTTGTTTCCAGTTTGTTTCCAGTTTGTCCTCAATTTGTTTCCATTTTGTTTCCCATTTATTCGCAGTTTGTTTCCAGTTTATTCGAGTTTTTTTCCATTTTTTTCCAGTTTATTTTCCAGTTTGTTTCCAGTTCATTCCCAGTTTGTTTCCAGTTTATTCCCAGTTTGTTTCCAGTTTGTTTCCAGTTTATTCGCAGTTTGTTTCCAGTTTATTCGAGTTTTTTCCAGTTCATTCCCAGTTTGTTTCCAGTTTGTTTCCAGTTTATTCCCAGTTTGTTTCCAGTTTTCCCCCAGTTTTTTTTTTCCAGTTTATTCGAGTTTTTTCCAGTTTGATTCCAGTTTATTCCCAGTTTGTTTCCAGTTTATTCCCAGTTTGTTTCCAGTTTGTCCTCAATTTGTTTCCAGTTTGTTTCCAGTTTTTTCGAGTTTTTTCCATTTTTTTCCAGTTTTTTTTCCAGTTTGTTTCCAGTTTATTCCCAGTTTGTTTCCAGTTTATTCCCAGTTTGTTTCCAGTTTGTCCTAAATTTGTTTCCAGTTTGTTTCCAGTTTATTCGAGTTTTTTCCAGTTCATTCCCAGTTTCTTTCCAGTTTATTCCCAGTTTGTTTCCAGTTTGTCCGTAATTTGTTTCCAGTTTTTTTCCAGTTTGTTTCCAGTTTATTCTCAGTATGTTTCCAGTTTATTCCCAGTTTATGTCTAGTTTGTTTCCAGTCTATTCCCAGTTTATGTCTAGTTTGTTTCCAGTTTATTCCCAGTTTATGTCTAGTTTGTTTCCAGTTTGTTACCAGTTTATTCCCAGTTTGTTTCCAGTTTATTCCCAGTTTTTTTCCAGTTTGTTTCCAGTTTGTCCTCAATTTGTTTCCAGTTTGTTTCCAGTTTATTCGTAGTTTGTTTCCAGTTTTTTCGAGTTTTTTCCTGTTCATTCCCAGTTTGTTTCCAGTTTGTTTCCAGTTTATTCCCAGTTTGTTTCCAGTTTTTTCCCAGTTTTTTTCCAGTTTATTCGAGTTTTTTCCAGTTTGATTCCAGTTTATTCCCAGTTTGTTTCCAGTTTTTTCCCAGTTTTTTTCCAGTTTATTCGAGTTTTTTCCAGTTTGATTCCAGTTTATTCCCAGTTTGTTTCCAGTTTATTCCCAGTTTGTTTCCAGTTTGTTTCCAGTTTGTCCTCAATTTGTTTCCATTTTGTTTCCCATTTATTCGCAGTTTGTTTCCAGTTTATTCAAGTTTTTTCCATTTTTTTTTACAGTTTTTTTTCCAGTTTGTTTCCAGTTTATTCCCAGTTTGTTTCCAGTTTATTCCCAGTTTGTTTCCAGTTTGTCCTCAATTTGTTTCCAGTTTGTTTCCAGTTTATTTGAGTTTTTTCCAGTTCATTCCCAGTTTGTTTCCAGTTTATTCCCAGTTTGTTTCCAGTTTGTTTCCAGTTTGTTTCCAGTTTATTCGCAGTTTGTTTCCAGTTTATTCGAGTTTTTTCCAGTTCATTCCCAGTTTGTTTCCAGTTTGTTTCCAGTTTATTCGAGTTTTTTCCAGTTCATTCCCAGTTTGTTTGCAGTTTGTTTCCAGTTTATTCCCAGTTTGTTTCCAGTTTATTCCCAGTTTGTTTCCAGTTTTTTCCCAGTTTTTTTCCAGTTTATTCGAGTTTTTTCCAGTTTGATTCCAGTTTATTCCCAGTTTGTTTCCAGTTTATTCCCAGTTTGTTTCCAGTTTATTCCCAGTTTGTTTCCAGTTTGTTTCCAGTTTGTCCGTAATTTGTTTCCAGTTTTTTTCCAGTTTGTTTCCAGTTTATTCTCAGTATGTTTCCAGTTTATTCCCAGTTTATGTCTAGTTTGTTTCCAGTCTATTCCCAGTTTATGTCTAGTTTGTTTCCAGTTTATTCCCAGTTTATGTCTAGTTTGTTTCCAGTTTGTTACCAGTTTATTCCCAGTTTGTTTCCAGTTTATTCCCAGTTTTTTTCCAGTTTGTTTCCAGTTTGTCCTCAATTTGTTTCCAGTTTGTTTCCAGTTTATTCGTAGTTTGTTTCCAGTTTATTCGAGTTTTTTCCAGTTCATTCCCAGTTTGTTTCCAGTTTATTCCCAGTTTGTTTCCAGTTTATTCCCAGTTTGTTTCCAGTTTTTTCCCAGTTTTTTTTCCAGTTTATTCGAGTTTTTTCCAGTTTGATTCCAGTTTATTCCCAGTTTGTTTCCAGTTTATTCCCAGTTTGTTTCCAGTTTGTTTCCAGTTTGTCCTCAATTTGTTTCCAGTTTGTTTCCAGTTTATTCGAGTTTTTTCCAGTTCATTCCCAGTTTGTTTCCAGTTTTTTCCCAGTTTTTTTCCAGTTTATTCGAGTTTTTTCCAGTTTGATTCCAGTTTATTCCCAGTTTGATTCCAGTTTATTCCCAGTTTGTTTCCAGTTTATTCCCAGTTTGTTTCCAGTTTGTTTCCAGTTTGTCCTCAATTTGTTTCCATTTTGTTTCCCATTTATTCGCAGTTTGTTTCCAGTTTATTCGAGTTTTTTTCCATTTTTTTACAGTTTTTTTTCCTGTTTGTTTCCAGTTTATTCCCAGTTTATTTCCAGTTTATTCCCAGTTTGTTTCCAGTTTGTTTCCAGTTTGTCCTCAATTTGTTTCCAGTTTGTTTCCAGTTTATTCGAGTTTTTTCCAGTTCATTCCCAGTTTGTTTCCAGTTTATTCCCAGTTTGTTTCCAGTTTGTTTCCAGTTTATTCGCAGTTTGTTTCCAGTTTATTCGAGTTTTTTCCAGTTCATTCCCAGTTTGTTTCCAGTTTGATTCCAGTTTATTCCCAGTTTGTTTCCAGTTTATTCCCAGTTTGTTTCCAGTTTGTCCTCAATTTGTTTCCAGTTTGTTTCCAGTTTTTTCGAGTTTTTTCCATTTTTTTCCAGTTTTTTTTCCAGTTTGTTTCCAGTTTATTCCCAGTTTGTTTCCAGTTTATTCCCAGTTTGTTTCCAGTTTGTCCTCAATTTGTTTCCAGTTTGTTTCCAGTTTATTCGAGTTTTTTCCAGTTCATTCCCAGTTTCTTTCCAGTTTACTCCCAGTTTGTTTCCAGTTTGTCCGTAATTTGTTTCCAGTTTTTTTCCAGTTTGTTTCCAGTTTATTCTCAGTATGTTTCCAGTTTATTCCCAGTTTATGTCTAGTTTGTTTCCAGTCTATTCCCAGTTTATGTCTAGTTTGTTTCCAGTTTATTCCCAGTTTATGTCTAGTTTGTTTCCAGTTTGTTACCAGTTTATTCCCAGTTTGTTTCCAGTTTATTCCCAGTTTTTTTCCAGTTTGTTTCCAGTTTGTCCTCAATTTGTTTCCAGTTTGTTTCCAGTTTATTCGTAGTTTGTTTCCAGTTTTTTCGAGTTTTTTCCTGTTCATTCCCAGTTTGTTTCCAGTTTATTCCCAGTTTGTTTCCAGTTTATTCCCAGTTTGTTTCCAGTTTTTTCCCAGTTTTTTTCCAGTTTGTTTCCAGTTTATTCGCAGTTTGTTTCCAGTTTATTCGAGTTTTTTCCAGTTCATTCCCAGTTTGTTTCCAGTTTGTTTCCAGTTTATTCCCAGTTAATTTCCAGTTTTTCCCCAGTTTTTTTTTCCAGTTTATTCGAGTTTTTTCCAGTTTGATTCCAGTTTATTCCCAGTTTGTTTCCAGTTTATTCCCAGTTTGTTTCCAGTTTGTCCTCAATTTGTTTCCAGTTTGTTTCCAGTTTTTTCGAGTTTTTTCCATTTTTTTCCAGTTTTTTTTCCAGTTTGTTTCCAGTTTATTCCCAGTTTGTTTCCAGTTTGTCCTCAATTTGTTTCCAGTTTGTTTCCAGTTTATTCGAGTTTTTTCCAGTTCATTCCCAGTTTCTTTCCAGTTTATTCCCAGTTTGTTTCCAGTTTGTCCGTAATTTGTTTCCAGTTTTTTTCCAGTTTGTTTCCAGTTTATTCTCAGTATGTTTCCAGTTTATTCCCAGTTTATGTCTAGTTTGTTTCCAGTCTATTCCCAGTTTATGTCTAGTTTGTTTCCAGTTTATTCCCAGTTTATGTCTAGTTTGTTTCCAGTTTGTTACCAGTTTATTCCCAGTTTGTTTCCAGTTTATTCCCAGTTTTTTTCCAGTTTGTTTCCAGTTTGTCCTCAATTTGTTTCCAGTTTGTTTCCAGTTTATTCGTAGTTTGTTTCCAGTTTTTTCGAGTTTTTTCCTGTTCATTCCCAGTTTCTTTCCAGTTTATTCCCAGTTTGTTTCCAGTTTGTCCGTAATTTGTTTCCAGTTTTTTTCCAGTTTGTTTCCAGTTTATTCTCAGTATGTTTCCAGTTTATTCCCAGTTTATGTCTAGTTTGTTTCCAGTCTATTCCCAGTTTATGTCTAGTTTGTTTCCAGTTTATTCCCAGTTTATGTCTAGTTTGTTTCCAGTTTGTTACCAGTTTATTCCCAGTTTGTTTCCAGTTTATTCCCAGTTTTTTTCCAGTTTGTTTCCAGTTTGTCCTCAATTTGTTTCCAGTTTGTTTCCAGTTTATTCGTAGTTTGTTTCCAGTTTTTTCGAGTTTTTTCCTGTTCATTCCCAGTTTGTTTCCAGTTTGTTTCCAGTTTATTCCCAGTTTGTTTCCAGTTTATTCCCAGTTTGTTTCCAGTTTTTTCCCAGTTTTTTTCCAGTTTATTCGAGTTTTTTCCAGTTTGATTCCAGTTTATTCCCAGTTTGTTTCCAGTTTTTTCCCAGTTTTTTTCCAGTTTATTCGAGTTTTTTCCAGTTTGATTCCAGTTTATTCCCAGTTTGTTTCCAGTTTATTCCCAGTTTGTTTCCAGTTTGTTTCCAGTTTGTCCTCAATTTGTTTCCATTTTGTTTCCCATTTATTCGCAGTTTGTTTCCAGTTTATTCGAGTTTTTTCCATTTTTTTTTACAGTTTTTTTTCCAGTTTGTTTCCAGTTTATTCCCAGTTTGTTTCCAGTTTATTCCCAGTTTGTTTCCAGTTTGTCCTCAATTTGTTTCCAGTTTGTTTCCAGTTTATTTGAGTTTTTTCCAGTTCATTCCCAGTTTGTTTCCAGTTTATTCCCAGTTTGTTTCCAGTTTGTTTCCAGTTTGTTTCCAGTTTATTCGCAGTTTGTTTCCAGTTTATTCGAGTTTTTTCCAGTTCATTCCCAGTTTGTTTCCAGTTTGTTTCCAGTTTATTCGAGTTTTTTCCAGTTCATTCCCAGTTTGTTTGCAGTTTGTTTCCAGTTTATTCCCAGTTTGTTTCCAGTTTATTCCCAGTTTGTTTCCAGTTTTTTCCCAGTTTTTTTCCAGTTTATTCGAGTTTTTTCCAGTTTGATTCCAGTTTATTCCCAGTTTGTTTCCAGTTTATTCCCAGTTTGTTTCCAGTTTATTCCCAGTTTGTTTCCAGTTTGTTTCCAGTTTGTCCGTAATTTGTTTCCAGTTTTTTTCCAGTTTGTTTCCAGTTTATTCTCAGTATGTTTCCAGTTTATTCCCAGTTTATGTCTAGTTTGTTTCCAGTCTATTCCCAGTTTATGTCTAGTTTGTTTCCAGTTTATTCCCAGTTTATGTCTAGTTTGTTTCCAGTTTGTTACCAGTTTATTCCCAGTTTGTTTCCAGTTTATTCCCAGTTTTTTTCCAGTTTGTTTCCAGTTTGTCCTCAATTTGTTTCCAGTTTGTTTCCAGTTTATTCGTAGTTTGTTTCCAGTTTATTCGAGTTTTTTCCAGTTCATTCCCAGTTTGTTTCCAGTTTGTTTCCAGTTTATTCCCAGTTTGTTTCCAGTTTATTCCCAGTTTGTTTCCAGTTTTTTCCCAGTTTTTTTTCCAGTTTATTCGAGTTTTTTCCAGTTTGATTCCAGTTTATTCCCAGTTTGTTTCCAGTTTATTCCCAGTTTTTTTCCAGTTTGTTTCCAGTTTGTCCTCAATTTGTTTCCAGTTTGTTTCCAGTTTATTCGAGTTTTTTCCAGTTCATTCCCAGTTTGTTTCCAGTTTTTTCCCAGTTTTTTTCCAGTTTATTCGAGTTTTTTCCAGTTTGATTCCAGTTTATTCCCAGTTTGTTTCCAGTTTATTCCCAGTTTGTTTCCAGTTTTTTCCCAGTTTTTTTTCCAGTTTGTCCTCAATTTGTTTCCAGTTTGTTTCCAGTTTATTCGAGTTTTTTCCAGTTCATTCCCAGTTTGTTTCCAGTTTATTCCCAGTTTGTTTCCAGTTTGTTTCCAGTTTATTCGCAGTTTGTTTCCAGTTTATTCGAGTTTTTTCCAGTTCATTCCCAGTTTGTTTCCAGTTTGATTCCAGTTTATTCCCAGTTTGTTTCCAGTTTATTCCCAGTTTGTTTCCAGTTTGTCCTCAATTTGTTTCCAGTTTGTTTCCAGTTTTTTCGAGTTTTTTCCATTTTTTTCCAGTTTTTTTTCCAGTTTGTTTCCAGTTTATTCCCAGTTTGTTTCCAGTTTATTCCCAGTTTGTTTCCAGTTTGTCCTCAATTTGTTTCCAGTTTGTTTCCAGTTTATTCGAGTTTTTTCCAGTTCATTCCCAGTTTCTTTCCAGTTTACTCCCAGTTTGTTTCCAGTTTATTCCCAGTTTGTTTCCAGTTTATTCCCAGTTTGTTTCCAGTTTTTTCCCAGTTTTTTTCCAGTTTGTTTCCAGTTTATTCCCAGTTTGTTTCCAGTTTATTCGAGTTTTTTCCAGTTCATTCCCAGTTTGTTTCCAGTTTGTTTCCAGTTTATTCCCAGTTAATTTCCAGTTTTTCCCCAGTTTTTTTTTCCAGTTTATTCGAGTTTTTTCCAGTTTGATTCCAGTTTATTCCCAGTTTGTTTCCAGTTTATTCCCAGTTTGTTTCCAGTTTGTCCTCAATTTGTTTCCAGTTTGTTTCCAGTTTTTTCGAGTTTTTTCCATTTTTTTCCAGTTTTTTTTCCAGTTTGTTTCCAGTTTATTCCCAGTTTGTTTCCAGTTTGTCCTCAATTTGTTTCCAGTTTGTTTCCAGTTTTTTCGAGTTTTTTCCATTTTTTTCCAGTTTATTCCCAGTTTGTTTCCAGTTTGTCCGTAATTTGTTTCCAGTTTTTTTCCAGTTTGTTTCCAGTTTATTCTCAGTATGTTTCCAGTTTATTCCCAGTTTATGTCTAGTTTGTTTCCAGTCTATTCCCAGTTTATGTCTAGTTTGTTTCCAGTTTATTCCCAGTTTTTTTCCAGTTTGTTTCCAGTTTGTCCTCAATTTGTTTCCAGTTTGTTTCCAGTTTATTCGTAGTTTGTTTCCAGTTTTTTCGAGTTTTTTCCTGTTCATTCCCAGTTTGTTTCCAGTTTGTTTCCAGTTTATTCCCAGTTTGTTTCCAGTTTATTCCCAGTTAATTTCCAGTTTTTCCCCAGTTTTTTTTTCCAGTTTATTCAAGTTTTTTCCAGTTTGATTCCAGTTTATTCCCAGTTTGTTTCCAGTTTGTCCTCAATTTGTTTCCAGTTTGTTTCCAGTTTTTTCGAGTTTTTTCCATTTTTTTCCAGTTTTTTTTCCAGTTTGTTTCCAGTTTATTCCCAGTTTGTTTCCAGTTTGTCCTCAATTTGTTTCCAGTTTGTTTCCAGTTTATTCGAGTTTTTTCCAGTTCATTCCCAGTTTCTTTCCAGTTTATTCCCAGTTTGTTTCCAGTTTGTCCGTAATTTGTTTCCAGTTTTTTTCCAGTTTGTTTCCAGTTTATTCTCAGTATGTTTCCAGTTTATTCCCAGTTTATGTCTAGTTTGTTTCCAGTCTATTCCCAGTTTATGTCTAGTTTGTTTCCAGTTTATTCCCAGTTTTTTTCCAGTTTGTTTCCAGTTTGTCCTCAATTTGTTTCCAGTTTGTTTCCAGTTTATTCGTAGTTTGTTTCCAGTTTTTTCGAGTTTTTTCCTGTTCATTCCCAGTTTGTTTCCAGTTTGTTTCCAGTTTATTCCCAGTTTGTTTCCAGTTTATTCCCAGTTAATTTCCAGTTTTTCCCCAGTTTTTTTTTCCAGTTTATTCAAGTTTTTTCCAGTTTGATTCCAGTTTATTCCCAGTTTGTTTCCAGTTTGTCCTCAATTTGTTTCCAGTTTGTTTCCAGTTTTTTCGAGTTTTTTCCATTTTTTTCCAGTTTTTTTTCCAGTTTGTTTCCAGTTTATTCCCAGTTTGTTTCCAGTTTGTCCTCAATTTGTTTCCAGTTTGTTTCCAGTTTATTCGAGTTTTTTCCAGTTCATTCCCAGTTTCTTTCCAGTTTATTCCCAGTTTGTTTCCAGTTTGTCCGTAATTTGTTTCCAGTTTTTTTCCAGTTTGTTTCCAGTTTATTCTCAGTTTGTTTCCAGTTTGTCCTCAATTTGTTTCCAGTTTGTTTCCAGTTTATTCGTAGTTTGTTTCCAGTTTTTTCGAGTTTTTTCCTGTTCATTCCCAGTTTGTTTCCAGTTTGTTTCCAGTTTATTCCCAGTTTGTTTCCAGTTTTTTCCCAGTTTTTTTCCAGTTTATTCGAGTTTTTTCCAGTTTGATTCCAGTTTATTCCCAGTTTGTTTCCAGTTTATTCCCAGTTTTTTTCCAGTTTATTCGAGTTTTTTCCAGTTTGATTCCAGTTTATTCCCAGTTTGTTTGCAGTTTATTCCCAGTTTGTTTCCAGTTTGTTTCCAGTTTGTCCTCAATTTGTTTCCATTTTGTTTCCCATTTATTCGCAGTTTGTTTCCAGTTTATTCGAGTTTTTTCCATTTTTTTTTACAGTTTTTTTTCCAGTTTGTTTCCAGTTTATTCCCAGTTTGTTTCCAGTTTGTCCTCAATTTGTTTCCAGTTTGTTTCCAGTTTATTTGAGTTTTTTCCAGTTCATTCCCAGTTTGTTTCCAGTTTATTCCCAGTTTGTTTCCAGTTTGTTTCCAGTTTATTCCCAGTTTGTTTCCAGTTTATTCCCAGTTTGTTTCCAGTTTGTCCTCATTTTTTTTCCAGTTTGTTTCCAGTTTGTCCGTAATTTGTTTCCAGTTTTTTTCCAGTTTGTTTCCAGTTTATTCTCAGTATGTTTCCAGTTTATTCCCAGTTTATGTCTAGTTTGTTTCCAGTCTATTCCCAGTTTATGTCTAGTTTGTTTCCAGTTTATTCCCAGTTTATGTCTAGTTTGTTTCCAGTTT
Organism: Telmatherina bonti; assembly: GCF_933228915.1. NCBI lineage: Eukaryota > Metazoa > Chordata > Actinopteri > Atheriniformes > Telmatherinidae > Telmatherina > Telmatherina bonti. Next base: position 1,539,591 of record NC_136623.1, on the reverse strand, counting down.
GTTACCAGTTTATTCCCAGTTTGTTTCCAGTTTATTCCCAGTTTTTTTCCAGTTTGTTTCCAGTTTGTCCTCAATTTGTTTCCAGTTTGTTTCCAGTTTATTCGTAGTTTGTTTCCAGTTTATTCGAGTTTTTTCCAGTTCATTCCCAGTTTGTTTCCAGTTTGTTTCCAGTTTATTCCCAGTTTGTTTCCAGTTTATTCCCAGTTTGTTTCCAGTTTTTTCCCAGTTTTTTTTTCCAGTTTATTCGAGTTTTTTCCAGTTTGATTCCAGTTTATTCCCAGTTTGTTTCCAGTTTATTCCCAGTTTTTTTCCAGTTTGTTTCCAGTTTGTCCTCAATTTGTTTCCAGTTTGTTTCCAGTTTATTCGAGTTTTTTCCAGTTCATTCCCAGTTTGTTTCCAGTTTTTTCCCAGTTTTTTTCCAGTTTATTCGAGTTTTTTCCAGTTTGATTCGTTTATTCCCAGTTTGTTTCCAGTTTATTCCCAGTTTGTTTCCAGTTTTTTCCCAGTTTTTTTTCCAGTTTATTCGAGTTTTTTCCAGTTTGATTCCAGTTTATTCCCAGTTTGTTTCCAGTTTATTCCCAGTTTGTTTCCAGTTTGTTTCCAGTTTGTCCTCAATTTGTTTCCATTTTGTTTCCCATTTATTCGCAGTTTGTTTCCAGTTTATTCGAGTTTTTTTCCATTTTTTTACAGTTTTTTTTCCTGTTTGTTTCCAGTTTATTCCCAGTTTATTTCCAGTTTATTCCCAGTTTGTTTCCAGTTTGTTTCCAGTTTGTCCTCAATTTGTTTCCAGTTTGTTTCCAGTTTATTCGAGTTTTTTCCAGTTCATTCCCAGTTTGTTTCCAGTTTATTCCCAGTTTTTTTCCAGTTTGTTTCCAGTTTATTCGCAGTTTGTTTCCAGTTTATTCGAGTTTTTTCCAGTTCATTCCCAGTTTGTTTCCAGTTTGATTCCAGTTTATTCCCAGTTTGTTTCCAGTTTATTCCCAGTTTGTTTCCAGTTTGTCCTCAATTTGTTTCCAGTTTGTTTCCAGTTTTTTCGAGTTTTTTCCATTTTTTTCCAGTTTTTTTTCCAGTTTGTTTCCAGTTTATTCCCAGTTTGTTTCCAGTTTATTCCCAGTTTGTTTCCAGTTTGTCCTCAATTTGTTTCCAGTTTGTTTCCAGTTTATTCGAGTTTTTTCCAGTTCATTCCCAGTTTCTTTCCAGTTTACTCCCAGTTTGTTTCCAGTTTATTCCCAGTTTGTTTCCAGTTTATTCCCAGTTTGTTTCCAGTTTTTTCCCAGTTTTTTTCCAGTTTGTTTCCAGTTTATTCCCAGTTTGTTTCCAGTTTATTCGAGTTTTTTCCAGTTCATTCCCAGTTTGTTTCCAGTTTGTTTCCAGTTTATTCCCAGTTAATTTCCAGTTTTTCCCCAGTTTTTTTTTCCAGTTTATTCGAGTTTTTTCCAGTTTGATTCCAGTTTATTCCCAGTTTGTTTCCAGTTTATTCCCAGTTTGTTTCCAGTTTGTCCTCAATTTGTTTCCAGTTTGTTTCCAGTTTTTTCGAGTTTTTTCCATTTTTTTTCCAGTTTTTTTTCCAGTTTGTTTCCAGTTTATTCCCAGTTTGTTTCCAGTTTGTCCTCAATTTGTTTCCAGTTTGTTTCCAGTTTATTCGAGTTTTTTCCAGTTCATTCCCAGTTTCTTTCCAGTTTATTCCCAGTTTGTTTCCAGTTTGTCCGTAATTTGTTTCCAGTTTTTTTCCAGTTTGTTTCCAGTTTATTCTCAGTATGTTTCCAGTTTATTCCCAGTTTATGTCTAGTTTGTTTCCAGTCTATTCCCAGTTTATGTCTAGTTTGTTTCCAGTTTATTCCCAGTTTTTTTCCAGTTTGTTTCCAGTTTGTCCTCAATTTGTTTCCAGTTTGTTTCCAGTTTATTCGTAGTTTGTTTCCAGTTTTTTCGAGTTTTTTCCTGTTCATTCCCAGTTTGTTTCCAGTTTGTTTCCAGTTTATTCCCAGTTTGTTTCCAGTTTATTCCCAGTTAATTTCCAGTTTTTCCCCAGTTTTTTTTTCCAGTTTATTCAAGTTTTTTCCAGTTTGATTCCAGTTTATTCCCAGTTTGTTTCCAGTTTGTCCTCAATTTGTTTCCAGTTTGTTTCCAGTTTTTTCGAGTTTTTTCCATTTTTTTCCAGTTTTTTTTCCAGTTTGTTTCCAGTTTATTCCCAGTTTGTTTCCAGTTTGTCCTCAATTTGTTTCCAGTTTGTTTCCAGTTTATTCGAGTTTTTTCCAGTTCATTCCCAGTTTCTTTCCAGTTTATTCCCAGTTTGTTTCCAGTTTGTCCGTAATTTGTTTCCAGTTTTTTTCCAGTTTGTTTCCAGTTTATTCTCAGTATGTTTCCAGTTTATTCCCAGTTTATGTCTAGTTTGTTTCCAGTCTATTCCCAGTTTATGTCTAGTTTGTTTCCAGTTTATTCCCAGTTTTTTTCCAGTTTGTTTCCAGTTTGTCCTCAATTTGTTTCCAGTTTGTTTCCAGTTTATTCGTAGTTTGTTTCCAGTTTTTTCGAGTTTTTTCCTGTTCATTCCCAGTTTGTTTCCAGTTTGTTTCCAGTTTATTCCCAGTTTGTTTCCAGTTTATTCCCAGTTAATTTCCAGTTTTTCCCCAGTTTTTTTTTCCAGTTTATTCAAGTTTTTTCCAGTTTGATTCCAGTTTATTCCCAGTTTGTTTCCAGTTTGTCCTCAATTTGTTTCCAGTTTGTTTCCAGTTTTTTCGAGTTTTTTCCATTTTTTTCCAGTTTTTTTTCCAGTTTGTTTCCAGTTTATTCCCAGTTTGTTTCCAGTTTGTCCTCAATTTGTTTCCAGTTTGTTTCCAGTTTATTCGAGTTTTTTCCAGTTCATTCCCAGTTTCTTTCCAGTTTATTCCCAGTTTGTTTCCAGTTTGTCCGTAATTTGTTTCCAGTTTTTTTCCAGTTTGTTTCCAGTTTATTCTCAGTTTGTTTCCAGTTTGTCCTCAATTTGTTTCCAGTTTGTTTCCAGTTTATTCGTAGTTTGTTTCCAGTTTTTTCGAGTTTTTTCCTGTTCATTCCCAGTTTGTTTCCAGTTTGTTTCCAGTTTATTCCCAGTTTGTTTCCAGTTTATTCCCAGTTTGTTTCCAGTTTTTTCCCAGTTTTTTTCCAGTTTATTCGAGTTTTTTCCAGTTTGATTCCAGTTTATTCCCAGTTTGTTTCCAGTTTTTTCCCAGTTTTTTTCCAGTTTATTCGAGTTTTTTCCAGTTTGATTCCAGTTTATTCCCAGTTTGTTTCCAGTTTATTCCCAGTTTGTTTCCAGTTTGTTTCCAGTTTGTCCTCAATTTGTTTCCATTTTGTTTCCCATTTATTCGCAGTTTGTTTCCAGTTTATTCGAGTTTTTTCCATTTTTTTTTACAGTTTTTTTTCCAGTTTGTTTCCAGTTTATTCCCAGTTTGTTTCCAGTTTATTCCCAGTTTGTTTCCAGTTTGTCCTCAATTTGTTTCCAGTTTGTTTCCAGTTTATTTGAGTTTTTTCCAGTTCATTCCCAGTTTGTTTCCAGTTTATTCCCAGTTTGTTTCCAGTTTGTTTCCAGTTTATTCCCAGTTTGTTTCCAGTTTATTCCCAGTTTGTTTCCAGTTTGTCCTCAATTTGTTTCCAGTTTGTTTCCAGTCTATTCGAGTTTTTTCCAGTTCATTCCCAGTTTGTTTCCAGTTTATTCCCAGTTTGTTTCCAGTTTGTCCGTAATTTGTTTCCAGTTTTTTTCCAGTTGGTTTCCAGTTTATTCTCAGTATGTTTCCAGTTTATTCCCAGTTTATGTCTAGTTTGTTTCCAGTCTATTCCCAGTTTATGTCTAGTATGTTTCCAGTTTATTCCCAGTTTATGTCTAGTTTGTTTCCAGTCTATTCCCAGTTTATGTCTAGTTTGTTTCCAGTTTATTCCCAGTTTTTTTCCAGTTTGTTTCCAGTTTGTCCTCAATTTGTTTCCAGTTTGTTTCCAGTTTATTCGTAGTTTGTTTCCAGTTTTTTCGAGTTTTTTCCTGTTCATTCCCAGTTTGTTTCCAGTTTGTTTCCAGTTTATTCCCAGTTTGTTTCCAGTTTATTCCCAGTTAATTTCCAGTTTTTCCCCAGTTTTTTTTTCCAGTTTATTCAAGTTTTTTCCAGTTTGATTCCAGTTTATTCCCAGTTTGTTTCCAGTTTGTCCTCAATTTGTTTCCAGTTTGTTTCCAGTTTTTTCGAGTTTTTTCCATTTTTTTCCAGTTTTTTTTCCAGTTTGTTTCCAGTTTATTCCCAGTTTGTTTCCAGTTTGTCCTCAATTTGTTTCCAGTTTGTTTCCAGTTTATTCGAGTTTTTTCCAGTTCATTCCCAGTTTCTTTCCAGTTTATTCCCAGTTTGTTTCCAGTTTGTCCGTAATTTGTTTCCAGTTTTTTTCCAGTTTGTTTCCAGTTTATTCTCAGTATGTTTCCAGTTTATTCCCAGTTTATGTCTAGTTTGTTTCCAGTCTATTCCCAGTTTATGTCTAGTTTGTTTCCAGTTTATTCCCAGTTTTTTTCCAGTTTGTTTCCAGTTTGTCCTCAATTTGTTTCCAGTTTGTTTCCAGTTTATTCGTAGTTTGTTTCCAGTTTTTTCGAGTTTTTTCCTGTTCATTCCCAGTTTGTTTCCAGTTTGTTTCCAGTTTATTCCCAGTTTGTTTCCAGTTTATTCCCAGTTAATTTCCAGTTTTTCCCCAGTTTTTTTTTCCAGTTTATTCAAGTTTTTTCCAGTTTGATTCCAGTTTATTCCCAGTTTGTTTCCAGTTTGTCCTCAATTTGTTTCCAGTTTGTTTCCAGTTTTTTCGAGTTTTTTCCATTTTTTTCCAGTTTTTTTTCCAGTTTGTTTCCAGTTTATTCCCAGTTTGTTTCCAGTTTGTCCTCAATTTGTTTCCAGTTTGTTTCCAGTTTATTCGAGTTTTTTCCAGTTCATTCCCAGTTTCTTTCCAGTTTATTCCCAGTTTGTTTCCAGTTTGTCCGTAATTTGTTTCCAGTTTTTTTCCAGTTTGTTTCCAGTTTATTCTCAGTATGTTTCCAGTTTATTCCCAGTTTATGTCTAGTTTGTTTCCAGTCTATTCCCAGTTTATGTCTAGTTTGTTTCCAGTTTATTCCCAGTTTTTTTCCAGTTTGTTTCCAGTTTGTCCTCAATTTGTTTCCAGTTTGTTTCCAGTTTATTCGTAGTTTGTTTCCAGTTTTTTCGAGTTTTTTCCTGTTCATTCCCAGTTTGTTTCCAGTTTGTTTCCAGTTTATTCCCAGTTTGTTTCCAGTTTATTCCCAGTTAATTTCCAGTTTTTCCCCAGTTTTTTTTTCCAGTTTATTCAAGTTTTTTCCAGTTTGATTCCAGTTTATTCCCAGTTTGTTTCCAGTTTGTCCTCAATTTGTTTCCAGTTTGTTTCCAGTTTTTTCGAGTTTTTTCCATTTTTTTCCAGTTTTTTTTCCAGTTTGTTTCCAGTTTATTCCCAGTTTGTTTCCAGTTTGTCCTCAATTTGTTTCCAGTTTGTTTCCAGTTTATTCGAGTTTTTTCCAGTTCATTCCCAGTTTCTTTCCAGTTTATTCCCAGTTTGTTTCCAGTTTGTCCGTAATTTGTTTCCAGTTTTTTTCCAGTTTGTTTCCAGTTTATTCTCAGTATGTTTCCAGTTTATTCCCAGTTTATGTCTAGTTTGTTTCCAGTCTATTCCCAGTTTATGTCTAGTTTGTTTCCAGTTTATTCCCAGTTTTTTTCCAGTTTGTTTCCAGTTTGTCCTCAATTTGTTTCCAGTTTGTTTCCAGTTTATTCGTAGTTTGTTTCCAGTTTTTTCGAGTTTTTTCCTGTTCATTCCCAGTTTGTTTCCAGTTTGTTTCCAGTTTATTCCCAGTTTGTTTCCAGTTTATTCCCAGTTAATTTCCAGTTTTTCCCCAGTTTTTTTTTCCAGTTTATTCAAGTTTTTTCCAGTTTGATTCCAGTTTATTCCCAGTTTGTTTCCAGTTTGTCCTCAATTTGTTTCCAGTTTGTTTCCAGTTTTTTCGAGTTTTTTCCATTTTTTTCCAGTTTTTTTTCCAGTTTGTTTCCAGTTTATTCCCAGTTTGTTTCCAGTTTGTCCTCAATTTGTTTCCAGTTTGTTTCCAGTTTATTCGAGTTTTTTCCAGTTCATTCCCAGTTTCTTTCCAGTTTATTCCCAGTTTGTTTCCAGTTTGTCCGTAATTTGTTTCCAGTTTTTTTCCAGTTTGTTTCCAGTTTATTCTCAGTTTGTTTCCAGTTTGTCCTCAATTTGTTTCCAGTTTGTTTCCAGTTTATTCGTAGTTTGTTTCCAGTTTTTTCGAGTTTTTTCCTGTTCATTCCCAGTTTGTTTCCAGTTTGTTTCCAGTTTATTCCCAGTTTGTTTCCAGTTTATTCCCAGTTTGTTTCCAGTTTTTTCCCAGTTTTTTTCCAGTTTATTCGAGTTTTTTCCAGTTTGATTCCAGTTTATTCCCAGTTTGTTTCCAGTTTTTTCCCAGTTTTTTTCCAGTTTATTCGAGTTTTTTCCAGTTTGATTCCAGTTTATTCCCAGTTTGTTTCCAGTTTATTCCCAGTTTGTTTCCAGTTTGTTTCCAGTTTGTCCTCAATTTGTTTCCATTTTGTTTCCCATTTATTCGCAGTTTGTTTCCAGTTTATTCGAGTTTTTTCCATTTTTTTTTACAGTTTTTTTTCCAGTTTGTTTCCAGTTTATTCCCAGTTTGTTTCCAGTTTATTCCCAGTTTGTTTCCAGTTTGTCCTCAATTTGTTTCCAGTTTGTTTCCAGTTTATTTGAGTTTTTTCCAGTTCATTCCCAGTTTGTTTCCAGTTTATTCCCAGTTTGTTTCCAGTTTGTTTCCAGTTTATTCCCAGTTTGTTTCCAGTTTATTCCCAGTTTGTTTCCAGTTTGTCCTCAATTTGTTTCCAGTTTGTTTCCAGTCTATTCGAGTTTTTTCCAGTTCATTCCCAGTTTGTTTCCAGTTTATTCCCAGTTTGTTTCCAGTTTGTCCGTAATTTGTTTCCAGTTTTTTTCCAGTTGGTTTCCAGTTTATTCTCAGTATGTTTCCAGTTTATTCCCAGTTTATGTCTAGTTTGTTTCCAGTCTATTCCCAGTTTATGTCTAGTTTGTTTCCAGTTTATTCCCAGTTTATGTCTAGTTTGTTTCCAGTTTGTTACCAGTTTATTCCCAGTTTGTTTCCAGTTTATTCCCAGTTTTTTTCCAGTTTGTTTCCAGTTTGTCCTCAATTTGTTTCCAGTTTGTTTCCAGTTTATTCGTAGTTTGTTTCCAGTTTTTTCGAGTTTTTTCCAGTTCATTCCCAGTTTGTTTCCAGTTTGTTTCCAGTTTATTCCCAGTTTGTTTCCAGTTTATTCCCAGTTTGTTTCCAGTTTTTTCCCAGTTTTTTTCCAGTTTATTCGAGTTTTTTCCAGTTTGATTCCAGTTTATTCCCAGTGTGTTTCCAGTTTATTCCCAGTTTGTTTCCAGTTTTTTCCCAGTTTTTTTCCAGTTTATTCGAGTTTTTTCCAGTTTGATTCCAGTTTATTCCCAGTTTGTTTCCAGTTTATTCCCAGTTTGTTTCCAGTTTGTTTCCAGTTTGTCCTCAATTTGTTTCCATTTTGTTTCCAGTTTATTCGAGTTTTTTTCCATTTTTTTCCAGTTTATTTTCCAGTTTGTTTCCAGTTCATTCCCAGTTTGTTTCCAGTTTATTCCCAGTTTGTTTCCAGTTTGTTTCCAGTTTATTCGCAGTTTGTTTCCAGTTTATTCGAGTTTTTTCCAGTTCATTCCCAGTTTGTTTCCAGTTTGTTTCCAGTTTATTCCCAGTTTGTTTCCAGTTTTCCCCCAGTTTTTTTTTTCCAGTTTATTCGAGTTTTTTCCAGTTTGATTCCAGTTTATTCCCAGTTTGTTTCCAGTTTATTCCCAGTTTGTTTCCAGTTTGTCCTCAATTTGTTTCCAGTTTGTTTCCAGTTTTTTCGAGTTTTTTCCATTTTTTTCCAGTTTTTTTTCCAGTTTGTTTCCAGTTTATTCCCAGTTTGTTTCCAGTTTATTCCCAGTTTGTTTCCAGTTTGTCCTAAATTTGTTTCCAGTTTGTTTCCAGTTTATTCGAGTTTTTTCCAGTTCATTCCCAGTTTCTTTCCAGTTTATTCCCAGTTTGTTTCCAGTTTGTCCGTAATTTGTTTCCAGTTTTTTTCCAGTTTGTTTCCAGTTTATTCTCAGTATGTTTCCAGTTTATTCCCAGTTTATGTCTAGTTTGTTTCCAGTCTATTCCCAGTTTATGTCTAGTTTGTTTCCAGTTTATTCCCAGTTTATGTCTAGTTTGTTTCCAGTTTGTTACCAGTTTATTCCCAGTTTGTTTCCAGTTTATTCCCAGTTTTTTTCCAGTTTGTTTCCAGTTTGTCCTCAATTTGTTTCCAGTTTGTTTCCAGTTTATTCGTAGTTTGTTTCCAGTTTATTCGAGTTTTTTCCTGTTCATTCCCAGTTTGTTTCCATATTGTTTCCAGTTTATACCCAGTTTGTTTCCAGTTTATTCCCAGTTTGTTTCCAGTTTATTCCCAGTTTTTTTCCAGTTTGTTTCCAGTTTGTCCTCAATTTGTTTCCAGTTTGTTTCCAGTTTATTCGTAGTTTGTTTCCAGTTTATTCGAGTTTTTTCCAGTTCATTCCCAGTTTATTCGTAGTTTGTTTCCAGTTTATTCGAGTTTTTTCCAGTTCATTCCCAGTTTGTTTCCAGTTTGTTTCCAGTTTATTCCCAGTTTGTTTCCAGTTTATTCCCAGTTTGTTTCCAGTTTTTTCCCAGTTTTTTTCCAGTTTATTCGAGTTTTTTCCAGTTTGATTCCAGTTTATTCCCAGTTTGTTTCCAGTTTATTCCCAGTTTGTTTCCAGTTTATTCCCAGTTTATTCCCAGTTTGTTTCCAGTTTTTTCCCAGTTTTTTTCCAGTTTATTCGAGTTTTTTCCAGTTTGATTCCAGTTTATTCCCAGTTTTTTTCCAGTTTATTCGAGTTTTTTCCAGTTTGATTCCAGTTTATTCCCAGTTTGTTTCCAGTTTGTTTCCAGTTTATTCGCAGTTTGTTTCCAGTTTATTCGAGTTTTTTCCAGTTCATTCCCAGTTTGTTTCCAGTTTGATTCCAGTTTATTCCCAGTTTGTTTCCAGTTTATTCCCAGTTTGTTTCCAGTTTGTCCTCAATTTGTTTCCAGTTTGTTTCCAGTTTTTTCGAGTTTTTTCCATTTTTTTCCAGTTTTTTTTCCAGTTTGTTTCCAGTTTATTCCCAGTTTGTTTCCAGTTTATTCCCAGTTTGTTTCCAGTTTGTCCTCAATTTGTTTCCAGTTTGTTTCCAGTTTATTCGAGTTTTTTCCAGTTCATTCCCAGTTTCTTTCCAGTTTACTCCCAGTTTGTTTCCAGTTTATTCCCAGTTTGTTTCCAGTTTATTCCCAGTTTGTTTCCAGTTTTTTCCCAGTTTTTTTCCAGTTTGTTTCCAGTTTATTCGCAGTTTGTTTCCAGTTTATTCGAGTTTTTTCCAGTTCATTCCCAGTTTGTTTCCAGTTTGTTTCCAGTTTATTCCCAGTTAATTTCCAGTTTTTCCCCAGGTTTTTTTTCCAGTTTATTCGAGTTTTTTCCAGTTTGATTCCAGTTTATTCCCAGTTTGTTTCCAGTTTATTCCCAGTTTGTTTCCAGTTTGTCCTCAATTTGTTTCCAGTTTGTTTCCAGTTTTTTCGAGTTTTTTCCATTTTTTTCCAGTTTTTTTTCCAGTTTGTTTCCAGTTTATTCCCAGTTTGTTTCCAGTTTGTCCTCAATTTGTTTCCAGTTTGTTTCCAGTTTATTCGAGTTTTTTCCAGTTCATTCCCAGTTTCTTTCCAGTTTATTCCCAGTTTGTTTCCAGTTTGTCCGTAATTTGTTTCCAGTTTTTTTCCAGTTTGTTTCCAGTTTATTCTAAGTATGTTTCCAGTTTATTCCCAGTTTATGTCTAGTTTGTTTCCAGTCTATTCCCAGTTTATGTCTAGTTTGTTTCCAGTTTATTCCCAGTTTATGTCTAGTTTGTTTCCAGTTTGTTACCAGTTTATTCCCAGTTTGTTTCCAGTTTATTCCCAGTTTTTTTCCAGTTTGTTTCCAGTTTGTCCTCAATTTGTTTCCAGTTTGTTTCCAGTTTATTCGTAGTTTGTTTCCAGTTTTTTCGAGTTTTTTCCTGTTCATTCCCAGTTTGTTTCCAGTTTGTTTCCAGTTTATTCCCAGTTTGTTTCCAGTTTATTCCCAGTTAATTTCCAGTTTTTCCCCAGTTTTTTTTTTCCAGTTTATTCAAGTTTTTTCCAGTTTGATTCCAGTTTATTCCCAGTTTGTTTCCAGTTTGTCCTCAATTTGTTTCCAGTTTGTTTCCAGTTTTTTCGAGTTTTTTCCATTTTTTTCCAGTTTTTTTTCCAGTTTGTTTCCAGTTTATTCCCAGTTTGTTTCCAGTTTGTCCTCAATTTGTTTCCAGTTTGTTTCCAGTTTATTCGAGTTTTTTCCAGTTCATTCCCAGTTTCTTTCCAGTTTATTCCCAGTTTGTTTCCAGTTTGTCCGTAATTTGTTTCCAGTTTTTTTCCAGTTTGTTTCCAGTTTATTCTCAGTATGTTTCCAGTTTATTCCCAGTTTGTTTCCAGTTTGTCCTCAATTTGTTTCCAGTTTGTTTCCAGTCTATTCGAGTTTTTTCCAGTTCATTCCCAGTTTGTTTCCAGTTTATTCCCAGTTTGTTTCCAGTTTGTCCGTAATTTGTTTCCAGTTTTTTTCCAGTTGGTTTCCAGTTTATTCTCAGTATGTTTCCAGTTTATTCCCAGTTTATGTCTAGTTTGTTTCCAGTCTATTCCCAGTTTATGTCTAGTTTGTTTCCAGTTTATTCCCAGTTTATGTCTAGTTTGTTTCCAGTTTGTTACCAGTTTATTCCCAGTTTGTTTCCAGTTTATTCCCAGTTTTTTTCCAGTTTGTTTCCAGTTTGTCCTCAATTTGTTTCCAGTTTGTTTCCAGTTTATTCGTAGTTTGTTTCCAGTTTTTTCGAGTTTTTTCCAGTTCATTCCCAGTTTGTTTCCAGTTTGTTTCCAGTTTATTCCCAGTTTGTTTCCAGTTTATTCCCAGTTTGTTTCCAGTTTTTTCCCAGTTTTTTTCCAGTTTATTCGAGTTTTTTCCAGTTTGATTCCAGTTTATTCCCAGTGTGTTTCCAGTTTATTCCCAGTTTGTTTCCAGTTTTTTCCCAGTTTTTTTCCAGTTTATTCGAGTTTTTTCCAGTTTGATTCCAGTTTATTCCCAGTTTGTTTCCAGTTTATTCCCAGTTTGTTTCCAGTTTGTTTCCAGTTTGTCCTCAATTTGTTTCCATTTTGTTTCCCATTTATTCGCAGTTTGTTTCCAGTTTATTCGAGTTTTTTTCCATTTTTTTCCAGTTTATTTTCCAGTTTGTTTCCAGTTCATTCCCAGTTTGTTTCCAGTTTATTCCCAGTTTGTTTCCAGTTTGTTTCCAGTTTATTCGCAGTTTGTTTCCAGTTTATTCGAGTTTTTTCCAGTTCATTCCCAGTTTGTTTCCAGTTTGTTTCCAGTTTATTCCCAGTTTGTTTCCAGTTTTCCCCCAGTTTTTTTTTTCCAGTTTATTCGAGTTTTTTCCAGTTTGATTCCAGTTTATTCCCAGTTTGTTTCCAGTTTATTCCCAGTTTGTTTCCAGTTTGTCCTCAATTTGTTTCCAGTTTGTTTCCAGTTTTTTCGAGTTTTTTCCATTTTTTTCCAGTTTTTTTTCCAGTTTGTTTCCAGTTTATTCCCAGTTTGTTTCCAGTTTATTCCCAGTTTGTTTCCAGTTTGTCCTAAATTTGTTTCCAGTTTGTTTCCAGTTTATTCGAGTTTTTTCCAGTTCATTCCCAGTTTCTTTCCAGTTTATTCCCAGTTTGTTTCCAGTTTGTCCGTAATTTGTTTCCAGTTTTTTTCCAGTTTGTTTCCAGTTTATTCTCAGTATGTTTCCAGTTTATTCCCAGTTTATGTCTAGTTTGTTTCCAGTCTATTCCCAGTTTATGTCTAGTTTGTTTCCAGTTTATTCCCAGTTTATGTCTAGTTTGTTTCCAGTTTGTTACCAGTTTATTCCCAGTTTGTTTCCAGTTTATTCCCAGTTTTTTTCCAGTTTGTTTCCAGTTTGTCCTCAATTTGTTTCCAGTTTGTTTCCAGTTTATTCGTAGTTGTTTCCAGTTTATTCGCGTTTTTTCCTGTTCATTCCCAGTTTGTTTCCAGTTTGTTTCCAGTTTATTCCCAGTTTGTTTCCAGTTTATTCCCAGTTTGTTTCCAGTTTATTCCCAGTTTTTTTCCAGTTTGTTTCCAGTTTGTCCTCAATTTGTTTCCAGTTTGTTTCCAGTTTATTCGTAGTTTGTTTCCAGTTTATTCGAGTTTTTTTCCATTTTTTTCCAGTTTATTTTCCAGTTTGTTTCCAGTTCATTCCCAGTTTGTTTCCAGTTTATTCCCAGTTTGTTTCCAGTTTGTTTCCAGTTTATTCGCAGTTTGTTTCCAGTTTATTCGAGTTTTTTCCAGTTCATTCCCAGTTTGTTTCCAGTTTGTTTCCAGTTTATTCCCAGTTTGTTTCCAGTTTTCCCCCAGTTTTTTTTTTCCAGTTTATTCGAGTTTTTTCCAGTTTGATTCCAGTTTATTCCCAGTTTGTTTCCAGTTTATTCCCAGTTTGTTTCCAGTTTGTCCTCAATTTGTTTCCAGTTTGTTTCCAGTTTTTTCGAGTTTTTTCCATTTTTTTCCAGTTTTTTTTCCAGTTTGTTTCCAGTTTATTCCCAGTTTGTTTCCAGTTTATTCCCAGTTTGTTTCCAGTTTGTCCTAAATTTGTTTCCAGTTTGTTTCCAGTTTATTCGAGTTTTTTCCAGTTCATTCCCAGTTTCTTTCCAGTTTATTCCCAGTTTGTTTCCAGTTTGTCCGTAATTTGTTTCCAGTTTTTTTCCAGTTTGTTTCCAGTTTATTCTCAGTATGTTTCCAGTTTATTCCCAGTTTATGTCTAGTTTGTTTCCAGTCTATTCCCAGTTTATGTCTAGTTTGTTTCCAGTTTATTCCCAGTTTATGTCTAGTTTGTTTCCAGTTTGTTACCAGTTTATTCCCAGTTTGTTTCCAGTTTATTCCCAGTTTTTTTCCAGTTTGTTTCCAGTTTGTCCTCAATTTGTTTCCAGTTTGTTTCCAGTTTATTCGTAGTTGTTTCCAGTTTATTCGCGTTTTTTCCTGTTCATTCCCAGTTTGTTTCCAGTTTGTTTCCAGTTTATTCCCAGTTTGTTTCCAGTTTATTCCCAGTTTGTTTCCAGTTTATTCCCAGTTTTTTTCCAGTTTGTTTCCAGTTTGTCCTCAATTTGTTTCCAGTTTGTTTCCAGTTTATTCGTAGTTTGTTTCCAGTTTATTCGAGTTTTTTCCAGTTCATTCCCAGTTTATTCGTAGTTTGTTTCCAGTTTATTCGAGTTTTTTCCAGTTCATTCCCAGTTTGTTTCCAGTTTGTTTCCAGTTTATTCCCAGTTTGTTTCCAGTTTATTCCCAGTTTGTTTCCAGTTTTTTCCCAGTTTTTTTCCAGTTTATTCGAGTTTTTTCCAGTTTGATTCCAGTTTATTCCCAGTTTGTTTCCAGTTTATTCCCAGTTTGTTTCCAGTTTATTCCCAGTTTATTCCCAGTTTGTTTCCAGTTTTTTCCCAGTTTTTTTCCAGTTTATTCGAGTTTTTTCCAGTTTGATTCCAGTTTATTCCCAGTTTTTTTCCAGTTTATTCGAGTTTTTTCCAGTTTGATTCCAGTTTATTCCCAGTTTGTTTCCAGTTTGTTTCCAGTTTATTCGCAGTTTGTTTCCAGTTTATTCGAGTTTTTTCCAGTTCATTCCCAGTTTGTTTCCAGTTTGATTCCAGTTTATTCCCAGTTTGTTTCCAGTTTATTCCCAGTTTGTTTCCAGTTTGTCCTCAATTTGTTTCCAGTTTGTTTCCAGTTTTTTCGAGTTTTTTCCATTTTTTTCCAGTTTTTTTTCCAGTTTGTTTCCAGTTTATTCCCAGTTTGTTTCCAGTTTATTCCCAGTTTGTTTCCAGTTTGTCCTCAATTTGTTTCCAGTTTGTTTCCAGTTTATTCGAGTTTTTTCCAGTTCATTCCCAGTTTCTTTCCAGTTTACTCCCAGTTTGTTTCCAGTTTATTCCCAGTTTGTTTCCAGTTTATTCCCAGTTTGTTTCCAGTTTTTTCCCAGTTTGTTTCCAGTTTGTCCTCAATTTGTTTCCAGTTTGTTTCCAGTTTTTTCGAGTTTTTTCCATTTTTTTCCAGTTTTTTTTCCAGTTTGTTTCCAGTTTATTCCCAGTTTGTTTCCAGTTTGTCCTCAATTTGTTTCCAGTTTGTTTCCAGTTTATTCGAGTTTTTTCCAGTTCATTCCCAGTTTCTTTCCAGTTTATTCCCAGTTTGTTTCCAGTTTGTCCGTAATTTGTTTCCAGTTTTTTTCCAGTTTGTTTCCAGTTTATTCTCAGTATGTTTCCAGTTTATTCCCAGTTTGTTTCCAGTTTGTCCTCAATTTGTTTCCAGTTTGTTTCCAGTCTATTCGAGTTTTTTCCAGTTCATTCCCAGTTTGTTTCCAGTTTATTCCCAGTTTGTTTCCAGTTTGTCCGTAATTTGTTTCCAGTTTTTTTCCAGTTGGTTTCCAGTTTATTCTCAGTATGTTTCCAGTTTATTCCCAGTTTATGTCTAGTTTGTTTCCAGTCTATTCCCAGTTTATGTCTAGTTTGTTTCCAGTTTATTCCCAGTTTATGTCTAGTTTGTTTCCAGTTTGTTACCAGTTTATTCCCAGTTTGTTTCCAGTTTATTCCCAGTTTTTTCCAGTTTGTTTCCAGTTTGTCCTCAATTTGTTTCCAGTTTGTTTCCAGTTTATTCGTAGTTTGTTTCCAGTTTTTTCGAGTTTTTTCCAGTTCATTCCCAGTTTGTTTCCAGTTTGTTTCCAGTTTATTCCCAGTTTGTTTCCAGTTTATTCCCAGTTTGTTTCCAGTTTTTTCCCAGTTTTTTTCCAGTTTATTCGAGTTTTTTCCAGTTTGATTCCAGTTTATTCCCAGTGTGTTTCCAGTTTATTCCCAGTTTGTTTCCAGTTTTTTCCCAGTTTTTTTCCAGTTTATTCGAGTTTTTTCCAGTTTGATTCCAGTTTATTCCCAGTTTGTTTCCAGTTTATTCCCAGTTTGTTTCCAGTTTGTTTCCAGTTTGTCCTCAATTTGTTTCCATTTTGTTTCCCATTTATTCGCAGTTTGTTTCCAGTTTATTCGAGTTTTTTTCCATTTTTTTCCAGTTTATTTTCCAGTTTGTTTCCAGTTCATTCCCAGTTTGTTTCCAGTTTATTCCCAGTTTGTTTCCAGTTTGTTTCCAGTTTATTCGCAGTTTGTTTCCAGTTTATTCGAGTTTTTTCCAGTTCATTCCCAGTTTGTTTCCAGTTTGTTTCCAGTTTATTCCCAGTTTGTTTCCAGTTTTCCCCCAGTTTTTTTTTTCCAGTTTATTCGAGTTTTTTCCAGTTTGATTCCAGTTTATTCCCAGTTTGTTTCCAGTTTATTCCCAGTTTGTTTCCAGTTTGTCCTCAATTTGTTTCCAGTTTGTTTCCAGTTTTTTCGAGTTTTTTCCATTTTTTTCCAGTTTTTTTTCCAGTTTGTTTCCAGTTTATTCCCAGTTTGTTTCCAGTTTATTCCCAGTTTGTTTCCAGTTTGTCCTAAATTTGTTTCCAGTTTGTTTCCAGTTTATTCGAGTTTTTTCCAGTTCATTCCCAGTTTCTTTCCAGTTTATTCCCAGTTTGTTTCCAGTTTGTCCGTAATTTGTTTCCAGTTTTTTTCCAGTTTGTTTCCAGTTTATTCTCAGTATGTTTCCAGTTTATTCCCAGTTTATGTCTAGTTTGTTTCCAGTCTATTCCCAGTTTATGTCTAGTTTGTTTCCAGTTTATTCCCAGTTTATGTCTAGTTTGTTTCCAGTTTGTTACCAGTTTATTCCCAGTTTGTTTCCAGTTTATTCCCAGTTTTTTTCCAGTTTGTTTCCAGTTTGTCCTCAATTTGTTTCCAGTTTGTTTCCAGTTTATTCGTAGTTTGTTTCCAGTTTATTCGAGTTTTTTCCTGTTCATTCCCAGTTTGTTTCCAGTTTGTTTCCAGTTTATTCCCAGTTTGTTTCCAGTTTATTCCCAGTTTGTTTCCAGTTTATTCCCAGTTTTTTTCCAGTTTGTTTCCAGTTTGTCCTCAATTTGTTTCCAGTTTGTTTCCAGTTTATTCGTAGTTTGTTTCCAGTTTATTCGAGTTTTTTCCAGTTCATTCCCAGTTTATTCGTAGTTTGTTTCCAGTTTATTCGAGTTTTTTCCAGTTCATTCCCAGTTTGTTTCCAGTTTGTTTCCAGTTTATTCCCAGTTTGTTTCCAGTTTATTCCCAGTTTGTTTCCAGTTTTTTCCCAGTTTTTTTTCCAGTTTATTCGAGTTTTTTCCAGTTTGATTCCAGTTTATTCCCAGTTTGTTTCCAGTTTATTCCCAGTTTGTTTCCAGTTTATTCCCAGTTTATTCCCAGTTTGTTTCCAGTTTTTTCCCAGTTTTTTTCCAGTTTATTCGAGTTTTTTCCAGTTTGATTCCAGTTTATTCCCAGTTTGTTTCCAGTTTGTTTCCAGTTTATTCGCAGTTTGTTTCCAGTTTATTCGAGTTTTTTCCAGTTCATTCCCAGTTTGTTTCCAGTTTGATTCCAGTTTATTCCCAGTTTGTTTCCAGTTTATTCCCAGTTTGTTTCCAGTTTGTCCTCAATTTGTTTCCAGTTTGTTTCCAGTTTTTTCGAGTTTTTTCCATTTTTTTCCAGTTTTTTTTCCAGTTTGTTTCCAGTTTATTCCCAGTTTGTTTCCAGTTTATTCCCAGTTTGTTTCCAGTTTGTCCTCAATTTGTTTCCAGTTTGTTTCCAGTTTATTCGAGTTTTTTCCAGTTCATTCCCAGTTTCTTTCCAGTTTACTCCCAGTTTGTTTCCAGTTTATTCCCAGTTTGTTTCCAGTTTATTCCCAGTTTGTTTCCAGTTTTTTCCCAGTTTTTTTCCAGTTTGTTTCCAGTTTATTCGCAGTTTGTTTCCAGTTTATTCGAGTTTTTTCCAGTTCATTCCCAGTTTGTTTCCAGTTTGTTTCCAGTTTATTCCCAGTTAATTTCCAGTTTTTCCCCAGTTTTTTTTCCAGTTTATTCGAGTTTTTTCCAGTTTGATTCCAGTTTATTCCCAGTTTGTTTCCAGTTTATTCCCAGTTTGTTTCCAGTTTGTCCTCAATTTGTTTCCAGTTTGTTTCCAGTTTTTTCGAGTTTTTTCCATTTTTTTCCAGTTTTTTTTCCAGTTTGTTTCCAGTTTATTCCCAGTTTGTTTCCAGTTTGTCCTCAATTTGTTTCCAGTTTGTTTCCAGTTTATTCGAGTTTTTTCCAGTTCATTCCCAGTTTCTTTCCAGTTTATTCCCAGTTTGTTTCCAGTTTGTCCCTAATTTGTTTCCAGTTTTTTTCCAGTTTGTTTCCAGTTTATTCTCAGTATGTTTCCAGTTTATTCCCAGTTTATGTCTAGTTTGTTTCCAGTCTATTCCCAGTTTATGTCTAGTTTGTTTCCAGTTTATTCCCAGTTTATGTCTAGTTTGTTTCCAGTTTGTTACCAGTTTATTCCCAGTTTGTTTCCAGTTTATTCCCAGTTTTTTTTCCAGTTTGTTTCCAGTTTGTCCTCAATTTGTTTCCAGTTTGTTTCCAGTTTATTCGTAGTTTGTTTCCAGTTTTTTCGAGTTTTTTCCTGTTCATTCCCAGTTTGTTTCCAGTTTGTTTCCAGTTTATTCCCAGTTTGTTTCCAGTTTATTCCCAGTTAATTTCCAGTTTTTCCCCAGTTTTTTTTTTCCAGTTTATTCAAGTTTTTTCCAGTTTGATTCCAGTTTATTCCCAGTTTGTTTCCAGTTTGTCCTCAATTTGTTTCCAGTTTGTTTCCAGTTTTTTCGAGTTTTTTCCATTTTTTTCCAGTTTTTTTTCCAGTTTGTTTCCAGTTTATTCCCAGTTTGTTTCCAGTTTGTCCTCAATTTGTTTCCAGTTTGTTTCCAGTTTATTCGAGTTTTTTCCAGTTCATTCCCAGTTTCTTTCCAGTTTATTCCCAGTTTGTTTCCAGTTTGTCCGTAATTTGTTTCCAGTTTTTTTCCAGTTTGTTTCCAGTTTATTCTCAGTATGTTTCCAGTTTATTCCCAGTTTATTCCCAGTTTGTTTCCAGTTTATTCCCAGTTTTTTTCCAGTTTGTTTCCAGTTTGTCCTCAATTTGTTTCCAGTTTGTTTCCAGTTTATTCGTAGTTTGTTTCCAGTTTTTTCGAGTTTTTTCCTGTTCATTCCCAGTTTGTTTCCAGTTTGTTTCCAGTTTATTCCCAGTTTGTTTCCAGTTTATTCCCAGTTTGTTTCCAGTTTTTTCCCAGTTTTTTTCCAGTTTATTCGAGTTTTTTCCAGTTTGATTCCAGTTTATTCCCAGTTTGTTTCCAGTTTTTTCCCAGTTTTTTTCCAGTTTATTCGAGTTTTTTCCAGTTTGATTCCAGTTTATTCCCAGTTTGTTTCCAGTTTATTCCCAGTTTGTTTCCAGTTTGTTTCCAGTTTGTCCTCAATTTGTTTCCATTTTGTTTCCCATTTATTCGCAGTTTGTTTCCAGTTTATTCGAGTTTTTTCCATTTTTTTTTACAGTTTTTTTTCCAGTTTGTTTCCAGTTTATTCCCAGTTTGTTTCCAGTTTATTCCCAGTTTGTTTCCAGTTTGTCCTCAATTTGTTTCCAGTTTGTTTCCAGTTTATTTGAGTTTTTTCCAGTTCATTCCCAGTTTGTTTCCAGTTTATTCCCAGTTTGTTTCCAGTTTGTTTCCAGTTTATTCCCAGTTTGTTTCCAGTTTATTCCCAGTTTGTTTCCAGTTTGTCCTCAATTTGTTTCCAGTTTGTTTCCAGTCTATTCGAGTTTTTTCCAGTTCATTCCCAGTTTGTTTCCAGTTTATTCCCAGTTTGTTTCCAGTTTGTCCGTAATTTGTTTCCAGTTTTTTTCCAGTTGGTTTCCAGTTTATTCTCAGTATGTTTCCAGTTTATTCCCAGTTTATGTCTAGTTTGTTTCCAGTCTATTCCCAGTTTATGTCTAGTTTGTTTCCAGTTTATTCCCAGTTTATGTCTAGTTTGTTTCCAGTTTGTTACCAGTTTATTCCCAGTTTGTTTCCAGTTTATTCCCAGTTTTTTTCCAGTTTGTTTCCAGTTTGTCCTCAATTTGTTTCCAGTTTGTTTCCAGTTTATTCGTAGTTTGTTTCCAGTTTTTTCGAGTTTTTTCCAGTTCATTCCCAGTTTGTTTCCAGTTTGTTTCCAGTTTATTCCCAGTTTGTTTCCAGTTTATTCCCAGTTTGTTTCCAGTTTTTTCCCAGTTTTTTTCCAGTTTATTCGAGTTTTTTCCAGTTTGATTCCAGTTTATTCCCAGTGTGTTTCCAGTTTATTCCCAGTTTGTTTCCAGTTTTTTCCCAGTTTTTTTCCAGTTTGTTTCCAGTTTGTCCTCAATTTGTTTCCAGTTTGTTTCCAGTTTATTCGTAGTTTGTTTCCAGTTTATTCGAGTTTTTTCCAGTTCATTCCCAGTTTATTCGTAGTTTGTTTCCAGTTTATTCGAGTTTTTTCCAGTTCATTCCCAGTTTGTTTCCAGTTTGTTTCCAATTTATTCCCAGTTTGTTTCCAGTTTATTCCCAGTTTGTTTCCAGTTTTTTCCCAGTTTTTTTCCAGTTTATTCGAGTTTTTTCCAGTTTGATTCCAGTTTATTCCCAGTTTGTTTCCAGTTTATTCCCAGTTTGTTTCCAGTTTATTCCCAGTTTATTCCCAGTTTGTTTCCAGTTTTTTCCCAGTTTTTTTCCAGTTTATTCGAGTTTTTTCCAGTTTGATTCCAGTTTATTCCCAGTTTTTTTCCAGTTTATTCGAGTTTTTTCCAGTTTGATTCCAGTTTATTCCCAGTTTGTTTCCAGTTTATTCCCAGTTTGTTTCCAGTTTGTTTCCAGTTTGTCCTCAATTTGTTTCCATTTTGTTTCCCATTTATTCGCAGTTTGTTTCTAGTTTATTCGAGTTTTTTCCATTTTTTTCCAGTTTTTTTTCCAGTTTGTTTCCAGTTTATTCCCAGTTTGTTTCCAGTTTATTCCCAGTTTGTTTCCAGTTTGTTTCCAGTTTGTCCTCAATTTGTTTCCAGTTTGTTTCCAGTTTATTCGAGTTTTTTCCAGTTCATTCCCAGTTTGTTTCCAGTTTATTCACAGTTTGTTTCCAGTTTGTTTCCAGTTTATTCGCAGTTTGTTTCCAGTTTATTCGAGTTTTTTCCAGTTCATTCCCAGTTTGTTTCCAGTTTGTTTCCAGTTTATTCGAGTTTTTTCCAGTTCATTCCCAGTTTGTTTGCAGTTTGTTTCCAGTTTATTCCCAGTTTGTTTCCAGTTTATTCCCAGTTTGTTTCCAGTTTTTTCCCAGTTTTTTTCCAGTTTATTCGAGTTTTTTCCAGTTTGATTCCAGTTTATTCCCAGTTTGTTTCCAGTTTATTCCTAGTTTGTTTCCAGTTTATTCCCAGTTTTTTTCCAGTTTGTTTCCAGTTTGTCCGTAATTTTTTTCCAGTTTTTTTCCAGTTTGTTTCCAGTTTATTCTCAGTATGTTTCCAGTTTATTCCCAGTTTATGTCTAGTTTGTTTCCAGTGTATTCCCAGTTTATGTCTAGTTTGTTTCCAGTTTATTCCCAGTTTATGTCTAGTTTGTTTCCAGTTTGTTACCAGTTTATTCCCAGTTTGTTTCCAGTTTATTCCCAGTTTTTTTCCAGTTTGTTTCCAGTTTGTCCTCAATTTGTTTCCAGTTTGTTTCCAGTTTATTCGTAGTTTGTTTCCAGTTTATTCGAGTTTTTTCCTGTTCATTCCCAGTTTGTTTCCAGTTTGTTTCCAGTTTATTCCCAGTTTGTTTCCAGTTTATTCCCAGTTTGTTTCCAGTTTGTTTCCAGTTTGTCCTCAATTTGTTTCCAGTTTGTTTCCAGTTTATTCGAGTTTTTTCCAGTTCATTCCCAGTTTGTTTCCAGTTTTTTCCCAGTTTTTTTCCAGTTTATTCGAGTTTTTTCCAGTTTGATTCCAGTTTATTCCCAGTTTGTTTCCAGTTTATTCCCAGTTTGTTTCCAGTTTTTTCCCAGTTTTTTTTCCAGTTTATTCGAGTTTTTTCCAGTTTGATTCCAGTTTATTCCCAGTTTGTTTCCAGTTTATTCCCAGTTTGTTTCCAGTTTGTTTCCAGTTTGTCCTCAATTTGTTTCCATTTTGTTTCCCATTTATTCGCAGTTTGTTTCCAGTTTATTCGAGTTTTTTTCCATTTTTTTTACAGTTTTTTTTCCAGTTTGTTTCCAGTTTATTCCCAGTTTGTTTCCAGTTTATTCCCAGTTTGTTTCCAGTTTGTTTCCAGTTTGTCCTCAATTTGTTTCCAGTTTGTTTCCAGTTTATTCGAGTTTTTTCCAGTTCATTCCCAGTTTGTTTCCAGTTTGTTTCCAGTTTGTTTCCAGTTTATTCGCAGTTTGTTTCCAGTTTATTCGAGTTTTTTCCAGTTCATTCCCAGTTTGTTTCCAATTTGTTTCCAGTTTATTCCCAGTTTGTTTCCAGTTTTTCCCCAGTTTTTTTTTCCAGTTTATTCGAGTTTTTTCCAGTTTGATTCCAGTTTATTCCCAGTTTGTTTCCAGTTTATTCCCAGTTTGTTTCCAGTTTGTCCTCAATTTGTTTCCAGTTTGTTTCCAGTTTTTTCGAGTTTTTTCCATTTTTTTCCAGTTTTTTTTCCAGTTTGTTTCCAGTTTATTCCCAGTTTGTTTCCAGTTTATTCCCGGTTTGTTTCCAGTTTGTCCTCAATTTGTTTCCAGTTTGTTTCCAGTTTATTCGAGTTTTTTCCAGTTCATTCCCAGTTTCTTTCCAGTTTACTCCCAGTTTGTTTCCAGTTTGTCCGTAATTTGTTTCCAGTTTTTTTCCAGTTTGTTTCCAGTTTATTCTCAGTATGTTTCCAGTTTATTCCCAGTTTATGTCTAGTTTGTTTCCAGTCTATTCCCAGTTTATGTCTAGTTTGTTTCCAGTTTATTCCCAGTTTATGTCTAGTTTGTTTCCAGTTTGTTACCAGTTTATTCCCAGTTTGTTTCCAGTTTATTCCCAGTTTTTTTCCAGTTTGTTTCCAGTTTGTCCTCAATTTGTTTCCAGTTTGTTTCCAGTTTATTCGTAGTTTGTTTCCAGTTTTTTCGAGTTTTTTCCTGTTCATTCCCAGTTTGTTTCCAGTTTATTCCCAGTTTGTTTCCAGTTTATTCCCAGTTTGTTTCCAGTTTTTTCCCAGTTTTTTTCCAGTTTGTTTCCAGTTTATTCGCAGTTTGTTTCCAGTTTATTCGAGTTTTTTCCAGTTCATTCCCAGTTTGTTTCCAGTTTGTTTCCAGTTTATTCCCAGTTAATTTCCAGTTTTTCCCCAGTTTTTTTTTCCAGTTTATTCGAGTTTTTTCCAGTTTGATTCCAGTTTATTCCCAGTTTGTTTCCAGTTTATTCCCAGTTTGTTTCCAGTTTGTCCTCAATTTGTTTCCAGTTTGTTTCCAGTTTTTTCGAGTTTTTTCCATTTTTTTCCAGTTTTTTTTCCAGTTTGTTTCCAGTTTATTCCCAGTTTGTTTCCAGTTTGTCCTCAATTTGTTTCCAGTTTGTTTCCAGTTTATTCGAGTTTTTTCCAGTTCATTCCCAGTTTCTTTCCAGTTTATTCCCAGTTTGTTTCCAGTTTGTCCGTAATTTGTTTCCAGTTTTTTTCCAGTTTTTTTCCAGTTTATTCTCAGTATGTTTCCAGTTAATTCCCAGTTTATGTCTAGTTTGTTTCCAGTCTATTCCCAGTTTATGTCTAGTTTGTTTCCAGTTTATTCCCAGTTTATGTCTAGTTTGTTTCCAGTTTGTTACCAGTTTATTCCCAGTTTGTTTCCAGTTTATTCCCAGTTTTTTTCCAGTTTGTTTCCAGTTTGTCCTCAATTTGTTTCCAGTTTGTTTCCAGTTTATTCGTAGTTTGTTTCCAGTTTTTTCGAGTTTTTTCCTGTTCATTCCCAGTTTGTTTCCAGTTTGTTTCCAGTTTATTCCCAGTTTGTTTCCAGTTTATTCCCAGTTAATTTCCAGTTTTTCCCCAGTTTTTTTTTCCATTTTTTTCCATTTTTTTTTCCAGTTTGTTTCCAGTTTATTCCCAGTTTGTTTCCAGTCTGTTTCCAGTTTATTCGAGTTTTTTCCAGTTCATTCCCAGTTTCTTTCCAGTTTATTCCCAGTTTGTTTCCAGTTTGTCCTCAATTTGTTTCCAGTTTGTTTCCAGTTTATTCGTAGTTTGTTTCCAGTTTTTTCGAGTTTTTTCCTGTTCATTCCCAGTTTGTTTCCAGTTTGTTTCCAGTTTATTCCCAGTTTGTTTCCAGTTTATTCCCAGTTTGTTTCCAGTTTTTTCCCAGTTTTTTTCCAGTTTATTCGAGTTTTTTCCAGTTTGATTCCAGTTTATTCCCAGTTTGTTTCCAGTTTTTTCCCAGTTTTTTTCCAGTTTATTCGAGTTTTTTCCAGTTTGATTCCAGTTTATTCCCAGTTTGTTTCCAGTTTATTCCCAGTTTGTTTCCAGTTTGTTTCCAGTTTGTCCTCAATTTGTTTCCATTTTGTTTCCAGTTTATTCGAGTTTTTTCCAGTTCATTCCCAGTTTCTTTCCAGTTTATTCCCAGTTTGTTTCCAGTTTGTTTCCCATTTATTCGCAGTTTGTTTCCAGTTTATTCGAGTTTTTTCCATTTTTTTTACAGTTTTTTTTCCAGTTTGTTTCCAGTTTATTCCCAGTTTGTTTCCAGTTTATTCCCAGTTTGTTTCCAGTTTGTCCTCAATTTGTTTCCAGTTTGTTTCCAGTTTATTCGAGTTTTTTCCAGTTCATTCCCAGTTTCTTTCCAGTTTATTCCCAGTTTGTTTCCAGTTTATTCCCAGTTTGTTTCCAGTTTATTCCCAGTTTGTTTCCAGTTTGTCCTCAATTTGTTTCCAGTTTGTTTCCAGTCTATTCGAGTTTTTTCCAGTTCATTCCCAGTTTTTTTCCAGTTTATTCCCAGTTTGTTTCCAGTTTGTCCGTAATTTGTTTCCAGTTTTTTTCCAGTTTGTTTCCAGTTTATTCTCAGTATGTTTCCAGTTTATTCCCAGTTTATGTCTAGTTTGTTTCCAGTTTGTTACCAGTTTATTCCCAGTTTGTTTCCAGTTTATTCCCAGTTTATGTCTAGTTTGTTTCCAGTTTATTCCCAGTTTATGTCTAGTTTGTTTCCAGTTTGTTACCAGTTTATTCTCAGTATGTTTCCAGTTTATTCCCAGTTTATGTCTAGTTTGTTTCCAGTTTGTTACCAGTTTATTCCCAGTTTGTTTCCAGTTTATTCCCAGTTTATGTCTAGTTTGTTTCCAGTTTATTCCCAGTTTATGTCTAGTTTGTTTCCAGTTTGTTACCAGTTTATTCCCAGTTTGTTTCCAGTTTATTCCCAGTTTTTTTCCAGTTTGTTTCCAGTTTGTCCTCAATTTGTTTCCAGTTTGTTTCCAGTTTATTCGTAGTTTGTTTCCAGTTTTTTCGAGTTTTTTCCAGTTCATTCCCAGTTTGTTTCCAGTTTGTTTCCAGTTTATTCCCAGTTTTTTTCCAGTTTATTCCCAGTTTTTTTCCAGTTTATTCGAGTTTTTTCCAGTTTGATTCCAGTTTATTCCCAGTGTGTTTCCAGTTTATTCCCAGTTTGTTTCCAGTTTTTTCCCAGTTTTTTTCCAGTTTATTCGAGTTTTTTCCAGTTTGATTCCAGTTTATTCCCAGTTTGTTTCCAGTTTATTCCCAGTTTGTTTCCAGTTTGTTTCCAGATTGTCCTCAATTTGTTTCCATTTTGTTTCCCATTTATTCGCAGTTTGTTTCCAGTTTATTCGAGTTTTTTTCCATTTTTTTACAGTTTATTTTCCAGTTTGTTTCCAGTTTATTCGAGTTTTTTCCATTTTTTTACAGTTTATTTTCCAGTTTGTTTCCAGTTCATTCCCAGTTTGTTTCCAGTTTATTCCCAGTTTGTTTCCAGTTTGTTTCAAGTTTATTCGCAGTTTGTTTCCAGTTTATTCGAGTTTTTTCCAGTTCATTCCCAGTTTGTTTCCAGTTTGTTTCCAGTTTATTCCCAGTTTGTTTCCAGTTTTCCCCCAGTTTTTTTTCCAGTTTATTCGAGTTTTTTCCAGTTTGATTCCAGTTTATTCCCAGTTTGTTTCCAGTTTATTCCCAGTTTGTTTCCAGTTTGTCCTCAATTTGTTTCCAGTTTTTTTCCAGTTTTTTCGAGTTTTTTCCATTTTTTTCCAGTTTTTTTCCCAGTTTGTTTCCAGTTTATTCCCAGTTTGTTTCCAGTTTATTCCCAGTTTGTTTCCAGTTTGTCCTAAATTTGTTTCCAGTTTGTTTCCAGTTTATTCGAGTTTTTTCCAGTTCATTCCCAGTTTCTTTCCAGTTTATTCCCAGTTTGTTTCCAGTTTATTCTCAGTATGTTTCCAGTTTATTCCCAGTTTATGTCTAGTTTGTTTCCAGTCTATTCCCAGTTTATGTCTAGTTTGTTTCCAGTTTATTCCCAGTTTATGTCTAGTTTGTTTCCAGTTTGTTACCAGTTTATTCCCAGTTTGTTTCCAGTTTATTCCCAGTTTTTTTCCAGTTTGTTTCCAGTTTGTCCTCAATTTGTTTCCAGTTTGTTTCCAGTTTATTCGTAGTTTGTTTCCAGTTTATTCGAGTTTTTTCCTGTTCATTCCCAGTTTGTTTCCAGTTTGTTTCCAGTTTATTCCCAGTTTGTTTCCAGTTTATTCCCAGTTTGTTTCCAGTTTTTTCCCAGTTTTTTTCCAGTTTATTCGAGTTTTTTCCAGTTTGATTCCAGTTTATTCCCAGTTTGTTTCCAGTTTGTTTCCAGTTTGTCCTCAATTTGTTTCCATTTTGTTTCCAGTTTATTCGAGTTTTTTCCAGTTCATTCCCAGTTTGTTTCCAGTTTGTTTCCAGTTTATTCGCAGTTTGTTTCCAGTTTATTCGAGTTTTTTCCAGTTCATTCCCAGTTTGTTTCCAATTTGTTTCCAGTTTATTCCCAGTTTGTTTCCAGTTTGTCCTCAATTTGTTTCCAGTTTGTTTCCAGTTTTTTCGAGTTTTTTCCATTTTTTTCCAGTTTTTTTTCCAGTTTGTTTCCAGTTTATTCCCAGTTTGTTTCCAGTTTATTCCCGGTTTGTTTCCAGTTTGTCCTCAATTTGTTTCCAGTTTGTTTCCAGTTTATTCGAGTTTTTTCCAGTTCATTCCCAGTTTCTTTCCAGTTTACTCCCAGTTTGTTTCCAGTTTGTCCGTAATTTGTTTCCAGTTTTTTTCCAGTTTGTTTCCAGTTTATTCCCAGTTTGTTTCCAGTTTATTCCCAGTTTGTTTCCAGTTTGTCCTAAATTTGTTTCCAGTTTGTTTCCAGTTTATTCGAGTTTTTTCCAGTTCATTCCCAGTTTCTTTCCAGTTTATTCCCAGTTTGTTTCCAGTTTATTCTCAGTATGTTTCCAGTTTATTCCCAGTTTATGTCTAGTTTGTTTCCAGTTTATTCCCAGTTTGTTTCCAGTTTGTCCTAAATTTGTTTCCAGTTTGTTTCCAGTTTATTCGAGTTTTTTCCAGTTCATTCCCAGTTTCTTTCCAGTTTATTTCCAGTTTGTTTCCAGTTTATTCTCAGTATGTTTCCAGTTTATTCCCAGTTTATGTCTAGTTTGTTTCCAGTCTATTCCCAGTTTATGTCTAGTTTGTTTCCAGTTTATTCCCAGTTTATGTCTAGTTTGTTTCCAGTTTGTTACCAGTTTATTCCCAGTTTGTTTCCAGTTTATTCCCAGTTTTTTTCCAGTTTGTTTCCAGTTTGTCCTCAATTTGTTTCCAGTTTGTTTCCAGTTTATTCGTAGTTTGTTTCCAGTTTATTCGAGTTTTTTCCTGTTCATTCCCAGTTTGTTTCCAGTTTGTTTCCAGTTTATTCCCAGTTTGTTTCCAGTTTATTCCCAGTTTGTTTCCAGTTTTTTCCCAGTTTTTTTCCAGTTTATTCGAGTTTTTTCCAGTTTGATTCCAGTTTATTCCCAGTTTGTTTCCAGTTTGTTTCCAGTTTGTCCTCAATTTGTTTCCATTTTGTTTCCAGTTTATTCGAGTTTTTTCCAGTTCATTCCCAGTTTGTTTCCAGTTTGTTTCCAGTTTATTCGCAGTTTGTTTCCAGTTTATTCGAGTTTTTTCCAGTTCATTCCCAGTTTGTTTCCAATTTGTTTCCAGTTTATTCCCAGTTTGTTTCCAGTTTGTCCTCAATTTGTTTCCAGTTTGTTTCCAGTTTTTTCGAGTTTTTTCCATTTTTTTCCAGTTTTTTTTCCAGTTTGTTTCCAGTTTATTCCCAGTTTGTTTCCAGTTTATTCCCGGTTTGTTTCCAGTTTGTCCTCAATTTGTTTCCAGTTTGTTTCCAGTTTATTCGAGTTTTTTCCAGTTCATTCCCAGTTTCTTTCCAGTTTACTCCCAGTTTGTTTCCAGTTTGTCCGTAATTTGTTTCCAGTTTTTTTCCAGTTTGTTTCCAGTTTATTCTCAGTATGTTTCCAGTTTATTCCCAGTTTATGTCTAGTTTGTTTCCAGTCTATTCCCAGTTTATGTCTAGTTTGTTTCCAGTTTATTCCCAGTTTATGTCTAGTTTGTTTCCAGTTTGTTACCAGTTTATTCCCAGTTTGTTTCCAGTTTATTCCCAGTTTTTTTCCAGTTTGTTTCCAGTTTGTCCTCAATTTGTTTCCAGTTTGTTTCCAGTTTATTCGTAGTTTGTTTCCAGTTTTTTCGAGTTTTTTCCTGTTCATTCCCAGTTTGTTTCCAGTTTATTCCCAGTTTGTTTCCAGTTTATTCCCAGTTTGTTTCCAGTTTTTTCCCAGTTTTTTTCCAGTTTGTTTCCAGTTTATTCGCAGTTTGTTTCCAGTTTATTCGAGTTTTTTCCAGTTCATTCCCAGTTTGTTTCCAGTTTGTTTCCAGTTTATTCCCAGTTAATTTCCAGTTTTTCCCCAGTTTTTTTTTCCAGTTTATTCGAGTTTTTTCCAGTTTGATTCCAGTTTATTCCCAGTTTGTTTCCAGTTTATTCCCAGTTTGTTTCCAGTTTGTCCTCAATTTGTTTCCAGTTTGTTTCCAGTTTTTTCGAGTTTTTTCCATTTTTTTCCAGTTTTTTTTCCAGTTTGTTTCCAGTTTATTCCCAGTTTGTTTCCAGTTTGTCCTCAATTTGTTTCCAGTTTGTTTCCAGTTTATTCGAGTTTTTTCCAGTTCATTCCCAGTTTCTTTCCAGTTTATTCCCAGTTTGTTTCCAGTTTGTCCGTAATTTGTTTCCAGTTTTTTTCCAGTTTGTTTCCAGTTTATTCTCAGTATGTTTCCAGTTTATTCCCAGTTTATGTCTAGTTTGTTTCCAGTCTATTCCCAGTTTATGTCTAGTTTGTTTCCAGTTTATTCCCAGTTTATGTCTAGTTTGTTTCCAGTTTGTTACCAGTTTATTCCCAGTTTGTTTCCAGTTTATTCCCAGTTTTTTTCCAGTTTGTTTCCAGTTTGTCCTCAATTTGTTTCCAGTTTGTTTCCAGTTTATTCGTAGTTTGTTTCCAGTTTTTTCGAGTTTTTTCCTGTTCATTCCCAGTTTGTTTCCAGTTTGTTTCCAGTTTATTCCCAGTTTGTTTCCAGTTTATTCCCAGTTAATTTCCAGTTTTTACCCAGTTTTTTTTTCCAGTTTATTCGAGTTTTTTCCAGTTTGATTCCAGTTTATTCCCAGTTTGTTTCCAGTTTGTCCTCAATTTGTTTCCAGTTTGTTTCCAGTTTTTTCGAGTTTTTTCCATTTTTTTCCAGTTTTTTTTCCAGTTTGTTTCCAGTTTATTCCCAGTTTGTTTCCAGTTTGTCCTCAATTTGTTTCCAGTTTGTTTCCAGTTTATTCGAGTTTTTTCCAGTTCATTCCCAGTTTCTTTCCAGTTTATTCCCAGTTTGTTTCCAGTTTGTCCGTAATTTGTTTCCAGTTTTTTTCCAGTTTGTTTCCAGTTTATTCTCAGTATGTTTCCAGTTTATTCCCAGTTTATGTCTAGTTTGTTTCCAGTCTATTCCCAGTTTATGTCTAGTTTGTTTCCAGTTTATTCCCAGTTTATGTCTAGTTTGTTTCCAGTTTGTTACCAGTTTATTCCCAGTTTGTTTCCAGTTTATTCCCAGTTTTTTTCCAGTTTGTTTCCAGTTTGTCCTCAATTTGTTTCCAGTTTGTTTCCAGTTTATTCGAGTTTTTTCCAGTTCATTCCCAGTTTCTTTCCAGTTTATTCCCAGTTTGTTTCCAGTTTGTCCGTAATTTGTTTCCAGTTTTTTTCCAGTTTGTTTCCAGTTTATTCTCAGTATGTTTCCAGTTTATTCCCAGTTTATGTCTAGTTTGTTTCCAGTCTATTCCCAGTTTATGTCTAGTTTGTTTCCAGTTTATTCCCAGTTTATGTCTAGTTTGTTTCCAGTTTGTTACCAGTTTATTCCCAGTTTGTTTCCAGTTTATTCCCAGTTTTTTTCCAGTTTGTTTCCAGTTTGTCCTCAATTTGTTTCCAGTTTGTTTCCAGTTTATTCGTAGTTTGTTTCCAGTTTTTTCGAGTTTTTTCCTGTTCATTCCCAGTTTGTTTCCAGTTTGTTTCCAGTTTATTCCCAGTTTGTTTCCAGTTTATTCCCAGTTTGTTTCCAGTTTTTTCCCAGTTTTTTTCCAGTTTATTCCCAGTTTGTTTCCAGTTTTTTCCCAGTTTTTTTCCAGTTTATTCGAGTTTTTTCCAGTTTGATTCCAGTTTATTCCCAGTTTGTTTCCAGTTTATTCCCAGTTTGTTTCCAGTTTGTTTCCAGTTTGTCCTCAATTTGTTTCCATTTTGTTTCCCATTTATTCGCAGTTTGTTTCCAGTTTATTCGAGTTTTTTCCATTTTTTTTACAGTTTTTTTTCCAGTTTGTTTCCAGTTTATTCCCAGTTTGTTTCCAGTTTATTCCCAGTTTGTTTCCAGTTTGTCCTCAATTTGTTTCCAGTTTGTTTCCAGTTTATTCGAGTTTTTTCCAGTTCATTCCCAGTTTCTTTCCAGTTTATTCCCAGTTTGTTTCCAGTTTGTTTCCAGTTTATTCGTAGTTTGTTTCCAGTTTTTTCGAGTTTTTTCCTGTTCATTCCCAGTTTGTTTCCAGTTTGTTTCCAGTTTATTCCCAGTTTGTTTCCAGTTTATTCCCAGTTTGTTTCCAGTTTTTTCCCAGTTTTTTTCCAGTTTATTCCCAGTTTGTTTCCAGTTTTTTCCCAGTTTTTTTCCAGTTTATTCGAGTTTTTTCCAGTTTGATTCCAGTTTATTCCCAGTTTGTTTCCAGTTTATTCCCAGTTTGTTTCCAGTTTGTCCTCAATTTGTTTCCATTTTGTTTCCCATTTATTCGCAGTTTGTTTCCAGTTTATTCGAGTTTTTTCCATTTTTTTTACAGTTTTTTTTCCAGTTTGTTTCCAGTTTATTCCCAGTTTGTTTCCAGTTTATTCCCAGTTTGTTTCCAGTTTGTCCTCAATTTGTTTCCAGTTTGTTTCCAGTTTATTCGAGTTTTTTCCAGTTCATTCCCAGTTTCTTTCCAGTTTATTCCCAGTTTGTTTCCAGTTTGTTTCCAGTTTATTCCCAGTTTGTTTCCAGTTTATTCTCAGTATGTTTCCAGTTTATTCCCAGTTTATGTCTAGTTTTTTTCCAGTTTGTTTCCAGTTTATTCCCAGTTTGTTTCCAGTTTATTCTCAGTATGTTTCCAGTTTATTCCCAGTTTATGTCTAGTTTTTTTCCAGTTTGTTACCAGTTTATTCCCAGTTTGTTTCCAGTTTATTCCCAGTTTTTTTCCAGTTTGTTTCCAGTTTGTCCTCAATTTGTTTCCAGTTTATTCGCAGTTTGTTTCCAGTTTATTCGAGTTTTTTCCAGTTCATTCCCAGTTTTTTTCCAGTTTGTTTCCAGTTTATTCCCAGTTTGTTTCCAGTTTATTCCCAGTTTGTTTCCAGTTTTTTCCCAGTTTTTTTCCAGTTTATTCGAGTTTTTTCCAGTTTGATTCCAGTTTATTCCCAGTTTGTTTCCAGTTTATTCCCAGTTTGTTTCCAGTTTGTCCTCAATTTGTTTCCAGTTTGTTTCCCATTTATTCGCAGTTTGTTTCCAGTTTATTCGAGTTTTTTCCATTTTTTTTACAGTTTTTTTTCCAGTTTGTTTCCAGTTTATTCCCAGTTTGTTTCCAGTTTGTTTCCAGTTTGTCCGTAATTTGTTTCCAGTTTTTTTCCAGTTTGTTTCCAGTTTATTCTCAGTATGTTTCCAGTTTATTCCCAGTTTATGTCTAGTTTGTTTCCAGTCTATTCCCAGTTTATGTCTAGTTTGTTTCCAGTTTATTCCCAGTTTATGTCTAGTTTGTTTCCAGTTTGTTACCAGTTTATTCCCAGTTTGTTTCCAGTTTATTCCCAGTTTTTTTCCAGTTTGTTTCCAGTTTGTCCTCAATTTGTTTCCATTTTGTTTCCAGTTTATTCGTAGTTTGTTTCCAGTTTATTCGAGTTTTTTCCAGTTAATTCCCAGTTTGTTTCCAGTTTGTCCTCAATTTGTTTCCAGTTTGTTTCCAGTTTATTCGTAGTTTGTTTCCAGTTTATTCGAGTTTTTTCCAGGTCATTCCCAGTTTGTTTCCAGTTTTTTTCCAGTTTATTCCCAGTTTGTTTCCAGTTTTTTCCCAGTTTTTTTCCAGTTTATTCGAGTTTTTTCCAGTTTGATTCCAGTTTATTCCCAGTTTGTTTCCAGTTTATTTCCATTTTGTTTCCCATTTATTCGCAGTTTGTTTCCAGTTTATTCGAGTTTTTTCCATTTTTTTACAGTTTATTTTCCAGTTTGTTTCCAGTTTATTCCCAGTTTGTTTCCAGTTTATTCCCAGTTTGTTTCCAGTTTGTCCTCAATTTGTGTCCAGTTTGTTTCCAGTTTATTCGAGTTTTTTCCAGTTCATTCCCAGTTTGTTTCCAGTTTATTCCCAGTTTGTTTCCAGTTTGTCCGTAATTTGTTTCCAGTTTTTTCCAGTTTGTTTCCAGTTTATTCTCAGTATGTTTCCAGTTTATTCCCAGTTTATGTCTAGTTTGTTTCCAGTTTATTCCCAGTTCATGTCTAGTTTGTTTCCAGTTTATTCCCAGTTTATGTCTAGTTTGTTTCCAGTTTGTTACCAGTTTATTCCCAGTTTGTTTCCAGTTTATTCCCAGTTTTTTTCCAGTTTGTTTCCAGTTTGTCCTCAATTTGTTTCCAGTTTGTTTCCAGTTTATTCGCAGTTTGTTTCCAGTTTATTCCCAGTTTGTTTCCAGTTTTTTCCCAGTTTTTTTCCAGTTTATTCCCAGTTTGTTTCCAGTTTGTCCTCAATTTGTTTCCAGTTTGTTTCCCATTTATTCGCAGTTTGTTTCCAGTTTATTCGAGTTTTTTCCATTTTTTTACAGTTTTTTTTCCAGTTTGTTTCCAGTTTATTCCCAGTTTGTTTCCAGTTTATTCCCAGTTTGTTTCCAGTTTGTTTCCAGTTTGTCCGTAATTTGTTTCCAGTTTTTTTCCAGTTTGTTTCCAGTTTATTCTCAGTATGTTTCCAGTTTATTCCCAGTTTATGTCTAGTTTGTTTCCAGTCTATTCCCAGTTTATGTCTAGTTTGTTTCCAGTTTATTCCCAGTTTATGTCTAGTTTGTTTCCAGTTTGTCCTCAATTTGTTTCCAGTTTGTTTCCAGTTTATTCGTAGTTTGTTTCCAGTTTATTCGAGTTTTTTCCAGTTCATTCCCAGTTTGTTTCCAGTTTATTCCCAGTTTGTTTCCATTTTATTCCCAGTTTGTTTCCAGTTTTTTCCCAGTTTTTTTCCAGTTTATTCGAGTTTTTTCCAGTATGATTCCAGTTTATTCCCAGTTTGTTTCCAGTTTATTCCCAGTTTGTTTCCAGTTTTTTCTCAGTTTTTTTCCAGTTTATTCGAGTTTTTTCCAGTTTGATTCCAGTTTATTCCCAGTTTGTTTCCAGTTTATTCCCAGTTTGTTTCCAGTTTGTTTCCAGTTTGTCCTCAATTTGTTTCCAGTTTGTTTCCCATTTATTCGCAGTTTGTTTCCAGTTTATTCGAGTTTTTTCCATTTTTTTACAGTTTTTTTTCCAGTTTGTTTCCAGTTTATTCCCAGTTTGTTTCCAGTTTATTCCCAGTTTGTTTCCAGTTTGTTTCCAGTTTGTCCGTAATTTGTTTCCAGTTTTTTCCAGTTTGTTTCCAGTTTATTCTCAGTATGTTTCCAGTTTATTCCCAGTTTATGTCTAGTTTGTTTCCAGTTTATTCCCAGTTTATGTCTAGTTTGTTTCCAGTTTGTTACCAGTTTATTCCCAGTTTGTTTCCAGTTTATTCCCAGTTTTTTTCCAGTTTGTTTCCAGTTTGTCCTCAATTTGTTTCCATTTTGTTTCCAGTTTATTCGTAGTTTGTTTCCAGTTTATTCGAGTTTTTTCCAGTTCATTCCCAGTTTGTTTCCAGTTTGTCCTCAATTTGTTTCCAGTTTGTTTCCAGTTTATTCGTAGTTTGTTTCCAGTTTATTCGAGTTTTTTCCAGGTCATTCCCAGTTTGTTTCCAGTTTTTTTCCAGTTTATTCCCAGTTTGTTTCCAGTTTTTTCCCAGTTTTTTTCCAGTTTATTCGAGTTTTTTCCAGTTTGATTCCAGTTTATTCCCAGTTTGTTTCCAGTTTATTCCCAGTTTGTTTCCAGTTTTTTTCCAGTTTGTCCTCAATTTGTTTCCATTTTGTTTCCCATTTATTCGCAGTTTGTTTCCAGTTTATTCGAGTTTTTTCCATTTTTTTACAGTTTATTTTCCAGTTTGTTTCCAGTTTATTCCCAGTTTGTTTCCAGTTTATTCCCAGTTTGTTTCCAGTTTGTCCTCAATTTGTGTCCAGTTTGTTTCCAGTTTATTCGAGTTTTTTCCAGTTCATTCCCAGTTTGTTTCCAGTTTATTCCCAGTTTGTTTCCAGTTTGTCTGTAATTTGTTTCCAGTTTTTTCCAGTTTGTTTCCAGTTTATTCTCAGTATGTTTCCAGTTTATTCCCAGTTTATGTCTAGTTTGTTTCCAGTTTATTCCCAGTTCATGTCTAGTTTGTTTCCAGTTTATTCCCAGTTTATGTCTAGTTTGTTTCCAGTTTGTTACCAGTTTATTCCCAGTTTGTTTCCAGTTTATTCCCAGTTTGTTTCCAGTTTTTCCCCAGTTTTTTTTCCAGTTTATTCCCAGTTTGTTTCCAGTTTGTCCTCAATTTGTTTCCAGTTTGTTTCCCATTTATTCGCAGTTTGTTTCCAGTTTATTCGAGTTTTTTCCATTTTTTTACAGTTTTTTTTCCAGTTTGTTTCCAGTTTATTCCCAGTTTGTTTCCAGTTTATTCCCAGTTTGTTTCCAGTTTGTTTCCAGTTTGTCCGTAATTTGTTTCCAGTTTTTTTCCAGTTTGTTTCCAGTTTATTCTCAGTATGTTTCCAGTTTATTCCCAGTTTATGTCTAGTTTGTTTCCAGTCTATTCCCAGTTTATGTCTAGTTTGTTTCCAGTTTATTCCCAGTTTATGTCTAGTTTGTTTCCAGTTTGTCCTCAATTTGTTTCCAGTTTGTTTCCAGTTTATTCGTAGTTTGTTTCCAGTTTATTCCCAGTTTGTTTCCAGTTTTTTCCCAGTTTTTTTCCAGTTTATTCGATTTTTTTCCAGTTTGATTCCAGTTTATTCCCAGTTTGTTTCCAGTTTATTCCCAGTTTGTTTCCAGTTTTTTCTCAGTTTTTATCCAGTTTATTCGAGTTTTTTCCAGTTTGATTCCAGTTTATTCCCAGTTTGTTTCCAGTTTATTCCCAGTTTGTTTCCAGTTTGTTTCCAGTTTGTCCTCAATTTGTTTCCAGTTTGTTTCCCATTTATTCGCAGTTTGTTTCCAGTTTATTTGAGTTTTTTCTATTTTTTTACAGTTTTTTTTCCAGTTTGTTTCCAGTTTATTCCCAGTTTGTTTCCAGTTTATTCCCAGTTTGTTTCCAGTTTGTTTCCAGTTTGTCCGTAATTTGTTTCCAGTTTTTTTCCAGTTTGTTTCCAGTTTATTCTCAGTATGTTTCCAGTTTATTCCCAGTTTATGTCTAGTTTGTTTCCAGTTTATTCCCAGTTTATGTCTAGTTTGTTTCCAGTTTGTTACCAGTTTATTCCCAGTTTGTTTCCAGTTTATTCCCAGTTTTTTTCCAGTTTGTTTCCAGTTTGTCCTCAATTTGTTTCCATTTTGTTTCCAGTTTATTCGTAGTTTGTTTCCAGTTTATTCGAGTTTTTTCCAGTTCATTCCCAGTTTGTTTCCAGTTTGTCCTCAATTTGTTTCCAGTTTGTTTCCAGTTTATTCGTAGTTTGTTTCCAGTTTATTCGAGTTTTTTCCAGGTCATTCCCAGTTTGTTTCCAGTTTTTTTCCAGTTTATTCCCAGTTTGTTTCCAGTTTTTTCCCAGTTTTTTTCCAGTTTATTCGAGTTTTTTCCAGTTTGATTCCAGTTTATTCCCAGTTTGTTTCCAGTTTATTCCCAGTTTGTTTCCAGTTTTTTTCCAGTTTGTCCTCAATTTGTTTCCATTTTGTTTCCCATTTATTCGCAGTTTGTTTCCAGTTTATTCGAGTTTTTTCCATTTTTTTACAGTTTATTTTCCAGTTTGTTTCCAGTTTATTCCCAGTTTGTTTCCAGTTTATTCCCAGTTTGTTTCCAGTTTGTCCTCAATTTGTGTCCAGTTTGTTTCCAGTTTATTCGAGTTTTTTCCAGTTCATTCCCAGTTTGTTTCCAGTTTATTCCCAGTTTGTTTCCAGTTTGTCCGTAATTTGTTTCCAGTTTTTTCCAGTTTGTTTCCAGTTTATTCTCAGTATGTTTCCAGTTTATTCCCAGTTTATGTCTAGTTTGTTTCCAGTTTATTCCCAGTTCATGTCTAGTTTGTTTCCAGTTTATTCCCAGTTTATGTCTAGTTTGTTTCCAGTTTGTTACCAGTTTATTCCCAGTTTGTTTCCAGTTTATTCCCAGTTTATTCCCAGTTTGTTTCCAGTTTTTCCCCAGTTTTTTTCCAGTTTATTCCCAGTTTGTTTCCAGTTTGTCCTCAATTTGTTTCCAGTTTGTTTCCCATTTATTCGCAGTTTGTTTCCAGTTTATTCGAGTTTTTTCCATTTTTTTACAGTTTTTTTTCCAGTTTGTTTCCAGTTTATTCCCGGTTTGTTTCCAGTTTATTCCCAGTTTGTTTCCAGTTTGTTTCCAGTTTGTCCGTAATTTGTTTCCAGTTTTTTTCCAGTTTGTTTCCAGTTTATTCTCAGTATGTTTCCAGTTTATTCCCAGTTTATGTCTAGTTTGTTTCCAGTCTATTCCCAGTTTATGTCTAGTTTGTTTCCAGTTTATTCCCAGTTTATGTCTAGTTTGTTTCCAGTTTGTCCTCAATTTGTTTCCAGTTTGTTTCCAGTTTATTCGTAGTTTGTTTCCAGTTTATTCGAGTTTTTTCCAGTTCATTCCCAGTTTGTTTCCAGTTTATTCCCAGTTTGTTTCCAGTTTATTCCCAGTTTGTTTCCAGTTTTTTCCCAGTTTTTTTCCAGTTTATTCGAGTTTTTTCCAGTTTGATTCCAGTTTATTCCCAGTTTGTTTCCAGTTTATTCCCAGTTTGTTTCCAGTTTTTTCCCAGTTTTTTTCCAGTTTATTCGAGTTTTTTCCAGTTTGATTCCAGTTTATTCCCAGTTTGTTTCCAGTTTATTCCCAGTTTGTTTCCAGTTTGTCCTCAATTTGTTTCCAGTTTGTTTCCCATTTATTCGCAGTTTGTTTCCAGTTTATTCGAGTTTTTTCCATTTTTTTACAGTTTTTTTTCCAGTTTGTTTCCAGTTTATTCCCAGTTTGTTTCCAGTTTATTCCCAGTTTGTTTCCAGTTTGTTTCCAGTTTGTCCGTAATTTGTTTCCAGTTTTTTTCCAGTTTGTTTCCAGTTTATTCTCAGTATGTTTCCAGTTTATTCCCAGTTTATGTCTAGTTTGTTTCCAGTCTATTCCCAGTTTATGTCTAGTTTGTTTCCAGTTTATTCCCAGTTTGTCTAGTTTGTTTCCAGTTTGTCCGTAATTTGTTTCCAGTTTTTTCCAGTTTGTTTCCAGTTTATTCTCAGTATGTTTCCAGTTTATTCCCAGTTTATGTCTAGTTTGTTTCCAGTTTATTCCCAGTTCATGTCTAGTTTGTTTCCAGTTTATTCCCAGTTTATGTCTAGTTTGTTTCCAGTTTGTTACCAGTTTATTCCCAGTTTGTTTCCAGTTTATTCCCAGTTTTTTTCCAGTTTGTTTCCAGTTTGTCCTCAATTTGTTTCCAGTTTGTTTCCAGTTTATTCGCAGTTTATTTCCAGTTTATTCCCAGTTTGTTTCCAGTTTTTTCCCAGTTTTTTTCCAGTTTATTCCCAGTTTGTTTCCAGTTTGTCCTCAATTTGTTTCCAGTTTGTTTCCCATTTATTCGCAGTTTGTTTCCAGTTTATTCGAGTTTTTTCCATTTTTTTAGTTTTTTTTCCAGTTTGTTTCCAGTTTATTCCCAGTTTGTTTCCAGTTTATTCCCAGTTTGTTTCCAGTTTGTTTCCAGTTTGTCCGTAATTTGTTTCCAGTTTTTTTCCAGTTTGTTTCCAGTTTATTCTCAGTATGTTTCCAGTTTATTCCCAGTTTATGTCTAGTTTGTTTCCAGTCTATTCCCAGTTTATGTCTAGTTTGTTTCCAGTTTATTCCCAGTTTATGTCTAGTTTGTTTCCAGTTTGTCCTCAATTTGTTTCCAGTTTGTTTCCAGTTTATTCGTAGTTTGTTTCCAGTTTATCCGAGTTTTTTCCAGTTCATTCCCAGTTTGTTTCCAGTTTATTCCCAGTTTGTTTCCAGTTTATTCCCAGTTTGTTTCCAGTTTTTTCCCAGTTTTTTTCCAGTTTATTCGAGTTTTTTCCAGTTTGATTCCAGTTTATTCCCAGTTTGTTTCCAGTTTATTCCCAGTTTGTTTCCAGTTTTTTCCCAGTTTTTTTCCAGTTTATTCGAGTTTTTTCCAGTTTGATTCCAGTTTATTCCCAGTTTGTTTCCAGTTTATTCCCAGTTTGTTTCCAGTTTGTCCTCAATTTGTTTCCAGTTTGTTTCCCATTTATTCGCAGTTTGTTTCCAGTTTATTCGAGTTTTTTCCATTTTTTTACAGTTTTTTTTCCAGTTTGTTTCCAGTTTATTCCCAGTTTGTTTCCAGTTTATTCCCAGTTTGTTTCCAGTTTGTTTCCAGTTTGTCCGTAATTTGTTTCCAGTTTTTTTCCAGTTTGTTTCCAGTTTATTCTCAGTATGTTTCCAGTTTATTCCCAGTTTATGTCTAGTTTGTTTCCAGTCTATTCCCAGTTTATGTCTAGTTTGTTTCCAGTTTATTCCCAGTTTGTCTAGTTTGTTTCCAGTTTGTCCGTAATTTGTTTCCAGTTTTTTCCAGTTTGTTTCCAGTTTATTCTCAGTATGTTTCCAGTTTATTCCCAGTTTATGTCTAGTTTGTTTCCAGTTTATTCCCAGTTCATGTCTAGTTTGTTTCCAGTTTATTCCCAGTTTATGTCTAGTTTGTTTCCAGTTTGTTACCAGTTTATTCCCAGTTTGTTTCCAGTTTATTCCCAGTTTTTTTCCAGTTTGTTTCCAGTTTGTCCTCAATTTGTTTCCAGTTTGTTTCCAGTTTATTCGCAGTTTATTTCCAGTTTATTCCCAGTTTGTTTCCAGTTTTTTCCCAGTTTTTTTCCAGTTTATTCCCAGTTTGTTTCCAGTTTGTCCTCAATTTGTTTCCAGTTTGTTTCCCATTTATTCGCAGTTTGTTTCCAGTTTATTCGAGTTTTTTCCATTTTTTTACAGTTTTTTTTCCAGTTTGTTTCCAGTTTATTCCCAGTTTGTTTCCAGTTTATTCCCAGTTTGTTTCCAGTTTGTTTCCAGTTTGTCCGTAATTTGTTTCCAGTTTTTTTCCAGTTTGTTTCCAGTTTATTCTCAGTATGTTTCCAGTTTATTCCCAGTTTATGTCTAGTTTGTTTCCAGTCTATTCCCAGTTTATGTCTAGTTTGTTTCCAGTTTATTCCCAGTTTATGTCTAGTTTGTTTCCAGTTTGTCCTCAATTTGTTTCCAGTTTGTTTCCAGTTTATTCGTAGTTTGTTTCCAGTTTATCCGAGTTTTTTCCAGTTCATTCCCAGTTTGTTTCCAGTTTATTCCCAGTTTGTTTCCAGTTTATTCCCAGTTTGTTTCCAGTTTTTTCCCAGTTTTTTTCCAGTTTATTCGAGTTTTTTTCCAGTTCATTCCCAGTTTGTTTCCAGTTTGTTTCCAGTTTATTCCCAGTTTGTTTCCAGTTTATTCCCAGTTTGTTTCAAGTTTTTTCCCAGTTTTTTTCCAGTTTATTCGAGTTTTTTCCAGTTTGATTCCAGTTTATTCCCAGTTTGTTTCCAGTTTATTCCCAGTTTGTTTCCAGTTTGTTTCCAGTTTGTCCTCAATTTGTTTCCAGTTTGTTTCCCATTTATTCGCAGTTTGTTTCCAGTTTATTCGAGTTTTTTCCATTTTTTTTACAGTTTTTTTTCCAGTTTGTTTCCAGTTTATTCCCAGTTTGTTTCCAGTTTGTTTCCAGTTTGTCCGTAATTTGTTTCCAGTTTTTTTCCAGTTTGTTTCCAGTTTATTCTCAGTATGTTTCCAGTTTATTCCCAGTTTATGTCTAGTTTGTTTCCAGTCTATTCCCAGTTTATGTCTAGTTTGTTTCCAGTTTATTCCCAGTTTATGTCTAGTTTGTTTCCAGTTTGTCCTCAATTTGTTTCCAGTTTGTTTCCAGTTTATTCGTAGTTTGTTTCCAGTTTATTCCAGTTTGTTTCCAGTTTATTCCCAGTTTGTTTCCAGTTTTTTCCCAGTTTTTTTCCAGTTTATTCGAGTTTGTTTCCAGTTTGTCCTCAATTTGTTTCCAGTTTGTTTCCAGTTTATTCCCAGTTTGTTTCCAGTTTTTTCCCAGTTTTTTTTCCAGTTTATTCGAGTTTTTTCCAGTTTGATTCCAGTTTATTCCCAGTTTGTTTCCAGTTTATTCCCAGTTTGTTTCCAGTTTTTTTCCAGTTTGTCCTCAATTTGTTTCCATTTTGTTTCCCATTTATTCGCAGTTTGTTTCTAGTTCATTCGAGTTTTTTCCATTTTTTTACAGTTTTTTTTCCAGTTTGTTTCCAGTTTATTCCCAGTTTGTTTCCAGTTTATTCCCAGTTTGTTTCCAGTTTTTTCCCAGTTTTTTTCCAGTTTATTCAAGTTTTTTCCAGTTTGATTCCAGTTTATTCCCAGTTTGTTTCCAGTTTATTCCCAGTTTGTTTCCAGTTTATTCCCAGTTTGTTTCAAGTTTTTTCCCAGTTTTTTTCCAGTTTATTCGAGTTTTTTCCAGTTTGATTCCAGTTTATTCCCAGTTTGTTTCCAGTTTATTCCCAGTTTGTTTCCAGTTTGTTTCCAGTTTGTCCTCAATTTGTTTCCAGTTTGTTTCCCATTTATTCGCAGTTTGTTTCCAGTTTATTCGAGTTTTTTCCATTTTTTTACAGTTTATTTTCCAGTTTGTTTCCAGTTTATTCCCAGTTTGTTTCCAGTTTGTCCTCAATTTGTTTCCAGTTTGTTTCCAGTTTATTCGAGTTTTTTCCA
The DNA here is from genome assembly GCF_933228915.1 of Telmatherina bonti. Classification (NCBI taxonomy): domain Eukaryota; kingdom Metazoa; phylum Chordata; class Actinopteri; order Atheriniformes; family Telmatherinidae; genus Telmatherina; species Telmatherina bonti. The sequence goes on along the minus strand of NC_136623.1, from coordinate 1,499,034 downwards.
GTTCATTCCCAGTTTGTTTCCAGTTTATTCCCAGTTTGTTTCCAGTTTGTCCGTAATTTGTTTCCAGTTTTTTTCCAGTTTGTTTCCAGTTTATTCTCAGTATGTTTCCAGTTTATTCCCAGTTTATGTCTAGTTTGTTTCCAGTTTATTCCCAGTTTATGTCTAGTTTGTTTCCAGTTTATTCCCAGTTTATGTCTAGTTTTTTTCCAGTTTGTTACCAGTTTATTCCCAGTTTGTTTCCAGTTTATTCCCAGTTTTTTTCCAGTTTGTTTCCAGTTTGTCCTCAATTTGTTTCCAGTTTGTTTCCAGTTTATTCGCAGTTTGTTTCCAGTTTATTCGAGTTTTTTCCAGTTCATTCCCAGTTTTTTTCCAGTTTGTTTCCAGTTTATTCCCAGTTTGTTTCCAGTTTATTCCCAGTTTGTTTCCAGTTTTTTCCCAGTTTTTTTCCAGTTTATTCGAGTTTTTTCCAGTTTGTTTCCAGTTTATTCCCAGTTTGTTTCCAGTTTGTTTCCAGTTTGTCCGTAATTTGTTTCCAGTTTTTTTCCAGTTTGTTTCCAGTTTATTCTCAGTATGTTTCCAGTTTATTCCCAGTTTATGTCTAGTTTGTTTCCAGTCTATTCCCAGTTTATGTCTAGTTTGTTTCCAGTTTATTCCCAGTTTATGTCTAGTTTGTTTCCAGTTTGTTACCAGTTTATTCCCAGTTTGTTTCCAGTTTATTCCCAGTTTTTTTCCAGTTTGTTTCCAGTTTGTCCTCAATTTGTTTCCAGTTTGTTTCCAGTTTATTCGTAGTTTGTTTCCAGTTTATTCGAGTTTTTTCCAGTTCATTCCCAGTTTGTTTCCAGTTTTTTCCCAGTTTTTTTTCCAGTTTATTCGAGTTTTTTCCAGTTTGATTCCAGTTTATTCCCAGTTTGTTTCCAGTTTATTCCCAGTTTGTTTCCAGTTTGTTTCCAGTTTGTCCTCAATTTGTTTCCATTTTGTTTCCCATTTATTGGCAGTTTGTTTCCAGTTTATTCGAGTTTTTTCCATTTTTTTACAGTTTATTTTCCAGTTTGTTTCCAGTTTATTCCCAGTTTGTTTCCAGTTTATTCCCAGTTTGTTTCCAGTTTGTCCTCAATTTGTTTCCAGTTTTTTTCCAGTTTGTTTCCAGTTTGTTTCCAGTTTGTCCGTAATTTGTTTCCAGTTTTTTTCCAGTTTGTTTCCAGTTTATTCTCAGTATGTTTCCAGTTTATTCCCAGTTTATGTCTAGTTTGTTTCCAGTCTATTCCCAGTTTATGTCTAGTTTGTTTCCAGTTTATTCCCAGTTTATGTCTAGTTTGTTTCCAGTTTGTCCTCAATTTGTTTCCAGTTTGTTTCCAGTTTATTCGTAGTTTGTTTCCAGTTTATTCGAGTTTTTTTTCCAGTTCATTCCCAGTTTGTTTCCAGTTTGTTTCCAGTTTATTCCCAGTTTGTTTCCAGTTTATTCCCAGTTTGTTTCCAGTTTTTTCCCAGTTTTTTTCCAGTTTATTCGAGTTTATTTCCAGTTTGTCCTCAATTTGTTTCCAGTTTGTTTCCAGTTTATTCCCAGTTTGTTTCCAGTTTTTTCCAAGTTTTTTTTTCCAGTTTATTCGAGTTTTTTCCAGTTTGATTCCAGTTTATTCCCAGTTTGTTTCCAGTTTATTCCCAGTTTGTTTCCAGTTTGTTTCCAGTTTGTCCTCAATTTGTTTCCATTTTGTTTCCCATTTATTCGCAGTTTGTTTCTAGTTTATTCGAGTTTTTTCCATTTTTTTACAGTTTTTTTTCCAGTTTGTTTCCAGTTTATTCCCAGTTTGTTTCCAGTTTGTTTCCAGTTTGTCCTCAATTTGTTTCCAGTTTGTTTCCAGTTTATTCGAGTTTTTTCCAGTTCATTCCCAGTTTGTTTCCAGTTTATTCCCAGTTTGTTTCCTGTTTTTTTCCAGTTTATTCGCAGTTTGTTTCCAGTTTATTCGAGTTTTTTCCAGTTCATTCCCAGTTTGTTTCCAGTTTGATTCCAGTTTATTCCCAGTTTGTTTCCAGTTTATTCCCAGTTTGTTTCCAGTTTGTCCTCAATTTGTTTCCAGTTTGTTTCCAGTTTTTTCGAGTTTTTTCCATTTTTTTCCAGTTTTTTTTCCAGTTTGTTTCCAGTTTATTCCCAGTTTGTTTCCAGTTTGTTTCCAGTTTGTCCTCAATTTGTTTCCAGTTTGTTTCCCATTTATTCGCAGTTTGTTTCCAGTTTATTCCCAGTTTGTTTCCAGTTTGTCCTCAATTTGTTTCCAGTTTGTTTCCAGTTTATTCGTAGTTTGTTTCCAGTTTTTTCGAGTTTTTTCCAGTTCATTCCCAGTTTGTTTCCAGTTTGTTTCCAGTTTATTCCCAGTTTGTTTCCAGTTTTTTCCCAGTTTTTTTCCAGTTAATTCGAGTTTTTTCCAGTTTGATTCCAGTTTATTCCCAGTTTGTTTCCAGTTTATTCCCAGTTTGTTTCCAGTTTTTTCCCAGTTTTTTTCCAGTTTATTCGAGTTTTTTCCAGTTTGATTCCAGTTTGTTTCCAGTTTGTCCTCAATTTGTTTCCATTTTGTTTCCCATTTATTCGCAGTTTGTTTCCAGTTTATTCGAGTTTTTTCCATTTTTTTACAGTTTATTTTCCAGTTTGTTTCCAGTTTATTCCCAGTTTGTTTCCAGTTTATTCCCAGTTTTTTTCCAGTTTGTTTCCAGTTTGTCCTCAATTTGTTTCCAGTTTGTTTCCAGTTTATTCGCAGTTTGTTTCCAGTTTATTCGAGTTTTTTCCAGTTCATTCCCAGTTTTTTTCCAGTTTGTTTCCAGTTTATTCCCAGTTTGTTTCCAGTTTATTCCCAGTTTGTTTCCAGTTTTTTCCCAGTTTTTTTCCAGTTTATTCGAGTTTTTTCCAGTTTGATTCCAGTTTATTCCCAGTTTGTTTCCAGTTTATTCCCAGTTTGTTTCCAGTTTGTCCTCAATTTGTTTCCAGTTTGTTTCCATTTATTCGCAGTTTGTTTCCAGTTTATTCGAGTTTTTTCCATTTTTTTTACAGTTTTTTTTCCAGTTTGTTTCCAGTTTATTCCCAGTTTGTTTCCAGTTTATTCCCAGTTTGTTTCCAGTTTGTTTCCAGTTTGTCCGTAATTTGTTTCCAGTTTTTTTCCAGTTTGTTTCCAGTTTATTCCCAGTTTGTTTCCAGTTTGTCCTCAATTTGTTTCCAGTTTGTTTCCATTTATTCGCAGTTTGTTTCCAGTTTATTCGAGTTTTTTCCATTTTTTTTACAGTTTTTTTTCCAGTTTGTTTCCAGTTTATTCCCAGTTTGTTTCCAGTTTATTCCCAGTTTGTTTCCAGTTTGTTTCCAGTTTGTCCGTAATTTGTTTCCAGTTTTTTTCCAGTTTGTTTCCAGTTTATTCTCAGTATGTTTCCAGTTTATTCCCAGTTTATGTCTAGTTTGTTTCCAGTCTATTCCCACTTTATGTCTAGTTTGTTTCCAGTTTATTCCCAGTTTATTTCCAGTTTGTTTCCAGTTTGTCCTCAATTTGTTTCCAGTTTGTTTCCAGTTTATTCGCAGTTTGTTTCCAGTTTATTCCCAGTTTGTTTCCAGTTTTTTCCCAGTTTTTTTCCAGTTTATTCCCAGTTTGTTTCCAGTTTGTCCTCAATTTGTTTCCAGTTTGTTTCCCATTTATTCGTAGTTTGTTTCCAGTTTATTCGAGTTTTTTCCATTTTTTTACAGTTTTTTTTCCAGTTTGTTTCCAGTTTATTCCCAGTTTGTTTCCAGTTTGTCCGTAATTTGTTTCCAGTTTTTTTCCAGTTTGTTTCCAGTTTATTCTCAGTATGTTTCCAGTTTATTCCCAGTTTATGTCTAGTTTTTTTCCAGTTTGTTACCAGTTTATTCCCAGTTTGTTTCCAGTTTATTCCCAGTTTTTTTCCAGTTTGTTTCCAGTTTGTCCTCAATTTGTTTCCAGTTTGTTTCCAGTTTATTCGCAGTTTGTTTCCAGTTTATTCGAGTTTTTTTCCAGTTCATTCCCAGTTTTTTTCCAGTTTGTTTCCAGTTTATTCCCAGTTTGTTTCCAGTTTATTCCCAGTTTGTTTCCAGTTTTTTCCCAGTTTTTTTTCCAGTTTATTCGAGTTTTTTCCAGTTTGATTCCAGTTTATTCCCAGTTTGTTTCCAGTTTATTCCCAGTTTGTTTCCAGTTTGTCCTCAATTTGTTTCCAGTTTGTTTCCCATTTATTCGCAGTTTGTTTCCAGTTTATTCGAGTTTTTTCCATTTTTTTTACAGTTTTTTTCCAGTTTGTTTCCAGTTTATTCCCAGTTTGTTTCCAGTTTATTCCCAGTTTGTTTCCAGTTTGTTTCCAGTTTGTCCGTAATTTGTTTCCAGTTTTTTTCCAGTTTGTTTCCAGTTTATTCTCAGTATGTTTCCAGTTTATTCCCAGTTTATGTCTAGTTTGTTTCCAGTCTATTCCCAGTTTATGTCTAGTTTGTTTCCAGTTTATTCCCAGTTTATGTCTAGTTTGTTTCCAGTTTGTTACCAGTTTATTCCCAGTTTGTTTCCAGTTTATTCCCAGTTTTTTTTCCAGTTTGTTTCCAGTTTGTCCTCAATTTGTTTCCAGTTTGTTTCCAGTTTATTCGTAGTTTGTTTCCAGTTTATTCGAGTTTTTTCCAGTTCATTCCCAGTTTGTTTCCAGTTTGTTTCCAGTTTATGCCCAGTTTGTTTCCAGTTTGTCCTCAATTTGTTTCCATTTTGTTTCCCATTTATTCGCAGTTTGTTTCCAGTTTTTTCGAGTTTTTTCCATTTTTTTACAGTTTATTCTCCAGTTTGTTTCCAGTTTATTCGAGTTTGTTTCCAGTTTATTCCCAGTATGTTTCCAGTTTATTCCCAGTTTATGTCTAGTTTGTTTCCAGTCTATTCCCAGTTTATGTCTAGTTTGTTTCCAGTTTATTCCCAGTTTATGTCTAGTTTGTTTCCAGTTTGTTACCAGTTTATTCCCAGTTTGTTTCCAGTTTATTCCCAGTTTTTTTCCAGTTTGTTTCCAGTTTGTCCTCAATTTGTTTCCAGTTTGTTTCCAGTTTATTCGCAGTTTGTTTCCAGTTTATTCCCAGTTTGTTTCCAGTTTTTTCCCAGTTTTTTTCCAGTTTATTCCCAGTTTGTTTCCAGTTTGTCCTCAATTTGTTTCCAGTTTGTTTCCCATTTATTCGCAGTTTGTTTCCAGTTTATTCGAGTTTTTTCCATTTTTTTCCAGTTTTTTTTCCAGTTTGTTTCCAGTTTATTCCCAGTTTGTTTCCAGTTTATTCCCAGTTTGTTTCCAGTTTGTTTCCAGTTTGTCCGTAATTTGTTTCCAGTTTTTTTCCAGTTTGTTTCCAGTTTATTCTCAGTATGTTTCCAGTTTATTCCCAGTTTATGTCTAGTTTGTTTCCAGTCTATTCCCAGTTTATGTCCAGTTTGTTTCCAGTTTATTCCCAGTTTATGTCTAGTTTGTTTCCAGTTTGTCCTCAATTTGTTTCCAGTTTGTTTCCAGTTTATTCGTAGTTTGTTTCCAGTTTATTCGAGTTTTTTCCAGTTCATTCCCAGTTTGTTTCCAGTTTGTTTCCAGTTTATTCCCAGTTTGTTTCCAGTTTATTCCCAGTTTGTTTCCAGTTTTTTCCCAGTTTGTTTCCAGTTTATTCGAGTTTTTTCCAGTTTGATTCCAGTTTATTCCCAGTTTGTTTCCAGTTTATTCCCAGTTTGTTTCCAGTTTTTTCCCAGTTTTTTCCCAGTTTATTCGAGTTTTTTCCAGTTTGATTCCAGTTTATTCCCAGTTTGTTTCCAGTTTATTCCCAGTTTGTTTCCAGTTTGTTTCCAGTTTGTCCTCAATTTGTTTCCAGTTTGTTTCCCATTTATTCGCAGTTTGTTTCCAGTTTATTTGAGTTTTTTCCATTTTTTTACAGTTTTTTTTCCAGTTTGTTTCCAGTTTATTCCCAGTTTGTTTCCAGTTTATTCCCAGTTTGTTTCCAGTTTGTTTCCAGTTTGTCCGTAATTTGTTTCCAGTTTTTTTCCAGTTTGTTTCCAGTTTATTCTCAGTATGTTTCCAGTTTATTCCCAGTTTATGTCTAGTTTGTTTCCAGTCTATTCCCAGTTTATGTCTAGTTTGTTTCCAGTTTATTCCCAGTTTATGTCTAGTTTGTTTCCAGTTTGTCCTCAATTTGTTTCCAGTTTGTTTCCAGTTTATTCGTAGTTTGTTTCCAGTTTATTCGAGTTTTTTTCCAGTTCATTCCCAGTTTTTTTCCAGTTTGTTTCCAGTTTGTCCTCAATTTGTTTCCAGTTTGTTTCCAGTTTATTCGCAGTTTGTTTCCAGTTTATTCGAGTTTTTTCCAGTTCATTCCCAGTTTTTTTCCAGTTTGTTTCCAGTTTATTCCCAGTTTGTTTCCAGTTTATTCCCAGTTTGTTTCCAGTTTTTTCCCAGTTTTTTTCCAGTTTATTCGAGTTTTTTCCAGTTTGATTCCAGTTTATTCCCAGTTTGTTTCCAGTTTATTCCCAGTTTGTTTCCAGTTTATTCCCAGTTTGTTTCCAGTTTGTTTCCAGTTTGTCCGTAATTTGTTTCCAGTTTTTTTCCAGTTTGTTTCCAGTTTATTCTCAGTATGTTTCCAGTTTATTCCCAGTTTATGTCTAGTTTGTTTCCAGTTTATTCCCAGTTTATGTCTAGTTTGTTTCCAGTTTATTCCCAGTTTATGTCTAGTTTTTTTCCAGTTTGTTACCAGTTTATTCCCAGTTTGTTTCCAGTTTATTCCCAGTTTTTTTTCCAGTTTGTTTCCAGTTTGTCCTCAATTTGTTTCCAGTTTGTTTCCAGTTTATTCGCAGTTTGTTTCCAGTTTATTCGAGTTTTTTTCCATTTTTTTACAGTTTATTTTCCAGTTTGTTTCCAGTTCATTCCCAGTTTGTTTCCAGTTTATTCCCAGTTTGTTTCCAGTTTGTTTCCAGTTTATTCGCAGTTTGTTTCCAGTTTATTCGAGTTTTTTCCAGTTCATTCCCAGTTTGTTTCCAGTTTGTTTCCAGTTTATTCCCAGTTTGTTTCCAGTTTTTCATCAGTTTTATTTTACAGTTTATTCGAGTTTTTTCCAGTTTGATCCCAGTTTATTCCCAGTTTGTTTCCAGTTTATTCCCAGTTTGTTTCCAGTTTGTCCTCAATTTGTTTCCAGTTTGTTTCCAGTTTTTTCGAGTTTTTTCCATTTTTTTCCAGTTTGTTTCCAGTTTATTCCCAGTTTGTTTCCAGTTTATTCCCAGTTTGTTTCCAGTTTGTCCTCAATTTGTTTCCAGTTTGTTTCCAGTTTATTAGAGTTTTTTCCAGTTCATTCCCAGTTTCTTTCCAGTTTATTCCCAGTTTGTTTCCAGTTTGTCCGTAATTTGTTTCCAGTTTTTTTCCAGTTTGTTTCCAGTTTATTCTCAGTATGTTTCCAGTTTATTCCCAGTTTATGTCTAGTTTGTTTCCAGTCTATTCCCAGTTTATGTCTAGTTTGTTTCCAGTTTATTCCCAGTTTATGTCTAGTTTGTTTCCAGTTTGTTACCAGTTTATTCCCAGTTTGTTTCCAGTTTATTCCCAGTTTTTTTCCAGTTTGTTTCCAGTTTGTCCTCAATTTGTTTCCAGTTTGTTTCCAGTTTATTCGTAGTTTGTTTCCAGTTTTTTCGAGTTTTTTCCTGTTCATTCCCAGTTTGTTTCCAGTTTGTTTCCAGTTTATTCCCAGTTTGTTTCCAGTTTATTCCCAGTTTGTTTCCAGTTTTTTCCCAGTTTTTTTCCAATTTATTCCCAGTTTGTTTCCAGTTTGTCCTCAATTTGTTTCCAGTTTGTTTCCCATTTATTCGCAGTTTGTTTCCAGTTTATTCGAGTTTTTTCCATTTTTTTCCAGTTTTTTTTCCAGTTTGTTTCCAGTTTATTCCCAGTTTGTTTCCAGTTTATTCCCAGTTTGTTTCCAGTTTGTTTCCAGTTTGTCCGTAATTTGTTTCCAGTTTTTTTCCAGTTTGTTTCCAGTTTATTCTCAGTATGTTTCCAGTTTATTCCCAGTTTATGTCTAGTTTGTTTCCAGTCTATTCCCAGTTTATGTCCAGTTTGTTTCCAGTTTATTCCCAGTTTATGTCTAGTTTTTTTCCAGTTTGTCCTCAATTTGTTTCCAGTTTGTTTCCAGTTTATTCGTAGTTTGTTTCCAGTTTATTCCCAGTTTGTTTCCAGTTTGTTTCCAGTTTATTCCCAGTTTGTTTCCAGTTTATTCCCAGTTTGTTTCCAGTTTTTTCCCAGTTTTTTTCCAGTTTATTCGAGTTTTTTCCAGTTTGATTCCAGTTTATTCCCAGTTTGTTTCCAGTTTATTCCCAGTTTGTTTCCAGTTTTTTCCCAGTTTTTTCCCAGTTTATTCGAGTTTTTTCCAGTTTGATTCCAGTTTATTCCCAGTTTGTTTCCAGTTTATTCCCAGTTTTTTTCCAGTTTGTTTCCAGTTTGTCCTCAATTTGTTTCCAGTTTGTTTCCCATTTATTCGCAGTTTGTTTCCAGTTTATTCGAGTTTTTTCCATTTTTTTACAGTTTTTTTTCCAGTTTGTTTCCAGTTTATTCCCAGTTTGTTTCCAGTTTATTCCCAGTTTGTTTCCAGTTTGTTTCCAGTTTGTCCGTAATTTGTTTCCAGTTTTTTTCCAGTTTGTTTCCAGTTTATTCTCAGTATGTTTCCAGTTTATTCCCAGTTTATGTCTAGTTTGTTTCCAGTCTATTCCCAGTTTATGTCTAGTTTGTTTCCAGTTTATTCCCAGTTTATGTCTAGTTTGTTTCCAGTTTGTCCTCAATTTGTTTCCAGTTTGTTTCCAGTTTATTCGTAGTTTGTTTCCAGTTTATTCGAGTTTTTTTCCAGTTCATTCCCAGTTTTTTTCCAGTTTGTTTCCAGTTTGTCCTCAATTTGTTTCCAGTTTGTTTCCAGTTTATTCGCAGTTTGTTTCCAGTTTATTCGAGTTTTTTCCAGTTCATTCCCAGTTTTTTTCCAGTTTGTTTCCAGTTTATTCCCAGTTTGTTTCCAGTTTATTCCCAGTTTGTTTCCAGTTTTTTCCCAGTTTTTTTCCAGTTTATTCGAGTTTTTTCCAGTTTGATTCCAGTTTATTCCCAGTTTGTTTCCAGTTTATTCCCAGTTTGTTTCCAGTTTGTCCTCAATTTGTTTCCAGTTTGTTTCCCATTTATTCGCAGTTTGTTTCCAGTTTATTCGAGTTTTTTCCATTTTTTTTTACAGTTTTTTTCCAGTTTGTTTCCAGTTTATTCCCAGTTTGTTTCCAGTTTATTCCCAGTTTGTTTCCAGTTTGTTTCCAGTTTGTCCGTAATTTGTTTCCAGTTTTTTTCCAGTTTGTTTCCAGTTTATTCTCAGTATGTTTCCAGTTTATTCCCAGTTTATGTCTAGTTTGTTTCCAGTTTATTCCCAGTTTATGTCTAGTTTGTTTCCAGTTTATTCCCAGTTTATGTCTAGTTTTTTTCCAGTTTGTTACCAGTTTATTCCCAGTTTGTTTCCAGTTTATTCCCAGTTTTTTTTCCAGTTTGTTTCCAGTTTGTCCTCAATTTGTTTCCAGTTTGTTTCCAGTTTATTCGCAGTTTGTTTCCAGTTTATTCGAGTTTTTTCCCATTTTTTTACAGTTTATTTTCCAGTTTGTTTCCAGTTCATTCCCAGTTTGTTTCCAGTTTATTCCCAGTTTGTTTCCAGTTTGTTTCCAGTTTATTCGCAGTTTGTTTCCAGTTTATTCGAGTTTTTTCCAGTTCATTCCCAGTTTGTTTCCAGTTTGTTTCCAGTTTATTCCCAGTTTGTTTCCAGTTTTTCCCCAGTTTTATTTTACAGTTTATTCGAGTTTTTTCCAGTTTGATTCCAGTTTATTCCCAGTTTGTTTCCAGTTTATTCCCAGTTTGTTTCCAGTTTGTCCTCAATTTGTTTCCAGTTTGTTTCCAGTTTTTTCGAGTTTTTTCCATTTTTTTCCAGTTTTTTTTCCAGTTTGTTTCCAGTTTATTCCCAGTTTGTTTCCAGTTTATTCCCAGTTTGTTTCCAGTTTGTCCTCAATTTGTTTCCAGTTTGTTTCCAGTTTATTAGAGTTTTTTCCAGTTCATTCCCAGTTTCTTTCCAGTTTATTCCCAGTTTGTTTCCAGTTTGTCCGTAATTTGTTTCCAGTTTTTTTCCAGTTTGTTTCCAGTTTATTCTCAGTATGTTTCCAGTTTATTCCCAGTTTATGTCTAGTTTGTTTCCAGTCTATTCCCAGTTTATTCCCAGTTTGTTTCCAGTTTTTCCCCAGTTTTATTTTACAGTTTATTCGAGTTTTTTCCAGTTTGATTCCAGTTTATTCCCAGTTTGTTTCCAGTTTATTCCCAGTTTGTTTCCAGTTTGTCCTCAATTTGTTTCCAGTTTGTTTCCAGTTTTTTCGAGTTTTTTCCATTTTTTTCCAGTTTTTTTTCCAGTTTGTTTCCAGTTTATTCCCAGTTTGTTTCCAGTTTATTCCCAGTTTGTTTCCAGTTTGTCCTCAATTTGTTTCCAGTTTGTTTCCAGTTTATTAGAGTTTTTTCCAGTTCATTCCCAGTTTCTTTCCAGTTTATTCCCAGTTTGTTTCCAGTTTGTCCGTAATTTGTTTCCAGTTTTTTTCCAGTTTGTTTCCAGTTTATTCTCAGTATGTTTCCAGTTTATTCCCAGTTTATGTCTAGTTTGTTTCCAGTCTATTCCCAGTTTATGTCTAGTTTGTTTCCAGTTTATTCCCAGTTTATGTCTAGTTTGTTTCCAGTTTGTTACCAGTTTATTCCCAGTTTGTTTCCAGTTTATTCCCAGTTTTTTTCCAGTTTGTTTCCAGTTTGTCCTCAATTTGTTTCCAGTTTGTTTCCAGTTTATTCGTAGTTTGTTTCCAGTTTTTTCGAGTTTTTTCCTGTTCATTCCCAGTTTGTTTCCAGTTTGTTTCCAGTTTATTCCCAGTTTGTTTCCAGTTTATTCCCAGTTTGTTTCCAGTTTTTTCCCAGTTTTTTTCCAGTTTATTCGAGTTTTTTCCAGTTTGATTCCAGTTTATTCCCAGTTTGTTTCCAGTTTTTTCCCAGTTTTTTTTCCAGTTTATTCGAGTTTTTTCCAGTTTGATTCCAGTTTATTCCCAGTTTGTTTCCAGTTTATTCCCAGTTTGTTTCCAGTTTGTTTCCAGTTTGTCCTCAATTTGTTTCCATTTTGTTTCCCATTTATTCGCAGTTTGTTTCCAGTTTATTTGAGTTTTTTCCATTTTTTTACAATTTTTTTCCCAGTTTGTTTCCAGTTTATTCCCAGTTTGTTCCCAGTTTATTCCCAGTTTGTTTCCAGTTTGTTTCCAGTTTGTCCTCAATTTGTTTCCAGTTTTTTCCAGTTTATTCGAGTTTTTTCCAGTTCATTCCCAGTTTGTTTCCAGTTTATTCCCAGTTTGTTTCCAGTTTGTTTCCAGTTTATTCGCAGTTTGTTTCCAGTTTATTCGAGTTTTTTCCAGTTCATTCCCAGTTTGTTTCCAGTTTTTCCCCAGTTTTTTTTTTTACAGTTTATTCGAGTTTTTTCCAGTTTGATTCCAGTTTATTCCCAGTTTGTTTCAAGTTTATTCCCAGTTTGTTTCCAGTTTGTCCTCAATTTGTTTCCAGTTTGTTCCCAGTTTATTCCCAGTTTGTTTCCAGTTTGTTTCCAGTTTGTCCTCAATTTGTTTCCAGTTTTTTCCAGTTTATTCGAGTTTTTTCCAGTTCATTCCCAGTTTGTTTCCAGTTTATTCCCAGTTTGTTTCCAGTTTGTTTCCAGTTTATTCGCAGTTTGTTTCCAGTTTATTCGAGTTTTTTCCAGTTCATTCCCAGTTTGTTTCCAGTTTTTCCCCAGTTTTTTTTTTTACAGTTTATTCGAGTTTTTTCCAGTTTGATTCCAGTTTATTCCCAGTTTGTTTCAAGTTTATTCCCAGTTTGTTTCCAGTTTGTCCTCAATTTGTTTCCAGTTTGTTTCCAGTTGTTTCGAGTTTTTTCCATTTTTTTCCAGTTTTTTTTTCCAGTTTGTTTCCAGTTTATTCCCAGTTTGTTTCCAGTTTATTCCCAGTTTGTTTCCAGTTTGTCCGTAATTTGTTTCCAGTTTTTTTCCAGTTTGTTTCCAGTTTATTCTCAGTATGTTTCCAGTTTATTCCCAGTTTATGTCTAGTTTGTTTCCAGTCTATTCCCAGTTTATGTCTAGTTTGTTTCCAGTTTATTCCCAGTTTATGTCTAGTTTGTTTCCAGTTTGTTACCAGTTTATTCCCAGTTTGTTTCCAGTTTATTCCCAGTTTTTTTCCAGTTTGTTTCCAGTTTGTCCTCAATTTGTTTCCAGTTTGTTTCCAGTTTATTCGTAGTTTGTTTCCAGTTTTTTCGAGTTTTTTCCTGTTCATTCCCAGTTTGTTTCCAGTTTATTCCCAGTTTGTTTCCAGTTTATTCCCAGTTTGTTTCCAGTTTTTTCCCAGTTTTTTTCCAGTTTATTCGAGTTTTTTCCAGTTTGATTCCAGTTTATTCCCAGTTTGTTTCCAGTTTTTTCCCAGTTTTTTTTCCAGTTTATTCGAGTTTTTTCCAGTTTGATTCCAGTTTATTCCCAGTTTGTTTCCAGTTTATTCCCAGTTTGTTTCCAGTTTGTTTCCAGTTTATTCGCAGTTTGTTTCCAGTTTATTCGAGTTTTTTCCAGTTCATTCCCAGTTTGTTTCCAGTTTTTCCCCAGTTTTTTTTTTACAGTTTATTCGAGTTTTTTCCAGTTTGATTCCAGTTTATTCCCAGTTTGTTTCCAGTTTGTCCTCAATTTGTTTCCAGTTTGTTTCCCATTTATTCGCAGTTTGTTTCCAGTTTATTCGAGTTTTTTCCATTTTTTTTACAGTTTTTTTCCAGTTTGTTTCCAGTTTATTCCCAGTTTGTTTCCAGTTTATTCCCAGTTTGTTTCCAGTTTGTTTCCAGTTTGTCCGTAATTTGTTTCCAGTTTTTTTCCAGTTTGTTTCCAGTTTATTCTCAGTATGTTTCCAGTTTTTTCCCAGTTTATGTCTAGTTTGTTTCCAGTCTATTCCCAGTTTATGTCTAGTTTGTTTCCAGTTTATTCCCAGTTTATGTCTAGTTTGTTTCCAGTTTGTTACCAGTTTATTCCCAGTTTGTTTCCAGTTTGTTACCAGTTTATTCCCAGTTTGTTTCCAGTTTATTCCCAGTTTTTTTCCAGTTTGTTTCCAGTTTGTCCTCAATTTGTTTCCAGTTTGTTTCCAGTTTATTCGCAGTTTGTTTCCAGTTTATTCCCAGTTTGTTTCCAGTTTTTTCCCAGTTTTTTTCCAGTTTATTCCCAGTTTGTTTCCAGTTTGTCCTCAATTTGTTTCCAGTTTGTTTCCCATTTATTCGCAGTTTGTTTCCAGTTTATTCGAGTTTTTTCCATTTTTTTCCAGTTTTTTTTCCAGTTTGTTTCCAGTTTATTCCCAGTTTGTTTCCAGTTTATTCCCAGTTTGTTTCCAGTTTGTTTCCAGTTTGTCCGTAATTTGTTTCCAGTTTTTTTCCAGTTTGTTTCCAGTTTATTCTCAGTATGTTTCCAGTTTATTCCCAGTTTATGTCTAGTTTGTTTCCAGTCTATTCCCAGTTTATGTCCAGTTTGTTTCCAGTTTATTCCCAGTTTATGTCTAGTTTGTTTCCAGTTTGTCCTCAATTTGTTTCCAGTTTGTTCCCAGTTTATTTGTAGTTTGTTTCCAGTTTATTCGAGTTTTTTCCAGTTCATTCCCAGTTTGTTTCCAGTTTGTTTCCAGTTTATTCCCAGTTTGTTTCCAGTTTATTCCCAGTTTGTTTCCAGTTTTTTCCCAGTTTTTTTCCAGTTTATTCGAGTTTTTTCCAGTTTGATTCCAGTTTATTCCCAGTTTGTTTCCAGTTTATTCCCAGTTTATTTCCAGTTTTTCCCCAGTTTTTTCCCAGTTTATTCGAGTTTTTTCCAGTTTGATTCCAGTTTATTCCCAGTTTGTTTCCAGTTTATTCCCAGTTTGTTTCCAGTTTGTTTCCAGTTTGTCCTCAATTTGTTTCCAGTTTGTTTCCCATTTATTCGCAGTTTGTTTCCAGTTTATTCGAGTTTTTTTCCATTTTTTACAGTTTTTTTTCCAGTTTGTTTCCAGTTTATTCCCAGTTTGTTTCCAGTTTATTCCCAGTTTGTTTCCAGTTTGTTTCCAGTTTGTCCGTAATTTGTTTCCAGTTTTTTTCCAGTTTGTTTCCAGTTTATTCTCAGTATGTTTCCAGTTTATTCCCAGTTTATGTCTAGTTTGTTTCCAGTCTATTCCCAGTTTATGTCTAGTTTGTTTCCAGTTTATTCCCAGTTTATGTCTAGTTTGTTTCCAGTTTGTCCTCAATTTGTTTCCAGTTTGTTTCCAGTTTATTCGTAGTTTGTTTCCAGTTTATTCGAGTTTTTTTCCAGTTCATTCCCAGTTTTTTTCCAGTTTGTTTCCAGTTTGTCCTCAATTTGTTTCCAGTTTTTTCCCAGTTTTTTTCCAGTTTATTCGAGTTTTTTCCAGTTTGATTCCAGTTTATTCCCAGTTTGTTTCCAGTTTATTCCCAGTTTGTTTCCAGTTTGTCCTCAATTTGTTTCCAGTTTGTTTCCCATTTATTCGCAGTTTGTTTCCAGTTTATTCGAGTTTTTTCCAGTTTGTTTCCAGTTTATTCCCAGTTTGTTTCCAGTTTATTCCCAGTTTGTTTCCAGTTTGTTTCCAGTTTGTCCGTAATTTGTTTCCAGTTTTTTTCCAGTTTGTTTCCAGTTTATTCTCAGTATGTTTCCAGTTTATTCCCAGTTTATGTCTAGTTTGTTTCCAGTCTATTCCCAGTTTATGTCTAGTTTGTTTCCAGTTTATTCCCAGTTTATGTCTAGTTTGTTTCCAGTTTGTTACCAGTTTATTCCCAGTTTGTTTCCAGTTTATTCCCAGTTTTTTTCCAGTTTGTTTCCAGTTTGTCCTCAATTTGTTTCCAGTTTGTTTCCAGTTTATTCGTAGTTTGTTTCCAGTTTATTCGAGTTTTTTCCAGTTCATTCCCAGTTTGTTTCCAGTTTATTCCCAGTTTGTTTCCAGTTTGTCCGTAATTTGTTTCCAGTTTTTTTCCAGTTTGTTTCCAGTTTATTCTCAGTATGTTTCCAGTTTATTCCCAGTTTATGTCTAGTTTGTTTCCAGTTTATTCCCAGTTTATGTCTAGTTTGTTTCCAGTTTATTCCCAGTTTATGTCTAGTTTTTTTCCAGTTTGTTACCAGTTTATTCCCAGTTTGTTTCCAGTTTATTCCCAGTTTTTTTTCCAGTTTGTTTCCAGTTTGTCCTCAATTTGTTTCCAGTTTGTTTCCAGTTTATTCGCAGTTTGTTTCCAGTTTATTCGAGTTTTTTTTCCATTTTTTTACAGTTTATTTTCCAGTTTGTTTCCAGTTCATTCCCAGTTTGTTTCCAGTTTATTCCCAGTTTGTTTCCAGTTTGTTTCCAGTTTATTCGCAGTTTGTTTCCAGTTTATTCGAGTTTTTTCCAGTTCATTCCCAGTTTGTTTCCAGTTTGTTTCCAGTTTATTCCCAGTTTGTTTCCAGTTTTTCCCCAGTTTTATTTTACAGTTTATTCGAGTTTTTTCCAGTTTGATTCCAGTTTATTCCCAGTTTGTTTCCAGTTTATTCCCAGTTTGTTTCCAGTTTGTCCTCAATTTGTTTCCAGTTTGTTTCCAGTTTTTTCGAGTTTTTTCCATTTTTTTCCAGTTTTTTTTCCAGTTTGTTTCCAGTTTATTCCCAGTTTGTTTCCAGTTTATTCCCAGTTTGTTTCCAGTTTGTCCTCAATTTGTTTCCAGTTTGTTTCCAGTTTATTAGAGTTTTTTCCAGTTCATTCCCAGTTTCTTTCCAGTTTATTCCCAGTTTGTTTCCAGTTTGTCCGTAATTTGTTTCCAGTTTTTTTCCAGTTTGTTTCCAGTTTATTCTCAGTATGTTTCCAGTTTATTCCCAGTTTATGTCTAGTTTGTTTCCAGTCTATTCCCAGTTTATGTCTAGTTTGTTTCCAGTTTATTCCCAGTTTATGTCTAGTTTGTTTCCAGTTTGTTACCAGTTTATTCCCAGTTTGTTTCCAGTTTATTCCCAGTTTTTTTCCAGTTTGTTTCCAGTTTGTCCTCAATTTGTTTCCAGTTTGTTTCCAGTTTATGCGTAGTTTGTTTCCAGTTTTTTCGAGTTTTTTCCTGTTCATTCCCAGTTTGTTTCCAGTTTGTTTCCAGTTTATTCCCAGTTTGTTTCCAGTTTTTTCCCAGTTTTTTTCCAGTTTATTCGAGTTTTTTCCAGTTTGATTCCAGTTTATTCCCAGTTTGTTTCCAGTTTTTTCCCAGTTTTTTTTCCAGTTTATTCGAGTTTTTTCCAGTTTGATTCCAGTTTATTCCCAGTTTGTTTCCAGTTTATTCCCAGTTTGTTTCCAGTTTGTTTCCAGTTTGTCCTCAATTTGTTTCCATTTTGTTTCCCATTTATTCGCAGTTTGTTTCCAGTTTATTTGAGTTTTTTCCATTTTTTTACAGTTTTTTTTCCAGTTTGTTTCCAGTTTATTCCCAGTTTGTTCCCAGTTTATTCCCAGTTTGTTTCCAGTTTGTTTCCAGTTTGTCCTCAATTTGTTTCCAGTTTTTTCCAGTTTATTCGAGTTTTTTCCAGTTCATTCCCAGTTTGTTTCCAGTTTATTCCCAGTTTGTTTCCAGTTTGTTTCCAGTTTATTCGCAGTTTGTTTCCAGTTTATTCGAGTTTTTTCCAGTTCATTCCCAGTTTGTTTCCAGTTTTTCCCCAGTTTTTTTTTTACAGTTTATTCGAGTTTTTTCCAGTTTGATTCCAGTTTATTCCCAGTTTGTTTCAAGTTTATTCCCAGTTTGTTTCCAGTTTGTCCTCAATTTGTTTCCAGTTTGTTTCCAGTTGTTTCGAGTTTTTTCCATTTTTTTCCAGTTTTTTTTTCCAGTTTGTTTCCAGTTTATTCCCAGTTTGTTTCCAGTTTATTCCCAGTTTGTTTCCAGTTTGTCCGTAATTTGTTTCCAGTTTTTTTCCAGTTTGTTTCCAGTTTATTCTCAGTATGTTTCCAGTTTATTCCCAGTTTATGTCTAGTTTGTTTCCAGTCTATTCCCAGTTTATGTCTAGTTTGTTTCCAGTTTATTCCCAGTTTATGTCTAGTTTGTTTCCAGTTTGTTACCAGTTTATTCCCAGTTTGTTTCCAGTTTATTCCCAGTTTTTTTCCAGTTTGTTTCCAGTTTGTCCTCAATTTGTTTCCAGTTTGTTTCCAGTTTATTCGTAGTTTGTTTCCAGTTTTTTCGAGTTTTTTCCTGTTCATTCCCAGTTTGTTTCCAGTTTGTTTCCAGTTTATTCCCAGTTTGTTTCCAGTTTATTCCCAGTTTGTTTCCAGTTTTTTCCCAGTTTTTTTCCAGTTTATTCGAGTTTTTTCCAGTTTGATTCCAGTTTATTCCCAGTTTGTTTCCAGTTTTTTCCCAGTTTTTTTTCCAGTTTATTCGAGTTTTTTCCAGTTTGATTCCAGTTTATTCCCAGTTTGTTTCCAGTTTATTCCCAGTTTGTTTCCAGTTTGTTTCCAGTTTATTCGCAGTTTGTTTCCAGTTTATTCGAGTTTTTTCCAGTTCATTCCCAGTTTGTTTCCAGTTTTTCCCCAGTTTTTTTTTTACAGTTTATTCGAGTTTTTTCCAGTTTGATTCCAGTTTATTCCCAGTTTGTTTCAAGTTTATTCCCAGTTTGTTTCCAGTTTGTCCTCAATTTGTTTCCAGTTTGTTTCCAGTTGTTTCGAGTTTTTTCCATTTTTTTCCAGTTTTTTTTTCCAGTTTGTTTCCAGTTTATTCCCAGTTTGTTTCCAGTTTATTCCCAGTTTGTTTCCAGTTTGTCCGTAATTTGTTTCCAGTTTTTTTCCAGTTTGTTTCCAGTTTATTCTCAGTATGTTTCCAGTTCATTCCCAGTTTATGTCTAGTTTGTTTCCAGTCTATTCCCAGTTTATGTCTAGTTTGTTTCCAGTTTATTCCCAGTTTATGTCTAGTTTGTTTCCAGTTTGTTACCAGTTTATTCCCAGTTTGTTTCCAGTTTATTCCCAGTTTTTTTCCAGTTTGTTTCCAGTTTGTCCTCAATTTGTTTCCAGTTTGTTTCCAGTTTATGCGTAGTTTGTTTCCAGTTTTTTCGAGTTTTTTCCTGTTCATTCCCAGTTTGTTTCCAGTTTGTTTCCAGTTTATTCCCAGTTTGTTTCCAGTTTTTTCCCAGTTTTTTTCCAGTTTATTCGAGTTTTTTCCAGTTTGATTCCAGTTTATTCCCAGTTTGTTTCCAGTTTTTTCCCAGTTTTTTTTCCAGTTTATTCGAGTTTTTTCCAGTTTGATTCCAGTTTATTCCCAGTTTGTTTCCAGTTTATTCCCAGTTTGTTTCCAGTTTGTTTCCAGTTTGTCCTCAATTTGTTTCCATTTTGTTTCCCATTTATTCGCAGTTTGTTTCCAGTTTATTTGAGTTTTTTCCATTTTTTTACAGTTTTTTTTCCAGTTTGTTTCCAGTTTATTCCCAGTTTGTTCCCAGTTTATTCCCAGTTTGTTTCCTGTTTGTTTCCAGTTTGTCCTCAATTTGTTTCCAGTTTTTTCCAGTTTATTCGAGTTTTTTCCAGTTCATTCCCAGTTTGTTTCCAGTTTATTCCCAGTTTGTTTCCAGTTTGTTTCCAGTTTATTCGCAGTTTGTTTCCAGTTTATTCGAGTTTTTTCCAGTTCATTCCCAGTTTGTTTCCAGTTTTTCCCCAGTTTTTTTTTTACAGTTTATTCGAGTTTTTTCCAGTTTGATTCCAGTTTATTCCCAGTTTGTTTCAAGTTTATTCCCAGTTTGTTTCCAGTTTGTCCTCAATTTGTTTCCAGTTTGTTTCCAGTTGTTTCGAGTTTTTTCCATTTTTTTCCAGTTTTTTTTTCCAGTTTGTTTCCAGTTTATTCCCAGTTTGTTTCCAGTTTATTCCCAGTTTGTTTCCAGTTTGTCCGTAATTTGTTTCCAGTTTTTTTCCAGTTTGTTTCCAGTTTATTCTCAGTATGTTTCCAGTTTATTCCCAGTTTATGTCTAGTTTGTTTCCAGTCTATTCCCAGTTTATGTCTAGTTTGTTTCCAGTTTATTCCCAGTTTATGTCTAGTTTGTTTCCAGTTTGTTACCAGTTTATTCCCAGTTTGTTTCCAGTTTATTCCCAGTTTTTTTCCAGTTTGTTTCCAGTTTGTCCTCAATTTGTTTCCAGTTTGTTTCCAGTTTATTCGTAGTTTGTTTCCAGTTTTTTCGAGTTTTTTCCTGTTCATTCCCAGTTTGTTTCCAGTTTGTTTCCAGTTTATTCCCAGTTTGTTTCCAGTTTATTCCCAGTTTGTTTCCAGTTTTTTCCCAGTTTTTTTCCAGTTTATTCGAGTTTTTTCCAGTTTGATTCCAGTTTATTCCCAGTTTGTTTCCAGTTTTTTCCCAGTTTTTTTCCAGTTTATTCGAGTTTTTTCCAGTTTGATTCCAGTTTATTCCCAGTTTGTTTCCAGTTTATTCCCAGTTTGTTTCCAGTTTGTTTCCAGTTTATTCGCAGTTTGTTTCCAGTTTATTCGAGTTTTTTCCAGTTCATTCCCAGTTTGTTTCCAGTTTTTCCCCAGTTTTTTTTTTACAGTTTATTCGAGTTTTTTCCAGTTTGATTCCAGTTTATTCCCAGTTTGTTTCAAGTTTATTCCCAGTTTGTTTCCAGTTTGTCCTCAATTTGTTTCCAGTTTGTTTCCAGTTGTTTCGAGTTTTTTCCATTTTTTTCCAGTTTTTTTTTCCAGTTTGTTTCCAGTTTATTCCCAGTTTGTTTCCAGTTTATTCCCAGTTTGTTTCCAGTTTGTCCGTAATTTGTTTCCAGTTTTTTTCCAGTTTGTTTCCAGTTTATTCTCAGTATGTTTCCAGTTCATTCCCAGTTTATGTCTAGTTTGTTTCCAGTCTATTCCCAGTTTATGTCTAGTTTGTTTCCAGTTTATTCCCAGTTTATGTCTAGTTTGTTTCCAGTTTGTTACCAGTTTATTCCCAGTTTGTTTCCAGTTTATTCCCAGTTTTTTTCCAGTTTGTTTCCAGTTTGTCCTCAATTTTTTTCCAGTTTGTTTCCAGTTTATTCGTAGTTTGTTTCCAGTTTTTTCGAGTTTTTTCCTGTTCATTCCCAGTTTGTTTCCAGTTTGTTTCCAGTTTATTCCCAGTTTGTTTCCAGTTTATTCCCAGTTTGTTTCCAGTTTTTTCCCAGTTTTTTTCCAGTTTATTCGAGTTTTTTCCAGTTTGATTCCAGTTTATTCCCAGTTTGTTTCCAGTTTTTTCCCAGTTTTTTTTCCAGTTTATTCGAGTTTTTTCCAGTTTGATTCCAGTTTATTCCCAGTTTGTTTCCAGTTTATTCCCAGTTTGTTTCCAGTTTGTTTCCAGTTTGTCCTCAATTTGTTTCCATTTTGTTTCCCATTTATTCGCAGTTTGTTTCCAGTTTATTCGAGTTTTTTCCATTTTTTTACAGTTTTTTTTCCAGTTTGTTTCCAGTTTATTCCCAGTTTGTTTCCAGTTTATTCCCAGTTTGTTTCCAGTTTGTTTCCAGTTTGTCCTCAATTTGTTTCCAGTTTGTTTCCAGTTTATTCGAGTTTTTTCCAGTTCATTCCCAGTTTGTTTCCAGTTTATTCGCAGTTTGTTTCCAGTTTATTCGAGTTTTTTCCAGTTCATTCCCAGTTTGTTTCCAGTTTGTTTCCAGTTTATTCCCAGTTTGTTTCCAGTTTTTCCCCAGTTTTTTTTCCAGTTTATTCGAGTTTTTTCCAGTTTGATTCCAGTTTATTCCCAGTTTGTTTCCAGTTTATTCCCAGTTTGTTTCCAGTTTGTCCTCAATTTGTTTCCAGTTTGTTTCCAGTTTTTTTGAGTTTTTTCCATTTTTTTCCAGTTTTTTTTCCAGTTTGTTTCCAGTTTATTCCCAGTTTGTTTCCAGTTTATTCCCAGTTTGTTTCCAGTTTGTCCTCAATTTGTTTCCAGTTTGTTTCCAGTTTATTCGAGTTTTTTCCAGTTCATTCCCAGTTTGTTTCCAGTTTATTCCCAGTTTGTTTCCAGTTTGTCCGTAATTTGTTTCCAGTTTTTTTCCAGTTTGTTTCCAGTTTATTCTCAGTATGTTTCCAGTTTATTCCCAGTTTATGTCTAGTTTGTTTCCAGTCTATTCCCAGTTTATGTCTAGTTTGTTTCCAGTTTATTCCCAGTTTATGTCTAGTTTGTTTCCAGTTTGTTACCAGTTTATTTCCAGTTTGTTTCCAGTTTATTCCCAGTTTGTTTCCAGTTTTTTCCCAGTTTTTTTCCAGTTTATTCGAGTTTTTTCCAGTTTGATTCCAGTTTATTCCCAGTTTGTTTCCAGTTTATTCCCAGTTTGTTTCCAGTTTGTTTCCAGTTTGTCCTCAATTTGTTTCCATTTTGTTTCCCATTTATTCGCAGTTTGTTTCCAGTTTATTCGAGTTTTTTCCATTCTTTTAGTTTATTTTCCAGTTTGTTTCCAGTTTATTCCCAGTTTGTTTCCAGTTTGTCCTCAATTTGTTTCCAGTTTGTTTCCAGTTTATTCGAGTTTTTTCCAGTTCATTCCCAGTTTGTTTCCAGTTTATTCTCAGTATGTTTCCAGTTTATTCCCAGTTTATGTCTAGTTTTTTTCCAGTTTGTTACCAGTTTATTCCCAGTTTGTTTCCAGTTTATTCCCAGTTTTTTTCCAGTTTGTTTCCAGTTTGTCCTCAATTTGTTTCCAGTTTGTTTCCAGTTTGTCCTCAATTTGTTTCCAGTTTTTTTCCAGTTTATTCGAGTTTTTTCCAGTTCATTCCCAGTTTGTTTCCAGTTTATTCCCAGTTTGTTTCCAGTTTGTTTCCAGTTTATTAGCAGTTTGTTTCCAGTTTATTCGAGTTTTTTCCAGTTCATTCCCAGTTTGTTTCCAGTTTTTCCCCAGTTTTTTTTTTACAGTTTATTCGAGTTTTTTCCAGTTTGATTCCAGTTTATTCCCAGTTTGTTTCAAGTTTATTCCCAGTTTGTTTCCAGTTTGTCCTCAATTTGTTTCCAGTTTGTTTCCAGTTGTTTCGAGTTTTTTCCATTTTTTTCCAGTTTTTTTTTCCAGTTTGTTTCCAGTTTATTCCCAGTTTGTTTCCAGTTTATTCCCAGTTTGTTTCCAGTTTGTCCGTAATTTGTTTCCAGTTTTTTTCCAGTTTGTTTCCAGTTTATTCTCAGTATGTTTCCAGTTTATTCCCAGTTTATGTCTAGTTTGTTTCCAGTCTATTCCCAGTTTATGTCTAGTTTGTTTCCAGTTTATTCCCAGTTTATGTCTAGTTTGTTTCCAGTTTGTTACCAGTTTATTCCCAGTTTGTTTCCAGTTTATTCCCAGTTTTTTTCCAGTTTGTTTCCAGTTTGTCCTCAATTTGTTTCCAGTTTGTTTCCAGTTTATTCGTAGTTTGTTTCCAGTTTTTTCGAGTTTTTTCCTGTTCATTCCCAGTTTGTTTCCAGTTTGTTTCCAGTTTATTCCCAGTTTGTTTCCAGTTTTTTCCCAGTTTTTTTCCAGTTTATTCGAGTTTTTTCCAGTTTGATTCCAGTTTATTCCCAGTTTGTTTCCAGTTTTTTCCCAGTTTTTTTTCCAGTTTATTCGAGTTTTTTCCAGTTTGATTCCTGTTTATTCCCAGTTTGTTTCCAGTTTATTCCCAGTTTGTTTCCAGTTTGTTTCCAGTTTGTCCTCAATTTGTTTCCATTTTGTTTCCCATTTATTCGCAGTTTGTTTCCAGTTTATTCGAGTTTTTTCCATTTTTTTACAGTTTTTTTTCCAGTTTGTTTCCAGCTTATTCCCAGTTTGTTTCCAGTTTATTCCCAGTTTGTTTCCAGTTTGTTTCCAGTTTGTCCTCAATTTGTTTCCAGTTTGTTTCCAGTTTATTCGAGTTTTTTCCAGTTCATTCCCAGTTTGTTTCCAGTTTATTCCCAGTTTGTTTCCAGTTTGTTTCCAGTTTATTCGCAGTTTGTTTCCAGTTTATTCGAGTTTTTTCCAGTTCATTCCCAGTTTGTTTCCAGTTTGTTTCCAGTTTATTCCCAGTTTGTTTCCAGTTTATTCCCAGTTTGTTTCCAGTTTGTCCTCAATTTGTTTCCAGTTTGTTTCCAGTTTTTTCGAGTTTTTTCCATTTTTTTCGTTTTTTTTCCAGTTTGTTTCCAGTTTATTCCCAGTTTGTTTCCAGTTTATTCCCAGTTTGTTTCCAGTTTGTCCTCAATTTGTTTCCAGTTTGTTTCCAGTTTATTCGAGTTTTTTCCAGTTCATTCCCAGTTTCTTTCCAGTTTATTCCCAGTTTGTTTCCAGTTTGTCCGTAATTTGTTTCCAGTTTTTTTCCAGTTTGTTTCCAGTTTATTCTCAGTATGTTTCCAGTTTATTCCCAGTTTATGTCTAGTTTGTTTCCAGTCTATTCCCAGTTTATGTCTAGTTTGTTTCCAGTTTATTCCCAGTTTATGTCTAGTTTGTTTCCAGTTTGTTACCAGTTTATTCCCAGTTTGTTTCCAGTTTATTCCCAGTTTTTTTCCAGTTTGTTTCCAGTTTGTCCTCAATTTGTTTCCAGTTTGTTTCCAGTTTATTCGTAGTTTGTTTCCAGTTTTTTCGAGTTTTTTCCAGTTCATTCCCAGTTTGTTCCAGTTTGTTTCCAGTTTATTCCCAGTTTGTTTCCAGTTTATTCCCAGTTTGTTTCCAGTTTTTTCCCAGTTTTTTTCCAGTTTATTCGAGTTTTTTCCAGTTTGATTCCAGTTTATGTCCAGTTTGTTTCCAGTTTATTCCCAGTTTGTTTCCAGTTTTTTCCCAGTTTTTTTCCAGTTTATTCGAGTTTTTTCCAGTTTGATTCCAGTTTATTCCCAGTTTGTTTCCAGTTTATTCCCAGTTTGTTTCCAGTTTGTTTCCAGTTTGTCCTCAGTTTGTTTCCATTTTGTTTCCCATTTATTCGCAGATTGTTTCCAGTTTATTCGAGTTTTTTCCATTCTTTTACAGTTTATTTTCCAGTTTGTTTCCAGTTTATTCCCAGTTTGTTTCCAGTTTGTCCTCAATTTGTTTCCAGTTTGTTTCCAGTTTATTCGAGTTTTTTCCAGTTCATTCCCAGTTTGTTTCCAGTTTATTCTCAGTATGTTTCCAGTTTATTCCCAGTTTATGTCTAGTTTTTTTCCAGTTTGTTACCAGTTTATTCCCAGTTTGTTTCCAGTTTATTCCCAGTTTTTTTCCAGTTTGTTTCCAGTTTGTCCTCAATTTGTTTCCAGTTTGTTTCCAGTTTATTCGCAGTTTGTTTCCAGTTTATTCGAGTTTTTTCCAGTTTATTCGAGTTTTTTCCAGTTTGATTCCAGTTTATTCCCAGTTTGTTTCCAGTTTATTCCCAGTTTGTTTCCAGTTTGTCCTCAATTTGTTTCCAGTTTGTTTCCCATTTATTCGCAGTTTGTTTCCAGTTTATTCAAGTTTTTTCCATTTTTTTTACAGTTTTTTTTCCAGTTTGTTTCCAGTTTATTCCCAGTTTGTTTCCAGTTTGTTTCCAGTTTGTCCGTAATTTGTTTCCAGTTTTTTTCCAGTTTGTTTCCAGTTTATTCTCAGTATGTTTCCAGTTTATTCCCAGTTTATGTCTAGTTTGTTTCCAGTCTATTCCCAGTTTATGTCTAGTTTGTTTCCAGTTTATTCCCAGTTTATGTCTAGTTTGTTTCCAGTTTGTTACCAGTTTATTCCCAGTTTGTTTCCAGTTTATTCCCAGTTTTTTTCCAGTTTGTTTCCAGTTTGTCCTCAATTTGTTTCCATTTTGTTTCCAGTTTATTCGTAGTTTGTTTCCAGTTTATTCGAGTTTTTTCCAGTTAATTCCCAGTTTGTTTCCAGTTTGTCCTCAATTTGTTTCCAGTTTGTTTCCAGTTTATTCGCAGTTTGTTTCCAGTTTATTCGAGTTTTTTCCAGTTCATTCCCAGTTTTTTTCCAGTTTGTTTCCAGTTTATTCCCAGTTTGTTTCCAGTTTATTCCCAGTTTGTTTCCAGTTTTTTCCCAGTTTTTTTCCAGTTTATTCGAGTTTTTTCCAGTTTGATTCCAGTTTATTCCCAGTTTGTTTCCAGTTTATTCCCAGTTTGTTTCCAGTTTGTCCTCAATTTGTTTCCAGTTTGTTTCCCATTTATTCGCAGTTTGTTTCCAGTTTATTCGAGTTTTTTCCAGTTTGATTCCAGTTTATTCCCAGTTTGTTTCCAGTTTATTCCCAGTTTGTTTCCAGTTTTTTTCCAGTTTGTCCTCAATTTGTTTCCATTTTGTTTCCCATTTATTCGCAGTTTGTTTCCAGTTTATTCGAGTTTTTTTCCAGTTCATTCCCAGTTTTTTTCCAGTTTGTTTCCAGTTTGTCCTCAATTTGTTTCCAGTTTGTTTCCAGTTTATTCGCAGTTTGTTTCCAGTTTATTCGAGTTTTTTCCAGTTCATTCCCAGTTTTTTTCCAGTTTGTTTCCAGTTTATTCCCAGTTTGTTTCCAGTTTATTCCCAGTTTGTTTCCAGTTTTTTCCCAGTTTTTTTCCAGTTTATTCGAGTTTTTTCCAGTTTGATTCCAGTTTATTCCCAGTTTGTTTCCAGTTTATTCCCAGTTTGTTTCCAGTTTGTCCTCAATTTGTTTCCAGTTTGTTTCCCATTTATTCGCAGTTTGTTTCCAGTTTATTCGAGTTTTTTCCAGTTTGTTTCCAGTTTATTCCCAGTTTGTTTCCAGTTTATTCCCAGTTTGTTTCCAGTTTGTTTCCAGTTTGTCCGTAATTTGTTTCCAGTTTTTTTCCAGTTTGTTTCCAGTTTATTCTCAGTATGTTTCCAGTTTATTCCCAGTTTATGTCTAGTTTGTTTCCAGTCTATTCCCAGTTTATGTCTAGTTTGTTTCCAGTTTATTCCCAGTTTATGTCTAGTTTGTTTCCAGTTTGTTACCAGTTTATTCCCAGTTTGTTTCCAGTTTATTCCCAGTTTTTTTCCAGTTTGTTTCCAGTTTGTCCTCAATTTGTTTCCAGTTTGTTTCCAGTTTATTCGTAGTTTGTTTCCAGTTTATTCGAGTTTTTTCCAGTTCATTCCCAGTTTGTTTCCAGTTTATTCCCAGTTTGTTTCCAGTTTGTCCGTAATTTGTTTCCAGTTTTTTTCCAGTTTGTTTCCAGTTTATTCTCAGTATGTTTCCAGTTTATTCCCAGTTTATGTCTAGTTTGTTTCCAGTTTATTCCCAGTTTATGTCTAGTTTGTTTCCAGTTTATTCCCAGTTTATGTCTAGTTTTTTTCCAGTTTGTTACCAGTTTATTCCCAGTTTGTTTCCAGTTTATTCCCAGTTTTTTTTCCAGTTTGTTTCCAGTTTGTCCTCAATTTGTTTCCAGTTTGTTTCCAGTTTATTCGCAGTTTGTTTCCAGTTTATTCGAGTTTTTTTCCATTTTTTTACAGTTTATTTTCCAGTTTGTTTCCAGTTCATTCCCAGTTTGTTTCCAGTTTATTCCCAGTTTGTTTCCAGTTTGTTTCCAGTTTATTCGCAGTTTGTTTCCAGTTTATTCGAGTTTTTTCCAGTTCATTCCCAGTTTGTTTCCAGTTTGTTTCCAGTTTATTCCCAGTTTGTTTCCAGTTTTTCCCCAGTTTTATTTTACAGTTTATTCGAGTTTTTTCCAGTTTGATTCCAGTTTATTCCCAGTTTGTTTCCAGTTTATTCCCAGTTTGTTTCCAGTTTGTCCTCAATTTGTTTCCAGTTTGTTTCCAGTTTTTTCGAGTTTTTTCCATTTTTTTCCAGTTTTTTTTCCAGTTTGTTTCCAGTTTATTCCCAGTTTGTTTCCAGTTTATTCCCAGTTTGTTTCCAGTTTGTCCTCAATTTGTTTCCAGTTTGTTTCCAGTTTATTAGAGTTTTTTCCAGTTCATTCCCAGTTTCTTTCCAGTTTATTCCCAGTTTGTTTCCAGTTTGTCCGTAATTTGTTTCCAGTTTTTTTCCAGTTTGTTTCCAGTTTATTCTCAGTATGTTTCCAGTTTATTCCCAGTTTATGTCTAGTTTGTTTCCAGTCTATTCCCAGTTTATGTCTAGTTTGTTTCCAGTTTATTCCCAGTTTATGTCTAGTTTGTTTCCAGTTTGTTACCAGTTTATTCCCAGTTTGTTTCCAGTTTATTCCCAGTTTTTTTCCAGTTTGTTTCCAGTTTGTCCTCAATTTGTTTCCAGTTTGTTTCCAGTTTATGCGTAGTTTGTTTCCAGTTTTTTCGAGTTTTTTCCTGTTCATTCCCAGTTTGTTTCCAGTTTGTTTCCAGTTTATTCCCAGTTTGTTTCCAGTTTTTTCCCAGTTTTTTTCCAGTTTATTCGAGTTTTTTCCAGTTTGATTCCAGTTTATTCCCAGTTTGTTTCCAGTTTTTTCCCAGTTTTTTTTCCAGTTTATTCGAGTTTTTTCCAGTTTGATTCCAGTTTATTCCCAGTTTGTTTCCAGTTTATTCCCAGTTTGTTTCCAGTTTGTTTCCAGTTTGTCCTCAATTTGTTTCCATTTTGTTTCCCATTTATTCGCAGTTTGTTTCCAGTTTATTTGAGTTTTTTCCATTTTTTTACAGTTTTTTTTCCAGTTTGTTTCCAGTTTATTCCCAGTTTGTTCCCAGTTTATTCCCAGTTTGTTTCCAGTTTGTTTCCAGTTTGTCCTCAATTTGTTTCCAGTTTTTTCCAGTTTATTCGAGTTTTTTCCAGTTCATTCCCAGTTTGTTTCCAGTTTATTCCCAGTTTGTTTCCAGTTTGTTTCCAGTTTATTCGCAGTTTGTTTCCAGTTTATTCGAGTTTTTTCCAGTTCATTCCCAGTTTGTTTCCAGTTTTTCCCCAGTTTTTTTTTTACAGTTTATTCGAGTTTTTTCCAGTTTGATTCCAGTTTATTCCCAGTTTGTTTCAAGTTTATTCCCAGTTTGTTTCCAGTTTGTCCTCAATTTGTTTCCAGTTTGTTTCCAGTTGTTTCGAGTTTTTTCCATTTTTTTCCAGTTTTTTTTTCCAGTTTGTTTCCAGTTTATTCCCAGTTTGTTTCCAGTTTATTCCCAGTTTGTTTCCAGTTTGTCCGTAATTTGTTTCCAGTTTTTTTCCAGTTTGTTTCCAGTTTATTCTCAGTATGTTTCCAGTTTATTCCCAGTTTATGTCTAGTTTGTTTCCAGTCTATTCCCAGTTTATGTCTAGTTTGTTTCCAGTTTATTCCCAGTTTATGTCTAGTTTGTTTCCAGTTTGTTACCAGTTTATTCCCAGTTTGTTTCCAGTTTATTCCCAGTTTTTTTCCAGTTTGTTTCCAGTTTGTCCTCAATTTGTTTCCAGTTTGTTTCCAGTTTATTCGTAGTTTGTTTCCAGTTTTTTCGAGTTTTTTCCTGTTCATTCCCAGTTTGTTTCCAGTTTGTTTCCAGTTTATTCCCAGTTTGTTTCCAGTTTTTTCCCAGTTTTTTTCCAGTTTATTCGAGTTTTTTCCAGTTTGATTCCAGTTTATTCCCAGTTTGTTTCCAGTTTTTTCCCAGTTTTTTTTCCAGTTTATTCGAGTTTTTTCCAGTTTGATTCCAGTTTATTCCCAGTTTGTTTCCAGTTTATTCCCAGTTTGTTTCCAGTTTGTTTCCAGTTTATTCGCAGTTTGTTTCCAGTTTATTCAAGTTTTTTCCAGTTCATTCCCAGTTTGTTTCCAGTTTTTCCCCAGTTTTTTTTTTACAGTTTATTCGAGTTTTTTCCAGTTTGATTCCAGTTTATTCCCAGTTTGTTTCAAGTTTATTCCCAGTTTGTTTCCAGTTTGTCCTCAATTTGTTTCCAGTTTGTTTCCAGTTGTTTCGAGTTTTTTCCATTTTTTTCCAGTTTTTTTTTCCAGTTTGTTTCCAGTTTATTCCCAGTTTGTTTCCAGTTTATTCCCAGTTTGTTTCCAGTTTGTCCGTAATTTGTTTCCAGTTTTTTTCCAGTTTGTTTCCAGTTTATTCTCAGTATGTTTCCAGTTCATTCCCAGTTTATGTCTAGTTTGTTTCCAGTCTATTCCCAGTTTATGTCTAGTTTGTTTCCAGTTTATTCCCAGTTTATGTCTTGTTTGTTTCCAGTTTGTTACCAGTTTATTCCCAGTTTGTTTCCAGTTTATTCCCAGTTTTTTTCCAGTTTGTTTCCAGTTTGTCCTCAATTTGTTTCCAGTTTGTTTCCAGTTTATTCGTAGTTTGTTTCCAGTTTTTTCGAGTTTTTTCCTGTTCATTCCCAGTTTGTTTCCAGTTTGTTTCCAGTTTATTCCCAGTTTGTTTCCAGTTTATTCCCAGTTTGTTTCCAGTTTTTTCCCAGTTTTTTTCCAGTTTATTCGAGTTTTTTCCAGTTTGATTCCAGTTTATTCCCAGTTTGTTTCCAGTTTTTTCCCAGTTTTTTTACCAGTTTATTCGAGTTTTTTCCAGTTTGATTCCAGTTTATTCCCAGTTTGTTTCCAGTTTATTCCCAGTTTGTTTCCAGTTTGTTTCCAGTTTGTCCTCAATTTGTTTCCATTTTGTTTCCCATTTATTCGCAGTTTGTTTCCAGTTTATTCGAGTTTTTTCCATTTTTTTACAGTTTTTTTTCCAGTTTGTTTCCAGTTTATTCCCAGTTTGTTTCCAGTTTATTCCCAGTTTGTTTCCAGTTTGTTTCCAGTTTGTCCTCAATTTGTTTCCAGTTTGTTTCCAGTTTATTCGAGTTTTTTCCAGTTCATTCCCAGTTTGTTTCCAGTTTATTCGCAGTTTGTTTCCAGTTTATTCGAGTTTTTTCCAGTTCATTCCCAGTTTGTTTCCAGTTTGTTTCCAGTTTATTCCCAGTTTGTTTCCAGTTTTTCCCCAGTTTTTTTTTCCAGTTTATTCGAGTTTTTTCCAGTTTGATTCCAGTTTATTCCCAGTTTGTTTCCAGTTTATTCCCAGTTTGTTTCCAGTTTGTCCTCAATTTGTTTCCAGTTTGTTTCCAGTTTTTTCGAGTTTTTTCCATTTTTTTCCAGTTTTTTTTCCAGTTTGTTTCCAGTTTATTCCCAGTTTGTTTCCAGTTTATTCCCAGTTTGTTTCCAGTTTGTCCTCAATTTGTTTCCAGTTTGTTTCCAGTTTATTCGAGTTTTTTCCAGTTCATTCCCAGTTTGTTTCCAGTTTATTCCCAGTTTGTTTCCAGTTTGTCCGTAATTTGTTTCCAGTTTTTTTCCAGTTTGTTTCCAGTTTATTCTCAGTATGTTTCCAGTTTATTCCCAGTTTATGTCTAGTTTGTTTCCAGTCTATTCCCAGTTTATGTCTAGTTTGTTTCCAGTTTATTCCCAGTTTATGTCTAGTTTGTTTCCAGTTTGTTACCAGTTTATTTCCAGTTTGTTTCCAGTTTATTCCCAGTTTGTTTCCAGTTTTTTCCCAGTTTTTTTCCAGTTTATTCGAGTTTTTTCCAGTTTGATTCCAGTTTATTCCCAGTTTGTTTCCAGTTTATTCCCAGTTTGTTTCCAGTTTGTTTCCAGTTTGTCCTCAATTTGTTTCCATTTTGTTTCCCATTTATTCGCAGTTTGTTTCCAGTTTATTCGAGTTTTTTCCATTCTTTTACAGTTTATTTTCCAGTTTGTTTCCAGTTTATTCCCAGTTTGTTTCCAGTTTGTCCTCAATTTGTTTCCAGTTTGTTTCCAGTTTATTCGAGTTTTTTCCAGTTCATTCCCAGTTTGTTTCCAGTTTATTCTCAGTATGTTTCCAGTTTATTCCCAGTTTATGTCTAGTTTTTTTCCAGTTTGTTACCAGTTTATTCCCAGTTTGTTTCCAGTTTATTCCCAGTTTTTTTTCCAGTTTGTTTCCAGTTTGTCCTCAATTTGTTTCCAGTTTGTTTCCAGTTTGTCCTCAATTTGTTTCCAGTTTTTTTCCAGTTTATTCGAGTTTTTTCCAGTTCATTCCCAGTTTGTTTCCAGTTTATTCCCAGTTTTTTTCCAGTTTGTTTCCAGTTTATTAGCAGTTTGTTTCCAGTTTATTCGAGTTTTTTCCAGTTCATTCCCAGTTTGTTTCCAGTTTTTCCCCAGTTTTTTTTTTACAGTTTATTCGAGTTTTTTCCAGTTTGATTCCAGTTTATTCCCAGTTTGTTTCAAGTTTATTCCCAGTTTGTTTCCAGTTTGTCCTCAATTTGTTTCCAGTTTGTTTCCAGTTGTTTCGAGTTTTTTCCATTTTTTTCCAGTTTTTTTTTCCAGTTTGTTTCCAGTTTATTCCCAGTTTGTTTCCAGTTTATTCCCAGTTTGTTTCCAGTTTGTCCGTAATTTGTTTCCAGTTTTTTTCCAGTTTGTTTCCAGTTTATTCTCAGTATGTTTCCAGTTTATTCCCAGTTTATGTCTAGTTTGTTTCCAGTCTATTCCCAGTTTATGTCTAGTTTGTTTCCAGTTTATTCCCAGTTTATGTCTAGTTTGTTTCCAGTTTGTTACCAGTTTATTCCCAGTTTGTTTCCAGTTTATTCCCAGTTTTTTTCCAGTTTGTTTCCAGTTTGTCCTCAATTTGTTTCCAGTTTGTTTCCAGTTTATTCGTAGTTTGTTTCCAGTTTTTTCGAGTTTTTTCCTGTTCATTCCCAGTTTGTTTCCAGTTTGTTTCCAGTTTATTCCCAGTTTGTTTCCAGTTTTTTCCCAGTTTTTTTCCAGTTTATTCGAGTTTTTTCCAGTTTGATTCCAGTTTATTCCCAGTTTGTTTCCAGTTTTTTCCCAGTTTTTTTTCCAGTTTATTCGAGTTTTTTCCAGTTTGATTCCAGTTTATTCCCAGTTTGTTTCCAGTTTATTCCCAGTTTGTTTCCAGTTTGTTTCCAGTTTGTCCTCAATTTGTTTCCATTTTGTTTCCCATTTATTCGCAGTTTGTTTCCAGTTTATTCGAGTTTTTTCCATTTTTTTACAGTTTTTTTTCCAGTTTGTTTCCAGCTTATTCCCAGTTTGTTTCCAGTTTATTCCCAGTTTGTTTCCAGTTTGTTTCCAGTTTGTCCTCAATTTGTTTCCAGTTTGTTTCCAGTTTATTCGTAGTTTGTTTCCAGTTTTTTCGAGTTTTTTCCTGTTCATTCCCAGTTTGTTTCCAGTTTGTTTCCAGTTTATTCCAAGTTTGTTTCCAGTTTTTTCCCAGTTTTTTTCCAGTTTATTCGAGTTTTTTCCAGTTTGATTCCAGTTTATTCCCAGTTTGTTTCCAGTTTTTTCCCAGTTTTTTTTCCAGTTTATTCGAGTTTTTTCCAGTTTGATTCCAGTTTATTCCCAGTTTGTTTCCAGTTTATTCCCAGTTTGTTTCCAGTTTGTTTCCAGTTTGTCCTCAATTTGTTTCCATTTTGTTTCCCATTTATTCGCAGTTTGTTTCCAGTTTATTCGAGTTTTTTCCATTTTTTTACAGTTTTTTTTCCAGTTTGTTTCCAGCTTATTCCCAGTTTGTTTCCAGTTTATTCCCAGTTTGTTTCCAGTTTGTTTCCAGTTTGTCCTCAATTTGTTTCCAGTTTGTTTCCAGTTTATTCGAGTTTTTTCCAGTTCATTCCCAGTTTGTTTCCAGTTTATTCCCAGTTTGTTTCCAGTTTGTTTCCAGTTTATTCGCAGTTTGTTTCCAGTTTATTCGAGTTTTTTCCAGTTCATTCCCAGTTTGTTTCCAGTTTGTTTCCAGTTTATTCCCAGTTTGTTTCCAGTTTGTCCTCAATTTGTTTCCAGTTTGTTTCCAGTTTTTTCGAGTTTTTTCCATTTTTTTCGTTTTTTTTCCAGTTTGTTTCCAGTTTATTCCCAGTTTGTTTCCAGTTTATTCCCAGTTTGTTTCCAGTTTGTCCTCAATTTGTTTCCAGTTTGTTTCCAGTTTATTCGAGTTTTTTCCAGTTCATTCCCAGTTTCTTTCCAGTTTATTCCCAGTTTGTTTCCAGTTTGTCCGTAATTTGTTTCCAGTTTTTTTCCAGTTTGTTTCCAGTTTATTCTCAGTATGTTTCCAGTTTATTCCCAGTTTATGTCTAGTTTGTTTCCAGTCTATTCCCAGTTTATGTCTAGTTTGTTTCCAGTTTATTCCCAGTTTATGTCTAGTTTGTTTCCAGTTTGTTACCAGTTTATTCCCAGTTTGTTTCCAGTTTATTCCCAGTTTTTTTCCAGTTTGTTTCCAGTTTGTCCTCAATTTGTTTCCAGTTTGTTTCCAGTTTATTCGTAGTTTGTTTCCAGTTTTTTCGAGTTTTTTCCAGTTCATTCCCAGTTTGTTCCAGTTTGTTTCCAGTTTATTCCCAGTTTGTTTCCAGTTTATTCCCAGTTTGTTTCCAGTTTTTTCCCAGTTTTTTTCCAGTTTATTCGAGTTTTTTCCAGTTTGATTCCAGTTTATTCCCAGTTTGTTTCCAGTTTATTCCCAGTTTGTTTCCAGTTTTTTCCCAGTTTTTTTCCAGTTTATTCGAGTTTTTTCCAGTTTGATTCCAGTTTATTCCCAGTTTGTTTCCAGTTTATTCCCAGTTTGTTTCCAGTTTGTTTCCAGTTTGTCCTCAATTTGTTTCCATTTTGTTTCCCATTTATTCGCAGATTGTTTCCAGTTTATTCGAGTTTTTTCCATTCTTTTACAGTTTATTTTCCAGTTTGTTTCCAGTTTATTCCCAGTTTGTTTCCAGTTTGTCCTCAATTTGTTTCCAGTTTGTTTCCAGTTTATTCGAGTTTTTTCCAGTTCATTCCCAGTTTGTTTCCAGTTTATTCTCAGTATGTTTCCAGTTTATTCCCAGTTTATGTCTAGTTTTTTTCCAGTTTGTTACCAGTTTATTCCCAGTTTGTTTCCAGTTTATTCCCAGTTTTTTTCCAGTTTGTTTCCAGTTTGTCCTCAATTTGTTTCCAGTTTGTTTCCAGTTTATTCGCAGTTTGTTTCCAGTTTATTCGAGTTTTTTCCAGTTTATTCGAGTTTTTTCCAGTTTGATTCCAGTTTATTCCCAGTTTGTTTCCAGTTTATTCCCAGTTTGTTTCCAGTTTGTCCTCAATTTGTTTCCAGTTTGTTTCCCATTTATTCGCAGTTTGTTTCCAGTTTATTCGAGTTTTTTCCATTTTTTTTTACAGTTTTTTTTCCAGTTTGTTTCCAGTTTATTCCCAGTTTGTTTCCAGTTTGTTTCCAGTTTGTCCGTAATTTGTTTCCAGTTTTTTTCCAGTTTGTTTCCAGTTTATTCTCAGTATGTTTCCAGTTTATTCCCAGTTTATGTCTAGTTTGTTTCCAGTCTATTCCCAGTTTATGTCTAGTTTGTTTCCAGTTTATTCCCAGTTTATGTCTAGTTTGTTTCCAGTTTGTTACCAGTTTATTCCCAGTTTGTTTCCAGTTTATTCCCAGTTTTTTTCCAGTTTGTTTCCAGTTTGTCCTCAATTTGTTTCCATTTTGTTTCCAGTTTATTCGTAGTTTGTTTCCAGTTTATTCGAGTTTTTTCCAGTTAATTCCCAGTTTGTTTCCAGTTTGTCCTCAATTTGTTTCCAGTTTGTTTCCAGTTTATTCGCAGTTTGTTTCCAGTTTATTCGAGTTTTTTCCAGTTCATTCCCAGTTTTTTTCCAGTTTGTTTCCAGTTTATTCCCAGTTTGTTTCCAGTTTATTCCCAGTTTGTTTCCAGTTTTTTCCCAGTTTTTTTCCAGTTTATTCGAGTTTTTTCCAGTTTGATTCCAGTTTATTCCCAGTTTGTTTCCAGTTTATTCCCAGTTTGTTTCCAGTTTGTCCTCAATTTGTTTCCAGTTTGTTTCCCATTTATTCGCAGTTTGTTTCCAGTTTATTCGAGTTTTTTCCAGTTTGATTCCAGTTTATTCCCAGTTTGTTTCCAGTCTATTCCCAGTTTGTTTCCAGTTTTTTTCCAGTTTGTCCTCAATTTGTTTCCATTTTGTTTCCCATTTATTCGCAGTTTGTTTCCAGTTTATTCGAGTTTTTTCCATTTTTTTACAGTTTATTTTCCAGTTTGTTTCCAGTTTATTCCCAGTTTGTTTCCAGTTTATTCCCAGTTTGTTTCCAGTTTGTCCTCAATTTGTGTCCAGTTTGTTTCCAGTTTATTCGAGTTTTTTCCAGTTCATTCCCAGTTTGTTTCCAGTTTATTCCCAGTTTGTTTCCAGTTTGTCCTCAATTTGTTTCCAGTTTGTTTCCCATTTATTCGCAGTTTGTTTCCAGTTTATTCGAGTTTTTTCCATTTTTTTACAGTTTTTTTTCCAGTTTGTTTCCAGTTTATTCCCAGTTTGTTTCCAGTTTATTCCCAGTTTGTTTCCAGTTTGTTTCCAGTTTGTCCGTAATTTGTTTCCAGTTTTTTTCCAGTTTGT
This sequence comes from Telmatherina bonti, assembly GCF_933228915.1. Taxonomy (NCBI): domain Eukaryota; kingdom Metazoa; phylum Chordata; class Actinopteri; order Atheriniformes; family Telmatherinidae; genus Telmatherina; species Telmatherina bonti. Next base: position 1,463,930 of record NC_136623.1, on the reverse strand, counting down.
TTCCAGTTTATTCTCAGTATGTTTCCAGTTTATTCCCAGTTTATGTCTAGTTTGTTTCCAGTCTATTCCCAGTTTATGTCTAGTTTGTTTCCAGTTTATTCCCAGTTTATGTCTAGTTTGTTTCCAGTTTGTCCTCAATTTGTTTCCAGTTTGTTTCCAGTTTATTCGTAGTTTGTTTCCAGTTTATTCGAGTTTTTTCCAGTTCATTCCCAGTTTGTTTCCAGTTTATTCCCAGTTTGTTTCCAGTTTATTCCCAGTTTGTTTCCAGTTTTTTCCCAGTTTTTTTCCAGTTTATTCGAGTTTTTTCCAGTTTGATTCCAGTTTATTCCCAGTTTGTTTCCAGTTTATTCCCAGTTTGTTTCCAGTTTTTTCCCAGTTTTTTTCCAGTTTATTCGAGTTTTTTCCAGTTTGATTCCAGTTTATTCCCAGTTTGTTTCCAGTTTATTCCCAGTTTGTTTCCAGTTTGTTTCCAGTTTGTCCTCAATTTGTTTCCAGTTTGTTTCCCATTTATTCGCAGTTTGTTTCCAGTTTATTCGAGTTTTTTCCATTTTTTTACAGTTTTTTTTCCAGTTTGTTTCCAGTTTATTCCCAGTTTGTTTCCAGTTTATTCCCAGTTTGTTTCCAGTTTGTTTCCAGTTTGTCCGTAATTTGTTTCCAGTTTTTTTCCAGTTTGTTTCCAGTTTATTCTCAGTATGTTTCCAGTTTATTCCCAGTTTATGTCTAGTTTGTTTCCAGTTTATTCCCAGTTTATGTCTAGTTTGTTTCCAGTTTGTTACCAGTTTATTCCCAGTTTGTTTCCAGTTTATTCCCAGTTTTTTTCCAGTTTGTTTCCAGTTTGTCCTCAATTTGTTTCCATTTTGTTTCCAGTTTATTCGTAGTTTGTTTCCAGTTTATTCGAGTTTTTTCCAGTTCATTCCCAGTTTGTTTCCAGTTTGTCCTCAATTTGTTTCCAGTTTGTTTCCAGTTTATTCGTAGTTTGTTTCCAGTTTATTCGAGTTTTTTCCAGGTCATTCCCAGTTTGTTTCCAGTTTTTTTCCAGTTTATTCCCAGTTTGTTTCCAGTTTTTTCCCAGTTTTTTTCCAGTTTATTCGAGTTTTTTCCAGTTTGATTCCAGTTTATTCCCAGTTTGTTTCCAGTTTATTCCCAGTTTGTTTCCAGTTTTTTTCCAGTTTGTCCTCAATTTGTTTCCATTTTGTTTCCCATTTATTCGCAGTTTGTTTCCAGTTTATTCGAGTTTTTTCCATTTTTTTACAGTTTATTTTCCAGTTTGTTTCCAGTTTATTCCCAGTTTGTTTCCAGTTTTTCCTCAATTTGTGTCCAGTTTGTTTCCAGTTTATTCGAGTTTTTTCCAGTTCATTCCCAGTTTGTTTCCAGTTTATTCCCAGTTTGTTTCCAGTTTGTCCGTAATTTGTTTCCAGTTTTTTCCAGTTTGTTTCCAGTTTATTCTCAGTATGTTTCCAGTTTATTCCCAGTTTATGTCTAGTTTGTTTCCAGTCTATTCCCAGTTTATGTCTAGTTTGTTTCCAGTTTATTCCCAGTTTATGTCTAGTTTGTTTCCAGTTTGTTACCAGTTTATTCCCAGTTTGTTTCCAGTTTATTCCCAGTTTTTTTCCAGTTTGTTTCCAGTTTGTCCTCAATTTGTTTCCATTTTGTTTCCAGTTTATTCGTAGTTTGTTTCCAGTTTATTCGAGTTTTTTCCAGTTCATTCCCAGTTTGTTTCCAGTTTATTCCCAGTTTGTTTCCAGTTTATTCCCAGTTTGTTTCCAGTTTTTTCCCAGTTTTTTTCCAGTTTATTCGAGTTATTTCCAGTTTGATTCCAGTTTATTCCCAGTTTGTTTCCAGTTTATTCCCAGTTTGTTTCCAGTTTTTTCCCAGTTTTTTTCCAGTTTATTCGAGTTTTTTCCAGTTTGATTCCAGTTTATTCCCAGTTTGTTTCCAGTTTATTCCCAGTTTGTTTCCAGTTTGTTTCCAGTTTGTCCTCAATTTGTTTCCAGTTTGTTTCCCATTTATTCGCAGTTTGTTTCCAGTTTATTCGAGTTTTTTCCATTTTTTTACAGTTTTTTTTCCAGTTTGTTTCCAGTTTATTCCCAGTTTGTTTCCAGTTTATTCCCAGTTTGTTTCCAGTTTGTTTCCAGTTTGTCCGTAATTTGTTTCCAGTTTTTTTCCAGTTTGTTTCCAGTTTATTCTCAGTATGTTTCCAGTTTATTCCCAGTTTATGTCTAGTTTGTTTCCAGTTTATTCCCAGTTTATGTCTAGTTTGTTTCCAGTTTGTTACCAGTTTATTCCCAGTTTGTTTCCAGTTTATTCCCAGTTTTTTTCCAGTTTGTTTCCAGTTTGTCCTCAATTTGTTTCCATTTTGTTTCCAGTTTATTCGTAGTTTGTTTCCAGTTTATTCGAGTTTTTTCCAGTTCATTCCCAGTTTGTTTCCAGTTTGTCCTCAATTTTTTTCCAGTTTGTTTCCAGTTTATTCGTAGTTTGTTTCCAGTTTATTCGAGTTTTTTCCAGGTCATTCCCAGTTTGTTTCCAGTTTTTTTCCAGTTTATTCCCAGTTTGTTTCCAGTTTTTTCCCAGTTTTTTTCCAGTTTATTCGAGTTTTTTCCAGTTTGATTCCAGTTTATTCCCAGTTTGTTTCCAGTTTATTCCCAGTTTGTTTCCAGTTTTTTTCCAGTTTGTCCTCAATTTGTTTCCATTTTGTTTCCCATTTATTCGCAGTTTGTTTCCAGTTTATTCGAGTTTTTTCCATTTTTTTACAGTTTATTTTCCAGTTTGTTTCCAGTTTATTCCCAGTTTGTTTCCAGTTTTTCCTCAATTTGTGTCCAGTTTGTTTCCAGTTTATTCGAGTTTTTTCCAGTTCATTCCCAGTTTGTTTCCAGTTTATTCCCAGTTTGTTTCCAGTTTGTCCGTAATTTGTTTCCAGTTTTTTCCAGTTAGTTTCCAGTTTATTCTCAGTATGTTTCCAGTTTATTCCCAGTTTATGTCTAGTTTGTTTCCAGTCTATTCCCAGTTTATGTCTAGTTTGTTTCCAGTTTATTCCCAGTTTATGTCTAGTTTGTTTCCAGTTTGTTACCAGTTTATTCCCAGTTTGTTTCCAGTTTATTCCCAGTTTGTTTCCAGTTTTTTTCCAGTTTGTCCTCAATTTGTTTCCATTTTGTTTCCCATTTATTCGCAGTTTGTTTCCAGTTTATTCGAGTTTTTTCCATTTTTTTACAGTTTATTTTCCAGTTTGTTTCCAGTTTATTCCCAGTTTGTTTCCAGTTTTTCCTCAATTTGTGTCCAGTTTGTTTCCAGTTTATTCGAGTTTTTTCCAGTTCATTCCCAGTTTGTTTCCAGTTTATTCCCAGTTTGTTTCCAGTTTGTCCGTAATTTGTTTCCAGTTTTTTCCAGTTTGTTTCCAGTTTATTCTCAGTATGTTTCCAGTTTATTCCCAGTTTATGTCTAGTTTGTTTCCAGTCTATTCCCAGTTTATGTCTAGTTTGTTTCCAGTTTATTCCCAGTTTATGTCTAGTTTGTTTCCAGTTTGTTACCAGTTTATTCCCAGTTTGTTTCCAGTTTATTCCCAGTTTTTTTCCAGTTTGTTTCCAGTTTGTCCTCAATTTGTTTCCATTTTGTTTCCAGTTTATTCGTAGTTTGTTTCCAGTTTATTCGAGTTTTTTCCAGTTAATTCCCAGTTTGTTTCCAGTTTGTCCTCAATTTGTTTCCAGTTTGTTTCCAGTTTATTCGCAGTTTGTTTCCAGTTTATTCGAGTTTTTTCCAGTTCATTCCCAGTTTTTTTCCAGTTTGTTTCCAGTTTATTCCCAGTTTGTTTCCAGTTTATTCCCAGTTTGTTTCCAGTTTTTTCCCAGTTTTTTTCCAGTTTATTCGAGTTTTTTCCAGTTTGATTCCAGTTTATTCCCAGTTTGTTTCCAGTTTATTCCCAGTTTGTTTCCAGTTTTTTTCCAGTTTGTCCTCAATTTGTTTCCAGTTTGTTTCCCATTTATTCGCAGTTTGTTTCCAGTTTATTCGAGTTTTTTCCAGTTTGATTCCAGTTTATTCCCAGTTTGTTTCCAGTTTATTCCCAGTTTGTTTCCAGTTTTTTTCCAGTTTGTCCTCAATTTGTTTCCATTTTGTTTCCCATTTATTCGCAGTTTGTTTCCAGTTTATTCGAGTTTTTTCCATTTTTTTACAGTTTATTTTCCAGTTTGTTTCCAGTTTATTCCCAGTTTGTTTCCAGTTTATTCCCAGTTTGTTTCCAGTTTGTCCTCAATTTGTGTCCAGTTTGTTTCCAGTTTATTCGAGTTTTTTCCAGTTCATTCCCAGTTTGTTTCCAGTTTATTCCCAGTTTGTTTCCAGTTTGTCCGTAATTTGTTTCCAGTTTTTTCCAGTTTGTTTCCAGTTTATTCTCAGTATGTTTCCAGTTTATTCCCAGTTTATGTCTAGTTTGTTTCCAGTTTATTCCCAGTTCATGTCTAGTTTGTTTCCAGTTTATTCCCAGTTTATGTCTAGTTTGTTTCCAGTTTGTTACCAGTTTATTCCCAGTTTGTTTCCAGTTTATTCCCAGTTTTTTTCCAGTTTGTTTCCAGTTTGTCCTCAATTTGTTTCCAGTTTGTTTCCAGTTTATTCGCAGTTTGTTTCCAGTTTATTCCCAGTTTGTTTCCAGTTTTTTCCCAGTTTTTTTCCAGTTTATTCCCAGTTTGTTTCCAGTTTGTCCTCAATTTGTTTCCAGTTTGTTTCCCATTTATTCGCAGTTTGTTTCCAGTTTATTCGAGTTTTTTCCATTTTTTTCCAGTTTTTTTTCCAGTTTGTTTCCAGTTTATTCCCAGTTTGTTTCCAGTTTATTCCCAGTTTGTTTCCAGTTTGTTTCCAGTTTGTCCGTAATTTGTTTCCAGTTTTTTTCCAGTTTGTTTCCAGTTTATTCTCAGTATGTTTCCAGTTTATTCCCAGTTTATGTCTAGTTTGTTTCCAGTCTATTCCCAGTTTATGTCTAGTTTGTTTCCAGTTTATTCCCAGTTTATGTCTAGTTTGTTTCCAGTTTGTCCTCAATTTGTTTCCAGTTTGTTTCCAGTTTATTCGTAGTTTGTTTCCAGTTTATTCGAGTTTTTTCCAGTTCATTCCCAGTTTGTTTCCAGTTTATTCCCAGTTTGTTTCCAGTTTATTCCCAGTTTGTTTCCAGTTTTTTCCCAGTTTTTTTCCAGTTTATTCGAGTTTTTTCCAGTTTGATTCCAGTTTATTCCCAGTTTGTTTCCAGTTTATTCCCAGTTTGTTTCCAGTTTTTTCCCAGTTTTTTTCCAGTTTATTCGAGTTTTTTCCAGTTTGATTCCAGTTTATTCCCAGTTTGTTTCCAGTTTATTCCCAGTTTGTTTCCAGTTTGTTTCCAGTTTGTCCTCAATTTGTTTCCAGTTTGTTTCCCATTTATTCGCAGTTTGTTTCCAGTTTATTCGAGTTTTTTCCATTTTTTTACAGTTTTATTTCCAGTTTGTTTCCAGTTTATTCCCAGTTTGTTTCCAGTTTATTCCCAGTTTGTTTCCAGTTTGTTTCCAGTTTGTCCGTAATTTGTTTCCAGTTTTTTTCCAGTTTGTTTCCAGTTTATTCTCAGTATGTTTCCAGTTTATTCCCAGTTTATGTCTAGTTTGTTTCCAGTTTATTCCCAGTTTATGTCTAGTTTGTTTCCAGTTTGTTACCAGTTTAATCCCAGTTTGTTTCCAGTTTATTCCCAGTTTTTTTCCAGTTTGTTTCCAGTTTGTCCTCAATTTGTTTCCATTTTGTTTCCAGTTTATTCGTAGTTTGTTTCCAATTTATTCGAGTTTTTTCCAGTTCATTCCCAGTTTGTTTCCAGTTTGTCCTCAATTTGTTTCCAGTTTGTTTCCAGTTTATTCGTAGTTTGTTTCCAGTTTATTCGAGTTTTTTCCAGGTCATTCCCAGTTTGTTTCCAGTTTTTTTCCAGTTTATTCCCAGTTTGTTTCCAGTTTTTTCCCAGTTTTTTTCCAGTTTATTCGAGTTTTTTCCAGTTTGATTCCAGTTTATTCCCAGTTTGTTTCCAGTTTATTCCCAGTTTGTTTCCAGTTTTTTTCCAGTTTGTCCTCAATTTGTTTCCATTTTGTTTCCCATTTATTCGCAGTTTGTTTCCAGTTTATTCGAGTTTTTTCCATTTTTTTACAGTTTATTTTCCAGTTTGTTTCCAGTTTATTCCCAGTTTGTTTCCAGTTTTTCCTCAATTTGTGTCCAGTTTGTTTCCAGTTTATTCGAGTTTTTTCCAGTTCATTCCCAGTTTGTTTCCAGTTTATTCCCAGTTTGTTTCCAGTTTGTCCGTAATTTGTTTCCAGTTTTTTCCAGTTTGTTTCCAGTTTAATCTCAGTATGTTTCCAGTTTATTCCCAGTTTATGTCTAGTTTGTTTCCAGTTTATTCCCAGTTCATGTCTAGTTTGTTTCCAGTTTATTCCCAGTTTATGTCTAGTTTGTTTCCAGTTTGTTACCAGTTTATTCCCAGTTTGTTTCCAGTTTATTCCCAGTTTTTTTCCAGTTTGTTTCCAGTTTGTCCTCAATTTGTTTCCAGTTTGTTTCCAGTTTATTCGCAGTTTGTTTCCAGTTTATTCCCAGTTTGTTTCCAGTTTTTTCCCAGTTTTTTTTCCAGTTTATTCCCAGTTTGTTTCCAGTTTGTCCTCAATTTGTTTCCAGTTTGTTTCCAGTTTATTCCCAGTTTGTTTCCAGTTTATTCCCAGTTTGTTTCCAGTTTGTTTCCAGTTTGTCCGTAATTTGTTTCCAGTTTTTTTCCAGTTTGTTTCCAGTTTATTCTCAGTATGTTTCCAGTTTATTCCCAGTTTATGTCTAGTTTGTTTCCAGTCTATTCCCAGTTTATGTCTAGTTTGTTTCCAGTTTATTCCCAGTTTATGTCTAGTTTGTTTCCAGTTTGTCCTCAATTTGTTTCCAGTTTGTTTCCAGTTTATTCGTAGTTTGTTTCCAGTTTATTCGAGTTTTTTCCAGTTCATTCCCAGTTTGTTTCCAGTTTATTCCCAGTTTGTTTCCAGTTTATTCCCAGTTTGTTTCCAGTTTTTTCCCAGTTTTTTTCCAGTTTATTCGAGTTTTTTCCAGTTTGATTCCAGTTTATTCCCAGTTTGTTTCCAGTTTATTCCCAGTTTGTTTCCAGTTTTTTCCCAGTTTTTTTCCAGTTTATTCGAGTTTTTTCCAGTTTGATTCCAGTTTATTCCCAGTTTGTTTCCAGTTTATTCCCAGTTTGTTTCCAGTTTGTTTCCAGTTTGTCCTCAATTTGTTTCCAGTTTGTTTCCCATTTATTCGCAGTTTGTTTCCAGTTTTTTTCCAGTTTATTCCCAGTTTGTTTCCAGTTTTTTCCCAGTTTTTTTCCAGTTTATTCGAGTTTTTTCCAGTTTGATTCCAGTTTATTCCCAGTTTGTTTCCAGTTTATTCCCAGTTTGTTTCCAGTTTTTTTCCAGTTTGTCCTCAATTTGTTTCCATTTTGTTTCCCATTTATTCCCAGTTTGTTTCCAGTTTGTCCTCAATTTGTGTCCAGTTTGTTTCCAGTTTATTCGAGTTTTTTCCAGTTCATTCCCAGTTTGTTTCCAGTTTATTCCCAGTTTGTTTCCAGTTTGTCCGTAATTTGTTTCCAGTTTTTTCCAGTTTGTTTCCAGTTTATTCTCAGTATGTTTCCAGTTTATTCCCAGTTTATGTCTAGTTTGTTTCCAGTTTATTCCCAGTTCATGTCTAGTTTGTTTCCAGTTTATTCCCAGTTTATGTCTAGTTTGTTTCCAGTTTGTTACCAGTTTATTCCCAGTTTGTTTCCAGTTTATTCCCAGTTTTTTTCCAGTTTGTTTCCAGTTTGTCCTCAATTTGTTTCCAGTTTGTTTCCAGTTTATTCGCAGTTTGTTTCCAGTTTATTCCCAGTTTGTTTCCAGTTTTTCCCCAGTTTTTTTCCAGTTTATTCCCAGTTTGTTTCCAGTTTGTCCTCAATTTGTTTCCAGTTTGTTTCCCATTTATTCGCAGTTTGTTTCCAGTTTATTCGAGTTTTTTCCATTTTTTTACAGTTTTTTTTCCAGTTTGTTTCCAGTTTATTCCCAGTTTGTTTCCAGTTTATTCCCAGTTTGTTTCCAGTTTGTCCGTAATTTGTTTCCAGTTTTTTTCCAGTTTGTTTCCAGTTTATTCTCAGTATGTTTCCAGTTTATTCCCAGTTTATGTCTAGTTTGTTTCCAGTCTATTCCCAGTTTATGTCTAGTTTGTTTCCAGTTTATTCCCAGTTTATGTCTAGTTTGTTTCCAGTTTGTCCTCAATTTGTTTCCAGTTTGTTTCCAGTTTATTCGTAGTTTGTTTCCAGTTTATTCGAGTTTTTTCCAGTTCATTCCCAGTTTGTTTCCAGTTTATTCCCAGTTTGTTTCCAGTTTATTCCCAGTTTGTTTCCAGTTTTTTCCCAGTTTTTTTCCAGTTTATTCGAGTTTTTTCCAGTTTGATTCCAGTTTATTCCCAGTTTGTTTCCAGTTTATTCCCAGTTTGTTTCCAGTTTTTTCCCAGTTTTTTTCCAGTTTATTCGAGTTTTTTCCAGTTTGATTCCAGTTTATTCCCAGTTTGTTTCCAGTTTATTCCCAGTTTGTTTCCAGTTTGTCCTCAATTTGTTTCCAGTTTGTTTCCCATTTATTCGCAGTTTGTTTCCAGTTTATTCGAGTTTTTTCCATTTTTTTACAGTTTTTTTTACAGTTTGTTTCCAGTTTATTCCCAGTTTGTTTCCAGTTTATTCCCAGTTTGTTTCCAGTTTGTTTCCAGTTTGTCCGTAATTTGTTTCCAGTTTTTTTCCAGTTTGTTTCCAGTTTATTCTCAGTATGTTTCCAGTTTATTCCCAGTTTATGTCTAGTTTGTTTCCAGTCTATTCCCAGTTTATGTCTAGTTTGTTTCCAGTTTATTCCCAGTTTATGTCTAGTTTGTTTCCAGTTTGTCCTCAATTTGTTTCCAGTTTGTTTCCAGTTTATTCGTAGTTTGTTTCCAGTTTATTCGAGTTTTTTCCAGTTCATTCCCAGTTTGTTTCCAGTTTATTCCCAGTTTGTTTCCAGTTTATTCCCAGTTTGTTTCCAGTTTTTTCCCAGTTTTTTTCCAGTTTATTCGAGTTTTTTCCAATTTGATTCCAGTTTATTCCCAGTTTGTTTCCAGTTTATTCCCAGTTTGTTTCCAGTTTTTTCCCAGTTTTTTTCCAGTTTATTCGAGTTTTTTCCAGTTTGATTCCAGTTTATTCCCAGTTTGTTTCCAGTTTATTCCCAGTTTGTTTCCAGTTTGTTTCCAGTTTGTCCTCAATTTGTTTCCAGTTTGTTTCCCATTTATTCGCAGTTTGTTTCCAGTTTATTCGAGTTTTTTCCATTTTTTTACAGTTTTTTTTCCAGTTTGTTTCCAGTTTATTCCCAGTTTGTTTCCAGTTTGTCCGTAATTTGTTTCCAGTTCATTCCCAGTTTGTTTCCAGTTTATTCTCAGTATGTTTCCAGTTTATTCCCAGTTTATGTCTAGTTTGTTTCCAGTTTATTCCCAGTTCATGTCTAGTTTGTTTCCAGTTTATTCCCAGTTTATGTCTAGTTTGTTTCCAGTTTGTTACCAGTTTATTCCCAGTTTGTTTCCAGTTTGTTTCCAGTTTATTCGCAGTTTGTTTCCAGTTTATTCCCAGTTTGTTTCCAGTTTTTCCCGTTTTTTTCCAGTTTATTCCCAGTTTGTTTCCAGTTTGTCCTCAATTTGTTTCCAGTTTGTTTCCCATTTATTCGCAGTTTGTTTCCAGTATATTCGAGTTTTTTCCATTTTTTTACAGTTTTTTTTCCAGTTTGTTTCCAGTTTATTCCCAGTTTGTTTCCAGTTTATTCCCAGTTTGTTTCCAGTTTGTTTCCAGTTTGTCCGTAATTTGTTTCCAGTTTTTTTCCAGTTTGTTTCCAGTTTATTCTCAGTATGTTTCCAGTTTATTCCCAGTTTATGTCTAGTTTGTTTCCAGTCTATTCCCAGTTTATGTCTAGTTTGTTTCCAGTTTATTCCCAGTTTATGTCTAGTTTGTTTCCAGTTTGTCCTCAATTTGTTTCCAGTTTGTTTCCAGTTTATTCGTAGTTTGTTTCCAGTTTATTCGAGTTTTTTCCAGTTCATTCCCAGTTTGTTTCCAGTTTATTCCCAGTTTGTTTCCAGTTTATTCCCAGTTTGTTTCCAGTTTTTTCCCAGTTTTTTTCCAGTTTATTCGAGTTTTTTCCAGTTTGATTCCAGTTTATTCCCAGTTTGTTTCCAGTTTATTCCCAGTTTGTTTCCAGTTTTTTCCCAGTTTTTTTCCAGTTTATTCGAGTTTTTTCCAGTTTGATTCCAGTTTATTCCCAGTTTGTTTCCAGTTTATTCCCAGTTTGTTTCCAGTTTGTCCTCAATTTGTTTCCAGTTTGTTTCCCATTTATTCGCAGTTTGTTTCCAGTTTATTCGAGTTTTTTCCATTTTTTTACAGTTTTTTTTCCAGTTTGTTTCCAGTTTATTCCCAGTTTGTTTCCAGTTTGTTTCCAGTTTGTCCGTAATTTGTTTCCAGTTTTTTTCCAGTTTGTTTCCAGTTTATTCTCAGTATGTTTCCAGTTTATTCCCAGTTTATGTCTAGTTTGTTTCCAGTCTATTCCCAGTTTATGTCTAGTTTGTTTCCAGTTTATTCCCAGTTTATGTCTAGTTTGTTTCCAGTTTGTCCTCAATTTGTTTCCAGTTTGTTTCCAGTTTATTCGTAGTTTGTTTCCAGTTTATTCGAGTTTTTTCCAGTTCATTCTCAGTTTGTTTCCAGTTTATTCCCAGTTTGTTTCCAGTTTATTCCCAGTTTGTTTCCAGTTTTTTCCCAGTTTTTTTCCAGTTTATTCGAGTTTTTTCCAGTTTGATTCCAGTTTATTCCCAGTTTGTTTCCAGTTTATTCCCAGTTTGTTTCCAGTTTTTTCCCAGTTTTTTTCCAGTTTATTCGAGTTTTTTCCAGTTTGATTCCAGTTTATTCCCAGTTTGTTTCCAGTTTATTCCCAGTTTGTTTCCAGTTTTTTTCCAGTTTGTTTCCAGTTTATTCTCAGTATGTTTCCAGTTTATTCCCAGTTTATGTCTAGTTTGTTTCCAGTTTATTCCCAGTTTATGTCCAGTTTGTTTCCAGTTTGTTTCCAGTTTGTTACCAGTTTATTCCCAGTTTGTTTCCAGTTTATTCCCAGTTTTTTTCCAGTTTGTTTCCAGTTTGTCCTCAATTTGTTTCCATTTTGTTTCCAGTTTATTCGTAGTTTGTTTCCAGTTTATTCGAGTTTTTTCCAGTTCATTCCCAGTTTGTTTCCAGTTTGTCCTCAATTTGTTTCCAGTTTATTCGTAGTTTGTTTCCAGTTTATTCGAGTTTTTTCCAGGTCATTCCCAGTTTGTTTCCAGTTTGTCCTCAATTTGTTTCCATTTTGTTTCCCATTTATTCGCAGTTTCTTTCCAGTTTATTCGAGTTTTTTCCATTTTTTTACAGTTTATTTTCCAGTTTGTTTCCAGTTTATTCCCAGTTTGTTTCCAGTTTATTCCCAGTTTGTTTCCAGTTTGTCCTCAATTTGTGTCCAGTTTGTTTCCAGTTTATTCGAGTTTTTTCCAGTTCATTCCCAGTTTTTTTCCAGTTTATTCCCAGTTTGTTTCCAGTTTGTCCGTAATTTGTTTCCAGTTTTTTCCAGTTTGTTTCCAGTTTATTCTCACTATGTTTCCAGTTTATTCCCAGTTTATGTCTAGTTTGTTTCCAGTTTATTCCCAGTTCATGTCTAGTTTGTTTCCAGTTTATTCCCAGTTTATGTCTAGTTTGTTTCCAGTTTGTTACCAGTTTATTCCCAGTTTGTTTCCAGTTTATTCCCAGTTTTTTTCCAGTTTGTTTCCAGTTTGTCCTCAATTTGTTTCCAGTTTGTTTCCAGTTTATTCGCAGTTTGTTTCCAGTTTATTCCCAGTTTGTTTCCAGTTTTTCCCCAGTTTTTTTCCAGTTTATTCCCAGTTTGTTTCCAGTTTGTCCTCAATTTGTTTCCAGTTTGTTTCCCATTTATTCGCAGTTTGTTTCCAGTTTATTCGAGTTTTTTCCATTTTTTTACAGTTTTTTTTCCAGTTTGTTTCCAGTTTATTCCCAGTTTGTTTCCAGTTTATTCCCAGTTTGTTTCCAGTTTGTTTCCAGTTTGTCCGTAATTTGTTTCCAGTTTTTTTCCAGTTTGTTTCCAGTTTATTCTCAGTATGTTTCCAGTTTATTCCCAGTTTATGTCTAGTTTGTTTCCAGTCTATTCCCAGTTTATGTCTAGTTTGTTTCCAGTTTATTCCCAGTTTATGTCTAGTTTGTTTCCAGTTTGTCCTCAATTTGTTTCCAGTTTGTTTCCAGTTTATTCGTAGTTTGTTTCCAGTTTATTCAAGTTTTTTCCAGTTCATTCCCAGTTTGTTTCCAGTTTATTCCCAGTTTGTTTCCAGTTTATTCCCAGTTTGTTTCCAGTTTTTTCCCAGTTTTTTTCCAGTTTATTCGAGTTTTTTCCAGTTTGATTCCAGTTTATTCCCAGTTTGTTTCCAGTTTATTCCCAGTTTGTTTCCAGTTTGTCCTCAATTTGTTTCCAGTTTGTTTCCCATTTATTCGCAGTTTGTTTCCAGTTTATTCGAGTTTTTTCCATTTTTTTACAGTTTTTTTTCCAGTTTGTTTCCAGTTTATTCCCAGTTTGTTTCCAGTTTATTCCCAGTTTGTTTCCAGTTTGTCCGTAATTTGTTTCCAGTTTTTTTCCAGTTTGTTTCCAGTTTATTCTCAGTATGTTTCCAGTTTATTCCCAGTTTATGTCTAGTTTGTTTCCAGTCTATTCCCAGTTTATGTCTAGTTTGTTTCCAGTTTATTCCCAGTTTGTCTAGTTTGTTTCCAGTTTGTCCGTAATTTGTTTCCAGTTTTTTCCAGTTTGTTTCCAGTTTATTCTCAGTATGTTTCCAGTTTATTCCCAGTTTATGTCTAGTTTGTTTCCAGTTTATTCCCAGTTCATGTCTAGTTTGTTTCCAGTTTATTCCCAGTTTATGTCTAGTTTGTTTCCAGTTTGTTACCAGTTTATTCCCAGTTTGTTTCCAGTTTATTCCCAGTTTTTTTCCAGTTTGTTTCCAGTTTGTCCTCAATTTGTTTCCAGTTTGTTTCCAGTTTATTCGCAGTTTGTTTCCAGTTTATTCCCAGTTTGTTTCCAGTTTGTCCTCAATTTGTTTCCAGTTTGTTTCCCATTTATTCGCAGTTTGTTTCCAGTTTATTCGAGTTTTTTCCATTTTTTTACAGTTTTTTTTACAGTTTGTTTCCAGTTTATTCCCAGTTTGTTTCCAGTTTATTCCCAGTTTGTTTCCAGTTTGTTTCCAGTTTGTCCGTAATTTGTTTCCAGTTTTTTTCCAGTTTGTTTCCAGTTTATTCTCAGTATGTTTCCAGTTTATTCCCAGTTTATGTCTAGTTTGTTTCCAGTCTATTCCCAGTTTATGTCTAGTTTGTTTCCAGTTTATTCCCAGTTTATGTCTAGTTTGTTTCCAGTTTGTCCTCAATTTGTTTCCAGTTTGTTTCCAGTTTATTCGTAGTTTGTTTCCAGTTTATTCGAGTTTTTTCCAGTTCATTCCCAGTTTGTTTCCAGTTTATTCCCAGTTTGTTTCCAGTTTATTCCCAGTTTGTTTCCAGTTTTTTCCCAGTTTTTTTCCAGTTTATTCGAGTTTTTTCCAGTTTGATTCCAGTTTATTCCCAGTTTTTTTCCAGTTTATTCCCAGTTTGTTTCCAGTTTTTTCCCAGTTTTTTTCCAGTTTATTCGAGTTTTTTCCAGTTTGATTCCAGTTTATTCCCAGTTTGTTTCCAGTTTATTCCCAGTTTGTTTCCAGTTTGTTTCCAGTTTGTCCTCAATTTGTTTCCAGTTTGTTTCCCATTTATTCGCAGTTTGTTTCCAGTTTATTCGAGTTTTTTCCATTTTTTTACAGTTTTTTTTCCAGTTTGTTTCCAGTTTATTCCCAGTTTGTTTCCAGTTTATTCCCAGTTTGTTTCCAGTTTGTTTCCAGTTTGTCCGTAATTTGTTTCCAGTTTTTTTCCAGTTTGTTTCCAGTTTATTCTCAGTATGTTTCCAGTTTATTCCCAGTTTATGTCTAGTTTGTTTCCAGTCTATTCCCAGTTTATGTCTAGTTTGTTTCCAGTTTATTCCCAGTTTATGTCTAGTTTGTTTCCAGTTTGTCCTCAATTTGTTTCCAGTTTGTTTCCAGTTTATTCGTAGTTTGTTTCCAGTTTATTCAAGTTTTTTCCAGTTCATTCCCAGTTTGTTTCCAGTTTATTCCCAGTTTGTTTCCAGTTTATTCCCAGTTTGTTTCCAGTTTTTTCCCAGTTTTTTTCCAGTTTATTCGAGTTTTTTCCAGTTTGATTCCAGTTTATTCCCAGTTTGTTTCCAGTTTATTCCCAGTTTGTTTCCAGTTTGTCCTCAATTTGTTTCCAGTTTGTTTCCCATTTATTCGCAGTTTGTTTCCAGTTTATTCGAGTTTTTTCCATTTTTTTACAGTTTTTTTTCCAGTTTGTTTCCAGTTTATTCCCAGTTTGTTTCCAGTTTATTCCCAGTTTGTTTCCAGTTTGTCCGTAATTTGTTTCCAGTTTTTTTCCAGTTTGTTTCCAGTTTATTCTCAGTATGTTTCCAGTTTATTCCCAGTTTATGTCTAGTTTGTTTCCAGTCTATTCCCAGTTTATGTCTAGTTTGTTTCCAGTTTATTCCCAGTTTGTCTAGTTTGTTTCCAGTTTGTCCGTAATTTGTTTCCAGTTTTTTCCAGTTTGTTTCCAGTTTATTCTCAGTATGTTTCCAGTTTATTCCCAGTTTATGTCTAGTTTGTTTCCAGTTTATTCCCAGTTCATGTCTAGTTTGTTTCCAGTTTATTCCCAGTTTATGTCTAGTTTGTTTCCAGTTTGTTACCAGTTTATTCCCAGTTTGTTTCCAGTTTATTCCCAGTTTTTTTCCAGTTTGTTTCCAGTTTGTCCTCAATTTGTTTCCAGTTTGTTTCCAGTTTATTCGCAGTTTGTTTCCAGTTTATTCCCAGTTTGTTTCCAGTTTGTCCTCAATTTGTTTCCAGTTTGTTTCCCATTTATTCGCAGTTTGTTTCCAGTTTATTCGAGTTTTTTCCATTTTTTTACAGTTTTTTTTACAGTTTGTTTCCAGTTTATTCCCAGTTTGTTTCCAGTTTATTCCCAGTTTGTTTCCAGTTTGTTTCCAGTTTGTCCGTAATTTGTTTCCAGTTTTTTTCCAGTTTGTTTCCAGTTTATTCTCAGTATGTTTCCAGTTTATTCCCAGTTTATGTCTAGTTTGTTTCCAGTCTATTCCCAGTTTATGTCTAGTTTGTTTCCAGTTTATTCCCAGTTTATGTCTAGTTTGTTTCCAGTTTGTCCTCAATTTGTTTCCAGTTTGTTTCCAGTTTATTCGTAGTTTGTTTCCAGTTTATTCGAGTTTTTTCCAGTTCATTCCCAGTTTGTTTCCAGTTTATTCCCAGTTTGTTTCCAGTTTATTCCCAGTTTGTTTCCAGTTTTTTCCCAGTTTTTTTCCAGTTTATTCGAGTTTTTTCCAGTTTGATTCCAGTTTATTCCCAGTTTTTTTCCAGTTTATTCCCAGTTTGTTTCCAGTTTTTTCCCAGTTTTTTTCCAGTTTATTCGAGTTTTTTCCAGTTTGATTCCAGTTTATTCCCAGTTTGTTTCCAGTTTATTCCCAGTTTGTTTCCAGTTTGTTTCCAGTTTGTCCTCAATTTGTTTCCAGTTTGTTTCCCATTTATTCGCAGTTTGTTTCCAGTTTATTCGAGTTTTTTCCATTTTTTTACAGTTTTTTTTCCAGTTTGTTTCCAGTTTATTCCCAGTTTGTTTCCAGTTTATTCCCAGTTTGTTTCCAGTTTGTTTCCAGTTTGTCCGTAATTTGTTTCCAGTTTTTTTCCAGTTTGTTTCCAGTTTATTCTCAGTATGTTTCCAGTTTATTCCCAGTTTATGTCTAGTTTGTTTCCAGTCTATTCCCAGTTTATGTCTAGTTTGTTTCCAGTTTATTCCCAGTTTGTCTAGTTTGTTTCCAGTTTGTCCTCAATTTGTTTCCAGTTTGTTTCCAGTTTATTCGTAGTTTGTTTCCAGTTTATTCGAGTTTTTTTCCAGTTCATTCCCAGTTTGTTTCCAGTTTGTTTCCAGTTTATTCCCAGTTTGTTTCCAGTTTATTCCCAGTTTGTTTCCAGTTTTTTCCCAGTTTTTTTCCAGTTTATTCGAGTTTTTTCCAGTTTGATTCCAGTTTATTCCCAGTTTGTTTCCAGTTTATTCCCAGTTTGTTTCCAGTTTGTTTCCAGTTTGTCCTCAATTTGTTTCCAGTTTGTTTCCCATTTATTCGCAGTTTGTTTCCAGTTTATTCGAGTTTTTTCCATTTTTTTTACAGTTTTTTTTCCAGTTTGTTTCCAGTTTATTCCCAGTTTGTTTCCAGTTTTTTCCCAGTTTTTTTCCAGTTTATTCAAGTTTTTTCCAGTTTGATTCCAGTTTATTCCCAGTTTGTTTCCAGTTTATTCCCAGTTTGTTTCCAGTTTGTTTCCAGTTTGTCCTCAATTTGTTTCCATTTTGTTTCCCATTTATTCGCAGTTTGTTTCCAGTTTATTCGAGTTTTTTCCATTTTTTTACAGTTTATTTTCCAGTTTGTTTCCAGTTTATTCCCAGTTTGTTTCCAGTTTGTCCTCAATTTGTTTCCAGTTTGTTTCCAGTTTATTCGAGTTTTTTCCAGTTCATTCCCAGTTTGTTTCCAGTTTATTCCCAGTTTGTTTCCAGTTTGTCCGTAATTTGTTTCCAGTTTTTTTCCAGTTTGTTTCCAGTTTATTCTCAGTATGTTTCCAGTTTATTCCCAGTTTATGTCTAGTTTGTTTCCAGTTTATTCCCAGTTTATGTCTAGTTTGTTTCCAGTTTATTCCCAGTTTATGTCTAGTTTTTTTTCCAGTTTGTTACCAGTTTATTCCCAGTTTGTTTCCAGTTTATTCCCAGTTTTTTTCCATTTTTTTTCCAGTTTGTCCTCAATTTGTTTCCAGTTTGTTTCCAGTTTATTCGCAGTTTGTTTCCAGTTTATTCGAGTTTTTTCCAGTTCATTCCCAGTTTTTTTCCAGTTTGTTTCCAGTTTATTCCCAGTTTGTTTCCAGTTTATTCCCAGTTTGTTTCCAGTTTTTTCCCAGTTTTTTTCCAGTTTATTCGAGTTTTTTCCAGTTTGATTCCAGTTTATTCCCAGTTTGTTTCCAGTTTATTCCCAGTTTGTTTCCAGTTTGTTTCCAGTTTGTCCTCAATTTGTTTCCAGTTTGTTTCCCATTTATTCGCAGTTTGTTTCCAGTTTGTCCGTAATTTGTTTCCAGTTTTTTTCCAGTTTGTTTCCAGTTTATTCTCAGTATGTTTCCAGTTTATTCCCAGTTTATGTCTAGTTTGTTTCCAGTCTATTCCCAGTTTATGTCTAGTTTGTTTCCAGTTTATTCCCAGTTTATGTCTAGTTTGTTTCCAGTTTGTTACCAGTTTATTCCCAGTTTGTTTCCAGTTTATTCCCAGTTTTTTTCCAGTTTGTTTCCAGTTTGTCCTCAATTTGTTTCCAGTTTGTTTCCAGTTTATTCGTAGTTTGTTTCCAGTTTATTCGAGTTTTTTCCAGTTCATTCCCAGTTTGTTTCCAGTTTGTTTCCAGTTTATTCCCAGTTTGTTTCCAGTTTATTCCCAGTTTGTTTCCAGTTTGTCCGTAATTTGTTTCCAGTTTTTTTCCAGTTTGTTTCCAGTTTATTCTCAGTATGTTTCCAGTTTATTCCCAGTTTATGTCTAGTTTGTTTCCAGTCTATTCCCAGTTTATGTCCAGTTTGTTTCCAGTTTATTCCCAGTTTATGTCTAGTTTGTTTCCAGTTTGTCCTCAATTTGTTTCCAGTTTGTTTCCAGTTTATTCGAGTTTTTTCCAGTTCATTCCCAGTTTGTTTCCAGTTTATTCCCAGTTTGTTTCCAGTTTGTCCGTAATTTGTTTCCAGTTTTTTTCCAGTTTGTTTCCAGTTTATTCTCAGTATGTTTCCAGTTTATTCCCAGTTTATGTCTAGTTTTTTTCCAGTTTGTTACCAGTTTATTCCCAGTTTGTTTCCAGTTTATTCCCAGTTTTTTTCCAGTTTGTTTCCAGTTTGTCCTCAATTTGTTTCCAGTTTGTTTCCAGTTTATTCGCAGTTTGTTTCCAGTTTATTCGAGTTTTTTCCAGTTCATTCCCAGTTTTTTTCCAGTTTGTTTCCAGTTTATTCCCAGTTTGTTTCCAGTTTATTCCCAGTTTGTTTCCAGTTTTTTCCCAGTTTTTTTCCAGTTTATTCGAGTTTTTTCCAGTTTGATTCCAGTTTATTCCCAGTTTGTTTCCAGTTTATTCCCAGTTTGTTTCCAGTTTGTCCTCAATTCTTTTCCAGTTTGTTTCCCATTTATTCGCAGTTTGTTTCCAGTTTATTCGAGTTTTTTCCATTTTTTTTTACAGTTTTTTTTCCAGTTTTTTTCCAGTTTATTCCCAGTTTGTTTCCAGTTTATTCCCAGTTTGTTTCCAGTTTGTTTCCAGTTTGTCCGTAATTTGTTTCCAGTTTTTTTTCCAGTTCATTTCCAGTTTATTCTCAGTATGTTTCCAGTTTATTCCCAGTTTATGTCTAGTTTGTTTCCAGTCTATTCCCAGTTTATGTCTAGTTTGTTTCCAGTTTATTCCCAGTTTATGTCTAGTTTGTTTCCAGTTTGTTACCAGTTTATTCCCAGTTTGTTTCCAGTTTATTCCCAGTTTTTTTCCAGTTTGTTTCCAGTTTGTCCTCAATTTGTTTCCAGTTTGTTTCCAGTTTATTCGTAGTTTGTTTCCAGTTTATTCGAGTTTTTTCCAGTTCATTCCCAGTTTGTTTCCAGTTTGTTTCCAGTTTATTCCCAGTTTGTTTCCAGTTTTTTCCCAGTTTCTTTCCAGTTTATTCGAGTTTTTTCCAGTTTGATTCCAGTTTATTCCCAGTTTGTTTCCAGTTTATTCCCAGTTTGTTTCCAGTTTTTTCCCAGTTTTTTTTCCAGTTTATTCGAGTTTTTTCCAGTTTGATTCCAGTTTATTCCCAGTTTGTTTCCAGTTTATTCCCAGTTTGTTTCCAGTTTGTTTCCAGTTTGTCCTCAATTTGTTTCCATTTTGTTTCCCATTTATTGGCAGTTTGTTTCCAGTTTATTCGAGTTTTTTCCATTTTTTTACAGTTTATTTTCCAGTTTGTTTCCAGTTTATTCCCAGTTTGTTTCCAGTTTATTCCCAGTTTGTTTCCAGTTTGTCCTCAATTTGTTTCCAGTTTTTTTCCAGTTTGTTTCCAGTTTGTTTCCAGTTTGTCCGTAATTTGTTTTTACAGTTTTTTTCCAGTTTGTTTCCAGTTTATTCTCAGTATGTTTCCAGTTTATTCCCAGTTTATGTCTAGTTTGTTTCCAGTCTATTCCCAGTTTATGTCTAGTTTGTTTCCAGTTTATTCCCAGTTTATGTCTAGTTTGTTTCCAGTTTGTCCTCAATTTGTTTCCAGTTTGTTTCCAGTTTATTCGTAGTTTGTTTCCAGTTTATTCGAGTTTTTTTCCAGTTCATTCCCAGTTTGTTTCCAGTTTGTTTCCAGTTTATTCCCAGTTTGTTTCCAGTTTTTTCCCAGTTTTTTTCCAGTTTATTCGAGTTTATTCCCAGTTTGTCCTCAATTTGTTTCCAGTTTGTTTCCAGTTTATTCCCAGTTTGTTTCCAGTTTTTTCCCAGTTTTTTTTTCCAGTTTATTCGAGTTTTTTCCAGTTTGATTCCAGTTTATTCCCAGTTTGTTTCCAGTTTATTCCCAGTTTGTTTCCAGTTTGTTTCCAGTTTGTCCTCAATTTGTTTCCATTTTGTTTCCCATTTATTCGCAGTTTGTTTCTAGTTTATTCGAGTTTTTTCCATTTTTTTACAGTTTTTTTTCCAGTTTGTTTCCAGTTTATTCCCAGTTTGTTTCCAGTTTGTTTCCAGTTTGTCCTCAATTTGTTTCCAGTTTGTTTCCAGTTTATTCGAGTTTTTTCCAGTTCATTCCCAGTTTGTTTCCAGTTTATTCCCAGTTTGTTTCCAGTTTTTTTCCAGTTTATTCGCAGTTTGTTTCCAGTTTATTCGAGTTTTTTCCAGTTCATTCCCAGTTTGTTTCCAGTTTGATTCCAGTTTATTCCCAGTTTGTTTCCAGTTTATTCCCAGTTTGTTTCCAGTTTGTCCTCAATTTGTTTCCAGTTTGTTTCCAGTTTTTTCGAGTTTTTTCCATTTTTTTCCAGTTTTTTTTCCAGTTTGTTTCCAGTTTATTCCCAGTTTGTTTCCAGTTTGTTTCCAGTTTGTCCTCAATTTGTTTCCAGTTTGTTTCCCATTTATTCGCAGTTTGTTTCCAGTTTATTCCCAGTTTGTTTCCAGTTTGTCCTCAATTTGTTTCCAGTTTGTTTCCAGTTTATTCGTAGTTTGTTTCCAGTTTTTTCGAGTTTTTTCCAGTTCATTCCCAGTTTGTTTCCAGTTTGTTTCCAGTTTATTCCCAGTTTGTTTCCAGTTTTTTCCCAGTTTTTTTCCAGTTAATTCGAGTTTTTTCCAGTTTGATTCCAGTTTATTCCCAGTTTGTTTCCAGTTTATTCCCAGTTTGTTTCCAGTTTTTTCCCAGTTTTTTTTTCCAGTTTATTCGAGTTTTTTCCAGTTTGATTCCAGTTTGTTTCCAGTTTGTCCTCAATTTGTTTCCATTTTGTTTCCCATTTATTCGCAGTTTGTTTCCAGTTTATTCGAGTTTTTTCCATTTTTTTACAGTTTATTTTCCAGTTTGTTTCCAGTTTATTCCCAGTTTGTTTCCAGTTTATTCCCAGTTTTTTTCCAGTTTGTTTCCAGTTTGTCCTCAATTTGTTTCCAGTTTGTTTCCAGTTTATTCGCAGTTTGTTTCCAGTTTATTCGAGTTTTTTCCAGTTCATTCCCAGTTTTTTTCCAGTTTGTTTCCAGTTTATTCCCAGTTTGTTTCCAGTTTATTCCCAGTTTGTTTCCAGTTTTTTCCCAGTTTTTTTCCAGTTTATTCGAGTTTTTTCCAGTTTGATTCCAGTTTATTCCCAGTTTGTTTCCAGTTTATTCCCAGTTTGTTTCCAGTTTGTCCTCAATTTGTTTCCAGTTTGTTTCCATTTATTCGCAGTTTGTTTCCAGTTTATTCGAGTTTTTTCCATTTTTTTTACAGTTTTTTTTCCAGTTTGTTTCCAGTTTATTCCCAGTTTGTTTCCAGTTTATTCCCAGTTTGTTTCCAGTTTGTTTCCAGTTTGTCCGTAATTTGTTTCCAGTTTTTTTCCAGTTTGTTTCCAGTTTATTCTCAGTATGTTTCCAGTTTATTCCCAGTTTATGTCTAGTTTGTTTCCAGTCTATTCCCAGTTTATGTCTAGTTTGTTTCCAGTTTATTCCCAGTTTATGTCTAGTTTGTTTCCAGTTTGTTACCAGTTTATTCCCAGTTTGTTTCCAGTTTATTCCCAGTTTTTTTCCAGTTTGTTTCCAGTTTGTCCTCAATTTGTTTCCAGTTTGTTTCCAGTTTATTCGCAGTTTGTTTCCAGTTTATTCCCAGTTTGTTTCCAGTTTTTTCCCAGTTTTTTTCCAGTTTATTCCCAGTTTGTTTCCAGTTTGTCCGCAATTTGTTTCCAGTTTGTTTCCCATTTATTCGTAGTTTGTTTCCAGTTTATTCGAGTTTTTTCCATTTTTTTACAGTTTTTTTTCCAGTTTGTTTCCAGTTTATTCCCAGTTTGTTTCCAGTTTATTCCCAGTTTGTTTCCAGTTTGTTTCCAGTTTGTCCGTAATTTGTTTCCAGTTTTTTTACAGTTTGTTTCCAGTTTATTCTCAGTATGTTTCCAGTTTATTCCCAGTTTATGTCTAGTTTGTTTCCAGTCTATTCCCAGTTTATGTCTAGTTTGTTTCCAGTTTATTCCCAGTTTATGTCTAGTTTGTTTCCAGTTTGTTACCAGTTTATTCCCAGTTTGTTTCCAGTTTATTCTCAGTTTTTTTCCAGTTTGTTTCCAGTTTGTCCTCAATTTGTTTCCAGTTTGTTTCCAGTTTATTCGTAGTTTGTTTCCAGTTTATTCGAGTTTTTTCCAGTTCATTCCCAGTTTGTTTCCAGTTTGTTTCCAGTTTATTCCCAGTTTGTTTCCAGTTTATTCCCAGTTTGTTTCCAGTTTTTTCCCAGTTTTTTTCCAGTTTATTCGAGTTTTTTCCAGTTTGATTCCAGTTTATTCCCAGTTTGTTTCCAGTTTATTCCCAGTTTGTTTCCAGTTTTTTCCCAGTTTTTTTCCAGTTTATTCGAGTTTTTTCCAGTTTGATTCCAGTTTATTCCCAGTTTGTTTCCAGTTTATTCCCAGTTTGTTTCCAGTTTGTTTCCAGTTTGTTTCCAGTTTGTCCTCAATTTGTTTCCATTTTGTTTCCCATTTATTCGCAGTTTGTTTCTAGTTTATTCGAGTTTTTTCCATTTTTTTAGTTTTTTTTCCAGTTTGTTTCCAGTTTATTCCCAGTTTGTTTCCAGTTTATTCCCAGTTTGTTTCCAGTTTGTCCTCAATTTGTTTCCAGTTTGTTTCCAGTTTATTCGAGTTTTTTCCAGTTCATTCCCAGTTTGTTTCCAGTTTATTCCCAGTTTGTTTCCAGTTTGTCCGTAATTTGTTTCCAGTTTTTTTCCAGTTTGTTTCCAGTTTATTCTCAGTATGTTTCCAGTTTATTCCCAGTTTATGTCTAGTTTTTTTCCAGTTTGTTACCAGTTTATTCCCAGTTTGTTTCCAGTTTATTCCCAGTTTTTTTCCAGTTTGTTTCCAGTTTGTCCTCAATTTGTTTCCAGTTTGTTTCCAGTTTATTCGCAGTTTGTTTCCAGTTTATTCGAGTTTTTTCCAGTTCATTCCCAGTTTTTTTCCAGTTTGTTTCCAGTTTATTCCCAGTTTGTTTCCAGTTTATTCCCAGTTTGTTTCCAGTTTTTTCCCAGTTTTTTTCCAGTTTATTCGAGTTTTTTCCAGTTTGATTCCAGTTTATTCCCAGTTTGTTTCCAGTTTATTCCCAGTTTGTTTCCAGTTTGTCCTCAATTTGTTTCCAGTTTGTTTCCCATTTATTCGCAGTTTGTTACCAGTTTATTCGAGTTTTTTCCATTTTTTTTACAGTTTTTTTCCAGTTTGTTTCCAGTTTATTCCCAGTTTGTTTCCAGTTTATTCCCAGTTTGTTTCCAGTTTGTTTCCAGTTTGTCCGTAATTTGTTTCCAGTTTTTTTCCAGTTTATTCTCAGTATGTTTCCAGTTTATTCCCAGTTTACGTCTAGTTTGTTTCCAGTCTATTCCCAGTTTATGTCTAGTTTGTTTCCAGTTTATTCCCAGTTTATGTCTAGTTTGTTTCCAGTTTGTTACCAGTTTATTCCCAGTTTGTTTCCAGTTTATTCCCAGTTTTTTTCCAGTTTGTTTCCAGTTTGTCCTCAATTGGTTTCCAGTTTGTTTCCAGTTTATTCGTAGTTTGTTTCCAGTTTATTCGAGTTTTTTCCAGTTCATTCCCAGTTTGTTTCCAGTTTGTTTCCAGTTTATTCCCAGTTTGTTTCCAGTTTGTCCTCAATTTGTTTCCATTTTGTTTCCCATTTATTCGCAGTTTGTTTCCAGTTTATTCGAGTTTTTTCCATTTTTTTACAGTTTATTCTCCAGTTTGTTTCCAGTTTATTCGAGTTTGTTTCCAGTTTATTCCCAGTATGTTTCCAGTTTATTCCCAGTTTATGTCTAGTTTGTTTCCAGTCTATTCCCAGTTTATGTCTAGTTTGTTTCCAGTTTATTCCCAGTTTATGTCTAGTTTGTTTCCAGTTTGTTACCAGTTTATTCCCAGTTTGTTTCCAGTTTATTCCCAGTTTTTTTCCAGTTTGTTTCCAGTTTGTCCTCAATTTGTTTCCAGTTTGTTTCCAGTTTATTCGCAGTTTGTTTCCAGTTTATTCCCAGTTTGTTTCCAGTTTTTTCCCAGTTTTTTTCCAGTTTATTCCCAGTTTGTTTCCAGTTTGTCCTCAATTTGTTTCCAGTTTGTTTCCCATTTATTCGCAGTTTGTTTCCAGTTTATTCGAGTTTTTTCCATTTTTTTCCAGTTTTTTTTCCAGTTTGTTTCCAGTTTATTCCCAGTTTGTTTCCAGTTTATTCCCAGTTTGTTTCCAGTTTGTTTCCAGTTTGTCCGTAATTTGTTTCCAGTTTTTTTCCAGTTTGTTTCCAGTTTATTCTCAGTATGTTTCCAGTTTATTCCCAGTTTATGTCTAGTTTGTTTCCAGTCTATTCCCAGTTTATGTCCAGTTTGTTTCCAGTTTATTCCCAGTTTGTCTAGTTTGTTTCCAGTTTGTCCTCAATTTGTTTCCAGTTTGTTTCCAGTTTATTCGTAGTTTGTTTCCAGTTTATTCGAGTTTTTTTCCAGTTCATTCCCAGTTTGTTTCCAGTTTATTCCCAGTTTGTTTCCAGTTTATTCCCAGTTTGTTTCCAGTTTTTTCCCAGTTTTTTTCCAGTTTATTCGAGTTTTTTCCAGTTTGATTCCAGTTTATTCCCAGTTTGTTTCCAGTTTATTCCCAGTTTGTTTCCAGTTTGTTTCCAGTTTGTCCTCAATTTGTTTCCAGTTTGTTTCCCATTTATTCGCAGTTTGTTTCCAGTTTATTCGAGTTTTTTCCATTTTTTTTACAGTTTTTTTTCCAGTTTGTTTCCAGTTTATTCCCAGTTTGTTTCCAGTTTTTTCCCAGTTTTTTTCCAGTTTATTCAAGTTTTTTCCAGTTTGATTCCAGTTTATTCCCAGTTTGTTTCCAGTTTATTCCCAGTTTGTTTCCAGTTTGTTTCCAGTTTGTCCTCAATTTGTTTCCATTTTGTTTCCCATTTATTCGCAGTTTGTTTCCAGTTTATTCGAGTTTTTTCCATTTTTTTACAGTTTATTTTCCAGTTTGTTTCCAGTTTATTCCCAGTTTGTTTCCAGTTTGTCCTCAATTTGTTTCCAGTTTGTTTCCAGTTTATTCGAGTTTTTTCCAGTTCATTCCCAGTTTGTTTCCAGTTTATTCCCAGTTTGTTTCCAGTTTGTCCGTAATTTGTTTCCAGTTTTTTTCCAGTTTGTTTCCAGTTTATTCTCAGTATGTTTCCAGTTTATTCCCAGTTTATGTCTAGTTTTTTTTCCAGTTTGTTACCAGTTTATTCCCAGTTTGTTTCCAGTTTATTCCCAGTTTTTTTCCATTTTTTTTCCAGTTTGTCCTCAATTTGTTTCCAGTTTGTTTCCAGTTTATTCGCAGTTTGTTTCCAGTTTATTCGAGTTTTTTCCAGTTCATTCCCAGTTTTTTTCCAGTTTGTTTCCAGTTTATTCCCAGTTTGTTTCCAGTTTATTCCCAGTTTGTTTCCAGTTTTTTCCCAGTTTTTTTCCAGTTTATTCGAGTTTTTTCCAGTTTGATTCCAGTTTATTCCCAGTTTGTTTCCAGTTTATTCCCAGTTTGTTTCCAGTTTGTTTCCAGTTTGTCCTCAATTTGTTTCCAGTTTGTTTCCCATTTATTCGCAGTTTGTTTCCAGTTTGTCCGTAATTTGTTTCCAGTTTTTTTCCAGTTTGTTTCCAGTTTATTCTCAGTATGTTTCCAGTTTATTCCCAGTTTATGTCTAGTTTGTTTCCAGTCTATTCCCAGTTTATGTCTAGTTTGTTTCCAGTTTATTCCCAGTTTATGTCTAGTTTGTTTCCAGTTTGTTACCAGTTTATTCCCAGTTTGTTTCCAGTTTGTCCTCAATTTGTTTCCAGTTTGTTTCCAGTTTATTCGTAGTTTGTTTCCAGTTTATTCGAGTTTTTTCCAGTTCATTCCCAGTTTGTTTCCAGTTTGTTTCCAGTTTATTCCCAGTTTGTTTCCAGTTTGTTTCCAGTTTGTCCTCAATTTGTTTCCATTTTGTTTCCCATTTATTCGCAGTTTGTTTCCAGTTTTTTCCCAGTTTTTTCCATTTTTTTACAGTTTATTTTCCAGTTTGTTTCCAGTTTATTCCCAGTTTGTTTCCAGTTTGTCCTCAATTTGTTTCCAGTTTGTTTCCAGTTTATTCGAGTTTTTTCCAGTTCATTCCCAGTTTGTTTCCAGTTTATTCCCAGTTTGTTTCCAGTTTGTCCGTAATTTGTTTCCAGTTTTTTTCCAGTTTGTTTCCAGTTTATTCTCAGTATGTTTCCAGTTTATTCCCAGTTTATGTCTAGTTTTTTTCCAGTTTGTTACCAGTTTATTCCCAGTTTGTTTCCAGTTTATTCCCAGTTTTTTTCCAGTTTGTTTCCAGTTTGTCCTCAATTTGTTTCCAGTTTGTTTCCCATTTATTCGCAGTTTGTTTCCAGTTTATTCGAGTTTTTTCCATTTTTTTCCAGTTTTTTTTCCAGTTTGTTTCCAGTTTATTCCCAGTTTGTTTCCAGTTTATTCCCAGTTTGTTTCCAGTTTGTTTCCAGTTTGTCCGTAATTTGTTTCCAGTTTTTTTCCAGTTTGTTTCCAGTTTATTCTCAGTATGTTTCCAGTTTATTCCCAGTTTATGTCTAGTTTGTTTCCAGTCTATTCCCAGTTTATGTCCAGTTTGTTTCCAGTTTATTCCCAGTTTGTCTAGTTTGTTTCCAGTTTGTCCTCAATTTGTTTCCAGTTTGTTTCCAGTTTATTCGTAGTTTGTTTCCAGTTTATTCGAGTTTTTTTCCAGTTCATTCCCAGTTTGTTTCCAGTTTATTCCCAGTTTGTTTCCAGTTTATTCCCAGTTTGTTTCCAGTTTTTTCCCAGTTTTTTTCCAGTTTATTCGAGTTTTTTCCAGTTTGATTCCAGTTTATTCCCAGTTTGTTTCCAGTTTATTCCCAGTTTGTTTCCAGTTTGTTTCCAGTTTGTCCTCAATTTGTTTCCAGTTTGTTTCCCATTTATTCGCAGTTTGTTTCCAGTTTATTCGAGTTTTTTCCATTTTTTTTACAGTTTTTTTTCCAGTTTGTTTCCAGTTTATTCCCAGTTTGTTTCCAGTTTTTTCCCAGTTTTTTTCCAGTTTATTCAAGTTTTTTCCAGTTTGATTCCAGTTTATTCCCAGTTTGTTTCCAGTTTATTCCCAGTTTGTTTCCAGTTTGTTTCCAGTTTGTCCTCAATTTGTTTCCATTTTGTTTCCCATTTATTCGCAGTTTGTTTCCAGTTTATTCGAGTTTTTTCCATTTTTTTACAGTTTATTTTCCAGTTTGTTTCCAGTTTATTCCCAGTTTGTTTCCAGTTTGTCCTCAATTTGTTTCCAGTTTGTTTCCAGTTTATTCGAGTTTTTTCCAGTTCATTCCCAGTTTGTTTCCAGTTTATTCCCAGTTTGTTTCCAGTTTGTCCGTAATTTGTTTCCAGTTTTTTTCCAGTTTGTTTCCAGTTTATTCTCAGTATGTTTCCAGTTTATTCCCAGTTTATGTCTAGTTTTTTTTCCAGTTTGTTACCAGTTTATTCCCAGTTTGTTTCCAGTTTATTCCCAGTTTTTTTCCATTTTTTTTCCAGTTTGTCCTCAATTTGTTTCCAGTTTGTTTCCAGTTTATTCGCAGTTTGTTTCCAGTTTATTCGAGTTTTTTCCAGTTCATTCCCAGTTTTTTTCCAGTTTGTTTCCAGTTTATTCCCAGTTTGTTTCCAGTTTATTCCCAGTTTGTTTCCAGTTTTTTCCCAGTTTTTTTCCAGTTTATTCGAGTTTTTTCCAGTTTGATTCCAGTTTATTCCCAGTTTGTTTCCAGTTTATTCCCAGTTTGTTTCCAGTTTGTTTCCAGTTTGTCCTCAATTTGTTTCCAGTTTGTTTCCCATTTATTCGCAGTTTGTTTCCAGTTTGTCCGTAATTTGTTTCCAGTTTTTTTCCAGTTTGTTTCCAGTTTATTCTCAGTATGTTTCCAGTTTATTCCCAGTTTATGTCTAGTTTGTTTCCAGTCTATTCCCAGTTTATGTCTAGTTTGTTTCCAGTTTATTCCCAGTTTATGTCTAGTTTGTTTCCAGTTTGTTACCAGTTTATTCCCAGTTTGTTTCCAGTTTGTCCTCAATTTGTTTCCAGTTTGTTTCCAGTTTATTCGTAGTTTGTTTCCAGTTTATTCGAGTTTTTTCCAGTTCATTCCCAGTTTGTTTCCAGTTTGTTTCCAGTTTATTCCCAGTTTGTTTCCAGTTTGTTTCCAGTTTGTCCTCAATTTGTTTCCATTTTGTTTCCCATTTATTCGCAGTTTGTTTCCAGTTTTTTCCCAGTTTTTTCCATTTTTTTACAGTTTATTTTCCAGTTTGTTTCCAGTTTATTCCCAGTTTGTTTCCAGTTTGTCCTCAATTTGTTTCCAGTTTGTTTCCAGTTTATTCGAGTTTTTTCCAGTTCATTCCCAGTTTGTTTCCAGTTTATTCCCAGTTTGTTTCCAGTTTGTCCGTAATTTGTTTCCAGTTTTTTTCCAGTTTGTTTCCAGTTTATTCTCAGTATGTTTCCAGTTTATTCCCAGTTTATGTCTAGTTTTTTTCCAGTTTGTTACCAGTTTATTCCCAGTTTGTTTCCAGTTTATTCCCAGTTTTTTTCCAGTTTGTTTCCAGTTTGTCCTCAATTTGTTTCCAGTTTGTTTCCAGTTTATTCGCAGTTTGTTTCCAGTTTATTCGAGTTTTTTCCAGTTCATTCCCAGTTTTTTTCCAGTTTGTTTCCAGTTTATTCCCAGTTTGTTTCCAGTTTATTCCCAGTTTGTTTCCAGTTTTTTCCCAGTTTTTTTCCAGTTTATTCGAGTTTTTTCCAGTTTGATTCCAGTTTATTCCCAGTTTGTTTCCAGTTTATTCCCAGGTTGTTTCCAGTTTGTCCTCAATTTGTTTCCAGTTTGTTTCCCATTTATTCGCAGTTTGTTTCCAGTTTATTCGAGTTTTTTCCATTTTTTTTTACAGTTTTTTTTCCAGTTTTTTTCCAGTTTATTCCCAGTTTGTTTCCAGTTTATTCCCAGTTTGTTTCCAGTTTGTTTCCAGTTTGTCCGTAATTTGTTTCCAGTTTTTTTTCCAGTTCATTTCCAGTTTATTCTCAGTATGTTTCCAGTTTATTCCCAGTTTATGTCTAGTTTGTTTCCAGTCTATTCCCAGTTTATGTCTAGTTTATTTCCAGTTTATTCCCAGTTTATGTCTAGTTTGTTTCCAGTTTGTTACCAGTTTATTCCCAGTTTGTTTCCAGTTTATTCCCAGTTTTTTTCCAGTTTGTTTCCAGTTTGTCCTCAATTTGTTTCCAGTTTGTTTCCAGTTTATTCGTAGTTTGTTTCCAGTTTATTCGAGTTTTTTCCAGTTCATTCCCAGTTTGTTTCCAGTTTGTTTCCAGTTTATTCCCAGTTTGTTTCCAGTTTTTTCCCAGTTTTTTTCCAGTTTATTCGAGTTTTTTCCAGTTTGATTCCAGTTTATTCCCAGTTTGTTTCCAGTTTATTCCCAGTTTGTTTCCAGTTTTTTCCCAGTTTTTTTTCCAGTTTATTCGAGTTTTTTCCAGTTTGATTCCAGTTTATTCCCAGTTTGTTTCCAGTTTATTCCCAGTTTGTTTCCAGTTTGTTTCCAGTTTGTCCTCAATTTGTTTCCATTTTGTTTCCCATTTATTGGCAGTTTGTTTCCAGTTTATTCGAGTTTTTTCCATTTTTTTACAGTTTATTTTCCAGTTTGTTTCCAGTTTATTCCCAGTTTGTTTCCAGTTTATTCCCAGTTTGTTTCCAGTTTGTCCTCAATTTGTTTCCAGTTTTTTTCCAGTTTGTTTCCAGTTTGTTTCCAGTTTGTCCGTAATTTGTTTTTACAGTTTTTTTCCAGTTTGTTTCCAGTTTATTCTCAGTATGTTTCCAGTTTATTCCCAGTTTATGTCTAGTTTGTTTCCAGTCTATTCCCAGTTTATGTCTAGTTTGTTTCCAGTTTATTCCCAGTTTATGTCTAGTTTGTTTCCAGTTTGTCCTCAATTTGTTTCCAGTTTGTTTCCAGTTTATTCGTAGTTTGTTTCCAGTTTATTCGAGTTTTTTTCCAGTTCATTCCCAGTTTGTTTCCAGTTTGTTTCCAGTTTATTCCCAGTTTGTTTCCAGTTTATTCCCAGTTTGTTTCCAGTTTTTTCCCAGTTTTTTTCCAGTTTATTCGAGTTTATTTCCAGTTTGTCCTCAATTTGTTTCCAGTTTGTTTCCAGTTTATTCCCAGTTTGTTTCCAGTTTTTTCCCAGTTTTTTTTTCCAGTTTATTCGAGTTTTTTCCAGTTTGATTCCAGTTTATTCCCAGTTTGTTTCCAGTTTATTCCCAGTTTGTTTCCAGTTTGTTTCCAGTTTGTCCTCAATTTGTTTCCATTTTGTTTCCCATTTATTCGCAGTTTGTTTCTAGTTTATTCGAGTTTTTTCCATTTTTTTACAGTTTTTTTTCCAGTTTGTTTCCAGTTTATTCCCAGTTTGTTTCCAGTTTGTTTCCAGTTTGTCCTCAATTTGTTTCCAGTTTGTTTCCAGTTTATTCGAGTTTTTTCCAGTTCATTCCCAGTTTGTTTCCAGTTTATTCCCAGTTTGTTTCCAGTTTTTTTCCAGTTTATTCGCAGTTTGTTTCCAGTTTATTCGAGTTTTTTCCAGTTCATTCCCAGTTTGTTTCCAGTTTGATTCCAGTTTATTCCCAGTTTGTTTCCAGTTTATTCCCAGTTTGTTTCCAGTTTGTCCTCAATTTGTTTCCAGTTTGTTTCCAGTTTTTTCGAGTTTTTTCCATTTTTTTCCAGTTTTTTTTCCAGTTTGTTTCCAGTTTATTCCCAGTTTGTTTCCAGTTTGTTTCCAGTTTGTCCTCAATTTGTTTCCAGTTTGTTTCCCATTTATTCGCAGTTTGTTTCCAGTTTATTCCCAGTTTGTTTCCAGTTTGTCCTCAATTTGTTTCCAGTTTGTTTCCAGTTTATTCGTAGTTTGTTTCCAGTTTTTTCGAGTTTTTTCCAGTTCATTCCCAGTTTGTTTCCAGTTTGTTTCCAGTTTATTCCCAGTTTGTTTCCAGTTTTTTCCCAGTTTTTTTCCAGTTAATTCGAGTTTTTTCCAGTTTGATTCCAGTTTATTCCCAGTTTGTTTCCAGTTTATTCCCAGTTTGTTTCCAGTTTTTTCCCAGTTTTTTTTCCAGTTTATTCGAGTTTTTTCCAGTTTGATTCCAGTTTGTTTCCAGTTTGTCCTCAATTTGTTTCCATTTTGTTTCCCATTTATTCGCAGTTTGTTTCCAGTTTATTCGAGTTTTTTCCATTTTTTTACAGTTTATTTTCCAGTTTGTTTCCAGTTTATTCCCAGTTTGTTTCCAGTTTATTCCCAGTTTTTTTCCAGTTTGTTTCCAGTTTGTCCTCAATTTGTTTCCAGTTTGTTTCCAGTTTATTCGCAGTTTGTTTCCAGTTTATTCGAGTTTTTTCCAGTTCATTCCCAGTTTTTTTCCAGTTTGTTTCCAGTTTATTCCCAGTTTGTTTCCAGTTTATTCCCAGTTTGTTTCCAGTTTTTTCCCAGTTTTTTTCCAGTTTATTCGAGTTTTTTCCAGTTTGATTCCAGTTTATTCCCAGTTTGTTTCCAGTTTATTCCCAGTTTGTTTCCAGTTTGTCCTCAATTTGTTTCCAGTTTGTTTCCATTTATTCGAAGTTAGTTTCCAGTTTATTCGAGTTTTTTCCATTTTTTTTACAGTTTTTTTTCCAGTTTGTTTCCAGTTTATTCCCAGTTTGTTTCCAGTTTATTCCCAGTTTGTTTCCAGTTTGTTTCCAGTTTGTCCGTAATTTGTTTCCAGTTTTTTTCCAGTTTGTTTCCAGTTTATTCTCAGTATGTTTCCAGTTTATTCCCAGTTTATGTCTAGTTTGTTTCCAGTCTATTCCCAGTTTATGTCTAGTTTGTTTCCAGTTTATTCCCAGTTTATGTCTAGTTTGTTTCCAGTTTGTTACCAGTTTATTCCCAGTTTGTTTCCAGTTTATTCCCAGTTTTTTTCCAGTTTGTTTCCAGTTTGTCCTCAATTTGTTTCCAGTTTGTTTCCAGTTTATTCGCAGTTTGTTTCCAGTTTATTCCCAGTTTGTTTCCAGTTTTTTCCCAGTTTTTTTCCAGTTTATTCCCAGTTTGTTTCCAGTTTGTCCTCAATTTGTTTCCAGTTTGTTTCCCATTTATTCGTAGTTTGTTTCCAGTTTATTCGAGTTTTTTCCATTTTTTTACAGTTTTTTTTCCAGTTTGTTTCCAGTTTATTCCCAGTTTGTTTCCAGTTTATTCCCAGTTTGTTTCCAGTTTGTTTCCAGTTTGTCCGTAATTTGTTTCCAGTTTTTTTACAGTTTGTTTCCAGTTTATTCTCAGTATGTTTCCAGTTTATTCCCAGTTTATGTCTAGTTTGTTTCCAGTCTATTCCCAGTTTATGTCTAGTTTGTTTCCAGTTTATTCCCAGTTTATGTCTAGTTTGTTTCCAGTTTGTTACCAGTTTATTCCCAGTTTGTTTCCAGTTTATTCTCAGTTTTTTTCCAGTTTGTTTCCAGTTTGTCCTCAATTTGTTTCCAGTTTGTTTCCAGTTTATTCGTAGTTTGTTTCCAGTTTATTCGAGTTTTTTCCAGTTCATTCCCAGTTTGTTTCCAGTTTGTTTCCAGTTTATTCCCAGTTTGTTTCCAGTTTATTCCCAGTTTGTTTCCAGTTTTTTCCCAGTTTTTTTCCAGTTTATTTGAGTTTTTTCCAGTTTGATTCCAGTTTATTCCCAGTTTGTTTCCAGTTTATTCCCAGTTTGTTTCCAGTTTTTTCCCAGTTTTTTTCCAGTTTATTCGAGTTTTTTCCAGTTTGATTCCAGTTTATTCCCAGTTTGTTTCCAGTTTATTCCCAGTTTGTTTCCAGTTTGTTTCCAGTTTGTTTCCAGTTTGTCCTCAATTTGTTTCCATTTTGTTTCCCATTTATTCGCAGTTTGTTTCTAGTTTATTCGAGTTTTTTCCATTTTTTTAGTTTTTTTTCCAGTTTGTTTCCAGTTTATTCCCAGTTTGTTTCCAGTTTATTCCCAGTTTGTTTCCAGTTTGTCCTCAATTTGTTTCCAGTTTATTCGAGTTTTTTCCAGTTCATTCCCAGTTTGTTTCCAGTTTATTCCCAGTTTGTTTCCAGTTTGTCCGTAATTTGTTTCCAGTTTTTTTCCAGTTTGTTTCCAGTTTATTCTCAGTATGTTTCCAGTTTATTCCCAGTTTATGTCTAGTTTTTTTCCAGTTTGTTACCAGTTTATTCCCAGTTTGTTTCCAGTTTATTCCCAGTTTTTTTCCAGTTTGTTTCCAGTTTGTCCTCAATTTGTTTCCAGTTTGTTTCCAGTTTATTCGCAGTTTGTTTCCAGTTTATTCGAGTTTTTTCCAGTTCATTCCCAGTTTTTTTCCAGTTTGTTTCCAGTTTATTCCCAGTTTGTTTCCAGTTTATTCCCAGTTTGTTTCCAGTTTTTTCCCAGTTTTTTTCCAGTTTATTCGAGTTTTTTCCAGTTTGATTCCAGTTTATTCCCAGTTTGTTTCCAGTTTATTCCCAGTTTGTTTCCAGTTTGTCCTCAATTTGTTTCCAGTTTGTTTCCCATTTATTCGCAGTTTGTTACCAGTTTATTCGAGTTTTTTCCATTTTTTTTTACAGTTTTTTTCCAGTTTGTTTCCAGTTTATTCCCAGTTTGTTTCCAGTTTATTCCCAGTTTGTTTCCAGTTTGTTTCCAGTTTGTCCGTAATTTGTTTCCAGTTTTTTTCCAGTTTATTCTCAGTATGTTTCCAGTTTATTCCCAGTTTATGTCTAGTTTGTTTCCAGTCTATTCCCAGTTTATGTCTAGTTTGTTTCCAGTTTATTCCCAGTTTATGTCTAGTTTGTTTCCAGTTTGTTACCAGTTTTTTTCCAGTTTGTTTCCAGTTTGTCCTCAATTGGTTTCCAGTTTGTTTCCAGTTTATTCGTAGTTTGTTTCCAGTTTATTCGAGTTTTTTCCAGTTCATTCCCAGTTTGTTTCCAGTTTGTTTCCAGTTTATTCCCAGTTTGTTTCCAGTTTGTCCTCAATTTGTTTCCATTTTGTTTCCCATTTATTCGCAGTTTGTTTCCAGTTTATTCGAGTTTTTTCCATTTTTTTTTACAGTTTATTCTCCAGTTTGTTTCCAGTTTATTCGAGTTTGTTTCCAGTTTATTCCCAGTATGTTTCCAGTTTATTCCCAGTTTATGTCTAGTTTGTTTCCAGTCTATTCCCAGTTTATGTCTAGTTTGTTTCCAGTTTATTCCCAGTTTATGTCTAGTTTGTTTCCAGTTTGTTACCAGTTTATTCCCAGTTTGTTTCCAGTTTATTCCCAGTTTTTTTCCAGTTTGTTTCCAGTTTGTCCTCAATTTGTTTCCAGTTTGTTTCCAGTTTATTCGCAGTTTGTTTCCAGTTTATTCCCAGTTTGTTTCCAGTTTTTTCCCAGTTTTTTTCCAGTTTATTCCCAGTTTGTTTCCAGTTTGTCCTCAATTTGTTTCCAGTTTGTTTCCCATTTATTCGCAGTTTGTTTCCAGTTTATTCGAGTTTTTTCCATTTTTTTCCAGTTTTTTTTCCAGTTTGTTTCCAGTTTATTCCCAGTTTGTTTCCAGTTTATTCCCAGTTTGTTTCCAGTTTGTTTCCAATTTGTCCGTAATTTGTTTCCAGTTTTTTTCCAGTTTGTTTCCAGTTTATTCTCAGTATGTTTCCAGTTTATTCCCAGTTTATGTCTAGTTTGTTTCCAGTCTATTCCCAGTTTATGTCCAGTTTGTTTCCAGTTTATTCCCAGTTTATGTCTAGTTTGTTTCCAGTTTGTCCTCAATTTGTTTCCAGTTTGTTTCCAGTTTATTCGTAGTTTGTTTCCAGTTTATTCGAGTTTTTTCCAGTTCATTCCCAGTTTGTTTCCAGTTTGTTTCCAGTTTATTCCCAGTTTGTTTCCAGTTTATTCCCAGTTTGTTTCCAGTTTTTTCCCAGTTTTTTTCCAGTTTATTCGAGTTTTTTCCAGTTTGATTCCAGTTTATTCCCAGTTTGTTTCCAGTTTATTCCCAGTTTGTTTCCAGTTTTATCCCAGTTTTTTCCCAGTTTATTCGAGTTTTTTCCAGTTTGATTCCAGTTTATTCCCAGTTTGTTTCCAGTTTATTCCCAGTTTGTTTCCAGTTTGTTTCCAGTTTGTCCTCAATTTGGTCCAGTTTGTTTCCCATTTATTCGCAGTTTGTTTCCAGTTTATTCGAGTTTTTTCCATTTTTTTACAGTTTTTTTTCCAGTTTGTTTCCAGTTTATTCCCAGTTTGTTTCCAGTTTATTCCCAGTTTGTTTCCAGTTTGTTTCCAGTTTGTCCGTAATTTGTTTCCAGTTTTTTTCCAGTTTGTTTCCAGTTTATTCTTAGTATGTTTCCAGTTTATTCCCAGTTTATGTCTAGTTTGTTTCCAGTCTATTCCCAGTTTATGTCTAGTTTGTTTCCAGTTTATTCCCAGTTTATGTCTAGTTTGTTTCCAGTTTGTCCTCAATTTGTTTCCAGTTTGTTTCCAGTTTATTCGTAGTTTGTTTCCAGTTTATTTGAGTTTTTTTCCAGTTCATTCCCAGTTTGTTTCCAGTTTGTTTCCAGTTTATTCTCAGTTTGTTTCCAGTTTATTCCCAGTTTGTTTCCAGTTTTTTCCCAGTTTTTTTCCAGTTTATTCGAGTTTGTTTCCAGTTTGTCCTCAATTTGTTTCCAGTTTGTTTCCAGTTTATTCCCAGTTTGTTTCCAGTTTTTTCCCAGTTTTTTTTTCCAGTTTATTCGAGTTTTTTCCAGTTTGATTCCAGTTTATTCCCAGTTTGTGTCCAGTTTATTCCCAGTTTGTTTCCAGTTTGTTTCCAGTTTGTCCTCAATTTGTTTCCATTTTGTTTCCCATTTATTCGCAGTTTGTTTCTAGTTTATTCGAGTTTTTTCCATTTTGTTACAGTTTTTTTTCCAGTTTGTTTCCAGTTTATTCCCAGTTTGTTTCCAGTTTGTTTCCAGTTTGTCCTCAATTTGTTTCCAGTTTGTTTCCAGTTTATCCGAGTTTTTTCCAGTTCATTCCCAGTTTGTTTCCAGTTTATTCCCAGTTTGTTTCCAGTTTGTTTCCAGTTTATTCCCAGTTTGTTTCCAGTTTGTTTCCAGTTCATTCCCAGTTTGTTTCCAGTTTGATTCCAGTTTATTCCCAGTTTGTTTCCAGTTTATTCCCAGTTTGTTTCCAGTTTTTTCCTCAATTTGTTTCCAGTTTGTTTCCAGTTTTTTCGAGTTTTTTCCATTTTTTTCCAGTTTTTTTTCCAGTTTGTTTCCAGTTTATTCCCAGTTTGTTTCCAGTTTATTCCCAGTTTGTTTCCAGTTTGTCCTCAATTTGTTTCCAGTTTTTTTCCAGTCTATTCGAGTTTTTTCCAGTTCATTCCCAGTTTCTTTCCAGTTTATTCCCAGTTTGTTTCCAGTTTGTCCGTAATTTGTTTCCAGTTTTTTTCCAGTATGTTTCCAGTTTATTCTCAGTATGTTTCCAGTTTATTCCCAGTTTATGTCTAGTTTGTTTCCAGTTTATTCCCAGTTTATGTCTAGTTTGTTTCCAGTTTGTTTCCCAGTTTATGTCTAGTTTGTTTCCAGTTTATTCCCAGTTTATGTCTAGTTTGTTTCCAGTTTGTTACCAGTTTATTCCCAGTTTGTTTCCAGTTTATTCCCAGTTTTTTTCCAGTTTGTTTCCAGTTTGTCCTCAATTTGTTTCCAGTTTGTTTCCAGTTTATTCGTAGTTTGTTTCCAGTTTTTTTCGAGTTTTTTCCAGTTCATTCCCAGTTTGTTTCCAGTTTTTTCCCAGTTTGTTTCCAGTTTTTTCCCAGTTTTTTTTCCAGTTTATTCGAGTTTTTTCCAGTTTGATTCCAGTTTATTCCCAGTTTGTTTCCAGTTTATTCCCAGTTTGTTTCCAGTTTGTCCTCAATTTGTTTCCATTTTGTTTCCCATTTATTCGCAGTTTGTTTCCAGTTTATTCGAGTTTTTTCCATTTTTTTACAGTTTATTTTCCAGTTTGTTTCCAGTTTATTCCCAGTTTGTTTCCAGTTTATTCCCAGTTTGTTTCCAGTTTGTCCTCAATTTGTTTCCAGTTTTTTTCCAGTTTGTTTCCAGTTTGTTTCCAGTTTGTCCGTAATTTGTTTCCAGTTTATTCCCAGTTTTTTCCAGTTTGTCCTCAATTTGTTTCCAGTTTTTTTCCAGTTTTTTTCCAGTTTGTTTCCAGTTTGTTTCCAGTTTGTCCGTAATTTGTTTCCAGTTTTTTTCCAGTTTGTTTCCAGTTTATTCTCAGTATGTTTCCAGTTTATTCCCAGTTTATGTCTAGTTTGTTTCCAGTCTATTCCCAGTTTATGTCTAGTTTGTTTCCAGTTTATTCCCAGTTTATGTCTAGTTTGTTTCCAGTTTGTCCTCAATTTGTTTCCAGTTTGTTTCCAGTTTATTCGTAGTTTGTTTCCAGTTTATTCGAGTTTTTTTCCAGTTCATTCCCAGTTTGTTTCCAGTTTGTTTCCAGTTTATTCCCAGTTTGTTTCCAGTTTATTCCCAGTTTGTTTCCAGTTTTTTCCCAGTTTTTTTCCAGTTTATTCGAGTTTGTTTCCAGTATATCCTCAATTTGTTTCCAGTTTGTTTCCAGTTTATTCCCAGTTTGTTTCCAGTTTTTTCCCAGTTTTTTTTTCCAGTTTATTCGAGTTTTTCCCAGTTTGATTCCAGTTTATTCCCAGTTTGTTTCCAGTTTATTCCCAGTTTGTTTCCAGTTTGTTTCCAGTTTGTCCTCAATTTGTTTCCATTTTGTTTCCCATTTATTCGCAGTTTGTTTCTAGTTTATTCGAGTTTTTTCCATTTTGTTACAGTTTTTTTTCCAGTTTGTTTCCAGTTTATTCCCAGTTTGTTTCCAGTTTGTTTCCAGTTTGTCCTCAATTTGTTTCCAGTTTGTTTCCAGTTTATCCGAGTTTTTTCCAGTTCATTCCCAGTTTGTTTCCAGTTTATTCCCAGTTTGTTTCCAGTTTGTTTCCAGTTTATTCCCAGTTTGTTTCCAGTTTGTTTCCAGTTCATTCCCAGTTTGTTTCCAGTTTGATTCCAGTTTATTCCCAGTTTGTTTCCAGTTTATTCCCAGTTTGTTTCCAGTTTTTTCCTCAATTTGTTTCCAGTTTGTTTCCAGTTTTTTCGAGTTTTTTCCAGTTCATTCCCAGTTTCTTTCCAGTTTATTCCCAGTTTGTTTCCAGTTTGTCCGTAATTTGTTTCCAGTTTTTTTCCAGTATGTTTCCAGTTTATTCTCAGTATGTTTCCAGTTTATTCCCAGTTTATGTCTAGTTTGTTTCCAGTTTATTCCCAGTTTATGTCTAGTTTGTTTCCAGTCTATTCCCAGTTTATGTCTAGTTTGTTTCCAGTTTATTCCCAGTTTATGTCTAGTTTGTTTCCAGTTTGTTACCAGTTTATTCCCAGTTTGTTTCCAGTTTATTCCCAGTTTTTTTCCAGTTTGTTTCCAGTTTGTCCTCAATTTGTTTCCAGTTTTTTTCCAGTTTATTCGTAGTTTGTTTCCAGTTTTTTCGAGTTTTTTCCAGTTCATTCCCAGTTTGTTTCCAGTTTGTTTCCAGTTTATTCCCAGTTTGTTTCCAGTTTTTTCCCAGTTTTTTTTCCAGTTTATTCGAGTTTTTTCCAGTTTGATTCCAGTTTATTCCCAGTTTGTTTCCAGTTTATTCCCAGTTTGTTTCCAGTTTTTTTCCAGTTTGTCCTCAATTTGTTTCCATTTTGTTTCCCATTTATTCGCAGTTTGTTTCTAGTTTATTCGAGTTTTTTCCATTTTGTTACAGTTTTTTTTCCAGTTTGTTTCCAGTTTATTCCCAGTTTGTTTCCAGTTTGTTTCCAGTTTGTCCTCAGTTTGTTTCCAGTTTGTTTCCAGTTTATCCGAGTTTTTTCCAGTTCATTCCCAGTTTGTTTCCAGTTTATTCCCAGTTTGTTTCCAGTTTGTTTCCAGTTTATTCCCAGTTTGTTTCCAGTTTGTTTCCAGTTCATTCCCAGTTTGTTTCCAGTTTGATTCCAGTTTATTCCCAGTTTGTTTCCAGTTTATTCCCAGTTTGTTTCCAGTTTTTTCCTCAATTTGTTTCCAGTTTGTTTCCAGTTTATTCCCAGTTTGTTTCCAGTTTATTCCCAGTTTGTTTCCAGTTTGTCCTCAATTTGTTTCCAGTTTTTTTCCAGTCTATTCGAGTTTTTTCCAGTTCATTCCCAGTTTCTTTCCAGTTTATTCCCAGTTTGTTTCCAGTTTGTCCGTAATTTGTTTCCAGTTTTTTTCCAGTATGTTTCCAGTTTATTCTCAGTATGTTTCCAGTTTATTCCCAGTTTATGTCTAGTTTGTTTCCAGTTTATTCCCAGTTTATGTCTAGTTTGTTTCCAGTCTATTCCCAGTTTATGTCTAGTTTGTTTCCAGTTTATTCCCAGTTTATGTCTAGTTTGTTTCCAGTTTGTTACCAGTTTATTCCCAGTTTGTTTCCAGTTTATTCCCAGTTTTTTTCCAGTTTGTTTCCAGTTTGTCCTCAATTTGTTTCCAGTTTTTTTCCAGTTTATTCGTAGTTTGTTTCCAGTTTTTTCGAGTTTTTTCCAGTTCATTCCCAGTTTGTTTCCAGTTTGTTTCCAGTTTATTCCCAGTTTGTTTCCAGTTTTTTCCCAGTTTTTTTCCAGTTTATTCGAGTTTTTTCCAGTTTGATTCCAGTTTATTCCCAGTTTGTTTCCAGTTTATTCCCAGTTTGTTTCCAGTTTTTTCCCAGTTTTTTTTCCAGTTTATTCGAGTTTTTTCCAGTTTGATTCCAGTTTATTCCCAGTTTGTTTCCAGTTTATTCCCAGTTTGTTTCCAGTTTGTTTCCAGTTTGTCCTCAATTTGTTTCCATTTTGTTTCCCATTTATTCGCAGTTTGTTTCCAGTTTATTCGAGTTTTTTCCATTTTTTTACAGTTTATTTTCCAGTTTGTTTCCAGTTTATTCCCAGTTTGTTTCCAGTTTATTCCCAGTTTTTTCCAGTTTGTCCTCAATTTGTTTCCAGTTTTTTTCCAGTTTTTTTCCAGTTTGTTTCCAGTTTGTTTCCAGTTTGTCCGTAATTTGTTTCCAGTTTTTTTCCAGTTTGTTTCCAGTTTATTCTCAGTATGTTTCCAGTTTATTCCCAGTTTATGTCTAGTTTGTTTCCAGTCTATTCCCAGTTTATGTCTAGTTTGTTTCCAGTTTATTCCCAGTTTATGTCTAGTTTGTTTCCAGTTTGTCCTCAATTTGTTTCCAGTTTGTTTCCAGTTTATTCGTAGTTTGTTTCCAGTTTATTCGAGTTTTTTTCCAGTTCATTCCCAGTTTGTTTCCAGTTTGTTTCCAGTTTATTCCCAGTTTGTTTCCAGTTTATTCCCAGTTTGTTTCCAGTTTTTTTCCAGTTTATTCGAGTTTGTTTCCAGTATATCCTCAATTTGTTTCCAGTTTGTTTCCAGTTTATTCCCAGTTTGTTTCCAGTTTTTTCCCAGTTTTTTTTTCCAGTTTATTCGAGTTTTTTCCAGTTTGATTCCAGTTTATTCCCAGTTTGTTTCCAGTTTATTCCCAGTTTGTTTCCAGTTTGTCCTCAATTTGTTTCCCATTTATTCGCAGTTTGTTTCTAGTTTATTCGAGTTTTTTCCATTTTTTTACAGTTTTTTTTCCAGTTTGTTTCCAGTTTATTCCCAGTTTGTTTCCAGTTTGTTTCCAGTTTGTCCTCAATTTGTTTCCAGTTTGTTTCCAGTTTATTCGAGTTTTTTCCAGTTCATTCCCAATTTGTTTTCCAGTTTATTCCCAGTTTGTTTCCAGTTTGTTTCCAGTTTATTCGCAGTTTGTTTCCAGTTTATTCGAGTTTTTTCCAGTTCATTCCCAGTTTGTTTCCAGTTTGATTCCAGTTTATTCCCAGTTTGTTTCCAGTTTATTCCCAGTTTGTTTCCAGTTTGTCCTCAATTTGTTTCCAGTTTGTTTCCAGTTTTTTCGAGTTTTTTCCATTTTTTTCCAGTTTTTTTTCCAGTTTGTTTCCAGTTTATTCCCAGTTTGTTTCCAGTTTGTCCTCAATTTGTTTCCAGTTTGTTTCCAGTTTATTCGTAGTTTGTTTCCAGTTCATTCCCAGTTTGTTTCCAGTTTGTTTCCAGTTTATTCCCAGTTTGTTTCCAGTTTTTTCCCAGTTTTTTTCCAGTTTATTCGAGTTTTTTCCAGTTTGATTCCAGTTTATTCCCAGTTTGTTTCCAGTTTATTCCCAGTTTGTTTCCAGTTTTTTCCCAGTTTTTTTCCAGTTTATTCGAGTTTTTTCCAGTTTGATTCCAGTTTGTTTCCAGTTTGTCCTCAATTTGTTTCCATTTTGTTTCCCATTTATTCGCAGTTTGTTTCCAGTTTATTCGAGTTTTTTCCATTTTTTTACAGTTTATTTTCCAGTTTGTTTCCAGTTTATTCCCAGTATGTTTCCAGTTTGTTTCCAGTTTGTCCTCAATTTGTTTCCATTTTGTTTCCCATTTATTCGCAGTTTGTTTCCAGTTTATTCGAGTTTTTTTCCATTTTTTTACAGTTTATTTTCCAGTTTGTTTCCAGTTTATTCCCAGTTTGTTTCCAGTTTATTCCCAGTTTGTTTCCAGTTTGTCCTCAATTTGTTTCCAGTTTGTTTCCAGTTTATTCGAGTTTTTTCCAGTTCATTCCCAGTTTGTTTCCAGTTTATTCCCAGTTTGTTTCCAGTTTGTCCGTAATTTGTTTCCAGTTTTTTTCCAGTTTGTTTCCAGTTTATTCTCAGTATGTTTCCAGTTTATTCCCAGTTTATGTCTAGTTTCTTTCCAGTTTATTCCCAGTTTATGTCTAGTTTGTTGCCAGTTTATTCCCAGTTTATGTCTAGTTTTTTTCCAGTTTGTTACCAGTTTATTCCCAGTTTGTTTCCAGTTTATTCCTAGTTTTTTTCCAGTTTGTTTCCAGTTTGTCCTCAATTTGTTTCCAGTTTGTTTCCAGTTTATTCGCAGTTTGTTTCCAGTTTATTCGAGTTTTTTCCAGTTCATTCCCAGTTTTTTTTCCAGTTTGTTTCCAGTTTATTCCCAGTTTGTTTCCAGTTTATTCCCAGTTTTTTCCCAGTTTTTTCCCAGTTTTTTTCCAGTTTATTCGAGTTTTTTCCAGTTTGATTCCAGTTTATTCCCAGTTTGTTTCCAGTTTATTCCCAGTTTGTTTCCAGTTTGTCCTCAATTTGTTTCCAGTTTGTTTCCATTTATTCGCAGTTTGTTTCCAGTTTATTCGAGTTTTTTCCATTTTTTTTACAGTTTTTTTTCCAGTTTGTTTCCAGTTTATTCCCAGTTTGTTTCCAGTTTATTCCCAGTTTGTTTCCAGTTTGTTTCCAGTTTGTCCGTAATTTGTTTCCAGTTTTTTTCCAGTTTGTTTCCAGTTTATTCTCAGTATGTTTCCAGTTTATTCCCAGTTTATGTCTAGTTTGTTTCCAGTCTATTCCCAGTTTATGTCTAGTTTGTTTCCAGTTTATTCCCAGTTTATGTCTAGTTTGTTTCCAGTTTGTTACCAGTTTATTCCCAGTTTGTTTCCAGTTTATTCCCAGTTTTTTTCCAGTTTGTTTCCAGTTTGTCCTCAATTTGTTTCCAGTTTGTTTCCAGTTTATTCCCAGTTTGTTTCCAGTTTTTTCCCAGTTTTTTTCCAGTTTATTCGAGTTTTTTCCAGTTTGATTCCAGTTTATTCCCAGTTTGTTTCCAGTTTATTCCCAGTTTGTTTCCAGTTTGTTTCCAGTTTGTCCTCAATTTGTTTCCATTTTGTTTCCCATTTATTCGCAGTTTGTTTCCAGTTTATTCGAGTTTTTTCCATTTTTTTACAGTTTATTTTCCAGTTTGTTTCCAGTTTATTCCCAGTTTGTTTCCAGTTTATTCCCAGTTTTTTTCCAGTTTGTCCTCAATTTGTTTCCAGTTTTTTTCCATTTTTTTTCCAGTTTGTTTCCAGTTTGTTTCCAGTTTGTCCGTAATTTGTTTCCAGTTTTTTTCCAGTTTGTTTCCAGTTTATTCTCAGTATGTTTCCAGTTTATTCCCAGTTTATGTCTAGTTTGTTTCCAGTCTATTCCCAGTTTATGTCTAGTTTGTTTCCAGTTTATTCCCAGTTTATGTCTAGTTTGTTTCCAGTTTGTCCTCAATTTGTTTCCAGTTTGTTTCCAGTTTATTCGTAGTTTGTTTCCAGTTTATTCGAGTTTTTTTCCAGTTCATTCCCAGTTTGTTTCCAGTTTGTTTCCAGTTTATTCCCAGTTTGTTTCCAGTTTATTCCCAGTTTGTTTCCAGTTTTTTCCCAGTTTTTTTCCAGTTTATTCGAGTTTGTTTCCAGTATATCCTCAATTTGTTTCCAGTTTGTTTCCAGTTTATTCCCAGTTTGTTTCCAGTTTTTTCCCAGTTTTTTTTTCCAGTTTATTCGAGTTTTTTCCAGTTTGATTCCAGTTTATTCCCAGTTTGTTTCCAGTTTATTCCCAGTTTGTTTCCAGTTTGTCCTCAATTTGTTTCCCATTTATTCGCAGTTTGTTTCTAGTTTATTCGAGTTTTTTCCATTTTTTTACAGTTTTTTTTCCAGTTTGTTTCCAGTTTATTCCCAGTTTGTTTCCAGTTTGTTTCCAGTTTGTCCTCAATTTGTTTCCAGTTTGTTTCCAGTTTATTCGAGTTTTTTCCAGTTCATTCCCAATTTGTTTTCCAGTTTATTCCCAGTTTGTTTCCAGTTTGTTTCCAGTTTATTCGCAGTTTGTTTCCAGTTTATTCGAGTTTTTTCCAGTTCATTCCCAGTTTGTTTCCAGTTTGATTCCAGTTTATTCCCAGTTTGTTTCCAGTTTATTCCCAGTTTGTTTCCAGTTTGTCCTCAATTTGTTTCCAGTTTGTTTCCAGTTTTTTCGAGTTTTTTCCATTTTTTTCCAGTTTTTTTTCCAGTTTGTTTCCAGTTTATTCCCAGTTTGTTTCCAGTTTGTCCTCAATTTGTTTCCAGTTTGTTTCCAGTTTATTCGTAGTTTGTTTCCAGTTCATTCCCAGTTTGTTTCCAGTTTGTTTCCAGTTTATTCCCAGTTTGTTTCCAGTTTTTTCCCAGTTTTTTTCCAGTTTATTCGAGTTTTTTCCAGTTTGATTCCAGTTTATTCCCAGTTTGTTTCCAGTTTATTCCCAGTTTGTTTCCAGTTTTTTCCCAGTTTTTTTCCAGTTTATTCGAGTTTTTTCCAGTTTGATTCCAGTTTGTTTCCAGTTTGTCCTCAATTTGTTTCCATTTTGTTTCCCATTTATTCGCAGTTTGTTTCCAGTTTATTCGAGTTTTTTCCATTTTTTTACAGTTTATTTTCCAGTTTGTTTCCAGTTTATTCCCAGTATGTTTCCAGTTTGTTTCCAGTTTGTCCTCAATTTGTTTCCATTTTGTTTCCCATTTATTCGCAGTTTGTTTCCAGTTTATTCGAGTTTTTTTCCATTTTTTTACAGTTTATTTTCCAGTTTGTTTCCAGTTTATTCCCAGTTTGTTTCCAGTTTATTCCGTTTGTTTCCAGTTTGTCCTCAATTTGTTTCCAGTTTGTTTCCATTTATTCGCAGTTTGTTTCCAGTTTATTCCTAGTTTTTTTCCAGTTTGTTTCCAGTTTGTCCTCAATTTGTTTCCAGTTTGTTTCCAGTTTATTCGCAGTTTGTTTCCAGTTTATTCGAGTTTTTTCCAGTTCATTCCCAGTTTTTTTTCCAGTTTGTTTCCAGTTTATTCCCAGTTTGTTTCCAGTTTATTCCCAGTTTTTTCCCAGTTTTTTCCCAGTTTTTTTCCAGTTTATTCGAGTTTTTTCCAGTTTGATTCCAGTTTATTCCCAGTTTGTTTCCAGTTTATTCCCAGTTTGTTTCCAGTTTGTCCTCAATTTGTTTCCAGTTTGTTTCCATTTATTCGCAGTTTGTTTCCAGTTTATTCGAGTTTTTTCCATTTTTTTTACAGTTTTTTTTCCAGTTTGTTTCCAGTTTATTCCCAGTTTGTTTCCAGTTTATTCCCAGTTTGTTTCCAGTTTGTTTCCAGTTTGTC
Source organism: Telmatherina bonti (assembly GCF_933228915.1). NCBI lineage: Eukaryota > Metazoa > Chordata > Actinopteri > Atheriniformes > Telmatherinidae > Telmatherina > Telmatherina bonti. The sequence goes on along the minus strand of NC_136623.1, from coordinate 1,419,116 downwards.
CGTAATTTGTTTCCAGTTTTTTTCCAGTTTGTTTCCAGTTTATTCTCAGTATGTTTCCAGTTTATTCCCAGTTTATGTCTAGTTTGTTTCCAGTCTATTCCCAGTTTATGTCTAGTTTGTTTCCAGTTTATTCCCAGTTTATGTCTAGTTTGTTTCCAGTTTGTTACCAGTTTATTCCCAGTTTGTTTCCAGTTTATTCCCAGTTTTTTTCCAGTTTGTTTCCAGTTTGTCCTCAATTTGTTTCCAGTTTGTTTCCAGTTTATTCCCAGTTTGTTTCCAGTTTTTTCCCAGTTTTTTTCCAGTTTATTCGAGTTTTTTCCAGTTTGATTCCAGTTTATTCCCAGTTTGTTTCCAGTTTATTCCCAGTTTGTTTCCAGTTTGTTTCCAGTTTGTCCTCAATTTGTTTCCATTTTGTTTCCCATTTATTCGCAGTTTGTTTCCAGTTTATTCGAGTTTTTTCCATTTTTTTACAGTTTATTTTCCAGTTTGTTTCCAGTTTATTCCCAGTTTGTTTCCAGTTTATTCCCAGTTTTTTTCCAGTTTGTCCTCAATTTGTTTCCAGTTTTTTTCCAGTTTTTTTCCAGTTTGTTTCCAGTTTGTTTCCAGTTTGTCCGTAATTTGTTTCCAGTTTTTTTCCAGTTTGTTTCCAGTTTATTCTCAGTATGTTTCCAGTTTATTCCCAGTTTATGTCTAGTTTGTTTCCAGTCTATTCCCAGTTTATGTCTAGTTTGTTTCCAGTTTATTCCCAGTTTATGTCTAGTTTGTTTCCAGTTTGTCCTCAATTTGTTTCCAGTTTGTTTCCAGTTTATTCGTAGTTTGTTTCCAGTTTATTCGAGTTTTTTTCCAGTTCATTCCCAGTTTGTTTCCAGTTTGTTTCCAGTTTATTCCCAGTTTGTTTCCAGTTTATTCCCAGTTTGTTTCCAGTTTTTTCCCAGTTTTTTTCCAGTTTATTCGAGTTTGTTTCCAGTATATCCTCAATTTGTTTCCAGTTTGTTTCCAGTTTATTCCCAGTTTGTTTCCAGTTTTTTCCCAGTTTTTTTTTCCAGTTTATTCGAGTTTTTTCCAGTTTGATTCCAGTTTATTCCCAGTTTGTTTCCAGTTTATTCCCAGTTTGTTTCCAGTTTGTCCTCAATTTGTTTCCCATTTATTCGCAGTTTGTTTCTAGTTTATTCGAGTTTTTTCCATTTTTTTACAGTTTTTTTTCCAGTTTGTTTCCAGTTTATTCCCAGTTTGTTTCCAGTTTGTTTCCAGTTTGTCCTCAATTTGTTTCCAGTTTGTTTCCAGTTTATTCGAGTTTTTTCCAGTTCATTCCCAATTTGTTTTCCAGTTTATTCCCAGTTTGTTTCCAGTTTGTTTCCAGTTTATTCGCAGTTTGTTTCCAGTTTATTCGAGTTTTTTCCAGTTCATTCCCAGTTTGTTTCCAGTTTGATTCCAGTTTATTCCCAGTTTGTTTCCAGTTTATTCCCAGTTTGTTTCCAGTTTGTCCTCAATTTGTTTCCAGTTTGTTTCCAGTTTTTTCGAGTTTTTTCCATTTTTTTCCAGTTTTTTTTCCAGTTTGTTTCCAGTTTATTCCCAGTTTGTTTCCAGTTTGTCCTCAATTTGTTTCCAGTTTGTTTCCAGTTTATTCGTAGTTTGTTTCCAGTTCATTCCCAGTTTGTTTCCAGTTTGTTTCCAGTTTATTCCCAGTTTGTTTCCAGTTTTTTCCCAGTTTTTTTCCAGTTTATTCGAGTTTTTTCCAGTTTGATTCCAGTTTATTCCCAGTTTGTTTCCAGTTTATTCCCAGTTTGTTTCCAGTTTTTTCCCAGTTTTTTTCCAGTTTATTCGAGTTTTTTCCAGTTTGATTCCAGTTTGTTTCCAGTTTGTCCTCAATTTGTTTCCATTTTGTTTCCCATTTATTCGCAGTTTGTTTCCAGTTTATTCGAGTTTTTTCCATTTTTTTACAGTTTATTTTCCAGTTTGTTTCCAGTTTATTCCCAGTATGTTTCCAGTTTGTTTCCAGTTTGTCCTCAATTTGTTTCCATTTTGTTTCCCATTTATTCGCAGTTTGTTTCCAGTTTATTCGAGTTTTTTTCCATTTTTTTACAGTTTATTTTCCAGTTTGTTTCCAGTTTATTCCCAGTTTGTTTCCAGTTTATTCCCAGTTTGTTTCCAGTTTGTCCTCAATTTGTTTCCAGTTTGTTTCCAGTTTATTCGAGTTTTTTCCAGTTCATTCCCAGTTTGTTTCCAGTTTATTCCCAGTTTGTTTCCAGTTTGTCCGTAATTTGTTTCCAGTTTTTTTCCAGTTTGTTTCCAGTTTATTCTCAGTATGTTTCCAGTTTATTCCCAGTTTATGTCTAGTTTGTTTCCAGTTTATTCCCAGTTTATGTCTAGTTTGTTGCCAGTTTATTCCCAGTTTATGTCTAGTTTTTTTCCAGTTTGTTACCAGTTTATTCCCAGTTTGTTTCCAGTTTATTCCTAGTTTTTTTCCAGTTTGTTTCCAGTTTGTCCTCAATTTGTTTCCAGTTTGTTTCCAGTTTATTCGCAGTTTGTTTCCAGTTTATTCGAGTTTTTTCCAGTTCATTCCCAGTTTTTTTTCCAGTTTGTTTCCAGTTTATTCCCAGTTTGTTTCCAGTTTATTCCCAGTTTTTTCCCAGTTTTTTCCCAGTTTTTTTCCAGTTTATTCGAGTTTTTTCCAGTTTGATTCCAGTTTATTCCCAGTTTGTTTCCAGTTTATTCCCAGTTTGTTTCCAGTTTGTCCTCAATTTGTTTCCAGTTTGTTTCCATTTATTCGCAGTTTGTTTCCAGTTTATTCGAGTTTTTTCCATTTTTTTTACAGTTTTTTTTCCAGTTTGTTTCCAGTTTATTCCCAGTTTGTTTCCAGTTTATTCCCAGTTTGTTTCCAGTTTGTTTCCAGTTTGTCCGTAATTTGTTTCCAGTTTTTTTCCAGTTTGTTTCCAGTTTATTCTCAGTATGTTTCCAGTTTATTCCCAGTTTATGTCTAGTTTGTTTCCAGTCTATTCCCAGTTTATGTCTAGTTTGTTTCCAGTTTATTCCCAGTTTATGTCTAGTTTGTTTCCAGTTTGTTACCAGTTTATTCCCAGTTTGTTTCCAGTTTATTCCCAGTTTTTTTCCAGTTTGTTTCCAGTTTGTCCTCAATTTGTTTCCAGTTTGTTTCCAGTTTATTCCCAGTTTGTTTCCAGTTTTTTCCCAGTTTTTTTCCAGTTTATTCGAGTTTTTTCCAGTTTGATTCCAGTTTATTCCCAGTTTGTTTCCAGTTTATTCCCAGTTTGTTTCCAGTTTGTTTCCAGTTTGTCCTCAATTTGTTTCCATTTTGTTTCCCATTTATTCGCAGTTTGTTTCCAGTTTATTCGAGTTTTTTCCATTTTTTTACAGTTTATTTTCCAGTTTTTTTCCAGTTTATTCCCAGTTTGTTTCCAGTTTGTCCTCAATTTGTTTCCAGTTTGTTTCCCATTTATTCCCAGTTTGTTTCCAGTTTATTCGAGTTTTTTCCATTTTTTTTCCAGTTTTTTTTCCAGTTTGTTTCCAGTTTATTCCCAGTTTGTTTCCAGTTTATTCCCAGTTTGTTTCCAGTTTGTCCGTAATTTGTTTCCAGTTTTTTTCCAGTTTGTTTCCAGTTTATTCTCAGTATGTTTCCAGTTTATTCCCAGTTTATGTCTAGTTTGTTTCCAGTCTATTCCCAGTTTATGTCTAGTTTGTTTCCAGTTTATTCCCAGTTTATGTCTAGTTTGTTTCCAGTTTGTCCTCAATTTGTTTCCAGTTTGTTTCCAGTTTATTCGTAGTTTGTTTCCAGTTTATTCGAGTTTTTTCCAGTTCATTCCCAGTTTGTTTCCAGTTTGTTTCCAGTTTATTCCCAGTTTGTTTCCAGTTTATTCCCAGTTTGTTTCCAGTTTGTCCTCAATTTGTTTCCAGTTTTTTTCCAGTTTATTCGAGTTTTTTCCAGTTTGATTCCAGTTTGTTTCCAGTTTGTCCTCAATTTGTTTCCATTTTGTTTCCCATTTATTCGCAGTTTGTTTCCAGTTTATTCGAGTTTTTTCCATTTTTTTACAGTTTATTTTCCAGTTTGTTTCCAGTTTATTCCCAGTATGTTTCCAGTTTGTTTCCAGTTTGTCCTCAATTTGTTTCCATTTTGTTTCCCATTTATTCGCAGTTTGTTTCCAGTTTATTCGAGTTTTTTCCATTTTTTTTACAGTTTATTTTCCAGTTTGTTTCCAGTTTATTCCCAGTATGTTTCCAGTTTGTTTCCAGTTTGTCCTCAATTTGTTTCCATTTTGTTTCCCATTTATTCGCAGTTTGTTTCCAGTTTATTCGAGTTTTTTTCCATTTTTTTACAGTTTATTTTCCAGTTTGTTTCCAGTTTATTCCCAGTTTGTTTCCAGTTTATTCCCAGTTTTTTTCCAGTTTGTCCTCAATTTGTTTCCAGTTTGTTTCCAGTTTATTCGAGTTTTTTCCAGTTCATTCCCAGTTTGTTTCCAGTTTATTCCCAGTTTGTTTCCAGTTTGTCCGTAATTTGTTTCCAGTTTTTTTCCAGTTTGTTTCCAGTTTATTCTCAGTATGTTTCCAGTTTATTCCCAGTTTATGTCTAGTTTGTTTCCAGTTTATTCCCAGTTTATGTCTAGTTTGTTGCCAGTTTATTCCCAGTTTATGTCTAGTTTTTTTCCAGTTTGTTACCAGTTTATTCCCAGTTTGTTTCCAGTTTATTCCTAGTTTTTTTCCAGTTTGTTTCCAGTTTGTCCTCAATTTGTTTCCAGTTTGTTTCCAGTTTATTCGCAGTTTGTTTCCAGTTTATTCGAGTTTTTTCCAGTTCATTCCCAGTTTTTTTTCCAGTTTGTTTCCAGTTTATTCCCAGTTTGTTTCCAGTTTATTCCCAGTTTTTTCCCAGTTTTTTCCCAGTTTTTTTCCAGTTTATTCGAGTTTTTTCCAGTTTGATTCAAGTTTATTCCCAGTTTGTTTCCAGTTTATTCCCAGTTTGTTTCCAGTTTGTCCTCAATTTGTTTCCAGTTTGTTTCCATTTATTCGCAGTTTGTTTCCAGTTTATTCGAGTTTTTTCCATTTTTTTTACAGTTTTTTTTCCAGTTTGTTTCCAGTTTATTCCCAGTTTGTTTCCAGTTTATTCCCAGTTTGTTTCCAGTTTGTTTCCAGTTTGTCCGTAATTTGTTTCCAGTTTTTTTCCAGTTTGTTTCCAGTTTATTCTCAGTATGTTTCCAGTTTATTCCCAGTTTATGTCTAGTTTGTTTCCAGTCTATTCCCAGTTTATGTCTAGTTTGTTTCCAGTTTATTCCCAGTTTATGTCTAGTTTGTTTCCAGTTTGTTACCAGTTTATTCCCAGTTTGTTTCCAGTTTATTCCCAGTTTTTTTCCAGTTTGTTTCCAGTTTGTCCTCAATTTGTTTCCAGTTTGTTTCCAGTTTATTCGTAGTTTGTTTCCAGTTTATTCGAGTTTTTTCCAGTTCATTCCCAGTTTGTTTCCAGTTTATTCCCAGTTTGTTTCCAGTTTTTTCCCAGTTTTTTTCCAGTTTATTCGAGTTTTTTCCAGTTTGATTCCAGTTTATTCCCAGTTTGTTTCCAGTTTATTCCCAGTTTGTTTCCAGTTTGTTTCCAGTTTGTCCTCAATTTGTTTCCATTTTGTTTCCCATTTATTCGCAGTTTGTTTCCAGTTTATTCGAGTTTTTTTCCATTTTTTTACAGTTTATTTTCCAGTTTTTTTCCAGTTTATTCCCAGTTTGTTTCCAGTTTGTCCTCAATTTGTTTCCAGTTTGTTTCCCATTTATTCCCAGTTTGTTTCCAGTTTATTCGAGTTTTTTTCCATTTTTTTTACAGTTTTTTTTCCAGTTTGTTTCCAGTTTATTCCCAGTTTGTTTCCAGTTTATTCCCAGTTTGTTTCCAGTTTGTCCGTAATTTGTTTCCAGTTTTTTTCCAGTTTGTTTCCAGTTTATTCTCAGTATGTTTCCAGTTTATTCCCAGTTTATGTCTAGTTTGTTTCCAGTCTATTCCCAGTTTATGTCTAGTTTGTTTCCAGTTTATTCCCAGTTTATGTCTAGTTTGTTTCCAGTTTGTCCTCAATTTGTTTCCAGTTTGTTTCCAGTTTATTCGTAGTTTGTTTCCAGTTTATTCGAGTTTTTTCCAGTTCATTCCCAGTTTGTTTCCAGTTTGTTTCCAGTTTATTCCCAGTTTGTTTCCAGTTTATTTCCAGTTTATTCCCTGTTTGTTTCCAGTTTATTCCCAGTTTGTTTCCAGTTTTTTCCCAGTTTTTTTTCCAGTTTATTCGAGTTTGTTTCCAGTTTGTCCTCAATTTGTTTCCAGTTTGTTTCCAGTTTATTCCCAGTTTGTTTCCAGTTTTTTCCCAGTTTTTTTTTCCAGTTTATTCGAGTTTTTTCCAGTTTGATTCCAGTTTATTCCCAGTTTGTTTCCAGTTTATTCCCAGTTTGTTTCCAGTTTGTTTCCAGTTTGTCCTCAATTTGTTTCCATTTTGTTTCCCATTTATTCGCAGTTTGTTTCTAGTTTATTCGAGTTTTTTCCATTTTTTTACAGTTTTTTTTCCAGTTTGTTTCCAGTTTATTCCCAGTTTGTTTCCAGTTTGTTTCCAGTTTGTCCTCAATTTGTTTCCAGTTTGTTTCCAGTTTTTTCGAGTTTTTTCCATTTTTTTCCAGTTTTTTTTCCAGTTTGTTTCCAGTTTATTCCCAGTTTGTTTCCAGTTTATTCCCAGTTTGTTTCCAGTTTGTCCTCAATTTGTTTCCAGTTTGTTTCCAGTCTATTCGAGTTTTTTCCAGTTCATTCCCAGTTTCTTTCCAGTTTATTCCCAGTTTCTTTCCAGTTTGTCCGTAATTTGTTTCCAGTTTTTTTCCAGTATGTTTCCAGTTTATTCTCAGTATGTTTCCAGTTTATTCCCAGTTTATGTCTAGTTTGTTTCCAGTCTATTCCCAGTTTATGTCTAGTTTGTTTCCAGTCTATTCCCAGTTTATGTCTAGTTTGTTTCCAGTTTATTCCCAGTTTATGTCTAGTTTGTTTCCAGTTTGTTACCAGTTTATTCCCAGTTTGTTTCCAGTTTATTCCCAGTTTTTTTCCAGTTTGTTTCCAGTTTGTCCTCAATTTGTTTCCAGTTTGTTTCCAGTTTATTCGTAGTTTGTTTCCAGTTTATTCGAGTTTTTTCCAGTTCATTCCCAGTTTGTTTCCAGTTTGTTTCCAGTTTTTTCCCAGTTTTTTTCCAGTTTATTCGAGTTTTTTCCAGTTTGATTCCAGTTTATTCCCAGTTTGTTTCCAGTTTATTCCCAGTTTGTTTCCAGTTTTTTCCCAGTTTTTTTCCAGTTTATTCGAGTTTTTTCCAGTTTGATTCCAGTTTATTCCCAGTTTGTTTCCAGTTTGTTTCCAGTTTGTCCTCAATTTGTTTCCATTTTGTTTCCAGTTTATTCGCAGTTTGTTTCCAGTTTATTCGAGTTTTTTCCATTTTTTTCCAGTTTATTTTCCAGTTTGTTTCCAGTTTATTCCCAGTTTATTCCCAGTTTGTTTCCAGTTTGTCCTCAATTTGTTTCCAGTTTGTTTCCAGTTTATTCGAGTTTTTTCCAGTTCATTCCCAGTTTGTTTCCAGTTTATTCCCAGTTTGTTTCCAGTTTGTCCGTAATTTGTTTCCAGTTTTTTTCCAGTTTGTTTCCAGTTTATTCCCAGTTTATGTCTAGTTTGTTTCCAGTTTATTCCCAGTTTATGTGTAGTTTGTTTCCAGTTTATTCCCAGTTTATGTCCAGTTTGTTTCCAGTTTGTTACCAGTTTGTTTCCAGTTTATTCGAGTTTTTTCCAGTTCATTCCCAGTTTGTTTCCAGTTTGATTCCAGTTTATTCCCAGTTTGTTTCCAGTTTATTCCCAGTTTGTTTCCAGTTTGTCCTCAATTTGTTTCCAGTTTTTTCGAGTTTGTTTCCAGTTTGTTTCCAGTTTGTTTCCAGTTTATTCCCAGTTTGTTTCCAGTTTATTCCCAGTTTGTTTCCAGTTTGTCCTCAATTTGTTTCCAGTTTGTTTCCAGTTTATTCGAGTTTTTTCCAGTTCATTCTCAGTATGTTTCCAGTTTATTCCCAGTTTATGTCTAGTTTGTTTCCAGTCTATTCCCAGTTTATGTCTAGTTTGTTTCCAGTTTATTCCCAGTTTATGTCTAGTTTGTTTCCAGTTTGTTACCAGTTTATTCCCAGTTTGTTTCCAGTTTATTCCCAGTTTTTTTCCAGTTTGTCCTCAATTTGTTTCCAGTTTGTTTCCAGTTTATTCGAGTTTTTTCCAGTTCATTCCCAGTTTGTTTCCAGTTTGTTTCCAGTTTATTCCCAGTTTGTTTCCAGTTTATTCCCAGTTTGTTTCCAGTTTTTTCCCAGTTTTTTTCCAGTTTATTCCCAGTTTGTTTCCAGTTTGTCCTCAATTTGTTTCCAGTTTTTTCGAGTTTGTTTCCAGTTTGTTTCCAGTTTGTTTCCAGTTTATCCCCAGTTTGTTTCCAGTTTATTCCCAGTTTGTTTCCAGTTTGTCCTCAATTTGTTTCCAGTTTGTTTCCAGTTTATTCGAGTTTTTTCCAGTTCATTCTCAGTATGTTTCCAGTTTATTCCCAGTTTATGTCTAGTTTGTTTCCAGTCTATTCCCAGTTTATGTCTAGTTTGTTCCCAGTTTGTTCCCAGTTTATGTCTAGTTTGTTTCCAGTTTGTTACCAGTTTATTCCCAGTTTGTTTCCAGTTTATTCCCAGTTTTTTTCCAGTTTGTCCTCAATTTGTTTCCAGTTTGTTTCCAGTTTATTCGTAGTTTGTTTCCAGTTTATTCGAGTTTTTTCCAGTTCATTCCCAGTTTGTTTCCAGTTTGTTTCCAGTTTATTCCCAGTTCGTTTCCAGTTTATTCCCAGTTTGTTTCCAGTTTTTTTCCAGTTTGTTTCCAGTTTATTCTCAGTATGTTTCCAGTTTATTCCCAGTTTATGTCTAGTTTGTTTCCAGTCTATTCCCAGTTTATGTCTAGTTTGTTTCCAGTTTATTCCCAGTTGATGTCTAGTTTGTTTCCAGTTTGTTACCAGTTTATTCCCAGTTTGTTTCCAGTTCATTCCCAGTTTTTTTCCAGTTTGTTTCCAGTTTGTCCTCAATTTGTTTCCAGTTTGTTTCCAGTTTATTCGTAGTTTGTTTCCAGTTTATTCGAGTTTTTTCCAGTTCATTCCCAGTTTGTTTCCAGTTTGTTTCCAGTTTATTCCCAGTTTGTTTCCAGTTTATTCCCAGTTTGTTTCCAGTTTTTTCCCAGTTTTTTTCCAGTTTATTCGAGTTTTTTCCAGTTTGATTCCAGTTTATTCCCAGTTTGTTTCCAGTTTATTCCCAGTTTGTTTCCAGTTTTTTCCCAGTTTTTTTTCCAGTTTATTCGAGTTTTTTCCAGTTTGATTCCAGTTTATTCCCATTTTTTTTTCCAGTTTATTCCCAGTTTGTTTCCAGTTTGTCCTCAATTTGTTTCCATTTTGTTTCCCATTTATTCACAGTTTGTTTCTAGTTTATTGGAGTTTTTTCCATTTTTTTTACAGTTTTTTTTCCAGTTTGTTTCCAGTTTATTCCCAGTTTTTTTTCCAGTTTATTCCCAGTTATTTTCCAGTTTGTTTCCAGTTTGTCCTCAATTTGTTTCCAGTTTGTTTCCAGTTTATTCGCAGTTTGTTTCCAGTTTATTCGAGTTTTTTCCAGTTCATTCCCAGTTTGTTTCCAGTTTGTTTCCAGTTTATTCCCAGTTTGTTTCCAGTTTTTCCCCAGTTTTTTTTTCCAGTTTATTCGAGTTTTTTCCAGTTTGATTCCAGTTTATTCCCAGTTTGTTTCCAGTTTATTCCCAGTTTGTTTCCAGTTTGTCCTCAATTTGTTTCCAGTTTGTTTCCAGTTTTTTCGAGTTTTTTCCATTTTTTTCCAGTTTTTTTTCCAGTTTGTTTCCAGTTTATTCCCAGTTTGTTTCCAGTTTATTCCCAGTTTGTTTCCAGTTTGTCCTCAATTTGTTTCCAGTTTGTTTCCAGTTTATTCGAGTTTTTTCCAGTTCATTCCCAGTTTGTTTCCAGTTTATTCCCAGTTTGTTTCCAGTTTGTCCGTAATTTGTTTCCAGTTTTTTTCCAGTTTGTTTCCAGTTTATTCTCAGTATGTTTCCAGTTTATTCCCAGTTTATGTCTAGTTTGTTTCCAGTCTATTCCCAGTTTATGTCTAGTTTGTTTCCAGTTTATTCCCAGTTTATGTCTAGTTTGTTTCCAGTTTGTTACCAGTTTATTCCCAGTTTGTTTCCAGTTTATTCCCAGTTTTTTTCCAGTTTGTTTCCAGTTTGTCCTCAATTTGTTTCCAGTTTGTTTCCAGTTTATGTCTAGTTTGTTTCCAGTTTATTCGAGTTTTTTCCAGTTCATTCCCAGTTTGTTTCCAGTTTGTTTCCAGTTTATTCCCAGTTTGTTTCCAGTTTATTCCCAGTTTGTTTCCAGTTTTTCCCAGTTTTTTTTTCCAGTTTATTCGAGTTTTTTCCAGTTTGATTCCAGTTTATTCCCAGTTTGTTTCCAGTTTATTCCCAGTTTGTTTCCAGTTTATTCCCAGTTTTTTCCAGTTTATTCGAGTTTTTTCCAGTTTGATTCCAGTTTATTCCCAGTTTGTTTCCAGTTTATTCCCAGTTTGTTTCCAGTTTGTTTCCAGTTTGTCCTCAATTTGTTTCCATTTTGTTTCCCATTTATTCGCAGTTTGTTTCCAGTTTATTCGAGTTTTTTCCATTTTTTTACAGTTTATTTTCCAGTTTGTTTCCAGTTTATTCCCAGTTTGTTTCCAGTTTATTCCCAGTTTGTTTCCAGTTTGTCCTCAATTTGTTTCCAGTTGGTTTCCAGTTTATTCGAGTTTTTTCCAGTTCATTCCCAGTTTGTTTCCAGTTTATTCCCAGTTTGTTTCCAGTTTGTCCGTAATTTGTTTCCAGTTTTTTTCCAGTTTGTTTCCAGTTTATTCTCAGTATGTTTCCAGTTTATTCCCAGTTTATGTCTAGTTTGTTTCCAGTTTATTCCCAGTTTATGTCTAGTTTGTTTCCAGTTTATTCCCAGTTTATGTCTAGTTTGTTTCCAGTTTGTTTCCCATTTATTCCCAGTTTGTTTCCAGTTTATTCCCAGTTATTTTCCAGTTTGTTTCCAGTTTGTCCTCAATTTGTTTCCAGTTTGTTTCCAGTTTATTCGCAGTTTGTTTCCAGTTTATTCGAGTTTTTTCCAGTTCATTCCCAGTTTGTTTCCAGTTTGTTTCCAGTTTATTCCCAGTTTGTTTCCAGTTTTTCCCCAGTTTTTTTTTCCAGTTTATTCGAGTTTTTTCCAGTTTGATTCCAGTTTATTCCCAGTTTGTTTCCAGTTTATTCCCAGTTTGTTTCCAGTTTGTCCTCAATTTGTTTCCAGTTTGTTTCCAGTTTTTTCGAGTTTTTTCCATTTTTTTCCAGTTTTTTTTCCAGTTTGTTTCCAGTTTATTCCCAGTTTGTTTCCAGTTTATTCCCAGTTTGTTTCCAGTTTGTCCTCAATTTGTTTCCACTTGGTTTCCAGTTTATTCGTAGTTTGTTTCCAGTTTATTCGAGTTTTTTCCAGTTCATTCCCAGTTTGTTTCCAGTTTGTTTCCAGTTTATTCCCAGTTTGTTTCCAGTTTTTCCCAGTTTTTTTTTCCAGTTTATTCGAGTTTTTTCCAGTTTGATTCCAGTTTATTCCCAGTTTGTTTCCAGTTTATTCCCAGTTTGTTTCCAGTTTATTCCCAGTTTTTTCCAGTTTATTCGAGTTTTTTCCAGTTTGATTCCAGTTTATTCCCAGTTTGTTTCCAGTTTATTCCCAGTTTGTTTCCAGTTTGTTTCCAGTTTGTCCTCAATTTGTTTCCATTTTGTTTCCCATTTATTCGCAGTTTGTTTCCAGTTTATTCGAGTTTTTTCCATTTTTTTACAGTTTATTTTCCAGTTTGTTTCCAGTTTATTCCCAGTTTGTTTCCAGTTTATTCCCAGTTTGTTTCCAGTTTGTCCTCAATTTGTTTCCACTTGGTTTCCAGTTTATTCGAGTTTTTTCCAGTTCATTCCCAGTTTGTTTCCAGTTTATTCCCAGTTTGTTTCAAGTTTGTCCGTAATTTGTTTCCAGTTTTTTTCCAGTTTGTTTCCAGTTTATTCTCAGTATGTTTCCAGTTTATTCCCAGTTTATGTCTAGTTTGTTTCCAGTTTATTCCCAGTTTATGTCTAGTTTGTTTCCAGTTTATTCCCAGTTTATGTCTAGTTTGTTTCCAGTTTGTTACCAGTTTATTCCCAGTTTGTTTCCAGTTTATTCCCAGTTTTTTTCCAGTTTGTTTCCAGTTTGTCCTCAATTTGTTTCCAGTTTGTTTCCAGTTTATTCCCAGTTTGTTTCCAGTTTTTTCCCAGTTTTTTTCCAGTTTATTCGAGTTTTTTCCAGTTTGATTCCAGTTTATTCCCAGTTTGTTTCCAGTTTATTCCCAGTTTGTTTCCAGTTTGTTTCCAGTTTGTCCTCAATTTGTTTCCAGTTTGTTTCCCATTTATTCGCAGTTTGTTTCCAGTTTATTCGAGTTTTTTCCATTTTTTTACAGTTTTTTTTCCAGTTTGTTTCCAGTTTATTCCCAGTTTGTTTCCAGTTTATTCCCAGTTTGTTTCCAGTTTGTTTCCAGTTTGTCCGTAATTTGTTTCCAGTTTTTTTCCAGTTTGTTTCCAGTTTATTCTCAGTATGTTTCCAGTTTATTCCCAGTTTATGTCTAGTTTGTTTCCAGTCTATTCCCAGTTTATGTCTAGTTTGTTTCCAGTTTATTCCCAGTTTATGTCTAGTTTGTTTCCAGTTTGTTACCAGTTTATTCCGAGTTTGTTTCCAGTTTATTCCCAGTTTTTTTCCAGTTTGTTTCCAGTTTATTCTCAGTATGTTTCCAGTTTATTCCCAGTTTATGTCTAGTTTTTTTCCAGTTTGTTACCAGTTTATTCCCAGTTTGTTTCCAGTTTATTCCCAGTTTTTTTCCAGTTTGTTTCCAGTTTGTCCTCAATTTGTTTCCAGTTTGTTTCCAGTTTATTCGCAGTTTGTTTCCAGTTTATTCGAGTTTTTTCCAGTTCATTCCCAGTTTTTTTCCAGTTTGTTTCCAGTTTAATCCCAGTTTGTTTCCAGTTTATTCCCAGTTTGTTTCCAGTTTTTTCCCAGTTTTTTTCCAGTTTATTCGAGTTTTTTCCAGTTTGATTCCAGTTTATTCCCAGTTTGTTTCCAGTTTGATTCCAGTTTGTTTCCAGTTTGTCCTCAATTTGTTTCCAGTTTGTTTCCCATTTATTCGCAGTTTGTTTCCAGTTTATTCAAGTTTTTTCCATTTTTTTTACAGTTTTTTTTCCAGTTTGTTTCCAGTTTATTCCCAGTTTGTTTCCAGTTTATTCCCAGTTTGTTTCCAGTTTGTCCTCAATTTGTTTCCAGTTGGTTTCCAGTTTATTCGAGTTTTTTCCAGTTCATTCCCAGTTTGTTTCCAGTTTATTCCCAGTTTGTTTCCAGTTTGTCCGTAATTTGTTTCCAGTTTTTTTCCAGTTTGTTTCCAGTTTATTCTCAGTATGTTTCCAGTTTATTCCCAGTTTATGTCTAGTTTGTTTCCAGTTTATTCCCAGTTTATGTCTAGTTTGTTTCCAGTTTATTCCCAGTTTATGTCTAGTTTGTTTCCAGTTTGTTACCAGTTTATTCCCAGTTTGTTTCCAGTTTATTCCCAGTTTTTTTCCAGTTTGTTTCCAGTTTGTCCTCAATTTGTTTCCAGTTTGTTTCCAGTTTATTCGCAGTTTGTTTCCAGTTTATTCGAGTTTTTTCCAGTTCATTCCCAGTTTTTTTCCAGTTTGTTTCCAGTTTATTCCCAGTTTGTTTCCAGTTTTTTCCCAGTTTTTTTCCAGTTTATTCGAGTTTTTTCCAGTTTGATTCCAGTTTATTCCCAGTTTGTTTCCAGTTTATTCCCAGTTTGTTTCCAGTTTGTTTCCAGTTTGTCCTCAATTTGTTTCCAGTTTGTTTCCCATTTATTCGCAGTTTGTTTCCAGTTTATTCGAGTTTTTTCCATTTTTTTACAGTTTTTTTTCAAGTTTGTTTCCAGTTTATTCCCAGTTTGTTTCCAGTTTATTCCCAGTTTGTTTCCAGTTTGTTTCCAGTTTGTCCGTAATTTGTTTCCAGTTTTTTTCCAGTTTGTTTCCAGTTTATTCTCTGTATGTTTCCAGTTTATTCCCAGTTTATGTCTAGTTTGTTTCCAGTCTATTCCCAGTTTATGTCTAGTTTGTTTCCAGTTTATTCCCAGTTTATGTCTAGTTTGTTTCCAGTTTGTTACCAGTTTATTCCGAGTTTGTTTCCAGTTTATTCCCAGTTTTTTTCCAGTTTGTTTCCAGTTTATTCTCAGTATGTTTCCAGTTTATTCCCAGTTTATGTCTAGTTTTTTTCCAGTTTGTTACCAGTTTATTCCCAGTTTGTTTCCAGTTTATTCCCAGTTTTTTTCCAGTTTGTTTCCAGTTTGTCCTCAATTTGTTTCCAGTTTGTTTCCAGTTTATTCGCAGTTTGTTTCCAGTTTATTCGAGTTTTTTCCAGTTCATTCCCAGTTTTTTTCCAGTTTGTTTCCAGTTTAATCCCAGTTTGTTTCCAGTTTATTCCCAGTTTGTTTCCAGTTTTTTCCCAGTTTTTTTCCAGTTTATTCGAGTTTTTTCCAGTTTGATTCCAGTTTATTCCCAGTTTGTTTCCAGTTTGATTCCAGTTTGTTTCCAGTTTGTCCTCAATTTGTTTCCAGTTTGTTTCCCATTTATTCGCAGTTTGTTTCCAGTTTATTCAAGTTTTTTCCATTTTTTTTACAGTTTTTTTTCCAGTTTGTTTCCAGTTTATTCCCAGTTTGTTTCCAGTTTATTCCCAGTTTGTTTCCAGTTTGTTTCCAGTTTGTCCGTAATTTGTTTCCAGTTTTTTTCCAGTTTGTTTCCAGTTTATTCTCAGTTTGTTTCCAGTTTATTCCCAGTTTGTTTCCAGTTTATTCCCAGTTTGTTTCCAGTTTATTCCCAGTTTGTTTCCAGTTTTTTCCCAGTTTTTTCCAGTTTATTCGAGTTTTTTCCAGTTTGATTCCAGTTTATTCCCAGTTTGTTTCCAGTTTATTCCCAGTTTGTTTCCAGTTTGTTTCCAGTTTGTCCTCAATTTGTTTCCATTTTGTTTCCCATTTATTCGCAGTTTGTTTCCAGTTTATTCGAGTTTTTTCCATTTTTTTACAGTTTATTTTCCAGTTTGTTTCCAGTTTATTCCCAGTTTGTTTCCAGTTTATTCCCAGTTTGTTTCCAGTTTGTCCTCAATTTGTTTCCAGTTGGTTTCCAGTTTATTCGAGTTTTTTCCAGTTCATTCCCAGTTTGTTTCCAGTTTATTCCCAGTTTGTTTCCAGTTTGTCCGTAATTTGTTTCCAGTTTTTTTCCAGTTTGTTTCCAGTTTATTCTCAGTATGTTTCCAGTTTATTCCCAGTTTATGTCTAGTTTGTTTCCAGTTTATTCCCAGTTTATGTCTAGTTTGTTTCCAGTTTATTCCCAGTTTATGTCTAGTTTGTTTCCAGTTTGTTACCAGTTTATTCCCAGTTTGTTTCCAGTTTATTCCCAGTTTTTTTCCAGTTTGTTTCCAGTTTGTCCTCAATTTGTTTCCAGTTTGTTTCCAGTTTATTCGCAGTTTGTTTCCAGTTTATTCGAGTTTTTTTCCAGTTCATTCCCAGTTTTTTTCCAGTTTGTTTCCAGTTTATTCCCAGTTTGTTTCCAGTTTTTTCCCAGTTTTTTTCCAGTTTATTCGAGTTTTTTCCAGTTTGATTCCAGTTTATTCCCAGTTTGTTTCCAGTTTATTCCCAGTTTGTTTCCAGTTTGTTTCCAGTTTGTCCTCAATTTGTTTCCAGTTTGTTTCCCATTTATTCGCAGTTTGTTTCCAGTTTATTCGAGTTTTTTCCATTTTTTTACAGTTTTTTTTCCAGTTTGTTTCCAGTTTATTCCCAGTTTGTTTCCAGTTTATTCCCAGTTTGTTTCCAGTTTGTTTCCAGTTTGTCCGTAATTTGTTTCCAGTTTTTTTCCAGTTTTTTTCCAGTTTATTCTCAGTATGTTTCCAGTTTATTCCCAGTTTGTTTCCAGTTTGTCCGTAATTTGTTTCCAGTTTTTTTCCAGTTTGTTTCCAGTTTATTCTCAGTATGTTTCCAGTTTATTCCCAGTTTATGTCTAGTTTGTTTCCAGTTTATTCCCAGTTTATGTCTAGTTTGTTTCCAGTTTGTTACCAGTTTATTCCCAGTTTGTTTCCAGTTTATTCCCAGTTTTTTTCCAGTTTGTTTCCAGTTTGTCCTCAATTTGTTTCCAGTTTGTTTCCAGTTTATTCGTAGTTTGTTTCCAGTTTATTCGAGTTTTTTCCAGTTCATTCCCAGTTTGTTTCCAGTTTATTCCCAGTTTGTTTCCAGTTTATTCCCAGTTTGTTTCCAGTTTTTCCCAGTTTTTTTTTCCAGTTTATTCGAGTTTTTTCCAGTTTGATTCCAGTTTATTCCCAGTTTGTTTCCAGTTTATTCCCAGTTTGTTTCCAGTTTATTCCCAGTTTTTTCCAGTTTATTCGAGTTTTTTCCAGTTTGATTCCAGTTTATTCCCAGTTTGTTTCCAGTTTATTCCCAGTTTGTTTCCAGTTTGTTTCCAGTTTGTTTCCAGTTTGTCCGTAATTTGTTTCCAGTTTTTTTCCAGTTTGTTTCCAGTTTATTCTCAGTTTGTTTCCAGTTTATTCCCAGTTTGTTTCCAGTTTATTCCCAGTTTGTTTCCAGTTTATTCCCAGTTTGTTTCCAGTTTTTTCCCAGTTTTTTCCAGTTTATTCGAGTTTTTTCCAGTTTGATTCCAGTTTATTCCCAGTTTGTTTCCAGTTTATTCCCAGTTTGTTTCCAGTTTGTTTCCAGTTTGTCCTCAATTTGTTTCCATTTTGTTTCCCATTTATTCGCAGTTTGTTTCCAGTTTATTCGAGTTTTTTCCATTTTTTTACAGTTTATTTTCCAGTTTGTTTCCAGTTTATTCCCAGTTTGTTTCCAGTTTATTCCCAGTTTGTTTCCAGTTTGTCCTCAATTTGTTTCCAGTTGGTTTCCAGTTTATTCGAGTTTTTTCCAGTTCATTCCCAGTTTGTTTCCAGTTTATTCCCAGTTTGTTTCCAGTTTGTCCGTAATTTGTTTCCAGTTTTTTTCCAGTTTGTTTCCAGTTTATTCTCAGTATGTTTCCAGTTTATTCCCAGTTTATGTCTAGTTTGTTTCCAGTTTATTCCCAGTTTATGTCTAGTTTGTTTCCAGTTTGTTACCAGTTTATTCCCAGTTTGTTTCCAGTTTATTCCCAGTTTTTTTCCAGTTTGTTTCCAGTTTGTCCTCAATTTGTTTCCAGTTTGTTTCCAGTTTATTCGCAGTTTGTTTCCAGTTTATTCGAGTTTTTTCCAGTTCATTCCCAGTTTTTTTCCAGTTTGTTTCCAGTTTATTCCCAGTTTGTTTCCAGTTTTTTCCCAGTTTTTTTCCAGTTTATTCGAGTTTTTTCCAGTTTGATTCCAGTTTATTCCCAGTTTGTTTCCAGTTTATTCCCAGTTTGTTTCCAGTTTGTTTCCAGTTTGTCCTCAATTTGTTTCCAGTTTGTTTCCCATTTATTCGCAATTTGTTTCCAGTTTATTCGAGTTTTTTCCATTTTTTTACAGTTTTTTTTCCAGTTTGTTTCCAGTTTATTCCCAGTTTGTTTCCAGTTTATTCCCAGTTTGTTTCCAGTTTGTTTCCAGTTTGTCCGTAATTTGTTTCCAGTTTTTTTCCAGTTTGTTTCCAGTTTATTCTCAGTATGTTTCCAGTTTATTCCCAGTTTATGTCTAGTTTGTTTCCAGTCTATTCCCAGTTTGTCTAGTTTGTTTCCAGTTTATTCCCAGTTTATGTCTAGTTTGTTTCCAGTTTGTTACCAGTTTATTCCGAGTTTGTTTCCAGTTTATTCCCAGTTTGTTTCCAGTTTGTTTCCAGTTTATTCTCAGTATGTTTCCAGTTTATTCCCAGTTTATGTCGTTTTTTTCCAGTTTGTTACCAGTTTATTCCCAGTTTTTTTCCAGTTTGTTTCCAGTTTGTCCTCAATTTGTTTCCAGTTTGTTTCCAGTTTATTCGCAGTTTGTTTCCAGTTTATTCGAGTTTTTTCCAGTTCATTCCCAGTTTTTTTCCAGTTTGTTTCCAGTTTATTCCCAGTTTGTTTCCAGTTTATTCCCAGTTTGTTTCCAGTTTATTCCCAGTTTGTTTCCAGTTTGTTTCCAGTTTGTCCGTAATTTGTTTCCAGTTTTTTTCCAGTTTGTTTCCAGTTTATTCTCAGTTTGTTTCCAGTTTATTCCCAGTTTGTTTCCAGTTTATTCCCAGTTGGTTTCCAGTTTGTCCTCAATTTGTTTCCAGTTGGTTTCCAGTTTATTCGAGTTTTTTCCAGTTCATTCCCAGTTTGTTTCCAGTTTATTCCCAGTTTATGTCTAGTTTGTTTCCAGTTTATTCCCAGTTTATGTCTAGTTTGTTTCCAGTTTATTCCCAGTTTATGTCTAGTTTGTTTCCAGTTTGTTACCAGTTTATTCCCAGTTTGTTTCCAGTTTATTCCCAGTTTTTTTCCAGTTTGTTTCCAGTTTGTCCTCAATTTGTTTCCAGTTTGTTTCCAGTTTATTCGCAGTTTGTTTCCAGTTTATTCGAGTTTTTTCCAGTTCATTCCCAGTTTTTTTCCAGTTTGTTTCCAGTTTATTCCCAGTTTGTTTCCAGTTTTTTCCCAGTTTTTTTCCAGTTTATTCGAGTTTTTTCCAGTTTGATTCCAGTTTATTCCCAGTTTGTTTCCAGTTTATTCCCAGTTTGTTTCCAGTTTGTTTCCAGTTTGTCCTCAATTTGTTTCCAGTTTGTTTCCCATTTATTCGCAGTTTGTTTCCAGTTTATTCCCAGTTTGTTTCCAGTTTATTCCCAGTTTGTTTCCAGTTTGTTTCCAGTTTGTCCGTAATTTGTTTCCAGTTTTTTTCCAGTTTGTTTCCAGTTTATTCTCAGTATGTTTCCAGTTTATTCCCAGTTTATGTCTAGTTTGTTTCCAGTCTATTCCCAGTTTATGTCTAGTTTGTTTCCAGTTTATTCCCAGTTTATGTCTAGTTTGTTTCCAGTTTGTTACCAGTTTATTCCCAGTTTGTTTCCAGTTTATTCCCAGTTTTTTTCCAGTTTGTTTCCAGTTTATTCTCAGTATGTTTCCAGTTTATTCCCAGTTTATGTCTAGTTTTTTTCCAGTTTGTTACCAGTTTATTCCCAGTTTGTTTCCAGTTTATTCGAGTTTTTTCCAGTTCATTCCCAGTTTTTTTCCAGTTTGTTTCCAGTTTATTCCCAGTTTGTTTCCAGTTTGTTTCCAGTTTATTCCCAGTTTGTTTCCAGTTTATTCCCAGTTTGTTTCCAGTTTTTTCCCAGTTTTTTTCCAGTTTATTCGAGTTTTTTCCAGTTTGATTCCAGTTTATTCCCAGTTTGTTTCCAGTTTATTCCCAGTTAGTTTCCAGTTTGTTTCCAGTTTGTCCGTAATTTGTTTCCAGTTTTTTTCCAGTTTGTTTCCAGTTTATTCTCAGTATGTTTCCAGTTTATTCCCAGTTTATGTCTAGTTTGTTTCCAGTCTATTCCCAGTTTATGTCTAGTTTGTTTCCAGTTTATTCCCAGTTTATGTCTAGTTTGTTTCCAGTTTGTTACCAGTTTATTCCCAGTTTGTTTCCAGTTTATTCCCAGTTTTTTTCCAGTTTGTTTCCAGTTTGTCCTCAATTTGTTTCCAGTTTGTTTCCAGTTTATTCGTAGTTTGTTTCCAGTTTATTCGAGTTTTTTCCATTTTTTTTACAGTTTTTTTTCCAGTTTGTTTCCAGTTTATTCCCAGTTTGTTTCCAGTTTATTCCCAGTTTGTTTCCAGTTTGTTTCCAGTTTGTCCGTAATTTGTTTCCAGTTTTTTTCCAGTTTGTTTCCAGTTTATTCTCAGTATGTTTCCAGTTTATTCCCAGTTTATGTCTAGTTTGTTTCCAGTCTATTCCCAGTTTATGTCTAGTTTGTTTCCAGTTTATTCCCAGTTTATGTCTAGTTTGTTTCCAGTTTGTTACCAGTTTATTCCCAGTTTGTTTCCAGTTTATTCCCAGTTTTTTTCCAGTTTGTTTCCAGTTTGTCCTCAATTTGTTTCCAGTTTGTTTCCAGTTTATTCGTAGTTTGTTTCCAGTTTATTCGAGTTTTTTCCAGTTCATTCCCAGTTTGTTTCCAGTTTGTTTCCAGTTTATTCCCAGTTTGTTTCCAGTTTGTCCTCAATTTGTTTCCATTTTGTTTCCCATTTATTCGCAGTTTGTTTCCAGTTTATTCGAGTTTTTTCCATTTTTTTACAGTTTATTTTCCAGTTTGTTTCCAGTTTATTCGAGTTTTTTCCATTTTTTTACAGTTTATTTTCCAGTTTGTTTCCAGTTCATTCCCAGTTTGTTTCCAGTTTATTCCCAGTATGTTTCCAGTCTATTCCCAGTTTATGTCTAGTTTGTTTCCAGTTTATTCCCAGTTTATGTCTAGTTTGTTTCCAGTTTGTTACCAGTTTATTCCCAGTTTGTTTCCAGTTTATTCCCAGTTTTTTTCCAGTTTGTTTCCAGTTTGTCCTCAATTTGTTTCCAGTTTGTTTCCAGTTTATTCGCAGTTTGTTTCCAGTTTATTCCCAGTTTGTTTCCAGTTTTTTCCCAGTTTTTTTCCAGTTTATTCCCAGTTTGTTTCCAGTTTGTCCTCAATTTGTTTCCAGTTTGTTTCCCATTTATTCGCAGTTTGTTTCCAGTTTATTCGAGTTTTTTCCATTTTTTTACAGTTTTTTTTCCAGTTTGTTTCCAGTTTATTCCCAGTTTGTTTCCAGTTTGTTTCCAGTTTGTCCGTAATTTGTTTCCAGTTTGTTTCCAGTTTATTCTCAGTATGTTTCCAGTTTATTCCCAGTTTATGTCTAGTTTGTTTCCAGTCTATTCCCAGTTTATGTCCAGTTTGTTTCCAGTTTATTCCCAGTTTATGTCTAGTTTGTTTCCAGTTTGTGCTCAATTTGTTTCCAGTTTGTTTCCAGTTTATTCGTAGTTTGTTTCCAGTTTATTCGAGTTTTTTCCAGTTCATTCCCAGTTTGTTTCCAGTTTGTTTCCAGTTTATTCCCAGTTTGTTTCCAGTTTATTCCCAGTTTGTTTCCAGTTTTTTCCCAGTTTTTTTCCAGTTTATTCGAGTTTTTTCCAGTTTGATTCCAGTTTATTCCCAGTTTGTTTCCAGTTTATTCCCAGTTTGTTTCCAGTTTATTCTCAGTATGTTTCCAGTTTATTCCCAGTTTATGTCTAGTTTTTTTCCAGTTTGTTACCAGTTTATTCCCAGTTTGTTTCCAGTTTATTCGAGTTTTTTCCAGTTCATTCCCAGTTTTTTTCCAGTTTGTTTCCAGTTTATTCCCAGTTTGTTTCCAGTTTATTCCCAGTTTGTTTCCAGTTTTTTCCCAGTTTTTTTCCAGTTTATTCGAGTTTTTTCCAGTTTGATTCCAGTTTATTCCCAGTTTGTTTCCAGTTTATTCCCAGTTAGTTTCCAGTTTGTCCTCAATTTGTTTCCAGTTTGTTTCCCATTTATTCGCAGTTTGTTTCCAGTTTATTCGAGTTTTTTCCATTTTTTTTACAGTTTTTTTTCCAGTTTGTTTCCAGTTTATTCCCAGTTTGTTTCCAGTTTATTCCCAGTTTGTTTCCAGTTTGTTTCCAGTTTGTCCGTAATTTGTTTCCAGTTTTTTTCCAGTTTGTTTCCAGTTTATTCTCAGTATGTTTCCAGTTTATTCCCAGTTTATGTCTAGTTTGTTTCCAGTCTATTCCCAGTTTATGTCTAGTTTGTTTCCAGTTTATTTTCAGTTTATGTCTAGTTTGTTTCCAGTTTGTTACCAGTTTATTCCCAGTTTGTTTCCAGTTTATTCCCAGTTTTTTTCCAGTTTGTTTCCAGTTTGTCCTCAATTTGTTTCCAGTTTGTTTCCAGTTTATTCGTAGTTTGTTTCCAGTTTATTCGAGTTTTTTCCAGTTCATTCCCAGTTTGTTTCCAGTTTGTTTCCAGTTTATTCCCAGTTTGTTTCCAGTTTGTCCTCAATTTGTTTCCATTTTGTTTCCCATTTATTCGCAGTTTGTTTCCAGTTTATTCGAGTTTTTTCCATTTTTTTACAGTTTATTTTCCAGTTTGTTTCCAGTTTATTCGAGTTTTTTCCATTTTTTTACAGTTTATTTTCCAGTTTGTTTCCAGTTCATTCCCAGTTTGTTTCCAGTTTATTCCCAGTATGTTTCCAGTTTATTCCCAGTTTATGTCTAGTTTGTTTCCAGTCTATTCCCAGTTTATGTCTAGTTTGTTTCCAGTTTATTCCCAGTTTATGTCTAGTTTGTTTCCAGTTTGTTACCAGTTTATTCCCAGTTTGTTTCCAGTTTATTCCCAGTTTTTTTCCAGTTTGTTTCCAGTTTGTCCTCAATTTGTTTCCAGTTTGTTTCCAGTTTATTCGCAGTTTGTTTCCAGTTTATTCCCAGTTTGTTTCCAGTTTTTTCCCAGTTTTTTTCCAGTTTATTCCCAGTTTGTTTCCAGTTTGTCCTCAATTTGTTTCCAGTTTGTTTCCCATTTATTCGCAGTTTGTTTCCAGTTTATTCGAGTTTTTTCCATTTTTTTACAGTTTTTTTTCCAGTTTGTTTCCAGTTTATTCCCAGTTTGTTTCCAGTTTATTCCCAGTTTGTTTCCAGTTTGTTTCCAGTTTGTCCGTAATTTGTTTCCAGTTTGTTTCCAGTTTGTTTCCAGTTTATTCTCAGTATGTTTCCAGTCTATTCCCAGTTTATGTCCAGTTTGTTTCCAGTTTATTCCCAGTTTATGTCTAGTTTGTTTCCAGTTTGTGCTCAATTTGTTTCCAGTTTGTTTCCAGTTTATTCGTAGTTTGTTTCCAGTTTATTCGAGTTTTTTCCAGTTCATTCCCAGTTTGTTTCCAGTTTGTTTCCAGTTTATTCCCAGTTTGTTTCCAGTTTATTCCCAGTTTGTTTCCAGTTTTTTCCCAGTTTTTTTCCAGTTTATTCGAGTTTTTTCCAGTTTGATTCCAGTTTATTCCCAGTTTGTTTCCAGTTTATTCCCAGTTTGTTTCCAGTTTATTCTCAGTATGTTTCCAGTTTATTCCCAGTTTATGTCTAGTTTTTTTCCAGTTTGTTACCAGTTTATTCCCAGTTTGTTTCCAGTTTATTCGAGTTTTTTCCAGTTCATTCCCAGTTTTTTTCCAGTTTGTTTCCAGTTTATTCCCAGTTTGTTTCCAGTTTTTTCCCAGTTTTTTTCCAGTTTATTCGAGTTTTTTCCAGTTTGATTCCAGTTTATTCCCAGTTTGTTTCCAGTTTATTCCCAGTTAGTTTCCAGTTTGTCCTCAATTTGTTTCCAGTTTGTTTCCCATTTATTCGCAGTTTGTTTCCAGTTTATTCGAGTTTTTTCCATTTTTTTTACAGTTTTTTTTCCAGTTTGTTTCCAGTTTATTCCCAGTTTGTTTCCAGTTTATTCCCAGTTTGTTTCCAGTTTGTTTCCAGTTTGTCCGTAATTTGTTTCCAGTTTTTTTCCAGTTTGTTTCCAGTTTATTCTCAGTATGTTTCCAGTTTATTCCCAGTTTATGTCTAGTTTGTTTCCAGTCTATTCCCAGTTTATGTCTAGTTTGTTTCCAGTTTATTTTCAGTTTATGTCTAGTTTGTTTCCAGTTTGTTACCAGTTTATTCCCAGTTTGTTTCCAGTTTATTCCCAGTTTTTTTCCAGTTTGTTTCCAGTTTGTCCTCAATTTGTTTCCAGTTTGTTTCCAGTTTATTCGTAGTTTGTTTCCAGTTTATTCGAGTTTTTTCCAGTTCATTCCCAGTTTGTTTCCAGTTTGTTTCCAGTTTATTCCCAGTTTGTTTCCAGTTTGTCCTCAATTTGTTTCCATTTTGTTTCCCATTTATTCGCAGTTTGTTTCCAGTTTATTCGAGTTTTTTCCATTTTTTTACAGTTTATTTTCCAGTTTGTTTCCAGTTTATTCGAGTTTTTTCCATTTTTTTACAGTTTATTTTCCAGTTTGTTTCCAGTTCATTCCCAGTTTGTTTCCAGTTTATTCCCAGTATGTTTCCAGTTTATTCCCAGTTTATGTCTAGTTTGTTTCCAGTCTATTCCCAGTTTATGTCTAGTTTGTTTCCAGTTTATTCCCAGTTTATGTCTAGTTTGTTTCCAGTTTGTTACCAGTTTATTCCCAGTTTGTTTCCAGTTTATTCCCAGTTTTTTTCCAGTTTGTTTCCAGTTTGTCCTCAATTTGTTTCCAGTTTGTTTCCAGTTTATTCGCAGTTTGTTTCCAGTTTATTCCCAGTTTGTTTCCAGTTTTTTCCCAGTTTTTTTCCAGTTTATTCCCAGTTTGTTTCCAGTTTGTCCTCAATTTGTTTCCAGTTTGTTTCCCATTTATTCGCAGTTTGTTTCCAGTTTATTCGAGTTTTTTCCATTTTTTTACAGTTTTTTTTCCAGTTTGTTTCCAGTTTATTCCCAGTTTGTTTCCAGTTTATTCCCAGTTTGTTTCCAGTTTGTTTCCAGTTTGTCCGTAATTTGTTTCCAGTTTGTTTCCAGTTTGTTTCCAGTTTATTCTCAGTATGTTTCCAGTTTATTCCCAGTTTATGTCTAGTTTGTTTCCAGTCTATTCCCAGTTTATGTCCAGTTTGTTTCCAGTTTGTCCTCAATTTGTTTCCAGTTTGTTTCCAGTTTATTCGTAGTTTGTTTCCAGTTTATTCGAGTTTTTTCCAGTTCATTCCCAGTTTGTTTCCAGTTTGTTTCCAGTTTATTCCCAGTTTGTTTCCAGTTTATTCCCAGTTTGTTTCCAGTTTTTTCCCAGTTTTTTTCCAGTTTATTCGAGTTTTTTCCAGTTTGATTCCAGTTTATTCCCAGTTTGTTTCCAGTTTATTCCCAGTTTGTTTCCAGTTTTTTCCCAGTTTTTTCCCAGTTTATTCGAGTTTTTTCCAGTTTGATTCCAGTTTATTCCCAGTTTGTTTCCAGTTTATTCCCAGTTTGTTTCCAGTTTGTTTCCAGTTTGTCCTCAATTTGTTTCCAGTTTGTTTCCCATTTATTCGCAGTTTGTTTCCAGTTTATTCGAGTTTTTTCCATTTTTTTACAGTTTTTTTTCCAGTTTGTTTCCAGTTTATTCCCAGTTTGTTTCCAGTTTATTCCCAGTTTGTTTCCAGTTTGTTTCCAGTTTGTCCGTAATTTGTTTCCAGTTTTTTTCCAGTTTGTTTCCAGTTTATTCCCAGTTTATGTCTAGTTTGTTTCCAGTCTATTCCCAGTTTATGTCTAGTTTGTTTCCAGTTTATTCCCAGTTTATGTCTAGTTTGTTTCCAGTTTGTCCTCAATTTGTTTCCAGTTTGTTTCCAGTTTATTCCCAGTTTGTTTCCAGTTTATTCTCAGTATGTTTCCAGTTTATTCCCAGTTTATGTCTAGTTTGTTTCCAGTCTATTCCCAGTTTATGTCTAGTTTGTTTCCAGTTTGTTACCAGTTTATTCCCAGTTTGTTTCCAGTTTATTCCCAGTTTTTTTCCAGTTTGTTTCCAGTTTGTCCTCAATTTGTTTCCAGTTTGTTTCCAGTTTATTCGCAGTTTGTTTCCAGTTTATTCGAGTTTTTTCCAGTTCATTCCCAGTTTTTTTCCAGTTTGTTTCCAGTTTATTCCCAGTTTGTTTCCAGTTTTTTCCCAGTTTTTTTCCAGTTTATTCGAGTTTTTTCCAGTTTGATTCCAGTTTATTCCCAGTTTGTTTCCAGTTTATTCCCAGTTTGTTTCCAGTTTTTTCCCAGTTTTTTTCCAGTTTATTCGAGTTTTTTCCAGTTTGATTCCAG
This sequence comes from Telmatherina bonti, assembly GCF_933228915.1. Taxonomy (NCBI): domain Eukaryota; kingdom Metazoa; phylum Chordata; class Actinopteri; order Atheriniformes; family Telmatherinidae; genus Telmatherina; species Telmatherina bonti. The sequence goes on along the minus strand of NC_136623.1, from coordinate 1,393,316 downwards.
TTTATTCCCAGTTTGTTTCCAGTTTATTCCCAGTTAGTTTCCAGTTTGTCCTCAATTTGTTTCCAGTTTGTTTCCCATTTATTCGCAGTTTGTTTCCAGTTTATTCGAGTTTTTTCCATTTTTTTTACAGTTTTTTTTCCAGTTTGTTTCCAGTTTATTCCCAGTTTGTTTCCAGTTTATTCCCAGTTTGTTTCCAGTTTGTTTCCAGTTTGTCCGTAATTTGTTTCCAGTTTTTTTCCAGTTTGTTTCCAGTTTATTCTCAGTATGTTTCCAGTTTATTCCCAGTTTATGTCTAGTTTGTTTCCAGTCTATTCCCAGTTTATGTCTAGTTTGTTTCCAGTTTATTTTCAGTTTATGTCTAGTTTGTTTCCAGTTTGTTACCAGTTTATTCCCAGTTTGTTTCCAGTTTATTCCCAGTTTTTTTCCAGTTTGTTTCCAGTTTGTCCTCAATTTGTTTCCAGTTTGTTTCCAGTTTATTCGTAGTTTGTTTCCAGTTTATTCGAGTTTTTTCCAGTTCATTCCCAGTTTGTTTCCAGTTTGTTTCCAGTTTATTCCCAGTTTGTTTCCAGTTTGTCCTCAATTTGTTTCCATTTTGTTTCCCATTTATTCGCAGTTTGTTTCCAGTTTATTCGAGTTTTTTCCATTTTTTTACAGTTTATTTTCCAGTTTGTTTCCAGTTTATTCGAGTTTTTTCCATTTTTTTACAGTTTATTTTCCAGTTTGTTTCCAGTTCATTCCCAGTTTGTTTCCAGTTTATTCCCAGTATGTTTCCAGTTTATTCCCAGTTTATGTCTAGTTTGTTTCCAGTCTATTCCCAGTTTATGTCTAGTTTGTTTCCAGTTTATTCCCAGTTTATGTCTAGTTTGTTTCCAGTTTGTTACCAGTTTATTCCCAGTTTGTTTCCAGTTTATTCCCAGTTTTTTTCCAGTTTGTTTCCAGTTTGTCCTCAATTTGTTTCCAGTTTGTTTCCAGTTTATTCGCAGTTTGTTTCCAGTTTATTCCCAGTTTGTTTCCAGTTTTTTCCCAGTTTTTTTCCAGTTTATTCCCAGTTTGTTTCCAGTTTGTCCTCAATTTGTTTCCAGTTTATTCGAGTTTTTTCCATTTTTTTACAGTTTTTTTTCCAGTTTGTTTCCAGTTTATTCCCAGTTTGTTTCCAGTTTATTCCCAGTTTGTTTCCAGTTTGTTTCCAGTTTGTCCGTAATTTGTTTCCAGTTTGTTTCCAGTTTGTTTCCAGTTTATTCTCAGTATGTTTCCAGTTTATTCCCAGTTTATGTCTAGTTTGTTTCCAGTCTATTCCCAGTTTATGTCCAGTTTGTTTCCAGTTTGTCCTCAATTTGTTTCCAGTTTGTTTCCAGTTTATTCGTAGTTTGTTTCCAGTTTATTCGAGTTTTTTCCAGTTCATTCCCAGTTTGTTTCCAGTTTGTTTCCAGTTTATTCCCAGTTTGTTTCCAGTTTATTCCCAGTTTGTTTCCAGTTTTTTCCCAGTTTTTTTCCAGTTTATTCGAGTTTTTTCCAGTTTGATTCCAGTTTATTCCCAGTTTGTTTCCAGTTTATTCCCAGTTTGTTTCCAGTTTTTTCCCAGTTTTTTCCCAGTTTGTTGCCAGTTTTTTCCAGTTTGATTCCAGTTTATTCCCAGTTTGTTTCCAGTTTATTCCCAGTTTGTTTCCAGTTTGTTTCCAGTTTGTCCTCAATTTGTTTCCAGTTTGTTTCCCATTTATTCGCAGTTTGTTTCCAGTTTATTCGAGTTTTTTCCATTTTTTTACAGTTTTTTTTCCAGTTTGTTTCCAGTTTATTCCCAGTTTGTTTCCAGTTTATTCCCAGTTTGTTTCCAGTTTGTTTCCAGTTTGTCCGTAATTTGTTTCCAGTTTTTTCCCAGTTTGTTTCCAGTTTATTCCCAGTTTATGTCTAGTTTGTTTCCAGTCTATTCCCAGTTTATGTCTAGTTTGTTTCCAGTTTATTCCCAGTTTATGTCTAGTTTGTTTCCAGTTTGTCCTCAATTTGTTTCCAGTTTGTTTCCAGTTTATTCCCAGTTTGTTTCCAGTTTATTCTCAGTATGTTTCCAGTTTATTCCCAGTTTATGTCTAGTTTGTTTCCAGTCTATTCCCAGTTTATGTCTAGTTTGTTTCCAGTTTGTTACCAGTTTATTCCCAGTTTGTTTCCAGTTTATTCCCAGTTTTTTTCCAGTTTGTTTCCAGTTTGTCCTCAATTTGTTTCCAGTTTGTTTCCAGTTTATTCGCAGTTTGTTTCCAGTTTATTCGAGTTTTTTCCAGTTCATTCCCAGTTTTTTTCCAGTTTGTTTCCAGTTTATTCCCAGTTTGTTTCCAGTTTTTTCCCAGTTTTTTTCCAGTTTATTCGAGTTTTTTCCAGTTTGATTCCAGTTTATTCCCAGTTTGTTTCCAGTTTATTCCCAGTTTGTTTCCAGTTTGTTTCCAGTTTGTCCTCAATTTGTTTCCAGTTTGTTTCCCATTTATTCGCAGTTTGTTTCCAGTTTATTCCCAGTTTGTTTCCAGTTTATTCCCAGTTTGTTTCCAGTTTGTTTCCAGTTTGTCCGTAATTTGTTTCCAGTTTTTTTCCAGTTTGTTTCCAGTTTATTCTCAGTATGTTTCCAGTTTATTCCCAGTTTATGTCTAGTTTGTTTCCAGTCTATTCCCAGTTTATGTCTAGTTTGTTTCCAGTTTATTCCCAGTTTATGTCTAGTTTGTTTCCAGTTTGTTACCAGTTTATTCCGAGTTTGTTTCCAGTTTATTCCCAGTTTTTTTCCAGTTTGTTTCCAGTTTATTCTCAGTATGTTTCCAGTTTATTCCCAGTTTATGTCTAGTTTTTTTCCAGTTTGTTACCAGTTTATTCCCAGTTTGTTTCCAGTTTATTCGAGTTTTTTCCAGTTCATTCCCAGTTTTTTTCCAGTTTGTTTCCAGTTTATTCCCAGTTTGTTTCCAGTTTATTCCCAGTTTGTTTCCAGTTTTTTCCCAGTTTTTTTCCAGTTTATTCGAGTTTTTTCCAGTTTGATTCCAGTTTATTCCCAGTTTGTTTCCAGTTTATTCCCAGTTAGTTTCCAGTTTGTCCTCAATTTGTTTCCAGTTTGTTTCCCATTTATTCGCAGTTTGTTTCCAGTTTATTCGAGTTTTTTCCATTTTTTTTTACAGTTTTTTTTCCAGTTTGTTTCCAGTTTATTCCCAGTTTGTTTCCAGTTTATTCCCAGTTTGTTTCCAGTTTGTTTCCAGTTTGTCCGTAATTTGTTTCCAGTTTTTTTCCAGTTTGTTTCCAGTTTATTCTCAGTATGTTTCCAGTTTATTCCCAGTTTATGTCTAGTTTGTTTCCAGTCTATTCCCAGTTTATGTCTAGTTTGTTTCCAGTTTATTTTCAGTTTATGTCTAGTTTGTTTCCAGTTTGTTACCAGTTTATTCCCAGTTTGTTTCCAGTTTATTCCCAGTTTTTTTCCAGTTTGTTTCCAGTTTGTCCTCAATTTGTTTCCAGTTTGTTTCCAGTTTATTCGTAGTTTGTTTCCAGTTTATTCGAGTTTTTTCCAGTTCATTCCCAGTTTGTTTCCAGTTTGTTTCCAGTTTATTCCCAGTTTGTTTCCAGTTTGTCCTCAATTTGTTTCCATTTTGTTTCCCATTTATTCGCAGTTTGTTTCCAGTTTATTCGAGTTTTTTCCATTTTTTTACAGTTTATTTTCCAGTTTGTTTCCAGTTTATTCGAGTTTTTTCCATTTTTTTACAGTTTATTTTCCAGTTTGTTTCCAGTTCATTCCCAGTTTGTTTCCAGTTTATTCCCAGTATGTTTCCAGTTTATTCCCAGTTTATGTCTAGTTTGTTTCCAGTCTATTCCCAGTTTATGTCTAGTTTGTTTCCAGTTTATTCCCAGTTTATGTCTAGTTTGTTTCCAGTTTGTTACCAGTTTATTCCCAGTTTGTTTCCAGTTTATTCCCAGTTTTTTTCCAGTTTGTTTCCAGTTTGTCCTCAATTTGTTTCCAGTTTGTTTCCAGTTTATTCGCAGTTTGTTTCCAGTTTATTCCCAGTTTGTTTCCAGTTTTTTCCCAGTTTTTTTCCAGTTTATTCCCAGTTTGTTTCCAGTTTGTCCTCAATTTGTTTCCAGTTTGTTTCCCATTTATTCGCAGTTTGTTTCCAGTTTATTCGAGTTTTTTCCATTTTTTACAGTTTTTTTTCCAGTTTGTTTCCAGTTTATTCCCAGTTTGTTTCCAGTTTGTTTCCAGTTTGTCCGTAATTTGTTTCCAGTTTTTTTCCAGTTTGTTTCCAGTTTATTCTCAGTATGTTTCCAGTTTATTCCCAGTTTATGTCTAGTTTGTTTCCAGTCTATTCCCAGTTTATGTCCAGTTTGTTTCCAGTTTATTCCCAGTTTATGTCTAGTTTGTTTCCAGTTTGTCCTCAATTTGTTTCCAGTTTGTTTCCAGTTTATTCGTAGTTTGTTTCCAGTTTATTCGAGTTTTTTCCAGTTCATTCCCAGTTTGTTTCCAGTTTGTTTCCAGTTTATTCCCAGTTTGTTTCCAGTTTATTCCCAGTTTGTTTCCAGTTTTTTCCCAGTTTTTTTCCAGTTTATTCGAGTTTTTTCCAGTTTGATTCCAGTTTATTCCCAGTTTGTTTCCAGTTTATTCCCAGTTTGTTTCCAGTTTTTTCCCAGTTTTTTCCCAGTTTATTTGAGTTTTTTCCAGTTTGATTCCAGTTTATTCCCAGTTTGTTTCCAGTTTATTCCCAGTTTGTTTCCAGTTTGTTTCCAGTTTGTCCTCAATTTGTTTCCAGTTTGTTTCCCATTTATTCGCAGTTTGTTTCCAGTTTATTCGAGTTTTTTCCATTTTTTTACAGTTTTTTTTCCAGTTTGTTTCCAGTTTATTCCCAGTTTGTTTCCAGTTTATTCCCAGTTTGTTTCCAGTTTGTTTCCAGTTTATTCCCAGTTTATGTCTAGTTTGTTTCCAGTCTATTCCCAGTTTATGTCTAGTTTGTTTCCAGTTTATTCCCAGTTTATGTCTAGTTTGTTTCCAGTTTGTCCTCAATTTGTTTCCAGTTTGTTTCCAGTTTATTCCCAGTTTGTTTCCAGTTTATTCCCAGTTTGTTTCCAGTTTTTTCCCAGTTTTTTTCCAGTTTATTCGAGTTTGTTTCCAGTTTGTCCTCAATTTGTTTCCAGTTTGTTTCCAGTTTATTCCCAGTTTGTTTCCAGTTTTTTCCCAGTTTGTATCCAGTTTGTTTCCAGTTTGTCCTCAATTTGTTTCCAGTTTGTTTCCAGTTTATTCGAGTTTTTTCCAGTTCATTCCCAGTTTGTTTCCAGTTTATTCCCAGTTTGTTTCCAGTTTGTTTCCAGTTTATTCCCAGTTTGTTTCCAGTTTGTTTCCAGTTCATTCCCAGTTTGTTTCCAGTTTGATTCCAGTTTATTCCCAGTTTGTTTCCAGTTTATTCCCAGTTTGTTTCCAGTTTTTTCCTCAATTTGTTTCCAGTTTGTTTCCAGTTTTTTCGAGTTTTTTCCATTTTTTTACAGTTTTTTTTCCAGTTTGTTTCCAGTTTATTCCCAGTTTGTTTCCAGTTTATTCCCAGTTTGTTTCCAGTTTGTTTCCAGTTTGTCCGTAATTTGTTTCCAGTTTTTTTCCAGTTTGTTTCCAGTTTATTCTCAGTATGTTTCCAGTTTATTCCCAGTTTATGTCTAGTTTGTTTCCAGTCTATTCCCAGTTTATGTCCAGTTTGTTTCCAGTTTATTCCCAGTTTATGTCTAGTTTGTTTCCAGTTTGTCCTCAATTTGTTTCCAGTTTGTTTCCAGTTTATTCGTAGTTTGTTTCCAGTTTATTCGAGTTTTTTCCAGTTCATTCCCAGTTTGTTTCCAGTTTGTTTCCAGTTTATTCCCAGTTTGTTTCCAGTTTTTTCCCAGTTTTTTTCCAGTTTATTCGAGTTTTTTCCAGTTTGATTCCAGTTTATTCCCAGTTTGTTTCCAGTTTATTCCCAGTTTGTTTCCAGTTTTTTCCCAGTTTTTTCCCAGTTTATTCGAGTTTTTTCCAGTTTGATTCCAGTTTATTCCCAGTTTGTTTCCAGTTTATTCCCAGTTTGTTTCCAGTTTGTTTCCAGTTTGTCCTCAATTTGTTTCCAGTTTGTTTCCCATTTATTCGCAGTTTGTTTCCAGTTTATTCGAGTTTTTTCCATTTTTTTACAGTTTTTTTTCCAGTTTGTTTCCAGTTTATTCCCAGTTTGTTTCCAGTTTATTCCCAGTTTGTTTCCAGTTTGTTTCCAGTTTGTCCGTAATTTGTTTCCAGTTTTTTTCCAGTTTGTTTCCAGTTTATTCTCAGTATGTTTCCAGTTTATTCCCAGTTTATGTCTAGTTTGTTTCCAGTCTATTCCCAGTTTATGTCCAGTTTGTTTCCAGTTTATTCCCAGTTTATGTCTAGTTTGTTTCCAGTTTGTCCTCAATTTGTTTCCAGTTTGTTTCCAGTTTATTCGTAGTTTGTTTCCAGTTTATTCGAGTTTTTTCCAGTTCATTCCCAGTTTGTTTCCAGTTTGTTTCCAGTTTATTCCCAGTTTGTTTCCAGTTTTTTCCCAGTTTTTTTCCAGTTTATTCGAGTTTTTTCCAGTTTGATTCCAGTTTATTCCCAGTTTGTTTCCAGTTTATTCCCAGTTTGTTTCCAGTTTGTTTCCAGTTTGTCCTCAATTTGTTTCCAGTTTGTTTCCCATTTATTCGCAGTTTGTTTCCAGTTTATTCGAGTTTTTTCCATTTTTTTACAGTTTTTTTTCCAGTTTGTTTCCAGTTTATTCCCAGTTTGTTTCCAGTTTATTCCCAGTTTGTTTCCAGTTTGTTTCCAGTTTGTCCGTAATTTGTTTCCAGTTTTTTTCCAGTTTGTTTCCAGTTTATTCTCAGTATGTTTCCAGTTTATTCCCAGTTTATGTCTAGTTTGTTTCCAGTCTATTCCCAGTTTATGTCTAGTTTGTTTCCAGTTTATTCCCAGTTTATGTCTAGTTTGTTTCCAGTTTGTCCTCAATTTGTTTCCAGTTTGTTTCCAGTTTATTCGTAGTTTGTTTCCAGTTTATTAGAGTTTTTTTCCAGTTCATTCCCAGTTTGTTTCCAGTTTGTTTCCAGTTTATTCCCAGTTTGTTTCCAGTTTATTCCCAGTTTGTTTCCAGTTTTTTCCCAGTTTTTTTCCAGTTTATTCGAGTTTGTTTCCAGTTTGTCCTCAATTTGTTTCCAGTTTGTTTCCAGTTTTTTCCCAGTTTTTTTTCCAGTTTATTCGAGTTTTTTCCAGTTTGTTTCCAGTTGATTCCCAGTTTGTTTCCAGTTTGTTTCCAGTTTGTCCTCAATTTGTTTCCATTTTGTTTCCCATTTATTCGCAGTTTGTTTCTAGTTTATTCGAGTTTTTTCCATTTTGTTACAGTTTTTTTTCCAGTTTGTTTCCAGTTTATTCCCAGTTTGTTTCCAGTTTGTTTCCAGTTTGTCCTCAATTTGTTTCCAGTTTGTTTCCAGTTTATTCGAGTTTTTTCCAGTTCATTCCCAGTTTGTTTCCAGTTTATTCCCAGTTTGTTTCCAGTTTGTTTCCAGTTTATTCCCAGTTTGTTTCCAGTTTGTTTCCAGTTCATTCCCAGTTTGTTTCCAGTTTGATTCCAGGTTATTCCCAGTTTGTTTCCAGTTTATTCCCAGTTTGTTTCCAGTTTTTTCCTCAATTTGTTTCCAGTTTGTTTCCAGTTTTTTCGAGTTTTTTCCATTTTTTTCCAGTTTTTTTTCCAGTTTGTTTCCAGTTTATTCCCAGTTTGTTTCCAGTTTATTCCCAGTTTGTTTCCAGTTTGTCCTCAATTTGTTTCCAGTTTGTTTCCAGTCTATTCGAGTTTTTTCCAGTTCATTCCCAGTTTCTTTCCAGTTTATTCCCAGTTTGTTTCCAGTTTGTCCGTAATTTGTTTCCAGTTTTTTTCCAGTATGTTTCCAGTTTATTCTCAGTATGTTTCCAGTTTATTCCCAGTTTATGTCTAGTTTGTTTCCAGTTTATTCCCAGTTTATGTCTAGTTTGTTTCCAGTCTATTCCCAGTTTATGTCTAGTTTGTTTCCAGTTTATTCCCAGTTTATGTCTAGTTTGTTTCCAGTTTGTTACCAGTTTATTCCAAGTTTGTTTCCAGTTTATTCCCAGTTTTTTTCCAGTTTGTTTCCAGTTTGTCCTCAATTTGTTTCCAGTTTGTTTCCAGTTTATTCGTAGTTTGTTTCCAGTTTTTTCGAGTTTTTTCCAGTTCATTCCCAGTTTGTTTCCAGTTTGTTTCCAGTTTATTCCCAGTTTGTTTCCAGTTTTTTCCCAGTTTTTTTTCCAGTTTATTCGAGTTTTTTCCAGTTTGATTCCAGTTTATTCCCAGTTTGTTTCCAGTTTATTCCCAGTTTGTTTCCAGTTTTTTCCCAGTTTTTTTTCCAGTTTTTTCGAGTTTTTTCCAGTTTGATTCCAGTTTATTCCCAGTTTGTTTCCAGTTTATTCCCAGTTTGTTTCCAGTTTGTTTCCAGTTTGTCCTCAATTTGTTTCCATTTTGTTTCCCATTTATTCGCAGTTTGTTTCCAGTTTATTCGAGTTTTTTCCATTTTTTTACAGTTTATTTTCCAGTTTGTTTCCAGTTTATTCCCAGTTGTTTTCCAGTTTATTCCCAGTTTGTTTCCAGTTTGTCCTCAATTTGTTTCCAGTTTTTTTCCAGTTTGTTTCCAGTTTGTTTCCAGTTTGTCCGTAATTTGTTTCCAGTTTTTTTCCAGTTTGTTTCCAGTTTATTCTCAGTATGTTTCCAGTTTATTCCCAGTTTATGTCTAGTTTGTTTCCAGTCTATTCCCAGTTTATGTCTAGTTTGTTTCCAGTTTATTCCCAGTTTATGTCTAGTTTTTTTCCAGTTTGTCCTCAATTTGTTTCCAGTTTGTTTCCAGTTTATTCGTAGTTTGTTTCCAGTTTATTCGAGTTTTTTTCCAGTTCATTCCCAGTTTGTTTCCAGTTTGTTTCCAGTTTATTCCCAGTTTGTTTCCAGTTTATTCGAGTTTGTTTCCAGTTTGTCCTCAATTTGTTTCCAGTTTGTTTCCAGTTTATTCCCAGTTTGTTTCCAGTTTTTTCCCAGTTTTTTTTTCCAGTTTATTCAAGTTTTTTCCAGTTTGATTCCAGTTTATTCCCAGTTTATGTCCAGTTTATTCCCAGTTTGTTTCCAGTTTGTTTCCAGTTTGTCCTCAATTTGTTTCCATTTTGTTTCCCATTTATTCGCAGTTTGTTTCTAGTTTATTCGAGTTTTTTCCATTTTTTTACAGTTTTTTTTCCAGTTTGTTTCCAGTTTATTCCCAGTTTGTTTCCAGTTTGTTTCCAGTTTGTCCTCAATTTGTTTCCAGTTTGTTTCCAGTTTATTCGAGTTTTTTCCAGTTCATTCCCAGTTTGTTTCCAGTTTATTCCCAGTTTGTTTCCAGTTTGTTTCCAGTTTATTCGCAGTTTGTTTCCAGTTTATTCGAGTTTTTTCCAGTTTGTTTCCAGTTTGTCCTCAATTTGTTTCCAGTTTGTTTCCCATTTATTCGCAGTTTGTTTCCAGTTTATTCGAGTTTTTTCCATTTTTTTACAGTTTTTTTTCCAGTTTGTTTCCAGTTTATTCCCAGTTTGTTTCCAGTTTATTCCCAGTTTGTTTCCAGTTTGTTTCCAGTTTATTCCCAGTTTATGTCTAGTTTGTTTCCAGTCTATTCCCAGTTTATGTCTAGTTTGTTTCCAGTTTATTCCCAGTTTATGTCTAGTTTGTTTCCAGTTTGTCCTCAATTTGTTTCCAGTTTGTTTCCAGTTTATTCCCAGTTTGTTTCCAGTTTATTCCCAGTTTGTTTCCAGTTTTTTCCCAGTTTTTTTCCAGTTTATTCGAGTTTGTTTCCAGTTTGTCCTCAATTTGTTTCCAGTTTGTTTCCAGTTTATTCCCAGTTTGTTTCCAGTTTTTTCCCAGTTTGTATCCAGTTTGTTTCCAGTTTGTCCTCAATTTGTTTCCAGTTTGTTTCCAGTTTATTCGAGTTTTTTCCAGTTCATTCCCAGTTTGTTTCCAGTTTATTCCCAGTTTGTTTCCAGTTTGTTTCCAGTTTATTCCCAGTTTGTTTCCAGTTTGTTTCCAGTTCATTCCCAGTTTGTTTCCAGTTTGATTCCAGTTTATTCCCAGTTTGTTTCCAGTTTATTCCCAGTTTGTTTCCAGTTTTTTCCTCAATTTGTTTCCAGTTTGTTTCCAGTTTTTTCGAGTTTTTTCCATTTTTTTACAGTTTTTTTTCCAGTTTGTTTCCAGTTTATTCCCAGTTTGTTTCCAGTTTATTCCCAGTTTGTTTCCAGTTTGTTTCCAGTTTGTCCGTAATTTGTTTCCAGTTTTTTTCCAGTTTGTTTCCAGTTTATTCTCAGTATGTTTCCAGTTTATTCCCAGTTTATGTCTAGTTTGTTTCCAGTCTATTCCCAGTTTATGTCCAGTTTGTTTCCAGTTTATTCCCAGTTTATGTCTAGTTTGTTTCCAGTTTGTCCTCAATTTGTTTCCAGTTTGTTTCCAGTTTATTCGTAGTTTGTTTCCAGTTTATTCGAGTTTTTTCCAGTTCATTCCCAGTTTGTTTCCAGTTTGTTTCCAGTTTATTCCCAGTTTGTTTCCAGTTTTTTCCCAGTTTTTTTCCAGTTTATTCGAGTTTTTTCCAGTTTGATTCCAGTTTATTCCCAGTTTGTTTCCAGTTTATTCCCAGTTTGTTTCCAGTTTTTTCCCAGTTTTTTCCCAGTTTATTCGAGTTTTTTCCAGTTTGATTCCAGTTTATTCCCAGTTTGTTTCCAGTTTATTCCCAGTTTGTTTCCAGTTTGTTTCCAGTTTGTCCTCAATTTGTTTCCAGTTTGTTTCCCATTTATTCGCAGTTTGTTTCCAGTTTATTCGAGTTTTTTCCATTTTTTTACAGTTTTTTTTCCAGTTTGTTTCCAGTTTATTCCCAGTTTGTTTCCAGTTTATTCCCAGTTTGTTTCCAGTTTGTTTCCAGTTTGTCCGTAATTTGTTTCCAGTTTTTTTCCAGTTTGTTTCCAGTTTATTCTCAGTATGTTTCCAGTTTATTCCCAGTTTATGTCTAGTTTGTTTCCAGTCTATTCCCAGTTTATGTCCAGTTTGTTTCCAGTTTATTCCCAGTTTATGTCTAGTTTGTTTCCAGTTTGTCCTCAATTTGTTTCCAGTTTGTTTCCAGTTTATTCGTAGTTTGTTTCCAGTTTATTCGAGTTTTTTCCAGTTCATTCCCAGTTTGTTTCCAGTTTGTTTCCAGTTTATTCCCAGTTTGTTTCCAGTTTTTTCCCAGTTTTTTTCCAGTTTATTCGAGTTTTTTCCAGTTTGATTCCAGTTTATTCCCAGTTTGTTTCCAGTTTATTCCCAGTTTGTTTCCAGTTTTTTCCCAGTTTTTTCCCAGTTTATTCGAGTTTTTTCCAGTTTGATTCCAGTTTATTCCCAGTTTGTTTCCAGTTTATTCCCAGTTTGTTTCCAGTTTGTTTCCAGTTTGTCCTCAATTTGTTTCCAGTTTGTTTCCCATTTATTCGCAGTTTGTTTCCAGTTTATTCGAGTTTTTTCCATTTTTTTACAGTTTTTTTTCCAGTTTGTTTCCAGTTTATTCCCAGTTTGTTTCCAGTTTATTCCCAGTTTGTTTCCAGTTTGTTTCCAGTTTGTCCGTAATTTGTTTCCAGTTTTTTTCCAGTTTGTTTCCAGTTTATTCTCAGTATGTTTCCAGTTTATTCCCAGTTTATGTCTAGTTTGTTTCCAGTCTATTCCCAGTTTATGTCTAGTTTGTTTCCAGTTTATTCCCAGTTTATGTCTAGTTTGTTTCCAGTTTGTCCTCAATTTGTTTCCAGTTTGTTTCCAGTTTATTCGTAGTTTGTTTCCAGTTTATTAGAGTTTTTTTCCAGTTCATTCCCAGTTTGTTTCCAGTTTGTTTCCAGTTTATTCCCAGTTTGTTTCCAGTTTATTCCCAGTTTGTTTCCAGTTTTTTCCCAGTTTTTTTCCAGTTTATTCGAGTTTGTTTCCAGTTTGTCCTCAATTTGTTTCCAGTTTGTTTCCAGTTTTTTCCCAGTTTTTTTTCCAGTTTATTCGAGTTTTTTCCAGTTTGTTTCCAGTTGATTCCCAGTTTGTTTCCAGTTTGTTTCCAGTTTGTCCTCAATTTGTTTCCATTTTGTTTCCCATTTATTCGCAGTTTGTTTCTAGTTTATTCGAGTTTTTTCCATTTTGTTACAGTTTTTTTTCCAGTTTGTTTCCAGTTTATTCCCAGTTTGTTTCCAGTTTGTTTCCAGTTTGTCCTCAATTTGTTTCCAGTTTGTTTCCAGTTTATTCGAGTTTTTTCCAGTTCATTCCCAGTTTGTTTCCAGTTTATTCCCAGTTTGTTTCCAGTTTGTTTCCAGTTTATTCCCAGTTTGTTTCCAGTTTGTTTCCAGTTCATTCCCAGTTTGTTTCCAGTTTGATTCCAGGTTATTCCCAGTTTGTTTCCAGTTTATTCCCAGTTTGTTTCCAGTTTTTTCCTCAATTTGTTTCCAGTTTGTTTCCAGTTTTTTCGAGTTTTTTCCATTTTTTTCCAGTTTTTTTTCCAGTTTGTTTCCAGTTTATTCCCAGTTTGTTTCCAGTTTATTCCCAGTTTGTTTCCAGTTTGTCCTCAATTTGTTTCCAGTTTGTTTCCAGTCTATTCGAGTTTTTTCCAGTTCATTCCCAGTTTCTTTCCAGTTTATTCCCAGTTTGTTTCCAGTTTGTCCGTAATTTGTTTCCAGTTTTTTTCCAGTATGTTTCCAGTTTATTCTCAGTATGTTTCCAGTTTATTCCCAGTTTATGTCTAGTTTGTTTCCAGTTTATTCCCAGTTTATGTCTAGTTTGTTTCCAGTCTATTCCCAGTTTATGTCTAGTTTGTTTCCAGTTTATTCCCAGTTTATGTCTAGTTTGTTTCCAGTTTGTTACCAGTTTATTCCAAGTTTGTTTCCAGTTTATTCCCAGTTTTTTTCCAGTTTGTTTCCAGTTTGTCCTCAATTTGTTTCCAGTTTGTTTCCAGTTTATTCGTAGTTTGTTTCCAGTTTTTTCGAGTTTTTTCCAGTTCATTCCCAGTTTGTTTCCAGTTTGTTTCCAGTTTATTCCCAGTTTGTTTCCAGTTTTTTCCCAGTTTTTTTTCCAGTTTATTCGAGTTTTTTCCAGTTTGATTCCAGTTTATTCCCAGTTTGTTTCCAGTTTATTCCCAGTTTGTTTCCAGTTTTTTCCCAGTTTTTTTTCCAGTTTTTTCGAGTTTTTTCCAGTTTGATTCCAGTTTATTCCCAGTTTGTTTCCAGTTTATTCCCAGTTTGTTTCCAGTTTGTTTCCAGTTTGTCCTCAATTTGTTTCCATTTTGTTTCCCATTTATTCGCAGTTTGTTTCCAGTTTATTCGAGTTTTTTCCATTTTTTTACAGTTTATTTTCCAGTTTGTTTCCAGTTTATTCCCAGTTGTTTTCCAGTTTATTCCCAGTTTGTTTCCAGTTTGTCCTCAATTTGTTTCCAGTTTTTTTCCAGTTTGTTTCCAGTTTGTTTCCAGTTTGTCCGTAATTTGTTTCCAGTTTTTTTCCAGTTTGTTTCCAGTTTATTCTCAGTATGTTTCCAGTTTATTCCCAGTTTATGTCTAGTTTGTTTCCAGTCTATTCCCAGTTTATGTCTAGTTTGTTTCCAGTTTATTCCCAGTTTATGTCTAGTTTGTTTCCAGTTTGTCCTCAATTTGTTTCCAGTTTGTTTCCAGTTTATTCGTAGTTTGTTTCCAGTTTATTCGAGTTTTTTTCCAGTTCATTCCCAGTTTGTTTCCAGTTTGTTTCCAGTTTATTCCCAGTTTGTTTCCAGTTTATTCGAGTTTGTTTCCAGTTTGTCCTCAATTTGTTTCCAGTTTGTTTCCAGTTTATTCCCAGTTTGTTTCCAGTTTTTTCCCAGTTTTTTTTTCCAGTTTATTCAAGTTTTTTCCAGTTTGATTCCAGTTTATTCCCAGTTTATGTCCAGTTTATTCCCAGTTTGTTTCCAGTTTGTTTCCAGTTTGTCCTCAATTTGTTTCCATTTTGTTTCCCATTTATTCGCAGTTTGTTTCTAGTTTATTCGAGTTTTTTCCATTTTTTTACAGTTTTTTTTCCAGTTTGTTTCCAGTTTATTCCCAGTTTGTTTCCAGTTTGTTTCCAGTTTGTCCTCAATTTGTTTCCAGTTTGTTTCCAGTTTATTCGAGTTTTTTCCAGTTCATTCCCAGTTTGTTTCCAGTTTATTCCCAGTTTGTTTCCAGTTTGTTTCCAGTTTATTCGCAGTTTGTTTCCAGTTTATTCGAGTTTTTTCCAGTTCATTCCCAGTTTGTTTCCAGTTTGATTCCAGTTTATTCCCAGTTGTTTTCCAGTTTATTCCCATTTTGTTTCCAGTTTGTCCTCAATTTGTTTCCAGTTTGTTTCCAGTTTTTTCGAGTTTTTTCCATTTTTTTCCAGTTTTTTTTCCAGTTTGTTTCCAGTTTGTTTCCAGTTTATTCGTAGTTTGTTTCCAGTTTTTTCGAGTTTTTTCCAGTTCATTCCCAGTTTGTTTCCAGTTTGTTTCCAGTTTATTCCCAGTTTGTTTCCAGTTTTTTCCAGTTTTTTTCCAGTTTGTCCTCAATTTGTGTCCAGTTTGTTTCCAGTTTATTCGAGTTTTTTCCAGTTCATTCCCAGTTTTTTTCCAGTTTATTCCCAGTTTGTTTCCAGTTTGTTTCTAGTTTATTCGAGTTTATTCCCAGTTTGTTTCCAGTTTATTCCCAGTTTGTTTCCAGTTTGTTTCCAGTTTGTCCTCAATTTGTTTCCATTTTGTTTCCCATTTATTCGCAGTTTGTTTCCAGTTTATTCGAGTTTTTTCCATTTTTTTACAGTTTTTTTTACAGTTTGTTTCCAGTTTATTCCCAGTTTGTTTCCAGTTTATTCCCAGTTTGTTTCCAGTTTGTCCTCAATTTGTTTCCAGTTTGTTTCGAGTTTATTCAAGTTTTTTCCAGTTCATTCCCAGTTTGTTTCCAGTTTATTCCCAGTTTGTTTCCAGTTTGTCCGAAATTTGTTTCCAGTTTTTTTCCAGTTGGTTTCCAGTTTATTCTCAGTATGTTTCCAGTTTACTCCCAGTTTATGTCTAGTTTGTTTCCAGTTTATTCCCAGTTTATGTCTAGTTTGTTTCCAGTTTATTCCCAGTTTATGTCTAGTTTGTTTCCAGTTTGTTACCAGTTTATTCCCAGTTTGTTTCCAGTTTATTCCCAGTTTGTTTCCAGTTTTTTCCCCAGTTTTTTTCCAGTTTATTCGAGTTTTTTCCAGTTTGATTCCAGTTTATTCCCAGTTTGTTTCCAGTTTTTTCCCAGTTTTTTTCCAGTTTATTCGAGTTTTTTCCAGTTTGATTCCAGTTTATTCCCAGTTTGTTTCCAGTTTATTCCCAGTTTGTTTCCAGTTTTTTCCCAGTTTGTTTCCAGTTTGTTTCCAGTTTGTCCTCAATTTGTTTCCATTTTGTTTCCCATTTATTCGCAGTTTGTTTCCAGTTTGTTCGAGTTTTTTCCATTTTTTTACAGTTTTTTTTCCAGTTTGTTTCCAGTTTATTCCCAGTTTGTTTCCAGTTTATTCCCAGTTTGTTTCCAGTTTGTCCTCAATTTGTTTCCAGTTTGTTTCCAGTTTATTCGAGTTTTTTCCAGTTCATTCCCAGTTTGTTTCCAGTTTATTCCCAGTTTGTTTCCAGTTTGTCCGTAATTTGTTTCCAGTTTTTTTCCAGTTTGTTTCCAGTTTATTCTCAGTATGTTTCCAGTTTATTCCCAGTTTATGTCTAGTTTGTTTCCAGTTTATTCCCAGTTTATGTCTAGTTTGTTTCCAGTTTGTTACCAGTTTATTCCCAGTTTGTTTCCAGTTCATTCCCAGTTTTTTTCCAGTTTGTTTCCAGTTTGTCCTCAATTTGTTTCCAGTTTGTTTCCAGTTTATTCGCAGTTTGTTTCCAGTTTATTCGAGTTTTTTCCAGTTCATTCCCAGTTTTTTTCCAGTTTGTTTCCAGTTTATTCCCAGTTTGTTTCCAGTTTATTCCCAGTTTGTTTCCAGTTTTTTCCCAGTTTTTTTCCAGTTTATTCGAGTTTTTTCCAGTTTGATTCCAGTTTATTCCCAGTTTGTTTCCAGTTTATTCCCAGTTTGTTTCCAGTTTGTCCTCAATTTGTTTCCAGTTTGTTTCCCATTTATTCGCAGTTTGTTTCCAGTTTATTCGAGTTTTTTCCATTTTTTTACAGTTTTTTTTCCAGTTTGTTTCCAGTTTATTCCCAGTTTGTTTCCAGTTTATTCCCAGTTTGTTTCCAGTTTATTCCCAGTTTGTTTCCAGTTTTTTCCCAGTTTTTTTCCAGTTTATTCGAGTTTTTTCCAGTTTGATTCCAGTTTATTCCCAGTTTGTTTCCAGTTTATTCCCAGTTTGTTTCCAGTTTGTCCTCAATTTGTTTCCAGTTTGTTTCCCATTTATTCGCAGTTTGTTTCCAGTTTATTCGAGTTTTTTCCATTTTTTTACAGTTTTTTTTCCAGTTTGTTTCCAGTTTATTCCCAGTTTGTTTCCAGTTTATTCCGTTTGTTTTCAGTTTTTTCCCAGTTTTTTCCAGTTTATTCGAGTTTTTTCCAGTTTGATTCCAGTTTATTCCCAGTTTGTTTCCAGTTTATTCCCAGTTTGTTTCCAGTTTGTTTCCAGTTTGTCCTCAATTTGTTTCCAGTTTGTTTCCCAGTTATTCCCAGTTTGTTTCCAGTTTATTCCCAGTTTGTTTCCAGTTTTTTCCCAGTTTTTTTCCAGTTTATTCGAGTTTTTTCCAGTTTGTTTCCAGTTTATTCCCAGTTTGTTTCCAGTTTATTCCCAGTTTGTTTCCAGTTTGTTTCCAGTTTGTCCGTAATTTGTTTCCAGTTTTTTTCCAGTTTGTTTCCAGTTTATTCTCAGTATGTTTCCAGTTTATTCCCAGTTTATGTCTAGTTTGTTTCCAGTCTATTCCCAGTTTATGTCTAGTTTGTTTCCAGTTTATTCCCAGTTTATGTCTAGTTTGTTTCCAGTTTGTTACCAGTTTATTCCCAGTTTGTTTCCAGTTTGTCCTCAATTTGTTTCCAGTTTGTTTCGAGTTTATTCAAGTTTTTTCCAGTTCATTCCCAGTTTGTTTCCAGTTTGTCCGTAATTTGTTTCCAGTTTTTTTCCAGTTTGTTTCCAGTTTATTCTCAGTATGTTTCCAGTTTATTCCCAGTTTATGTCTAGTTTGTTTCCAGTTTATTCCCAGTTTATGTCTAGTTTGTTTCCAGTTTATTCCCAGTTTATGTCTAGTTTGTTTCCAGTTTGTTACCAGTTTATTCCCAGTTTGTTTCCAGTTTATTCCCAGTTTTTTCCAGTTTGTTTCCAGTTTGTCCTCAATTTGTTTCCAGTTTGTTTCCAGTTCATTCGCAGTTTGTTTCCAGTTTATTCGAGTTTTTTCCAGTTCATTCCCAGTTTTTTTCCAGTTTGTTTCCAGTTTATTCCCAGTTTGTTTCCAGTTTTTTCCCAGTTTTTTTCCAGTTTATTCGAGTTTTTTCCAGTTTGATTCCAGTTTATTCCCAGTTTGTTTCCAGTTTGTTTCCAGTTTGTCCTCAATTTGTTTCCAGTTTGTTTCCCATTTATTCGCAGTTTGTTTCCAGTTTATTCGAGTTTTTTCCATTTTTTTACAGTTTTTTTTCCAGTTTGTTTCCAGTTTATTCCCAGTTTGTTTCCAGTTTATTCCCAGTTTGTTTCCAGTTTATTCCCAGTTTGTTTCCAGTTTTTTCCCAGTTTTTTTCCAGTTTATTCAAGTTTTTTCCAGTTTGATTCCAGTTTATTCCCAGTTTGTTTCCAGTTTATTCCCAGTTTGTTTCCAGTTTGTCCTCAATTTGTTTCCAGTTTGTTTCCCATTTATTCGCAG
The DNA here is from genome assembly GCF_933228915.1 of Telmatherina bonti. NCBI lineage: Eukaryota > Metazoa > Chordata > Actinopteri > Atheriniformes > Telmatherinidae > Telmatherina > Telmatherina bonti. Next base: position 1,375,474 of record NC_136623.1, on the reverse strand, counting down.
TTTGTTTCCAGTTTATTCGAGTTTTTTCCATTTTTTTACAGTTTTTTTTCCAGTTTGTTTCCAGTTTATTCCCAGTTTGTTTCCAGTTTATTCCGTTTGTTTTCAGTTTTTTCCCAGTTTTTTCCAGTTTATTCGAGTTTTTTCCAGTTTGATTCCAGTTTATTCCCAGTTTGTTTCCAGTTTATTCCCAGTTTGTTTCCAGTTTGTTTCCAGTTTGTCCTCAATTTGTTTCTAGTTTGTTTCCCAGTTATTCCCAGTTTGTTTCCAGTTTATTCCCAGTTTGTTTCCAGTTTTTTCCCAGTTTTTTTCCAGTTTATTCGAGTTTTTTCCAGTTTGTTTCCAGTTTATTCCCAGTTTGTTTCCAGTTTATTCCCAGTTTGTTTCCAGTTTGTTTCCAGTTTGTCCGTAATTTGTTTCCAGTTTTTTTCCAGTTTGTTTCCAGTTTATTCTCAGTATGTTTCCAGTTTATTCCCAGTTTATGTCTAGTTTGTTTCCAGTCTATTCCCAGTTTATGTCTAGTTTGTTTCCAGTTTATTCCCAGTTTATGTCTAGTTTGTTTCCAGTTTGTTACCAGTTTATTCCCAGTTTGTTTCCAGTTTGTCCTCAATTTGTTTCCAGTTTGTTTCGAGTTTATTCAAGTTTTTTCCAGTTCATTCCCAGTTTGTTTCCAGTTTGTCCGTAATTTGTTTCCAGTTTTTTTCCAGTTTGTTTCCAGTTTATTCTCAGTATGTTTCCAGTTTATTCCCAGTTTATGTCTAGTTTGTTTCCAGTTTATTCCCAGTTTATGTCTAGTTTGTTTCCAGTTTATTCCCAGTTTATGTCTAGTTTGTTTCCAGTTTGTTACCAGTTTATTCCCAGTTTGTTTCCAGTTTATTCCCAGTTTTTTCCAGTTTGTTTCCAGTTTGTCCTCAATTTGTTTCCAGTTTGTTTCCAGTTCATTCGCAGTTTGTTTCCAGTTTATTCGAGTTTTTTCCAGTTCATTCCCAGTTTTTTTCCAGTTTGTTTCCAGTTTATTCCCAGTTTGTTTCCAGTTTTTTCCCAGTTTTTTTCCAGTTTATTCGAGTTTTTTCCAGTTTGATTCCAGTTTATTCCCAGTTTGTTTCCAGTTTGTTTCCAGTTTGTCCTCAATTTGTTTCCAGTTTGTTTCCCATTTATTCGCAGTTTGTTTCCAGTTTATTCGAGTTTTTTCCATTTTTTTACAGTTTTTTTTCCATTTTGTTTCCAGTTTATTCCCAGTTTGTTTCCAGTTTATTCCCAGTTTGTTTCCAGTTTGTTTCCAGTTTGTCCACAATTTGTTTCCAGTTTGTTTCCAGTTTATTCGAGTTTTTTCCAGTTCATTCCCTGTTTGTTTCCAGTTTATTCCCAGTTTGTTTCCAGTTTGTCCGTAATTTGTTTCCAGTTTTTTTCAAGTTTGTTTCCAGTTTATTCTCAGTATGTTTCCAGTTTATTCCCAGTCTATGTCTAGTTTGTTTCCAGTTTATTCCCAGTTTATGTCTAGTTTGTTTCCAGTTTGTTACCAGTTTATTCCCAGTTTATTCCCAGTTTAACTAAACGTTGTTTCCAGTTTGTTTCCAGATTGATTCCAGTTTGTTTCCAGTTTTATTCCAGTCTGTTTCCAGTTTGTTTCCAGTTTATTCCCAGTTTTTTTCCAGTTTCTTTCCAGTTTATTCCCATTTTTTTTCCAGTTTGTTTCCAGTTTATTCCCATTTTGTTCCCATTTTGTACCCAGTTTGTTTCCAGTTTTTTTTCCAGTTTGTTCCCAGTTTATTCCCAGTTTTTTTTCCAGTTTATTCGAGTTTTTTCCAGTTTGTTTACAGTTTTTTTCCAGTTTGATTCCAGTTTATTCCCAGTTTGTTTCCAGTTTATTCCCAGTTTGTTTCCAGTTTATTCCCAGTTTATGTCTGTTTTTTTCCAGTTTATTCCCAGTTTAATTCCATTTTGTTTCCAGTTTATTCCCAATTCTTTTCCAGTTTTTTTCCAGTTTATTCCCAGTTTGTTTCCAGTTTGTTTCTAGTTTATTCGAGTTTTTTCCAGTTTGTTTACAGTTTTTTTCCAGTTTGTTTCCAGTTTATTCCCAGTTTGTTTCCAGTTTATTCCCAGTTTTTTTCCAGTTTGTTTCCAGTTTGTCCTCAATTTGTTTCCAGTTTGTTTCCAGTTTATTCGAGTTTTTTCCAGTTCATTCCCAGTTTGTTTCCAGTTTATTCCCAGTTTGTTTCCAGTTTGTCCGTAATTTGTTTCCAGTTTGTTTCCATTCTTTTCCCAGTTTATCTCGTTTGTTTCCAGTTTCTGTCCAGTTTGTTGCCAGGGTATTCCCAGTTTATCTCAAGTTTGTTTCCTTTTTTTTTCCCGTTTGTTTCCAGTTTATTCTCAGTATGTTTCCAGTTTTTTCCCAGTTCATGTCGTTTGTTTCCAGTTTATTCCCAGTTTATGTCTAGTTTGTTTCCAGTTTGTTACCAGTTTATTCCCAGTTTAACTAAACGTTGTTTCCAGTTTGTTTCCAGATTGATTCCAGTTTGTTTCCAGTTTGATTCCAGTCTATTTCCAGTTTGTTTCCAGTTTATTCCCAGTTTGTTCCCAGTTTGTTTCCAGTTTATTCGCAGTTTAATTCCAGTTTGTTTCCAGTTTTTTCCCAGTTTTTTTCCAGTTTATTCGAGTTTTTTCCAGTTTGATTCCAGTTTTTTCCCAGTTTGTTTCCAGTTTATTCCCAGTTTTTTTCCAGTTTGTTTCCAGTTTGTCCTCAATTTGTTTCCAGTTTGTTTCCCATTTATTCGCAGTTTGTTTCCAGTTTATTCGAGTTTTTTCCATTTTTTTACAGTTTTTTTTCCATTTTGTTTCCAGTTTATTCCCAGTTTGTTTCCAGTTTATTCCCAGTTTGTTTCCAGTTTGTCCACAATTTGTTTCCAGTTTGTTTCCAGTTTATTCGAGTTTTTTCCAGTTCATTCCCTGTTTGTTTCCAGTTTATTCCCAGTTTGTTTCCAGTTTGTCCGTAATTTGTTTCCAGTTTTTTCCAGTTTGTTTCCAGTTTATTCTCAGTATGTTTCCAGTTCATTCCCAGTTTATGTCTAGTTTGTTTCCAGTTTATTCCCAGTTTATGTCTAGTTTGTTTCCAGTTTATTCCCAGTTTATGTCTAGTTTGTTTCCAGTTTGTTACCAGTTTATTCCCAGTTTAACTAAACGTTGTTTCCAGTTTGTTTCCAGATTGATTCCAGTTTGTTTCCAGTTTGATTCCAGTCTGTTTCCAGTTTGTTTCCAGTTTATTCCCAGTTTGTTTCCAGTTTCTTTCCAGTTTATACCCATTTTTTTTCCAGTTTGTTTCCAGTTTATTCCCATTTTGTTCCCATTTTGTACCCAGTTTGTTTCCAGTTTTTTTTCCAGTTTGTTCCCAGTTTATTCCCAGTTTTTTTTTCCAGTTTATTCGAGTTTTTTCCAGTTTGTTTACAGTTTTTTTCCAGTTTGATTCCAGTTTATTCAAGTTTTTTCCAGTTCATTCCCAGTTTGTTTCCAGTTTGTCCGTAATTTGTTTCCAGTTTTTTTCCAGTTTGTTTCCAGTTTATTCTCAGTATGTTTCCAGTTTATTCCCAGTTTATGTCTAGTTTGTTTCCAGTTTATTCCCAGTTTATGTCTAGTTTGTTTCCAGTTTATTCCCAGTTTATGTCTAGTTTGTTTCCAGTTTGTTACCAGTTTATTCCCAGTTTGTTTCCAGTTTATTCCCAGTTTTTTCCAGTTTGTTTCCAGTTTGTCCTCAATTTGTTTCCAGTTTGTTTCCAGTTCATTCGCAGTTTGTTTCCAGTTTATTCGAGTTTTTTCCAGTTCATTCCCAGTTTTTTTCCAGTTTGTTTCCAGTTTATTCCCAGTTTGTTTCCAGTTTTTTCCCAGTTTTTTTCCAGTTTATTCGAGTTTTTTCCAGTTTGATTCCAGTTTATTCCCAGTTTGTTTCCAGTTTGTTTCCAGTTTGTCCTCAATTTGTTTCCAGTTTGTTTCCCATTTATTCGCAGTTTGTTTCCAGTTTATTCGAGTTTTTTCCATTTTTTTACAGTTTTTTTTCCACTTTGTTTCCAGTTTATTCCCAGTTTGTTTCCAGTTTATTCCCAGTTTGTTTCCAGTTTGTTTCCAGTTTGTCCACAATTTGTTTCCAGTTTGTTTCCAGTTTATTCGAGTTTTTTCCAGTTCATTCCCTGTTTGTTTCCAGTTTATTCCCAGTTTGTTTCCAGTTTTCCGTAATTTGTTTCCAGTTTTTTTCAAGTTTGTTTCCAGTTTATTCTCAGTATGTTTCCAGTTTATTCCCAGTCTATGTCTAGTTTGTTTCCAGTTTATTCCCAGTTTATGTCTAGTTTGTTTCCAGTTTATTCCCAGTTTATGTCTAGTTTGTTTCCAGTTTGTTACCAGTTTATTCCCAGTTTATTCCCAGTTTAACTAAACGTTGTTTCCAGTTTGTTTCCAGATTGATTCCAGTTTGTTTCCAGTTTGATTCCAGTCTGTTTCCAGTTTGTTTCCAGTTTATTCCCAGTTTTTTTCCAGTTTCTTTCCAGTTTATTCCCATTTTTTTTCCAGTTTGTTTCCAGTTTATTCCCATTTTGTTCCCATTTTGTACCCAGTTTGTTTCCAGTTTTTTTTCCAGTTTTTTCCCAGTTTATTCCCAGTTTTTTTTCCAGTTTATTCGAGTTTTTTCCAGTTTGTTTACAGTTTTTTTCCAGTTTGATTCCAGTTTATTCCCAGTTTGTTTCCAGTTTATTCCCAGTTTATGTCTGTTTTTTTCCAGTTTATTCCCAGTTTAATTCCATTTTGTTTCCAGTTTATTCCCAATTCTTTTCCAGTTTTTTTCCAGTTTATTCCCAGTTTGTTTCCAGTTTGTTTCTAGTTTATTCGAGTTTTTTCCAGTTTGTTTACAGTTTTTTTCCAGTTTGTTTCCAGTTTATTCCCAGTTTGTTTCCAGTTTATTCCCAGTTTTTTTCCAGTTTGTTTCCAGTTTGTCCTCAATTTGTTTCCAGTTTGTTTCCAGTTTATTCGAGTTTTTTCCAGTTCATTCCCAGTTTGTTTCCAGTTTATTCCCAGTTTGTTTCCAGTTTGTCCGTAATTTGTTTCCAGTTTGTTTCCATTCTTTTCCCAGTTTATCTCGTTTGTTTCCAGTTTCTGTCCAGTTTGTTGCCAGGGTATTCCCAGTTTATCTCAAGTTTGTTTCCTTTTTTTTTCCCGTTTGTTTCCAGTTTATTCTCAGTATGTTTCCAGTTTTTTCCCAGTTCATGTCGTTTGTTTCCAGTTTATTCCCAGTTTATGTCTAGTTTGTTTCCAGTTTGTTACCAGTTTATTCCCAGTTTAACTAAACGTTGTTTCCAGTTTGTTTCCAGATTGATTCCAGTTTGTTTCCAGTTTGATTCCAGTCTATTTCCAGTTTGTTTCCAGTTTATTCCCAGTTTGTTCCCAGTTTGTTTCCAGTTTATTCGCAGTTTAATTCCAGTTTGTTTCCAGTTTTTTCCCAGTTTTTTTCCAGTTTATTCGAGTTTTTTCCAGTTTGATTCCAGTTTTTTCCCAGTTTGTTTCCAGTTTATTCCCAGTTTGTTTCCAGTTTGTTTCCAGTTTGTCCTCAATTTGTTTCCAGTTTGTTTCCCATTTATTCGCAGTTTGTTTCCAGTTTATTCCCAGTTTGTTTCCAGTTTATTCCCAGTTTGTTTCCAGTTTGTCCACAATTTGTTTCCAGTTTGTTTCCAGTTTATTCGAGTTTTTTCCAGTTCATTCCCTGTTTGTTTCCAGTTTATTCCCAGTTTGTTTCCAGTTTGTTTCCAGTTTATTCCCAGTTTATGTCTGTTTTTTTCCAGTTTATTCCCAGTTTAATTCCAGTTTGTTTCCAGTTTATTCCCAATTCTTTTCCAGTTTTTTTCCAGTTTATTCCCAGTTTGTTTCCAGTTTGTTTCTAGTTTATTCGAGTTTTTTCCAGTTTGTTTACAGTTTTTTTCCAGTTTGTTTCCAGTTTATTCCCAGTTTGTTTCCAGTTTATTCCCAGTTTTTTTCCAGTTTGTTTCCAGTTTGTCCTCAATTTGTTTCCAGTTTGTTTCCAGTTTATTCGAGTTTTTTCCAGTTCATTCCCAGTTTGTTTCCAGTTTATTCCCAGTTTGTTTCCAGTTTGTCCGTAATTTGTTTCCAGTTTGTTTCCATTCTTTTCCCAGTTTATCTCGTTTGTTTCCAGTTTCTGTCCAGTTTGTTGCCAGGGTATTCCCAGTTTATCTCAAGTTTGTTTCCTTTTTTTTCCAGTTTGTTTCCAGTTTATTCTCAGTATGTTTCCAGTTTTTTCCCAGTTCATGTCTAGTTTGTTTCCAGTTTATTCCCAGTTTATGTCTAGTTTGTTTCCAGTTTGTTACCAGTTTATTCCCAGTTTAACTAAACGTTGTTTCCAGTTTGTTTCCAGATTGATTCCAGTTTGTTTCCAGTTTGATTCCAGTCTATTTCCAGTTTGTTTCCAGTTTATTCCCAGTTTGTTCCCAGTTTGTTTCCAGTTTATTCGCAGTTTAATTCCCATTTTGTTTCCAGTTTATTCCCAGTTTGTTTCCAGTTTATTCGAGTTTTTTTCCATTTTTTTACAGTTTTTTTTCCAGTTTGTTTCCAGTTTATTCCCAGTTTGTTTCCAGTTTATTCCCAGTTTGTTTCCAGTTTGTCCTCAATTTGTTTCCAGTTTGTTTCGAGTTTATTCAAGTTTTTTCCAGTTCATTCCCAGTTTGTTTCCAGTTTGTCCGTAATTTGTTTCCAGTTTTTTTCCAGTTTGTTTCCAGATTATTCTCAGTATGTTTCCAGTTTATTCCCAGTTATTGTCTAGTTTGTTTCCAGTTTATTCCCAGTTTATGTCTAGTTTGTTTCCAGTTTATTCCCAGTTTATGTCTAGTTTGTTTCCAGTTTGTTTCCAGTTTATTCCCAGTTTGTTTCCAGTTTATTCCCAGTTTTTTCCCAGTTTGTTTCCAGTTTGTCCTCAATTTGTTTCCAGTTTGTTTCCAGTTTATTCGAGTTTTTTCCAGTTCATTCCCAGTTTGTTTCCAGTTTATTCCCAGTTTGTTTCCAGTTTGTCCGTAATTTGTTTCCAGTTTTTTTCCATTCTTTTCCCAGTTTATCTCGTTTGTTTCCAGTTTCTGTCCAGTTTGTTGCCAGGGTATTCCCAGTTTATCTCAAGTTTGTTTCCTTTTTTTTCCAGTTTGTTTCCAGTTTATTCGCAGTTTGTTTCCAGTTTGTTCGAGTTTTTTCCAGTTCATTCCCAGTTTTTTTCCAGTTTGTTTCCAGTTTATTCCCAGTTTGTTTCCAGTTTATTCCCAATTTGTTTCCAGTTTTTTCCCAGTTTTTTTTCCAGTTTATTCGAGTTTTTTCCAGTTTGATTCCAGTTTATTCCCAGTTTGTTTCCAGTTTGTTTCCCATTTATTCGCAGTTTGTTTCCAGTTTATTCGAGTTTTTTCCATTTTTTTAGTTTTTTTTCCAGTTTGTTTCCAGTTTATTCCCAGTTTGTTTCCAGTTTATTCCCAGTTTGTTTCCAGTTTGTTTCCAGTTTGTCCGTAATTTGTTTCCAGTTTTTTTCCAGTTTGTTTCCAGTTTATTCTCAGTATGTTTCCAGTTTATTCCCAGTTTATGTCTAGTTTGTTTCCAGTTTATTCCCAGTTTATTCCCAGTTTGTTTCCAGTTTATTCCGTTTTTTTCCAGTTTGTTACCAGTTTATTCCCAGTTTGTTTCCAGTTTGTTACCAGTTTATTCCCAGTTTGTTTCCAGTTTATTCCCAGTTTGTCCTCAATTTGTTTCCAGTTTATTCGCAGTTTAATTCCCAGTTTGTTTCCAGTTTATTCCCAGTTTGTTTCCAGTTTGTTTCCAGTTTGTCCTCAATTTGTTTCCATTTTGTTTCCCATTTATTCGCAGTTTGTTTCCAGTTTATTCGAGTTTTTTTCCATTTTTTTACAGTTTTTTTTCCAGTTTGTTTCCAGTTTATTCCCAGTTTGTTTCCAGTTTATTCCCAGTTTGTTTCCAGTTTGTCCTCAATTTGTTTCCAGTTTGTTTCGAGTTTATTCAAGTTTTTTCCAGTTCATTCCCAGTTTGTTTCCAGTTTGTCCGTAATTTGTTTCCAGTTTTTTTCCAGTTTGTTTCCAGATTATTCTCAGTATGTTTCCAGTTTATTCCCAGTTATTGTCTAGTTTGTTTCCAGTTTATTCCCAGTTTATGTCTAGTTTGTTTCCAGTTTATTCCCAGTTTATGTCTAGTTTGTTTCCAGTTTGTTTCCAGTTTATTCCCAGTTTGTTTCCAGTTTATTCCCAGTTTTTTCCCAGTTTGTTTCCAGTTTGTCCTCAATTTGTTTCCAGTTTGTTTCCAGTTTATTCGAGTTTTTTCCAGTTCATTCCCAGTTTGTTTCCAGTTTATTCCCAGTTTGTTTCCAGTTTGTCCGTAATTTGTTTCCAGTTTGTTTCCATTCTTTTCCCAGTTTATCTCGTTTGTTTCCAGTTTCTGTCCAGTTTGTTGCCAGGGTATTCCCAGTTTATCTCAAGTTTGTTTCCTTTTTTTTCCAGTTTGTTTCCAGTTTATTCGCAGTTTGTTTCCAGTTTATTCGAGTTTTTTCCAGTTCATTCCCAGTTTTTTTCCAGTTTGTTTCCAGTTTATTCCCAGTTTGTTTCCAGTTTATTCCCAATTTGTTTCCAGTTTTTTCCCAGTTTTTTTCCAGTTTATTCGAGTTTTTTCCAGTTTGATTCCAGTTTATTCCCAGTTTGTTTCCAGTTTGTTTCCCATTTATTCGCAGTTTGTTTCCAGTTTATTCGAGTTTTTTCCATTTTTTTAGTTTTTTTTCCAGTTTGTTTCCAGTTTATTCCCAGTTTGTTTCCAGTTTATTCCAGTTTGTTTCCAGTTTGTTTCCAGTTTGTCCGTAATTTGTTTCCAGTTTTTTTCCAGTTTGTTTCCAGTTTATTCTCAGTATGTTTCCAGTTTATTCCCAGTTTATGTCTAGTTTGTTTCCAGTTTATTCCCAGTTTATGTCTAGTTTGTTTCCAGTTTATTCCCAGTTTATGTCTAGTTTGTTTCCAGTTTATTCCCAGTTTATGTCTAGTTTGTTTCCAGTTTATTCCCAGTTTATCTCAAGTTTGTTTCCTTTTTTTTCCAGTTTGTTTCCAGTTTATTCGCAGTTTGTTTCCAGTTTATTCGAGTTTTTTCCAGTTCATTCCCAGTTTTTTTCCAGTTTGTTTCCAGTTTATTCCCAGTTTGTTTCCAGTTTATTCCCAATTTGTTTCCAGTTTTTTCCCAGTTTTTTTCCAGTTTATTCGAGTTTTTTCCAGCTTGATTCCAGTTTATTCCCAGTTTGTTTCCAGTTTGTTTCCCATTTATTCGCAGTTTGTTTCCAGTTTATTCGAGTTTTTTCCATTTTTTTAGTTTTTTTTCCATTTTGTTTCCAGTTTATTCCCAGTTTGTTTCCAGTTTATTCCCAGTTTGTTTCCAGTTTGTTTCCAGTTTATTCTCAGTATGTTTCCAGTTTATTCCCAGTTTATGTCTAGTTTGTTTCCAGTTTATTCCCAGTTTATGTCTAGTTTGTTTCCAGTTTATTCCCAGTTTATGTCTAGTTTGTTTCCAGTTTGTTACCAGTTTATTCCCAGTTTGTTTCCAGTTTATTCCCAGTTTTTTTCCAGTTTGTTTCCAGTTTATTCCCAGTTTTTTTCCAGTTTGTTTCCAGTTTGTCCTCAATTTGTTTCCAGTTTGTTTCCAGTTTATTCGAGTTTTTTCCAGTTCATTCCCAGTTTGTTTCCAGTTTATTCCCAGTTTGTTTCCAGTTTGTCCGTAATTTGTTTCCAGTTTGTTTCCATTCTTTTCCCAGTTTATCTCGTTTGTTTCCAGTTTCTGTCCAGTTTTTTGCCAGGGTATTCCCAGTTTATCTCAAGTTTGTTTCCTTTTTTTTCCAGTTTGTTTCCAGTTTATTCTCAGTATGTTTCCAGTTTTTTCCCAGTTCATGTCTAGTTTGTTTCCAGTTTATTCCCAGTTTATGTCTAGTTTGTTTCCAGTTTGTTACCAGTTTATTCCCAGTTTAACTAAATGTTGTTTCCAGTTTGTTTCCAGATTGATTCCAGTTTGTTTCCAGTTTGATTCCAGTCTATTTCCAGTTTGTTTCCAGTTTATTCCCAGTTTGTTCCCAGTTTGTTTCCAGTTTATTCGCAGTTTAATTCCAGTTTGTTTCCAGTTTATTCCCAGTTTGTTTCCAGTTTGTCCTCAATTTGTTTCCATTTTGTTTCCCATTTATTCGCAGTTTGTTTCCAGTTTATTCGAGTTTTTTTCCATTTTTTTAGTTTTTTTTCCAGTTTGTTTCCAGTTTATTCCCAGTTTGTTTCCAGTTTATTCCCAGTTTGTTTCCAGTTTGTCCTCAATTTGTTTCCAGTTTGTTTCGAGTTTATTCAAGTTTTTTCCAGTTCATTCCCAGTTTGTTTCCAGTTTTTTTCCAGTTTGTTTCCAGTTTATTCTCAGTATGTTTCCAGTTTATTCCCAGTTTATGTCTAGTTTGGTTCCAGTTTATTCCCAGTTTATGTCTAGTTTGTTTCCAGTTTATTCCCAGTTTATGTCTAGTTTGTTTCCAGTTTGTTACCAGTTTATTCCCAGTTTGTTTCCAGTTTATTCCCAGTTTTTTCCAGTTTGTTTCCAGTTTGTCCTCAATTTGTTTCCAGTTTGTTTCCAGTTCATTCGCAGTTTGTTTCCAGTTTATTCGAGTTTTTTCCGGTTCATTCCCAGTTTTTTTCCAGTTTGTTTCCAGTTTATTCCCAGTTTGTTTCCAGTTTTTTCCCAGTTTTTTCCAGTTTATTCGAGTTTTTTCCAGTTTGATTCCAGTTTATTCCCAGTTTGTTTCCAGTTTATTCCCAGTTTGTTTCCAGTTTGTTTCCAGTTTGTCCTCAATTTGTTTCCAGTTTGTTTCCCATTTATTCGCAGTTTGTTTCCAGTTTATTCGAGTTTTTTCCATTTTTTACAGTTTTTTTTCCATTTTGTTTCCAGTTTATTCCCAGTTTGTTTCCAGTTTATTCCCAGTTTGTTTCCAGTTTGTTTCCAGTTTGTCCACAATTTGTTTCCAGTTTGTTTCCAGTTTATTCGAGTTTTTTCCAGTTCATTCCCTGTTTGTTTCCAGTTTATTCCCAGTTTGTTTCCAGTTTGTCCGTAATTTGTTTCCAGTTTTTTTCAAGTTTGTTTCCAGTTTATTCTCAGTATGTTTCCAGTTTATTCCCAGTTTATGTCTAGTTTGTTTCCAGTTTATTCCCAGTTTATGTCTAGTTTGTTTCCAGTTTATTCCCAGTTTATGTCTAGTTTGTTTCCAGTTTGTTACCAGTTTATTCCCAGTTTATTCCCAGTTTAACTAAACGTTGTTTCCAGTTAGTTTCCAGATTGATTCCAGTTTGTTTCCAGTTTGATTCCAGTCTGTTTCCAGTTTGTTTCCAGTTTATTCCCAGTTTTTTTCCAGTTTCTTTCCAGTTTATTCCCATTTTTTTTCCAGTTTGTTTCCAGTTTATTCCCATTTTGTTCCCATTTTGTACCCAGTTTGTTTCCAGTTTTTTTTCCAGTTTGTTCCCAGTTTATTCCCAGTTTTTTTCCAGTTTATTCGAGTTTTTTCCAGTTTGTTTACAGTTTTTTTCCAGTTTGATTCCAGTTTATTCCCAGTTTGTTTCCAGTTTATTCCCAGTTTGTTTCCAGTTTATTCCCAGTTTATGTCTGTTTTTTTCCAGTTTATTCCCAGTTTAATTCCAGTTTGTTTCCAGTTTATTCCCAATTCTTTTCCAGTTTTTTTCCAGTTTATTCCCAGTTTGTTTCCAGTTTGTTTCTAGTTTATTCGAGTTTTTTCCAGTTTGTTTACAGTTTTTTTCCAGTTTGTTTCCAGTTTATTCCCAGTTTGTTTCCAGTTTATTCCCAGTTTTTTTCCAGTTTGTTTCCAGTTTGTCCTCAATTTGTTTCCAGTTTGTTTCCAGTTTATTCGAGTTTTTTCCAGTTCATTCCCAGTTTGTTTCCAGTTTATTCCCAGTTTGTTTCCAGTTTGTCCGTAATTTGTTTCCAGTTTGTTTCCATTCTTTTCCCAGTTTATCTCGTTTGTTTCCAGTTTCTGTCCTGTTTGTTGCCAGGGTATTCCCTGTTTATCTCAAGTTTGTTTCCTTTTTTTTCCAGTTTGTTTCCAGTTTATTCTCAGTATGTTTCCAGTTTTTTCCCAGTTCATGTCTAGTTTTTTTCCAGTTTATTCCCAGTTTATGTCTAGTTTGTTTCCAGTTTGTTACCAGTTTATTCCCAGTTTAACTAAACGTTGTTTCCAGTTTGTTTCCAGATTGATTCCAGTTTGTTTCCAGTTTGATTCCAGTCTATTTCCAGTTTGTTTCCAGTTTATTCCCAGTTTGTTCCCAGTTTGTTTCCAGTTTATTCGCAGTTTAATTCCAGTTTGTTTCCAGTTTTTTCCCAGTTTTTTTTCCAGTTTATTCGAGTTTTTTCCAGTTTGATTCCAGTTTTTTCCCAGTTTGTTTCCAGTTTATTCCCAGTTTGTTTCCAGTTTGTTTCCAGTTTGTCCTCAATTTGTTTCCAGTTTGTTTCCCATTTATTCGCAGTTTGTTTCCAGTTTATTCGAGTTTTTTCCATTTTTTTCCAGTTTTTTTTCCATTTTGTTTCCAGTTTATTCCCAGTTTGTTTCCAGTTTATTCCCAGTTTGTTTCCAGTTTGTTTCCAGTTTGTCCACAATTTGTTTCCAGTTTGTTTCCAGTTTATTCGAGTTTTTTCCAGTTCATTCGCAGTTTGTTTCCAGTTTATTCCCAGTTTGTTTCCAGTTTGTCCGTAATTTGTTTCCAGTTTTTTTCCAGTTTGTTTCCAGTTTATTCTCAGTATGTTTCCAGTTTATTCCCAGTTTATGTCTAGTTTGTTTCCAGTTTATTCCCAGTTTATGTCTAGTTTGTTTCCAGTTTGTTACCAGCTTATTCCCAGTTTAACTAAACGTTGTTTCCAGTTTGTTCCCAGATTTATTCCAGTTTGTTTCCAGTTTGATTCCAGTTTGTTTCCAGTTTATTCCCAGTTTGTTTCCAGTTTATTCCCAGTTTGTTTCCAGTTTATTCCCAGTTTGTTTCCAGTTTTTTCCCAGTTTTTTTCCAGTTTATTCAAGTTTTTTCCAGTTTGATTCCAGTTTATTCCCAGTTTGTTTCCAGTTTATTCCCAGTTTGTTTCCAGTTTGTTTCCAGTTTGTCCTCAATTTGTTTCCAGTTTGTTTCCCATTTATTCGCAGTTTGTTTCCAGTTTATTCGAGTTTTTTTCCATTTTTTTTCCATTTTTTTCCCCAGTTTGTTTCCAGTTTATTCCCAGTTTGTTTCCAGTTTGTTTCCAGTTTGTCCTCAATTTTTTTCCAGTTTGTTTCCAGTTTATTCGAGTTTTTTCCAGTTCATTCCCAGTTTGTTTCCAGTTTATTCCCAGTTTGTTTCCAGTTTGTCCGTAATTTGTTTCCAGTTTTTTTCCAGTTTGTTTCCAGTTTATTCCCAGTTTGTTTCCAGTTTGTTTCCAGTTTGTCCGTAATTTGTTTCCAGTTTTTTCCAGTTTGTTTCCAGTTTATTCTCAGTATGTTTCCAGTTTATTCCCAGTTTATGTCTAGTTTGTTTCCAGTCTATTCCCAGTTTATGTCTAGTTTGTTTCCAGTTTATTCCCAGTTTATGTCTAGTTTGTTTCCAGTTTATTCCCAGTTTATGTCTAGTTTGTTTCCAGTTTATTCCCAGTTTATGTCTAGTTTGTTTCCAGTTTGTTACCAGTTTATTCCCAGTTTGTTTCCAGTTTATTCCCAGTTTTTTTCCAGTTTGTTTCCAGTTTATTCCCAGTTTTTTTCCAGTTTGTTTCCAGTTTGTCCTCAATTTGTTTCCAGTTTGTTTCCAGTTTATTCGAGTTTTTTCCAGTTCATTCCCAGTTTGTTTCCAGTTTATTCCCAGTTTGTTTCCAGTTTGTCCGTAATTTGTTTCCAGTTTGTTTCCATTCTTTTCCCAGTTTATCTCGTTTGTTTCCAGTTTCTGTCCAGTTTTTTGCCAGGGTATTCCCAGTTTATCTCAAGTTTGTTTCCTTTTTTTTCCAGTTTGTTTCCAGTTTATTCTCAGTATGTTTCCAGTTTTTTCCCAGTTCATGTCTAGTTTGTTTCCAGTTTATTCCCAGTTTATGTCTAGTTTGTTTCCAGTTTGTTACCAGTTTATTCCCAGTTTAACTAAACGTTGTTTCCAGTTTGTTTCCAGATTGATTCCAGTTTGTTTCCAGTTTGATTCCAGTCTATTTCCAGTTTGTTTCCAGTTTATTCCCAGTTTGTTCCCAGTTTGTTTCCAGTTTAACTAAACGTTGTTTCCAGTTTGTTTCCAGATTGATTCCAGTTTGTTTCCAGTTTGATTCCAGTCTATTTCCAGTTTGTTTCCAGTTTATTCCCAGTTTGTTCCCAGTTTGTTTCCAGTTTATTCGCAGTTTAATTCCAGTTTGTTTCCAGTTTATTCCCAGTTTGTTTCCAGTTTGTCCTCAATTTGTTTCCATTTTGTTTCCCATTTATTCGCAGTTTGTTTCCAGTTTATTCGAGTTTTTTTCCATTTTTTTCCAGTTTTTTTTCCAGTTTGTTTCCAGTTTATTCCCAGTTTGTTTCCAGTTTATTCCCAGTTTGTTTCCAGTTTGTCCTCAATTTGTTTCCAGTTTGTTTCGAGTTTATTCAAGTTTTTTCCAGTTCATTCCCAGTTTGTTTCCAGTTTGTCCGTAATTTGTTTCCAGTTTTTTTCCAGTTTGTTTCCAGTTTATTCTCAGTATGTTTCCAGTTTATTCCCAGTTTATGTCTAGTTTGGTTCCAGTTTATTCCCAGTTTATGTCTAGTTTGTTTCCAGTTTATTCCCAGTTTATGTCTAGTTTGTTTCCAGTTTGTTACCAGTTTATTCCCAGTTTGTTTCCAGTTTATTCCCAGTTTTTTCCAGTTTGTTTCCAGTTTGTCCTCAATTTGTTTCCAGTTTGTTTCCAGTTCATTCGCAGTTTGTTTCCAGTTTATTCGAGTTTTTTCCGGTTCATTCCCAGTTTTTTTCCAGTTTGTTTCCAGTTTATGTCTAGTTTGTTTCCAGTTTATTCCCAGTTTATGTCTAGTTTGTTTCCAGTTTGTTACCAATTTATTCCCAGTTTGTTTCCAGTTTATTCCCAGTTTTTTTCCAGTTTGTTTCCAGTTTATTCCCAGTTTTTTTCCAGTTTGTTTCCAGTTTGTCCTCAATTTGTTTCCAGTTTGTTTCCAGTTTATTCGAGTTTTTTCCAGTTCATTCCCAGTTTGTTTCCAGTTTATTCCCAGTTTGTTTCCAGTTTGTCCGTAATTTGTTTCCAGTTTGTTTCCATTCTTTTCCCAGTTTATCTCGTTTGTTTCCAGTTTCTGTCCAGTTTTTTGCCAGGGTATTCCCAGTTTATCTCAAGTTTGTTTCCTTTTTTTTCCAGTTTGTTTCCAGTTTATTCTCAGTATGTTTCCAGTTTTTTCCCAGTTCATGTCTAGTTTGTTTCCAGTTTATTCCCAGTTTATGTCTAGTTTGTTTCCAGTTTGTTACCAGTTTATTCCCAGTTTAACTAAACGTTGTTTCCAGTTTGTTTCCAGATTGATTCCAGTTTGTTTCCAGTTTGATTCCAGTCTATTTCCAGTTTGTTTCCAGTTTATTCCCAGTTTGTTCCCAGTTTGTTTCCAGTTTATTCGCAGTTTAATTCCAGTTTGTTTCCAGTTTATTCCCAGTTTGTTTCCAGTTTGTCCTCAATTTGTTTCCATTTTGTTTCCCATTTATTCGCAGTTTGTTTCCAGTTTATTCGAGTTTTTTTCCATTTTTTTCCAGTTTTTTTTCCAGTTTGTTTCCAGTTTATTCCCAGTTTGTTTCCAGTTTATTCCCAGTTTGTTTCCAGTTTGTCCTCAATTTGTTTCCAGTTTGTTTCGAGTTTATTCAAGTTTTTTCCAGTTCATTCCCAGTTTGTTTCCAGTTTGTCCGTAATTTGTTTCCAGTTTTTTTCCAGTTTGTTTCCAGTTTATTCTCAGTATGTTTCCAGTTTATTCCAAGTTTATGTCTAGTTTGGTTCCAGTTTATTCCCAGTTTATGTCTAGTTTGTTTCCAGTTTATTCCCAGTTTATGTCTAGTTTGTTTCCAGTTTGTTACCAGTTTATTCCCAGTTTGTTTCCAGTTTATTCCCAGTTTTTTCCAGTTTGTTTCCAGTTTGTCCTCAATTTGTTTCCAGTTTGTTTCCAGTTCATTCGCAGTTTGTTTCCAGTTTATTCGAGTTTTTTCCGGTTCATTCCCAGTTTTTTTCCAGTTTGTTTCCAGTTTATTCCCAGTTTGTTTCCAGTTTTTTCCCAGTTTTTTTTCCAGTTTATTCGAGTTTTTTCCAGTTTGATTCCAGTTTATTCCCAGTTTGTTTCCAGTTTATTCCCAGTTTGTTTCCAGTTTGTTTCCAGTTTGTCCTCAATTTGTTTCCAGTTTGTTTCCCATTTATTCGCAGTTTGTTTCCAGTTTATTCGAGTTTTTTCCATTTTTTTACAGTTTTTTTTCCATTTTGTTTCCAGTTTATTCCCAGTTTGTTTCCAGTTTGTCCGTAATTTGTTTCCAGTTTTTTTCAAGTTTGTTTCCAGTTTATTCTCAGTATGTTTCCAGTTTATTCCCAGTTTATGTCTAGTTTGTTTCCAGTTTATTCCCAGTTTATGTCTAGTTTGTTTCCAGTTTATTCCCAGTTTATGTCTAGTTTGTTTCCAGTTTGTTACCAGTTTATTCCCAGTTTATTCCCAGTTTAACTAAACGTTGTTTCCAGTTTGTTTCCAGATTGATTCCAGTTTGTTTCCAGTTTGATTCCAGTCTGTTTCCAGTTTGTTTCCAGTTTTTTCCCAGTTTTTTTCCAGTTTCTTTCCAGTTTATTCCCATTTTTTTTTTCCAGTTTGTTTCCAGTTTATTCCCATTTTGTTCCCATTTTGTACCCAGTTTGTTTCCAGTTTTTTTTCCAGTTTGTTCCCAGTTTATTCCCAGTTTTTTTTCCAGTTTATTCGAGTTTTTTCCAGTTTGTTTACAGTTTTTTTCCAGTTTGATTCCAGTTTATTCCCAGTTTGTTTCCAGTTTATTCCCAGTTTGTTTCCAGTTTATTCCCAGTTTGTTTCCAGTTTATTCCCAGTTTATGTCTGTTTTTTCCAGTTTGTTCCCAGTTTAATTCCAGTTTGTTTCCAGTTTATTCCCAATTCTTTTCCAGTTTTTTTCCAGTTTATTCCCAGTTTGTTTCCAGTTTGTTTCTAGTTTATTCGAGTTTTTTCCAGTTTGTTTACAGTTTTTTTCCAGTTTGTTTCCAGTTTATTCCCAGTTTGTTTCCAGTTTATTCCCAGTTTTTTTCCAGTTTGTTTCCAGTTTGTCCTCAATTTGTTTCCAGTTTGTTTCCAGTTTATTCGAGTTTTTTCCAGTTCATTCCCAGTTTGTTTCCAGTTTATTCCCAGTTTGTTTCCAGTTTGTCCGTAATTTGTTTCCAGTTTGTTTCCATTCTTTTCCCAGTTTATCTCGTTTGTTTCCAGTTTCTGTCCAGTTTGTTGCCAGGGTATTCCCTGTTTATCTCAAGTTTGTTTCCTTTTTTTTCCAGTTTGTTTCCAGTTTATTCTCAGTATGTTTCCAGTTTTTTCCCAGTTCATGTCTAGTTTGTTTCCAGTTTATTCCCAGTTTATGTCTAGTTTGTTTCCAGTTTGTTACCAGTTTATTCCCAGTTTAACTAAACGTTGTTTCCAGTTTGTTTCCAGATTGATTCCAGTTTGTTTCCAGTTTGATTCCAGTCTATTTCCAGTTTGTTTCCAGTTTATTCCCAGTTTGTTCCCAGTTTGTTTCCAGTTTATTCGCAGTTTAATTCCAGTTTGTTTCCAGTTTGTCTTCAATTTGTTTCCAGTTTGTTTCCCATTTATTCGCAGTTTGTTTCCAGTTTATTCCCAGTTTGTTTCCAGTTTGTTTCCAGTTTGTCTTCAATTTGTTTCCAGTTTGTTTCCCATTTATTCGCAGTTTGTTTCCAGTTTATTCGAGTTTTTTCCATTTTTTTCCAGTTTTTTTTCCATTTTGTTTCCAGTTTATTCCCAGTTTGTTTCCAGTTTATTCGAGTTTTTTCCAGTTCATTCCCTGTTTGTTTCCAGTTTATTCCCAGTTTGTTTCCAGTTTGTCCGTAATTTGTTTCCAGTTTTTTTCCAGTTTGTTTCCAGTTTATTCTCAGTATGTTTCCAGTTTATTCCCAGTTTATGTCTAGTTTGTTTCCAGTTTATTCCCAGTTTATGTCTAGTTTGTTTCCAGTTCGTTACCAGCTTATTCCCAGTTTAACTAAACGTTGTTTCCAGTTTGTTCCCAGATTTATTCCAGTTTGTTTCCAGTTTGATTCCAGTTTGTTTCCAGTTTGTTTCCAGTTTATTCCCAGTTTGTTTCCAGTTTATTCCCAGTTTGTTTCCAGTTTATTCCCAGTTTGTTTCCAGTTTATTCCCAGTTTGTTTCCAGTTTTTTCCCAGTTTTTTTCCAGTTTATTCAAGTTTTTTCCAGTTTGATTCCAGTTTATTCCCAGTTTGTTTCCAGTTTATTCCCAGTTTGTTTACAGTTTGTTTCCAGTTTGTCCTCAATTTGTTTCCATTTTGTTTCCCATTTATTCGCAGTTTGTTTCCAGTTTATTCGAGTTTTTTTCCATTTTTTTTCCATTTTTTTCCCCAGTTTGTTTCCAGTTTATTCCCAGTTTGTTTCCAGTTTGTTTCCAGTTTGTCCTCAATTTTTTTCCAGTTTGTTTCCAGTTTATTCGAGTTTTTTCCAGTTCATTCCCAGTTTGTTTCCAGTTTATTCCCAGTTTGTTTCCAGTTTGTCCGTAATTTGTTTCCAGTTTTTTTCCAGTTTGTTTCCAGTTTATTCTCAGTATGTTTCCAGTTTATTCCCAGTTTATGTCTAGTTTGTTTCCAGTTTATTCCCAGTTTATGTCTAGTTTGTTTCCAGTTTATTCCCAGTTTATGTCTAGTTTGTTTCCAGTTTGTTACCAGTTTATTCCCAGTTTAACTAAATGTTGTTTCCAGTTTGTTTCCAGATTGATTCCAGTTTGTTTCCAGTTTGATTCCAGTCTGTTTCCAGTTTGTTTCCAGTTTATTCCCAGTTTGTTTCCAGTTTCTTTCCAGTTTATTCCCATTTTTTTTCCAGTTTGTTTCCAGTTTATTCCCATTTTGTTCCCATTTTGTACCCAGTTTGTTTCCAGTTTTTTTTCCAGTTTGTTCCCAGTTTATTCCCAGTTTTTTTTTCCAGTTTATTCGAGTTTTTTCCAGTTTGTTTACAGTTTTTTTCCAGTTTGATTCCAGTTTATTCCCAGTTTGTTTCCAGTTTATTCCCAGTTTGTTTCCAGTTTGTTTCCAGTTTATTCCCAGTTTATGTCTGTTTTTTTCCAGTTTATTCCCAGTTTAATTCCAGTTTGTTTCCAGTTTATTCCCAATTCTTTTCCAGTTTTTTTCCAGTTTATTCCCAGTTTGTTTCCAGTTTGTTTCTAGTTTATTCGAGTTTTTTCCAGTTTGTTTACAGTTTTTTTCCAGTTTGTTTCCAGTTTATTCCCAGTTTGTTTCCAGTTTATTCCCAGTTTTTTTCCAGTTTGTTTCCAGTTTGTCCTCAATTTGTTTCCAGTTTGTTTCCAGTTTATTCGAGTTTTTTCCAGTTCATTCCCAGTTTGTTTCCAGTTTATTCCCAGTTTGTTTCCAGTTTGTCCGTAATTTGTTTCCAGTTTGTTTCCATTCTTTTCCCAGTTTATCTCGTTTGTTTCCAGTTTCTGTCCAGTTTGTTGCCAGGGTATTCCCAGTTTATCTCAAGTTTGTTTCCTTTTTTTTCCAGTTTGTTTCCAGTTTATTCTCAGTATGTTTCCAGTTTTTTCCCAGTTCATGTCTAGTTTGTTTCCAGTTTATTCCCAGTTTATGTCTAGTTTGTTTCCAGTTTGTTACCAGTTTATTCCCAGTTTAACTAAACGTTGTTTCCAGTTTGTTTCCAGATTGATTCCAGTTTGTTTCCAGTTTGATTCCAGTCTATTTCCAGTTTGTTTCCAGTTTTTTCCCAGTTTGTTCCCAGTTTGTTTCCAGTTTATGTCTAGTTTGTTTCCAGTTTGTTACCAGTTTATTCCCAGTTTAACTAAACGTTGTTTCCAGTTTGTTCCCAGATTTATTCCAGTTTGTTTCCAGTTTGATTCCAGTTTGTTTCCAGTTTGTTTCCAGTTTATTCCCAGTTTGTTTCCAGTTTATTCCCAGTTTGTTTCCAGTTTATTCCCAGTTTGTTTCAAGTTTATTCCCAGTTTGTTTCCAGTGTTTTCCCAGTTTTTTTCCAGTTTATTCGAGTTTTTTCCAGTTTGATTCCAGTTTATTCCCAGTTTGTTTCCAGTTTATTCCCAGTTTGTTTCCAGTTTGTTTCCAGTTTGTCCTCAATTTGTTTCCAGTTTGTTTCCCATTTATTCGCAGTTTGTTTCCAGTTTATTCGAGTTTTTTTCCATTTTTTTTCCATTTTTTTCCCCAGTTTGTTTCCAGTTTATTCCCAGTTTGTTTCCAGTTTGTTTCCAGTTTGTCCTCAATTTTTTTCCAGTTTGTTTCCAATTTATTCGAGTTTTTTCCAGTTCATTCCCAGTTTGTTTCCAGTTTATTCCCAGTTTGTTTCCAGTTTGTCCGTAATTTGTTTCCAGTTTTTTTCCAGTTTGTTTCCAGTTTGTTCCCAGATTTATTCCAGTTTGTTTCCAGTTTGATTCCAGTTTGTTTCCAGTTTGTTTCCAGTTTATTCCCAGTTTGTTTCCAGTTTATTCCCAGTTTGTTTCCAGTTTATTCCCAGTTTGTTTCCAGTTTATTCCCAGTTTGTTTCCAGTTTTTTCCCAGTTTTTTTCCAGTTTATTCAAGTTTTTTCCAGTTTGATTCCAGTTTATTCCCAGTTTGTTTCCAGTTTATTCCCAGTTTGTTTCCAGTTTGTTTCCAGTTTGTCCTCAATTTGTTTCCATTTTGTTTCCCATTTATTCGCAGTTTGTTTCCAGTTTATTCGAGTTTTTTTCCATTTTTTTTCCATTTTTTTCCCCAGTTTGTTTCCAGTTTATTCCCAGTTTGTTTCCAGTTTGTTTCCAGTTTGTCCTCAATTTTTTTCCAGTTTGTTTCCAGTTTATTCGAGTTTTTTCCAGTTCATTCCCAGTTTGTTTCCAGTTTATTCCCAGTTTGTTTCCAGTTTGTCCGTAATTTGTTTCCAGTTTTTTTCCAGTTTGTTTCCAGTTTATTCTCAGTATGTTTCCAGTTTATTCCCAGTTTATGTCTAGTTTGTTTCCAGTTTATTCCCAGTTTATGTCTAGTTTGTTTCCAGTTTATTCCCAGTTTATGTCTAGTTTGTTTCCAGTTTGTTACCAGTTTATTCCCAGTTTAACTAAATGTTGTTTCCAGTTTGTTTCCAGATTGATTCCAGTTTGTTTCCAGTTTGATTCCAGTCTGTTTCCAGTTTGTTTCCAGTTTATTCCCAGTTTGTTTCCAGTTTCTTTCCAGTTTATTCCCATTTTTTTTCCAGTTTGTTTCCAGTTTATTCCCATTTTGTTCCCATTTTGTACCCAGTTTGTTTCCAGTTTTTTTCCCAGTTTGTTCCCAGTTTATTCCCAGTTTTTTTTTCCAGTTTATTCGAGTTTTTTCCAGTTTGTTTACAGTTTTTTTCCAGTTTGATTCCAGTTTATTCCCAGTTTGTTTCCAGTTTATTCCCAGTTTGTTTCCAGTTTGTTTCCAGTTTATTCCCAGTTTATGTCTGTTTTTTTCCAGTTTATTCCCAGTTTAATTCCAGTTTGTTTCCAGTTTATTCCCAATTCTTTTCCAGTTTTTTTCCAGTTTATTCCCAGTTTGTTTCCAGTTTGTTTCTAGTTTATTCGAGTTTTTTCCAGTTTGTTTACAGTTTTTTTCCAGTTTGTTTCCAGTTTATTCCCAGTTTGTTTCCAGTTTATTCCCAGTTTTTTTCCAGTTTGTTTCCAGTTTGTCCTCAATTTGTTTCCAGTTTGTTTCCAGTTTATTCGAGTTTTTTCCAGTTCATTCCCAGTTTGTTTCCAGTTTATTCCCAGTTTGTTTCCAGTTTGTCCGTAATTTGTTTCCAGTTTGTTTCCATTCTTTTCCCAGTTTATCTCGTTTGTTTCCAGTTTCTGTCCAGTTTGTTGCCAGGGTATTCCCAGTTTATCTCAAGTTTGTTTCCTTTTTTTTCCAGTTTGTTTCCAGTTTATTCTCAGTATGTTTCCAGTTTTTTCCCAGTTCATGTCTAGTTTGTTTCCAGTTTATTCCCAGTTTATGTCTAGTTTGTTTCCAGTTTGTTACCAGTTTATTCCCAGTTTAACTAAACGTTGTTTCCAGTTTGTTTCCAGATTGATTCCAGTTTGTTTCCAGTTTGATTCCAGTCTATTTCCAGTTTGTTTCCAGTTTATTCCCAGTTTGTTCCCAGTTTGTTTCCAGTTTATGTCTAGTTTGTTTCCAGTTTGTTACCAGTTTATTCCCAGTTTAACTAAACGTTGTTTCCAGTTTGTTCCCAGATTTATTCCAGTTTGTTTCCAGTTTGATTCCAGTTTGTTTCCAGTTTGTTTCCAGTTTATTCCCAGTTTGTTTCCAGTTTATTCCCAGTTTGTTTCCAGTTTATTCCCAGTTTGTTTCAAGTTTATTCCCAGTTTGTTTCCAGTGTTTTCCCAGTTTTTTTCCAGTTTATTCGAGTTTTTTCCAGTTTGATTCCAGTTTATTCCCAGTTTGTTTCCAGTTTATTCCCAGTTTGTTTCCAGTTTGTTTCCAGTTTGTCCTCAATTTGTTTCCAGTTTGTTTCCCATTTATTCGCAGTTTGTTTCCAGTTTATTCGAGTTTTTTTTCCATTTTTTTTCCATTTTTTTCCCCAGTTTGTTTCCAGTTTATTCCCAGTTTGTTTCCAGTTTGTTTCCAGTTTGTCCTCAATTTTTTTCCAGTTTGTTTCCAATTTATTCGAGTTTTTTCCAGTTCATTCCCAGTTTGTTTCCAGTTTATTCCCAGTTTGTTTCCAGTTTGTCCGTAATTTGTTTCCAGTTTTTTTCCAGTTTGTTTCCAGTTTATTCTCAGTATGTTTCCAGTTTATTCCCAGTTTATGACTAGTTTGTTTCCAGTTTATTCCCAGTTTATGTCTAGTTTGTTTCCAGTTTATTCCCAGTTTATGTCTAGTTTGTTTCCAGTTTGTTACCAGTTTATTCCCAGTTTAACTAAACGTTGT
This sequence comes from Telmatherina bonti, assembly GCF_933228915.1. Taxonomy (NCBI): domain Eukaryota; kingdom Metazoa; phylum Chordata; class Actinopteri; order Atheriniformes; family Telmatherinidae; genus Telmatherina; species Telmatherina bonti. The sequence continues at coordinate 1,352,297 of NC_136623.1, read as the reverse complement.
TTCCAGTTTGTTTCCAGATTGATTCCAGTTTGTTTCCAGTTTGATTCCAGTCTGTTTCCAGTTTGTTTCCAGTTTATTCCCAGTTTGTTTCCAGTTTCTTTCCAGTTTATTCCCATTTTTTTTCCAGTTTGTTTCCAGTTTATTCCCATTTTGTTCCCATTTTGTACCCAGTTTGTTTCCAGTTTTTTTTCCAGTTTGTTCCCAGTTTATTCCCAGTTTTTTTTCCAGTTTATTCGAGTTTTTTCCAGTTTGTTTACAGTTTTTTTCCAGTTTGATTCCAGTTTATTCCCAGTTTGTTACCAGTTTATTCCCAGTTTGTTTCCAGTTTGTTTCCAGTTTATTCCCAGTTTATGTCTGTTTTTTTCCAGTTTATTCCCAGTTTAATTCCAGTTTGTTTCCAGTTTATTCCCAATTCTTTTCCAGTTTTTTTCCAGTTTATTCCCAGTTTGTTTCCAGTTTGTCCGTAATTTGTTTCCAGTTTGTTTCCATTCTTTTCCCAGTTTATCTCGTTTGTTTCCAGTTTCTGTCCAGTTTGTTGCCAGGGTATTCCCAGTTTATCTCAAGTTTGTTTCCTTTTTTTTCCAGTTTGTTTCCAGTTTATTCTCAGTATGTTTCCAGTTTTTCCCAGTTCATGTCTAGTTTGTTTCCAGTTTATTCCCAGTTTATGTCTAGTTTGTTTCCAGTTTGTTACCAGTTTATTCCCAGTTTAACTAAACGTTGTTTCCAGTTTCTTTCCAGATTGATTCCAGTTTGTTTCCAGTTTGATTCCAGTCTATTTCCAGTTTGTTTCCAGTTTATTCCCAGTTTGTTCCCAGTTTGTTTCCAGTTTATTCGCAGTTTAATTCCAGTTTTTTTCCAGTTTGTTCGAGTTTTTTTTCCAGTCTGTTTCCAGTTTGTTTCCAGTTTATTCGCAGTTTGTTTCCAGTTTATTCGAGTTTTTTCCAGTTCATTCCCAGTTTGTTTCCAGTTTATTCCCAGTTTGTTTCCAGTTTATTCGCAGTTTGTTTCCAGTTTATTCCCAGTTTTTTTCCAGTTTTTTTCCAGTTTGTTTCCAGTTTTTTCCAGTTTATTCCTAGTTTATCTCAAGTTTGTTTCCAGTTTACTCCCCGTTTATGTCTAGTTTTTTTTCCAGTTTGTACCCTGTTTGTTTCCAGTTTGTTCCCAGTTTATTCCCAGTTTTTTTTCCAGTTTATTCGAGTTTTTTTCCAGTTTGTTTCCAGTTTATTCGAGTTTTTTCCAGTTTGTTACCAGTTTATTCCCAGTTTAACTAAACGTTGTTTCCAGTTTGTTTCCAGATTTATTCCAGTTTGTTTCCAGTTTGTTTCCAGTTTATTCCCAGTTTGTTTCCAGTTTTTTCCCAGTTTTTTTCCAGTTTATTCGAGTTTTTTCCAGTTTGATTCCAGTTTATTCCCAGTTTGTTTCCAGTTTATTCCCAGTTTGTTTCCAGTTTGTTTCCAGTTTGTCCTCAATTTGTTTCCAGTTTGTTTCCCATTTATTCGCAGTTTGTTTCCAGTTTATTCGAGTTTTTTTCCATTTTTTTCCATTTTTTTCCCAGGTTTATTTCCAGTTTATTCCCAGTTTGTTCCCAGTTTGTTTCCAGTTTATGTCTAGTTTGTTTCCAGTTTGTTACCAGTTTATTCCCAGTTTAACTAAACGTTGTTTCCAGTTTGTTCCCAGATTTATTCCAGTTTGTTTCCAGTTTGATTCCAGTTTGTTTCCAGTTTGTTTCCAGTTTATTCCCAGTTTGTTTCCAGTTTATTCCCAGTTTGTTTCCAGTTTATTCCCAGTTTGTTTCAAGTTTATTCCCAGTTTGTTTCCAGTGTTTTCCCAGTTTTTTTCCAGTTTATTCGAGTTTTTTCCAGTTTGATTCCAGTTTATTCCCAGTTTGTTTCCAGTTTATTCCCAGTTTGTTTCCAGTTTGTTTCCAGTTTGTCCTCAATTTGTTTCCAGTTTGTTTCCCATTTATTCGCAGTTTGTTTCCAGTTTATTCGAGTTTTTTTTCCATTTTTTTTCCATTTTTTTCCCCAGTTTGTTTCCAGTTTATTCCCAGTTTGTTTCCAGTTTGTTTCCAGTTTGTCCTCAATTTTTTTCCAGTTTGTTTCCAATTTATTCGAGTTTTTTCCAGTTCATTCCCAGTTTGTTTCCAGTTTATTCCCAGTTTGTTTCCAGTTTGTCCGTAATTTGTTTCCAGTTTTTTTCCAGTTTGTTTCCAGTTTATTCTCAGTATGTTTCCAGTTTATTCCCAGTTTATGACTAGTTTGTTTCCAGTTTATTCCCAGTTTATGTCTAGTTTGTTTCCAGTTTATTCCCAGTTTATGTCTAGTTTGTTTCCAGTTTGTTACCAGTTTATTCCCAGTTTAACTAAACGTTGTTTCCAGTTTGTTTCCAGATTGATTCCAGTTTGTTTCCAGTTTGATTCCAGTCTGTTTCCAGTTTGTTTCCAGTTTATTCCCAGTTTGTTTCCAGTTTCTTTCCAGTTTATTCCCATTTTTTTTTCCAGTTTGTTTCCAGTTTATTCCCATTTTGTTCCCATTTTGTACCCAGTTTGTTTCCAGTTTTTTTTCCAGTTTGTTCCCAGTTTATTCCCAGTTTTTTTTCCAGTTTATTCGAGTTTTATCCAGTTTGTTTACAGTTTTTTTCCAGTTTGATTCCAGTTTATTCCCAGTTTGTTACCAGTTTATTCCCAGTTTGTTTCCAGTTTGTTTCCAGTTTATTCCCAGTTTATGTCTGTTTTTTTCCAGTTTATTCCCAGTTTAATTCCAGTTTGTTTCCAGTTTATTCCCAATTCTTTTCCAGTTTTTTTCCAGTTTATTCCCAGTTTGTTTCCAGTTTGTCCGTAATTTGTTTCCAGTTTGTTTCCATTCTTTTCCCAGTTTATCTCGTTTGTTTCCAGTTTCTGTCCAGTTTGTTGCCAGGGTATTCCCAGTTTATCTCAAGTTTGTTTCCTTTTTTTTCCAGTTTGTTTCCAGTTTATTCTCAGTATGTTTCCAGTTTTTCCCAGTTCATGTCTAGTTTGTTTCCAGTTTATTCCCAGTTTATGTCTAGTTTGTTTCCAGTTTGTTACCAGTTTATTCCCAGTTTAACTAAACGTTGTTTCCAGTTTCTTTCCAGATTGATTCCAGTTTGTTTCCAGTTTGATTCCAGTCTATTTCCAGTTTGTTTCCAGTTTATTCCCAGTTTGTTCCCAGTTTGTTTCCAGTTTATTCGCAGTTTAATTCCAGTTTTTTTCCAGTTTGTTCGAGTTTTTTTTCCAGTCTGTTTCCAGTTTGTTTCCAGTTTATTCGCAGTTTGTTTCCAGTTTATTCGAGTTTTTTCCAGTTCATTCCCAGTTTGTTTCCAGTTTATTCCCAGTTTGTTTCCAGTTTATTCGCAGTTTGTTTCCAGTTTATTCCCAGTTTTTTTCCAGTTTTTTTCCAGTTTGTTTCCAGTTTTTTCCAGTTTATTCCTAGTTTATCTCAAGTTTGTTTCCAGTTTACTCCCCGTTTATGTCTAGTTTTTTTTCCAGTTTGTACCCTGTTTGTTTCCAGTTTGTTCCCAGTTTATTCCCAGTTTAACTAAACGTTGTTTCCAGTTTGTTCCCAGATTTATTCCAGTTTGTTTCCAGTTTGATTCCAGTTTGTTTCCAGTTTGTTTCCAGTTTATTCCCAGTTTGTTTCCAGTTTATTCCCAGTTTGTTTCCAGTTTATTCCCAGTTTGTTTCAAGTTTATTCCCAGTTTGTTTCCAGTGTTTTCCCAGTTTTTTTCCAGTTTATTCGAGTTTTTTCCAGTTTGATTCCAGTTTATTCCCAGTTTGTTTCCAGTTTATTCCCAGTTTGTTTCCAGTTTGTTTCCAGTTTGTCCTCAATTTGTTTCCAGTTTGTTTCCCATTTATTCGCAGTTTGTTTCCAGTTTATTCGAGTTTTTTTTCCATTTTTTTTCCATTTTTTTCCCCAGTTTGTTTCCAGTTTATTCCCAGTTTGTTTCCAGTTTGTTTCCAGTTTGTCCTCAATTTTTTTCCAGTTTGTTTCCAATTTATTCGAGTTTTTTCCAGTTCATTCCCAGTTTGTTTCCAGTTTATTCCCAGTTTGTTTCCAGTTTGTCCGTAATTTGTTTCCAGTTTTTTTCCAGTTTGTTTCCAGTTTATTCTCAGTATGTTTCCAGTTTATTCCCAGTTTATGACTAGTTTGTTTCCAGTTTATTCCCAGTTTATGTCTAGTTTGTTTCCAGTTTATTCCCAGTTTATGTCTAGTTTGTTTCCAGTTTGTTACCAGTTTATTCCCAGTTTAACTAAACGTTGTTTCCAGTTTGTTTCCAGATTGATTCCAGTTTGTTTCCAGTTTGATTCCAGTCTGTTTCCAGTTTGTTTCCAGTTTATTCCCAGTTTGTTTCCAGTTTCTTTCCAGTTTATTCCCATTTTTTTTTCCAGTTTGTTTCCAGTTTATTCCCATTTTGTTCCCATTTTGTACCCAGTTTGTTTCCAGTTTTTTTTCCAGTTTGTTCCCAGTTTATTCCCAGTTTTTTTTCCAGTTTATTCGAGTTTTATCCAGTTTGTTTACAGTTTTTTTCCAGTTTGATTCCAGTTTATTCCCAGTTTGTTACCAGTTTATTCCCAGTTTGTTTCCAGTTTGTTTCCAGTTTATTCCCAGTTTATGTCTGTTTTTTTCCAGTTTATTCCCAGTTTAATTCCAGTTTGTTTCCAGTTTATTCCCAATTCTTTTCCAGTTTTTTTCCAGTTTATTCCCAGTTTGTTTCCAGTTTGTCCGTAATTTGTTTCCAGTTTGTTTCCATTCTTTTCCCAGTTTATCTCGTTTGTTTCCAGTTTCTGTCCAGTTTGTTGCCAGGGTATTCCCAGTTTATCTCAAGTTTGTTTCCTTTTTTTTCCAGTTTGTTTCCAGTTTATTCTCAGTATGTTTCCAGTTTTTCCCAGTTCATGTCTAGTTTGTTTCCAGTTTATTCCCAGTTTATGTCTAGTTTGTTTCCAGTTTGTTACCAGTTTATTCCCAGTTTAACTAAACGTTGTTTCCAGTTTCTTTCCAGATTGATTCCAGTTTGTTTCCAGTTTGATTCCAGTCTATTTCCAGTTTGTTTCCAGTTTATTCCCAGTTTGTTCCCAGTTTGTTTCCAGTTTATTCGCAGTTTAATTCCAGTTTTTTTCCAGTTTGTTCGAGTTTTTTTTCCAGTCTGTTTCCAGTTTGTTTCCAGTTTATTCGCAGTTTGTTTCCAGTTTATTCGAGTTTTTTCCAGTTCATTCCCAGTTTGTTTCCAGTTTATTCCCAGTTTGTTTCCAGTTTATTCGCAGTTTGTTTCCAGTTTATTCCCAGTTTTTTTCCAGTTTTTTTCCAGTTTGTTTCCAGTTTTTTCCAGTTTATTCCTAGTTTATCTCAAGTTTGTTTCCAGTTTACTCCCCGTTTATGTCTAGTTTTTTTTCCAGTTTGTACCCTGTTTGTTTCCAGTTTGTTCCCAGTTTATTCCCAGTTTTTTTTCCAGTTTATTCGAGTTTTTTTCCAGTTTGTTTCCAGTTTATTCGAGTTTTTTCCAGTTTGTTACCAGTTTATTCCCAGTTTAACTAAACGTTGTTTCCAGTTTGTTTCCAGATTTATTCCAGTTTGTTTCCAGTTTGTTTCCAGTTTATTCCCAGTTTGTTTCCAGTTTTTTCCCAGTTTTTTTCCAGTTTATTCGAGTTTTTTCCAGTTTGATTCCAGTTTATTCCCAGTTTGTTTCCAGTTTATTCCCAGTTTGTTTCCAGTTTGTTTCCAGTTTGTCCTCAATTTGTTTCCAGTTTGTTTCCCATTTATTCGCAGTTTGTTTCCAGTTTATTCGAGTTTTTTTCCATTTTTTTCCATTTTTTTCCCAGGTTTGTTTCCAGTTTATTCCCAGTTTGTTCCCAGTTTGTTTCCAGTTTATGTCTAGTTTGTTTCCAGTTTGTTACCAGTTTATTCCCAGTTTAACTAAACGTTGTTTCCAGTTTGTTCCCAGATTTATTCCAGTTTGTTTCCAGTTTGATTCCAGTTTGTTTCCAGTTTGTTTCCAGTTTATTCCCAGTTTGTTTCCAGTTTATTCCCAGTTTGTTTCCAGTTTATTCCCAGTTTGTTTCAAGTTTATTCCCAGTTTGTTTCCAGTGTTTTCCCAGTTTTTTTCCAGTTTATTCGAGTTTTTTCCAGTTTGATTCCAGTTTATTCCCAGTTTGTTTCCAGTTTATTCCCAGTTTGTTTCCAGTTTGTTTCCAGTTTGTCCTCAATTTGTTTCCAGTTTGTTTCCCATTTATTCGCAGTTTGTTTCCAGTTTATTCGAGTTTTTTTTCCATTTTTTTTTCCATTTTTTTCCCCAGTTTGTTTCCAGTTTATTCCCAGTTTGTTTCCAGTTTGTTTCCAGTTTGTCCTCAATTTTTTTCCAGTTTGTTTCCAATTTATTCGAGTTTTTTCCAGTTCATTCCCAGTTTGTTTCCAGTTTATTCCCAGTTTGTTTCCAGTTTGTCCGTAATTTGTTTCCAGTTTTTTTCCAGTTTGTTTCCAGTTTATTCTCAGTATGTTTCCAGTTTATTCCCAGTTTATGACTAGTTTGTTTCCAGTTTATTCCCAGTTTATGTCTAGTTTGTTTCCAGTTTATTCCCAGTTTATGTCTAGTTTGTTTCCAGTTTGTTACCAGTTTATTCCCAGTTTAACTAAACGTTGTTTCCAGATTGTTTCCAGATTGATTCCAGTTTGTTTCCAGTTTGATTCCAGTCTGTTTCCAGTTTGTTTCCAGTTTATTCCCAGTTTGTTTCCAGTTTCTTTCCAGTTTATTCCCATTTTTTTTCCAGTTTGTTTCCAGTTTATTCCCATTTTGTTCCCATTTTGTACCCAGTTTGTTTCCAGTTTTTTTTCCAGTTTGTTCCCAGTTTATTCCCAGTTTTTTTTCCAGTTTATTCGAGTTTTTTCCAGTTTGTTTACAGTTTTTTTCCAGTTTGATTCCAGTTTATTCCCAGTTTGTTACCAGTTTATTCCCAGTTTGTTTCCAGTTTGTTTCCAGTTTATTCCCAGTTTATGTCTGTTTTTTTCCAGTTTATTCCCAGTTTAATTCCAGTTTGTTTCCAGTTTATTCCCAATTCTTTTCCAGTTTTTTTCCAGTTTATTCCCAGTTTGTTTCCAGTTTGTCCGTAATTTGTTTCCAGTTTGTTTCCATTCTTTTCCCAGTTTATCTCGTTTGTTTCCAGTTTCTGTCCAGTTTGTTGCCAGGGTATTCCCAGTTTATCTCAAGTTTGTTTCCTTTTTTTTCCAGTTTGTTTCCAGTTTATTCTCAGTATGTTTCCAGTTTTTCCCAGTTCATGTCTAGTTTGTTTCCAGTTTATTCCCAGTTTATGTCTAGTTTGTTTCCAGTTTGTTACCAGTTTATTCCCAGTTTAACTAAACGTTGTTTCCAGTTTCTTTCCAGATTGATTCCAGTTTGTTTCCAGTTTGATTCCAGTCTATTTCCAGTTTGTTTCCAGTTTATTCCCAGTTTGTTCCCAGTTTGTTTCCAGTTTATTCGCAGTTTAATTCCAGTTTTTTTCCAGTTTGTTCGAGTTTTTTTTCCAGTCTGTTTCCAGTTTGTTTCCAGTTTATTCGCAGTTTGTTTCCAGTTTATTCGAGTTTTTTCCAGTTCATTCCCAGTTTGTTTCCAGTTTATTCCCAGTTTGTTTCCAGTTTATTCGCAGTTTGTTTCCAGTTTATTCCCAGTTTTTTTCCAGTTTTTTTCCAGTTTGTTTCCAGTTTTTTCCAGTTTTTTCCTAGTTTATCTCAAGTTTGTTTCCAGTTTACTCCCCGTTTATGTCTAGTTTTTTTTCCAGTTTGTACCCTGTTTGTTTCCAGTTTGTTCCCAGTTTATTCCCAGTTTTTTTTCCAGTTTATTCGAGTTTTTTTCCAGTTTGTTTCCAGTTTATTCGAGTTTTTTCCAGTTTGTTACCAGTTTATTCCCAGTTTAACTAAACGTTGTTTCCAGTTTGTTTCCAGATTTATTCCAGTTTGTTTCCAGTTTGTTTCCAGTTTATTCCCAGTTTGTTTCCAGTTTTTTCCCAGTTTTTTTTCCAGTTTATTCGAGTTTTTTCCAGTTTGATTCCAGTTTATTCCCAGTTTGTTTCCAGTTTATTCCCAGTTTGTTTCCAGTTTGTTTCCAGTTTGTCCTCAATTTGTTTCCAGTTTGTTTCCCATTTATTCGCAGTTTGTTTCCAGTTTATTCGAGTTTTTTTCCATTTTTTTCCATTTTTTTCCCAGGTTTGTTTCCAGTTTATTCCCAGTTTGTTTCCAGTTTGTTTCCAGTTTGTCCTCAATTTTTTTCCAGTTTGTTTCCAGTTTATTCGAGTTTTTTCCAGTTCATTCCCAGTTTGTTTCCAGTTTATTCCCAGTTTGTTTCCAGTTTGTCCGTAATTTGTTTCCAGTTTTTTTCCAGTTTGTTTCCAGTTTATTCTCAGTATGTTTGCAGTTTATTCCCAGTTTATGTCTAGTTTCTTTCCAGTTTATTCCCAGTTTATGTCTAGTTTGTTTCCAGTTTATTCCCAGTTTATGTCTAGTTTGTTTCCAGTTTGTTACCAGTTTATTCCCAGTTTAACTAAACGTTGTTTCCAGTTTGTTTTCCAGATTGATTCCAGTTTGTTTCCAGTTTGATTCCAGTCTGTTTCCAGTTTGTTTCCAGTTTATTCCCAGTTTGTTTCCAGTTTCTTTCCAGTTTATTCCCATTTTTTTCCAGTTTATTTCCAGTTTATTCCCATTTTGTTCCCATTTTGTACCCAGTTTGTTTCCAGTTTATTCGAGTTTTTTCCATTTTTTTACAGTTTTTTTTACAGTTTGTTTCCAGTTTATTCCCAGTTTGTTTCCAGTTTATTCCCAGTTTGTTTCCAGTTTGTCCTCAATTTGTTTCCAGTTTGTTTCGAGTTTATTCAAGTTTTTTCCAGTTCATTCCCAGTTTGTTTCCAGTTTATTCCCAGTTTGTTTCCAGTTTGTCCGTAATTTGTTTCCAGTTTTTTTCCAGTTTGTTTCCAGTTTATTCTCAGTATGTTTCCAGTTTATTCCCAGTTTATGTCTAGTTTGTTTCCAGTTTGTTACCAGTTTATTCCCAGTTTGTTTCCAGTTTATTCCCAGTTTTTTTCCAGTTTGTTTCCAGTTTGTCCTCAATTTGTTTCCAGTTTGTTTCCAGTTCATTCGCAGTTTGTTTCCAGTTTATTCGAGTTTTTTCCAGTTCATTCCCAGTTTTTTTCCAGTTTGTTTCCAGTTTATTCCCAGTTTGTTTCCAGTTTTTTCCCAGTTTTTTTCCAGTTTATTCGAGTTTTTTCCAGTTTGATTCCAGTTTATTCCCAGTTTGTTTCCAGTTTATTCCCAGTTTGTTTCCAGTTTGTTTCCAGTTTGTCCTCAATTTGTTTCCAGTTTGTTTCCCATTTATTCGCAGTTTGTTTCCAGTTTATTCGAGTTTTTTTCCATTTTTTTTCCATTTTTTTCCCCAGTTTGTTTCCAGTTTATTCCCAGTTTGTTTCCAGTTTGTTTCCAGTTTGTCCTCAATTTTTTTCCAGTTTGTTTCCAGTTTATTCGAGTTTTTTCCAGTTCATTCCCAGTTTGTTTCCAGTTTATTCCCAGTTTGTTTCCAGTTTGTTTCCAGTTTGTCCTCAATTTTTTTCCAGTTTGTTTCCAGTTTATTCGAGTTTTTTCCAGTTCATTCCCAGTTTGTTTCCAGTTTATTCCCAGTTTTTTTCCAGTTTGTTTCCAGTTTATTCCCAATTCTTTTCCAGTTTTTTTCCAGTTTATTCCCAGTTTGTTTCCAGTTTGTTTCTAGTTTATTCGAGTTTTTTCCAGTTTGTTTACAGTTTTTTTCCAGTTTGTTTCCAGTTTATTCCCAGTTTAATTCCAGTTTGTTTCCAGTTTATTCCCAATTCTTTTCCAGTTTTTTTTCCAGTTTATTCCCAGTTTGTTTCCAGTTTGTTTCAAGTTTATTTCCAGTTAATTCGACTTTTTTTTCCCAGTTTGTTTCCAGTTTGTTCCCAGTTTGTTACCTGTTTATTCCCAGTTTATCTCAAGTTTGTTTTCTGTTTGTCCGCAATTTGTTTCCATTTTCTTTCCAGTTTGTTGCCAGGGTATTCCCAGTTTGTTCCCAGTTTGTTTCCAGTTTATTCGCAGTTTGTTTCCAGTTTGTTTCCAGTTTATTCCCAGTTTGTTTCCAGTTTGTTTCCAGTTTATGTCTGTTTTTTTTCCAGTTTATTCCCAGTTTAATTCCAGTTTGTTTCCAGTTTATTCCCAGTTTAATTCCAGTTTGTTTCCAGTTTATTCCCAATTCTTTTCCAGTTTTTTTCCAGTTTATTCCCAGTTTGTTTCCAGTTTGTTTCCAGTTTATTCCCAGTTTGTTCGAGTTTTTTCCAGTTTGTTTCCAGTTTGTTTCCAGTTTATTCGAGTTTTTTCCAGTTTGTTTACAGTTTTTTTCCAGTTTGTTTCCAGTTTATTCCCAGTTTGTTTCCAGTTTGTTTCCAGTTTGTCCTCAATTTGTTTACAGTTTGATTCCAGTCTATGTCCAGTTTGTTTCCAGTTTATTCCCAGTTTGTTTCCAGTTTATTCCCAGTTTGTTTCCAGTTTGTCCTCAATTTGTTTCCAGTTTGTTTCCCATTTATTCGCAGTTTGTTTCCAGTTTATTCGAGTTTTTTTCCATTTTTTTTCCATTTTTTTCCCCAGTTTGTTTCCAGTTTATTCCCAGTTTGTTTCCAGTTTGTTTCCAGTTTGTCCTCAATTTTTTTCCAGTTTGTTTCCAGTTTATTCGAGTTTTTTCCAGTTCATTCCCAGTTTGTTTCCAGTTTATTCCCAGTTTGTTTCCAGTTTGTTTCCAGTTTGTCCTCAATTTTTTTCCAGTTTGTTTCCAGTTTATTCGAGTTTTTTCCAGTTCATTCCCAGTTTGTTTCCAGTTTATTCCCAGTTTTTTTCCAGTTTGTTTCCAGTTTATTCCCAATTCTTTTCCAGTTTTTTTCCAGTTTATTCCCAGTTTGTTTCCAGTTTGTTTCTAGTTTATTCGAGTTTTTTCCAGTTTGTTTACAGTTTTTTTCCAGTTTGTTTCCAGTTTGTTTCCAGTTTATTCCCAGTTTAATTCCAGTTTGTTTCCAGTTTATTCCCAATTCTTTTCCAGTTTTTTTTCCAGTTTATTCCCAGTTTGTTTCCAGTTTGTTTCAAGTTTATTTCCAGTTAATTCGACTTTTTTTTCCCAGTTTGTTTCCAGTTTGTTCCCAGTTTGTTACCTGTTTATTCCCAGTTTATCTCAAGTTTGTTTTCTTTTTGTCCGCAATTTGTTTCCATTTTCTTTCCAGTTTGTTGCCAGGGTATTCCCAGTTTGTTCCCAGTTTGTTTCCAGTTTATTCGCAGTTTGTTTCCAGTTTGTTTCCAGTTTATTCCCAGTTTGTTTCCAGTTTGTTTCCAGTTTATGTCTGTTTTTTTTCCAGTTTATTCCCAGTTTAATTCCAGTTTGTTTCCAGTTTATTCCCAGTTTAATTCCAGTTTGTTTCCAGTTTATTCCCAATTCTTTTCCAGTTTTTTTCCAGTTTATTCCCAGTTTGTTTCCAGTTTGTTTCCAGTTTATTCCCAGTTTGTTCGAGTTTTTTCCAGTTTGTTTCCAGTTTGTTTCCAGTTTATTCGAGTTTTTTCCAGTTTGTTTACAGTTTTTTTCCAGTTTGTTTCCAGTTTATTCCCAGTTTGTTTCCAGTTTGTTTCCAGTTTGTCCTCAATTTGTTTACAGTTTGATTCCAGTCTATGTCCAGTTTGTTTCCAGTTTATTCCCGGTTTGTTCCCAGTTTGTTTCCAGTTTATTCGCAGTTTGATTCCAGTTTGTTTCGAGTTTGTTTCGAGTTTGTTTCCAGTTTTTTTCCAGTTTATTCGAGTTTTTTTTCCAGTTTGTTTCCAGTTTGTGTCCAGTTTATTCGAGTTTTTCCAGTTTGTTTACAGTTTTTTTCCAGTTTGATTCCAGTTTATTCCCAGTTTGTTTCCAGTTTAATCCCAGTTTGTTTCTAGTTTGTTTCCAGTTTATTCCCAGTTTATGTCTGTTTTTTTCCAGTTTATTCCCAGTTTAATTCCAGTTTGTTTCCAATTTATTCCCAGTTTAATTTCAGTTTGTTTCCAGTTTATTCCCAATTCTTTTCCAGTTTTTTTCTAGTTTATTCAAGTTTTTGTCCAGTTTGTTCCCAGTTTGTTTCCAGTTTGTTGCCAGGGTATTCCCAGTTTGTTCCCAGTTTGTTTCCAGTTTATTCGCAGTTTGTTTCCAGTTTGTTGCCAGGGTATTCCCAGTTTATTCCCAGTATTTTTTCCAGTTTGTTTCCAGTTTATTCCCAGTTTAATTCCAGTTTTTTTCCAGTTTATTCCCAGTTTAATTCCAGATTGTTTCCAGTTTATTCCCAATTCTTTTCCAGTTTTTTTTCCAGTTTGTTTCCAGTTTGTTTCCAGTTTATTCCCAGTTTTTTTCCAGTTTGTTTGAGTTTTTTCCAGTTTGTTTCCAGTTTATTCGAGTTTTTTCCAGTTTGTTTACAGTTTTTTTCCAGTTTGTTTCCAGTTTATTCCCAGTTTGTTTCCAGTTTATTCCCAGTTTGTTTCCAGTTTGTTTCCAGTTTATTCCCAGTTTATGTCTGTTTTTTTCCAGTTTATTCCCAGTTTAATTCCAGTTTGTTTCCAATTTATTCCCAGTTTAATTTCAGTTTGTTTCGAGTTTGATTCCAGTCTATTTCTAGTTTGTTTCCAGTTTATTCCCAGTTTGTTTCCAGTTTGTTTCCAGTTTATTCGCAGTTTGATTCCAGTTTGTTTCCAGTTTGATTCCAGTCTATGTCCAGTTTGTTTCCAGTTTATTCCCAGTTTGTTCCCAGTTTGTTTTCAGTTTATTCGCAGTTTGATTCCAGTTTGTTTCAAGTTTGTTTCCAGTTTGTTTCCAGTTTTTTTCCAGTTTATTCGAGTTTTTTTTCCAGTTTGTTTCCAGTTTGTTTCCAGTTTATTCCCAGTTTTTTTCCAGTTTGTTCGAGTTTTTTCCAGTTTGTTTCCAGTTTGTTTCCAGTTTATTCGAGTTTTTTCCAGTTTGTTTACAGTTTTTTCCAGTTTGTTTCCAGTTTATTCCCAGTTTGTTTACAGTTTATTCCCAGTTTGTTTCCAGTTTGTTTCCAATTTGTCCTCAATTTGTTTCCAGTTTGTTTCCAGTTTATTCGAGTTTTTTCCAGTTTATTCCCAGTTTTTTTCCCGATTGATTCCAGTTTGTTTCCAGTTTGATTCCAGTCTATTTCTAGTTTGTTTCCAGTTTATTGCCAGTTTGTTCCCAGTTTGTTTCCAGTTTATTCGCAGTTTGATTCCAGTTTGTTTCCAGTTTGATTCCAGTCTATGTCCAGTTTGTTTCCAGTTTATTCGCAGTTTGTTTCCAGTTTGTTTCCAGTTTATTCCCAGTTTTTTTCCAGTTTGTTTCCAGTTTGTCCTCAATTTGTTTCCAGTTTATTCGAGTTTTTTCAGTTCATTTCCAGTTTGTTTCAAGTTTGTTTCCAGTTTATTCCCAGTTTGTTTCCAGTTTGTCCGTAATTTTTTTCCAGTTTTTTTCCATTCTTTTCCCAGTTTATCTCGTTTGTTTCCAGTTTCTTTCCAGTTTGTTTCCAGTTTATTTTCAGTATGTTTCCAGTTTATTACCAGTTTATGTCTAGTTTGTTTCCAGTTTATTCCCAGTTTATGTCTAGTTTGTTTCCAGTTTGTTACCAGTTTGTTCCCAGTTTAACTAAACGTTGTTTCCAGTTTGTTTCCAGATTGATTCCACTTTGTTTCCAGTTTGATTCCAGTCTGTTTCCAGTTTAATTCCAGTTTGTTTCCAGTTTATTCCCAATTCTTTTCCAGTTTTTTTCCAGTTTATTCCCAGTTTGTTTCCAGTTTGTCCTCAATTTGTTTCCAGTTTGTTTCCAGTTTGTCCTCAATTTGTTTACAGTTTGATTCCAGTCTATGTCCAGTTTGTTTCCAGTTTATTCCCAGTTTGTTCCCAGTTTGTTTCCAGTTTATTCGCAGTTTGATTCCAATTTGTTTCGAGTTTGTTTCGAGTTTGTTTCCAGTTTTTTTCCAGTTTATTCGAGTTTTTTTTCCAGTTTGTTTCCAGTTTGTGTCCAGTTTATTCGAGTTTTTTCCAGTTTGTTTCCAGTTTGTTGCCAGGGTATTCCCAGTTTGTTCCCAGTTTGTTTCCAGTTTATTCGCAGTTTGTTTCCAGTTTCTTTCCAGTTTGTTTCCAGTTTATTCTCAGTATGTTTCCAGTTTATTCCCAGTTTATGTCTACTTTGTTTCCAATTTATTCCCAGTTTAATTTCAGTTTGTTTCCAGTTTATTCCCAATTCTTTTCCAGTTTTTTTCTAGTTTATTCAAGTTTTTGTCCAGTTTGTTTCCAGTTTATTCCCAGTTTATTCGAGTTTTTTTTCCCAGTTTGTTTCCAGTTTGTTTCCAGTTTATTCCCAGTTTTATTCCAGTTTGTTTCCAGTTTATTCCCAGTTTAATTCCAGTTTGTTTCCAGTTTATTCGCAGTTTATTTCCAGTTTGTTTCCAGTTTGTTTCAAGTTTATTTCCAGTTTATTTGACTTTTTTTCCCAGTTTGTTTCCAGTTTGTTCCCAGTTTGTTACCTGTTTATTCCCAGTTTATCTCAAGTTTGTTTTCTGTTTGTCCGCAATTTGTTTCCAGTTTGTTTCCATTTTCTGTCCAGTTTGTTGCCAGGGTATTCCCAGTTAGTTCCCAGTTTGTTTCCAGTTTATTCGCAGTTTGTTTCCAGTTTGTTTCCAGTTTGTTTCCAGTTTATTCTCAGTATTTTTTCCAGTTTGTTTCCAGTTTGTTTCCAGTTTGTCCTCAATTTGTTCCCAGTTTGTTTCCAGTTTGTTGCCAGGGTATTCCCAGTTTGTTCCCAGTTTGTTTCCAGTTTATGTGCAGTTTGTTTCCAGTTTGTTTCCAGTTTATTCCCAGTTTTTTTTCCAGTTTGTTTCCAGTTTGTCCTCAATTTTTTTCCAGTTTGTTTCCAGTTTATTCGACTTTTTTCCAGTTCATTCCCAGTTTGTTTCAAGTTTGTTTCCAGTTTATTCCCAGTTTGTTTCCAGTTTGTCCGTAATTTTTTTCCAGTTTTTTTCCATTCTTTTCCCAGTTTATCTCATTTGTTTCCAGTTTCTTTCCAGTTTGTTTCCAGTTTATTCCCAGTTTGTTTCCAGTTTATTCCCAGTTTATGTCTAGTTTTTTTCCAGTTTGTTTCAAATTTATTCCCAGTTTATTTGACTTTTTTTCCCAGTTTGTTTCCAGTTTGTTCCCAGTTTGTTACCTGCTTATTCCCAGTTTATCTCAAGTTTGTTTTCTGTTTGTCCGCAATTTGTTTCCAGTTTGTTTCCATTTTCTGTCCAGTTTGTTGCCAGGGTATTCCCAGTTTGTTCCCAGTTTGTTTCCAGTTTATTCGCAGTTTGTTTCCAGTTTGTTTCCAGTTTATACCCAGTTTTTTTCCAGTTTGTTTCCAGTTTGTTTCCAGTTTGTCCTCAATTTGTTTCCAGTTTGTTTCCAGTTTATTCGTGTTTTTTCCAGTTCATTCCCAGTTTGTTTCCAGTTTGTTTCCAGTTTGTTCCCAGTTTAACTAAACGTTGTTTCCAGTTTGTTTCCAGATTGATTCCAGTTTGTTTCCAGTTTGATTCCAGTCTATTTCCAGTTTGTTTCCAGTTTATTCTCAGTATGTTTCCAGTTTAATCCCAGTTTATGTCTACTTTGTTTCCAATTTATTCCCAGTTTAATTTCAGTTTGTTTCCAGTTTATTCCCAATTCTTTTCCAGTTTTTTTCTAGTTTATTCAAGTTTGTTTCCAGTTTGTTTCCAGTTTATTCCCAGTTTTTTTCCAGTTTGTTTCCAGTTTATTCCCAGTTTAATTCCAGTTTGTTTCCAGTTTATTCGCAGTTTATTTCCAGTTTGTTTCCAGTTTGTTTCAAGTTTATTTCCAGTTTATTTGACTTTTTTTCCCAGTTTGTTTCCAGTTTGTTCCCAGTTTGTTACCTGTTTATTCCCAGTTTATCTCAAGTTTGTTTTCTTTTTGTCCGCAATTTGTTTCCAGTTTGTTTCCATTT
This sequence comes from Telmatherina bonti, assembly GCF_933228915.1. NCBI lineage: Eukaryota > Metazoa > Chordata > Actinopteri > Atheriniformes > Telmatherinidae > Telmatherina > Telmatherina bonti. Next base: position 1,336,264 of record NC_136623.1, on the reverse strand, counting down.
TCTGTCCAGTTTGTTGCCAGGGTATTCCCAGTTAGTTCCCAGTTTGTTTCCAGTTTATTCGCAGTTTGTTTCCAGTTTGTTTCCAGTTTGTTTCCAGTTTATTCCCAGTATTTTTTCCAGTTTGTTTCCAGTTTGTTTCCAGTTTGTCCTCAATTTGTTCCCAGTTTGTTTCCAGTTTGTTGCCAGGGTATTCCCAGTTTGTTCCCAGTTTGTTTCCAGTTTATGTGCAGTTTGTTTCCAGTTTGTTTCCAGTTTATTCCCAGTTTTTTTTCCAGTTTGTTTCCAGTTTGTCCTCAATTTTTTTCCAGTTTGTTTCCAGTTTATTCGACTTTTTTCCAGTTCATTCCCAGTTTGTTTCAAGTTTGTTTCCAGTTTATTCCCAGTGTGTTTCCAGTTTGTCCGTAATTTTTTTCCAGTTTTTTTCCATTCTTTTCCCAGTTTATCTCATTTGTTTCCAGTTTCTTTCCAGTTTGTTTCCAGTTTATTCCCAGTTTGTTTCCAGTTTATTCCCAGTTTATGTCTAGTTTTTTTCCAGTTTGTTTCAAATTTATTCCCAGTTTATTTGACTTTTTTTCCCAGTTTGTTTCCAGTTTGTTCCCAGTTTGTTACCTGCTTATTCCCAGTTTATCTCAAGTTTGTTTTCTGTTTGTCCGCAATTTGTTTCCAGTTTGTTTCCATTTTCTGTCCAGTTTGTTGCCAGGGTATTCCCAGTTTGTTCCCAGTTTGTTTCCAGTTTATTCGCAGTTTGTTTCCAGTTTGTTTCCAGTTTATACCCAGTTTTTTTCCAGTTTGTTTCCAGTTTGTCCTCAATTTGTTTCCAGTTTGTTTCCAGTTTATTTGTGTTTTTTCCAGTTCATTCCCAGTTTGTTTCCAGTTTGTTTCCAGTTTGTTCCCAGTTTAACTAAACGTTGTTTCCAGTTTGTTTCCAGATTGATTCCAGTTTGTTTCCAGTTTGATTCCAGTCTATTTCCAGTTTGTTTCCAGTTTATTCCCAGTTTGTTTCCAGTTTATTCCCAGTTTATGTCTACTTTGTTTCCAGTTTATTACCAGTTTATGTCTAGTTTGTTTCCAGTTTTTTCCAGTTCATTCCCAGTTTGTTTCCAGTTTGATTCCAGTCTACTTCCAGTTTGTTTCCAGTTTATTCCCAGTTTGTTCCCAGTTTGTTTCCAGTTTATTCGCAGTTTAATTCCAGTTTTTTTCCAGTTTATTTTAGTTTTTTTTCCAGTTTGTTTCCAGTTTGTTTCCAGTTTATTCGCGTTTTTCCCAGTTTGTTTACAGTTTTTTTCCAGTTTGTTTCCAGTTTATTCCCAGTTTATGTCTGTTTTTTTTCCAGTTTATTCCCAGTTTAATTCCAGTTTGTTTCCAGTTTATTCCCAATTCTTTTCCAGTTTTTTTCCAGTTTGTTTCCAGTTTGTTTCCAGTTTATTCGAGTTTTTTCCAGTTTGTTTACAGTTTGTTTCCAGTTTGTTTCCAGTTTGTTCCCAGTTTAACTAAACGTTGTTTCCAGTTTGTTTCCAGATTGATTCCAGTTTGTTTCCAGTTTGATTCCAGTCTATTTCCAGTTTGTTTCCAGTTTATTCCCAGTTTATGTCTAGTTTGTTTCCAGTTTATTACCAGTTTATGTCTAGTTTGTTTCCAGTTTTTTCCAGTTCATTCCCAGTTTTTTTCCAGTTTGATTCCAGTCTACTTCCAGTTTGTTTCCAGTTTATTCCCAGTTTGTTCCCAGTTTGTTTCCAGTTTATTCGCAGTTTAATTCCAGTTTGTTTCCAGTTTATTCCCAGTTTTTTTCCAGTTTATTTTAGTTTTTTTTCCAGTTTGTTTCCAGTTTATTCGCGTTTTTCCCAGTTTGTTTACAGTTTGTTTCCAGTTTGTTTCCAGTTTATTCCCAGTTTATGTCTGTTTTTTTCCAGTTTATTCCCAGTTTAATTCCAGTTTGTTTCCAGTTTATTCCCAATTCTTTTCCAGTTTTTTTCCAGTTTGTTTCCAGTTTGTTTCCAGTTTATTCGAGTTTTTTCCAGTTTGTTTACAGTTTTTTTCCAGTTTGATTCCAGTTTATTCCCAGTTTGTTTACAGTTTATTCCCAGTTTGTTTCCAGTTTATTCCCAATTCTTTTCCAGTTTTTTTCCAGTTTATTCCCAGTTTGTTTCCAGTTTTTTCCCAGCTCTTTTCCAGTTTGTTTCCAGTTTATTCAACTTTTTTTCCAGTTTGTATCCAGTTTATTTCCAGTTTATTCGAGTTTTTATTCCCAGTTTGTTTCCAGTTTGTTTCCAGTTTGTTTCCAGTTTATTCCCAGTTTAATTCCAGTTTGTTCCCAGTTTATTCCCAGTTAAATTCCAGTTTGTTTCCAGTTGATTCGCAGTTTATTTCCAGTTTGTTTCCAGTTTGTTTCAAGTTTATTTCCAGTTAATTCGACTTTTTTTCCCAGTTTGTTTCCAGTTTGTTCCCAGTTTGTTACCTGTTTATTCCCAGTTTATCTCAAGTTTGTTTTCTGTTTGTCCGCAATTTGTTTCCAGTTTGTTTCCATTTTCTTTCCAGTTTGTTGCCAGGGTATTCCCAGTTTGTTCCCAGTTTGTTTCCAGTTTATTCGCAGTTTGTTTCCAGTTTGTTTCCAGTTTATTCCCAGTTTGTTTCCAGTTTGTTTCCAGTTTATTCCCAGTTTATGTCTGTTTTTTTTCCAGTTTATTCCCAGTTTAATTCCAGTTTGTTTCCAGTTTATTCCCAGTTTAATTCCAGTTTGTTTCCAGTTTATTCCCAATTCTTTTCCAGTTTTTTTCCAGTTTATTCCCAGTTATTTTCCAGTTTGTTTCCAGTTTGTTTCCAGTTTATTCCCAGTTTGTTCGAGTTTTTTCCAGTTTGTTCGAGTTTTTTCCAGTTTGTTTCCAGTTTGTTTCCAGTTTATTCGAGTTTTTTCCTGTTTGTTTACAGTTTTTTTCCAGTTTGTTTCCAGTTTATTCCCAGTTTGTTTCCAGTTTACTCCCAGTTTGTTTCCAGTTTGTCCTCAATTTGTTTACAGTTTGATTCCAGTCTATGTCCAGTTTGTTTCCAGTTTATTCCCAGTTTGTTCCCAGTTTGTTTCCAGTTTATTCGCAGTTTGATTCCAGTTTGTTTCGAGTTTGTTTCCAGTTTTTTTCCAGTTTATTCAAGTTTTTTTTCCAGTTTGTTTCCAGTTTGTGTCCAGTTTATTCGAGTTTTTTCCAGTTTGTTTACAGTTTTTTTCCAGTTTGATTCCAGTTTATTCCCAGTTTGTTTCCAGTTTAATCCCAGTTTGTTTCTAGTTTGTTTCCAGTTTATTCCCAGTTTATGTCTGTTTTTTTTTCCCAGTTTATTCCCAGTTTAATTCCAGTTTGTTTCCAATTTATTCCCAGTTTAATTTCAGTTTGTTTCCAGTTTATTCCCAATTCTTTTCCAGTTTTTTTCTAGTTTATTCAAGTTTTTGTCCAGTTTGTTCCCAGTTTGTTTCCAGTTTGTTGCCAGGGTATTCCCAGTTTGTTCCCAGTTTCTTTCCAGTTTATTCGCAGTTTGTTTCCAGTTTGTTTCCAGTTTGTTTCCAGTTTATTCCCAGTATTTTTCCAGTATTTTTCCAGTTTGTTTCCAGTTTGTTTTCAGTTTATTCCCAGTTTGTTTCCAGTTTATTCCCAATTCTTTTCCAGTTTTTTTCCAGTTTATTCCCAGTTTGTTTCCAGTTTTTTCCCAGCTCTTTTCCAGTTTGTTTCCAGTTTATTCAACTTTTTTTCCAGTTTGTATCCAGTTTATTTCCAGTTTATTCGAGTTTTTATTCCCAGTTTGTTTCCAGTTTGTTTCCAGTTTATTCCCAGTTTAATTCCAGTTTGTTCCCAGTTTATTCCCAGTTTAATTCCAGTTTGTTTCCAGTTGATTCACAGTTTATTTACAGTTTGTTTCCAGTTTGTTTCAAGTTTATTTCCAGTTAATTCGACTTTTTTTCCCAGTTTGTTTCCAGTTTGTTCCCAGTTTGTTACCTGTTTATTCCCAGTTTATCTCAAGTTTGTTTTCTGTTTGTCCGCAATTTGTTTCCAGTTTGTTTCCATTTTCTTTCCAGTTTGTTGCCAGGGTATTCCCAGTTTGTTCCCAGTTTGTTTCCAGTTTATTCGCAGTTTGTTTCCAGTTTGTTTCCAGTTTATTCCCAGTTTGTTTCCAGTTTGTTTCCAGTTTATTCCCAGTTTATGTCTGTTTTTTTCCAGTTTATTCCCAGTTTAATTCCAGTTTGTTTCCAGTTTATTCCCAGTTTAATTCCAGTTTGTTTCCAGTTTATTCCCAATTCTTTTCCAGTTTTTTTCCAGTTTATTCCCAGTTATTTTCCAGTTTGTTTCCAGTTTGTTTCCAGTTTATTCCCAGTTTGTTCGAGTTTTTTCCAGTTTGTTTCCAGTTTGTTTCCAGTTTATTCGAGTTTTTTCCAGTTTGCTTACAGTTTTTTTCCAGTTTGTTTCCAGTTTATTCCCAGTTTGTTTCCAGTTTACTCCCAGTTTGTTTCCAGTTTGTCCTCAATTTGTTTACAGTTTGATTCCAGTCTATGTCCTGTTTGTTTCCAGTTTATTCCCAGTTTGTTCCCAGTTTGTTTCCAGTTTATTCGCAGTTTGATTCCAGTTTGTTTCGAGTTTGTTTCGAGTTTGTTTCCAGTTTTTTTCCAGTTTATTCGAGTTTTTTTTCCAGTTTGTTTCCAGTTTGTGTCCAGTTTATTCGAGTTTTTTCCAGTTTGTTTACAGTTTTTTTCCAGTTTGATTCCAGTTTATTCCCAGTTTGTTTCCAGTTTAATCCCAGTTTGTTTCTAGTTTGTTTCCAGTTTATTCCCAGTTTATGTCTGTTTTTTTTCCAGTTTATTCCCAGTTTAATTCCAGTTTGTTTCCAATTTATTCCCAGTTTAATTTCAGTTTGTTTCCAGTTTATTCCCAATTCTTTTCCAGTTTTTTTCTAGTTTATTCAAGTTTTTGTCCAGTTTGTTCCCAGTTTGTTTCCAGTTTGTTGCCAGGGTATTCCCAGTTTGTTCCCAGTTTGTTTCCAGTTTATTCGCAGTTTGTTTCCAGTTTATTCTCAGTATGTTTCCAGTTTAATCCCAGTTTATGTCTACTTTGTTTCCAATTTATTCCCAGTTTAATTTCAGTTTGTTTCCAGTTTATTCCCAATTCTTTTCCAGTTTTTTTCTAGTTTATTCAAGTTTTTGTCCAGTTTGTTTCCAGTTTATTCCCAGTTTATTCGAGTTTTTTTTCCCAGTTTGTTTCCAGTTTGTTTCCAGTTTATTCCCAGTTTTATTCCAGTTTGTTTCCAGTTTATTCCCAGTTTAATTCCAGTTTGTTTCCAGTTTATTCGCAGTTTATTTCCAGTTTGTTTCCAGTTTGTTTCAAGTTTATTTCCAGTTTATTTGACTTTTTTTCCCAGTTTGTTTCCAGTTTGTTCCCAGTTTGTTACCTGTTTATTCCCAGTTTATCTCAAGTTTGTTTTCTGTTTGTCCGCAATTTGTTTCCAGTTTGTTTCCATTTTCTGTCCAGTTTGTTGCCAGGGTATTCCCAGTTAGTTCCCAGTTTGTTTCCAGTTTATTCGCAGTTTGTTTCCAGTTTGTTTCCAGTTTGTTTCCAGTTTATTCCCAGTATTTTTTCCAGTTTGTTTCCAGTTTGTTTCCAGTTTGTCCTCAATTTGTTCCCAGTTTGTTTCCAGTTTGTTGCCAGGGTATTCCCAGTTTGTTCCCAGTTTGTTTCCAGTTTATGTGCAGTTTGTTTCCAGTTTGTTTCCAGTTTATTCCCAGTTTTTTTTCCAGTTTGTTTCCAGTTTGTCCTCAATTTTTTTCCAGTTTGTTTCCAGTTTATTCGACTTTTTTCCAGTTCATTCCCAGTTTGTTTCAAGTTTGTTTCCAGTTTATTCCCAGTTTGTTTCCAGTTTGTCCGTAATTTTTTTCCAGTTTTTTTCCATTCTTTTCCCAGTTTATCTCATTTGTTTCCAGTTTCTTTCCAGTTTGTTTCCAGTTTATTCCCAGTTTGTTTCCAGTTTATTCCCAGTTTATGTCTAGTTTTTTTCCAGTTTGTTTCAAATGTATTCCCAGTTTATTTGACTTTTTTTCCCAGTTTGTTTCCAGTTTGTTCCCAGTTTGTTACCTGCTTATTCCCAGTTTATCTCAAGTTTGTTTTCTGTTTGTCCGCAATTTGTTTCCAGTTTGTTTCCATTTTCTGTCCAGTTTGTTGCCAGGGTATTCCCAGTTTGTTCCCAGTTTGTTTCCAGTTTATTCGCAGTTTGTTTCCAGTTTGTTTCCAGTTTATACCCAGTTTTTTTCCAGTTTGTTTCCAGTTTGTCCTCAATTTGTTTCCAGTTTGTTTCCAGTTTATTTGTGTTTTTTCCAGTTCATTCCCAGTTTGTTTCCAGTTTGTTTCCAGTTTATTCCCAGTTTAACTAAACGTTGTTTCCAGTTTGTTTCCAGATTGATTCCAGTTTGTTTCCAGTTTGATTCCAGTCTATTTCCAGTTTGTTTCCAGTTTATTCCCAGTTTGTTTCCAGTTTATTCCCAGTTTATGTCTACTTTGTTTCCAGTTTATTACCAGTTTATGTCTAGTTTGTTTCCAGTTTTTTCCAGTTCATTCCCAGTTTGTTTCCAGTTTGATTCCAGTCTACTTCCAGTTTGTTTCCAGTTTATTCCCAGTTTGTTCCCAGTTTGTTTCCAGTTTATTCGCAGTTTAATTCCAGTTTGTTTCCAGTTTATTCCCAGTTTTTTTCCAGTTTATTTTAGTTTTTTTTCCAGTTTGTTTCCAGTTTGTTTCCAGTTTATTCGCGTTTTTCCCAGTTTGTTTACAGTTTTTTTCCAGTTTGTTTCCAGTTTATTCCCAGTTTATGTCTGTTTTTTTTCCAGTTTATTCCCAGTTTAATTCCAGTTTGTTTCCAGTTTATTCCCAATTCTTTTCCAGTTTTTTTCCAGTTTGTTTCCAGTTTGTTTCCAGTTTATTCGAGTTTTTTCCAGTTTGTTTACAGTTTGTTTCCAGTTTGTTTCCAGTTTGTTCCCAGTTTAACTAAACGTTGTTTCCAGTTTGTTTCCAGATTGACTCCAGTTTGTTTCCAGTTTGATTCCAGTCAATTTCCAGTTTGTTTCCAGTTTATTCCCAGTTTGTTTCCAGTTTATTCCCAGTTTATGTCTAGTTTGTTTCCAGTTTATTACCAGTTTATGTCTAGTTTGTTTCCAGTTTTTTCCAGTTCATTCCCAGTTTGTTTCCAGTTTGATTCCAGTCTACTTCCAGTTTGTTTCCAGTTTATTCCCAGTTTGTTCCCAGTTTGTTTCCAGTTTATTCGCAGTTTAATTCCAGTTTGTTTCCAGTTTATTCCCAGTTTTTTTCCAGTTTATTTTAGTTTTTTTTCCAGTTTGTTTCCAGTTTATTCGCGTTTTTCCCAGTTTGTTTACAGTTTGTTTCCAGTTTGTTTCCAGTTTATTCCCAGTTTATGTCTGTTTTTTTTCCAGTTTATTCCCAGTTTAATTCCAGTTTGTTTCCAGTTTATTCCCAATTCTTTTCCAGTTTTTTTCCAGTTTGTTTACAGTTTGTTTCCAGTTTGTTTCCAGTTTATTCCCAGTTTATGTCTGTTTTTTTTCCAGTTTATTCCCAGTTTAATTCCAGTTTGTTTCCAGTTTATTCCCAATTCTTTTCCAGTTTTTTTCCAGTTTGTTTCCAGTTTGTTTCCAGTTTATTCGAGTTTTTTCCAGTTTGTTTACAGTTTTTTTCCAGTTTGATTCCAGTTTATTCCCAGTTTGTTTACAGTTTATTCCCAGTTTGTTTCCAGTTTATTCCCAATTCTTTTCCAGTTTTTTTCCAGTTTATTCCCAGTTTGTTTCCAGTTTTTTCCCAGCTCTTTTCCAGTTTGTTTCCAGTTTATTCAACTTTTTTTCCAGTTTGTATCCAGTTTATTTCCAGTTTATTCGAGTTTTTATTCCCAGTTTGTTTCCAGTTTGTTTCCAGTTTGTTTCCAGTTTATTCCCAGTTTAATTCCAGTTTGTTCCCAGTTTATTCCCAGTTAAATTCCAGTTTGTTTCCAGTTGATTCGCAGTTTATTTCCAGTTTGTTTCCAGTTTGTTTCAAGTTTATTTCCAGTTAATTCGACTTTTTTTCCCAGTTTGTTTCCAGTTTGTTCCCAGTTTGTTACCTGTTTATTCCCAGTTTATCTCAAGTTTGTTTTCTGTTTGTCCGCAATTTGTTTCCAGTTTGTTTCCATTTTCTTTCCAGTTTGTTGCCAGGGTATTCCCAGTTTGTTCCCAGTTTGTTTCCAGTTTATTCGCAGTTTGTTTCCAGTTTGTTTCCAGTTTATTCCCAGTTTGTTTCCAGTTTGTTTCCAGTTTATTCCCAGTTTATGCCTGTTTTTTTTCCAGTTTATTCCCAGTTTAATTCCAGTTTGTTTCCAGTTTATTCCCAGTTTAATTCCAGTTTGTTTCCAGTTTATTCCCAATTCTTTTCCAGTTTTTTTCCAGTTTATTCCCAGTTATTTTCCAGTTTGTTTCCAGTTTGTTTCCAGTTTATTCCCAGTTTGTTCGAGTTTTTTCCAGTTTGTTTCCAGTTTGTTTCCAGTTTATTCGAGTTTTTTCCTGTTTGTTTACAGTTTTTTTCCAGTTTGTTTCCAGTTTATTCCCAGTTTGTTTCCAGTTTACTCCCAGTTTGTTTCCAGTTTGTCCTCAATTTGTTTACAGTTTGATTCCAGTCTATGTCCAGTTTGTTTCCAGTTTATTCCCAGTTTGTTCCCAGTTTGTTTCCAGTTTATTCGCAGTTTGATTCCAGTTTGTTTCGAGTTTGTTTCGAGTTTGTTTCCAGTTTTTTTCCAGTTTATTCAAGTTTTTTTTCCAGTTTGTTTCCAGTTTGTGTCCAGTTTATTCGAGTTTTTTCCAGTTTGTTTACAGTTTTTTTCCAGTTTGATTCCAGTTTATTCCCAGTTTGTTTCCAGTTTAATCCCAGTTTGTTTCTAGTTTGTTTCCAGTTTATTCCCAGTTTATGTCTGTTTTTTTTTCCAGTTTATTCCCAGTTTAATTCCAGTTTGTTTCCAATTTATTCCCAGTTTAATTTCAGTTTGTTTCCAGTTTATTCCCAATTCTTTTCCAGTTTTTTTCTAGTTTATTCAAGTTTTTGTCCAGTTTGTTCCCAGTTTGTTTCCAGTTTGTTGCCAGGGTATTCCCAGTTTGTTCCCAGTTTGTTTCCAGTTTATTCGCAGTTTGTTTCCAGTTTGTTTCCAGTTTGTTTCCAGTTTATTCCCAGTATTTTTCAAGTATTTTTCCAGTTTGTTTCCAGTTTGTTTTCAGTTTATTCCCAGTTTGTTTCCAGTTTATTCCCAATTCTTTTCCAGTTTTTTTCCAGTTTATTCCCAGTTTGTTTCCAGTTTTTTCCCAGCTCTTTTCCAGTTTGTTTCCAGTTTATTCAACTTTTTTTCCAGTTTGTATCCAGTTTATTTCCAGTTTATTCGAGTTTTTATTCCCAGTTTGTTTCCAGTTTGTTTCCAGTTTATTCCCAGTTTAATTCCAGTTTGTTCCCAGTTTATTCCCAGTTTAATTCCAGTTTGTTTCCAGTTGATTCACAGTTTATTTACAGTTTGTTTCCAGTTTGTTTCAAGTTTATTTCCAGTTAATTCGACTTTTTTTCCCAGTTTGTTTCCAGTTTGTTCCCAGTTTGTTACCTGTTTATTCCCAGTTTATCTCAAGTTTGTTTTCTGTTTGTCCGCAATTTGTTTCCAGTTTGTTTCCATTTTCTTTCCAGTTTGTTGCCAGGGTATTCCCAGTTTGTTCCCAGTTTGTTTCCAGTTTATTCGCAGTTTGTTTCCAGTTTGTTTCCAGTTTATTCCCAGTTTGTTTCCATTTTCTTTCCAGATTGTTTTGCCAGGGTATTCCCAGTTTGTTCCCAGTTTGTTTCCAGTTTATTCGCAGTTTGTTTCCAGTTTGTTTCCAGTTTATTCCCAGTTTGTTTCCAGTTTGTTTCCAGTTTATTCCCAGTTTATGTCTGTTTTTTTTCCAGTTTATTCCCAGTTTAATTCCAGTTTGTTTCCAGTTTATTCCCAGTTTAATTCCAGTTTGTTTCCAGTTTATTCCCAATTCTTTTCCAGTTTTTTTCCAGTTTATTCCCAGTTATTTTCCAGTTTGTTTCCAGTTTATTCCCAGTTTGTTCGAGTTTTTTCCAGTTTGTTTCCAGTTTGTTTCCAGTTTATTCGAGTTTTTTCCAGTTTGTTTACAGTTTTTTTCCAGTTTGTTTCCAGTTTATTCCCAGTTTGTTTCCAGTTTACTCCCAGTTTGTTTCCAGTTTGTCCTCAATTTGTTTACAGTTTGATTCCAGTCTATGTCCAGTTTGTTTCCAGTTTATTCCCAGTTTTTTCCCAGTTTGTTTCCAGTTTATTCGCAGTTTGATTCCAGTTTGTTTCGAGTTTGTTTCGAGTTTGTTTCCAGTTTTTTTCCAGTTTATTCAAGTTTTTTTTCCAGTTTGTTTCCAGTTTGTGTCCAGTTTATTCGAGTTTTTTCCAGTTTGTTTACAGTTTTTTTCCAGTTTGATTCCAGTTTATTCCCAGTTTGTTTCCAGTTTAATCCCAGTTTGTTTCTAGTTTGTTTCCAGTTTATTCCCAGTTTATGTCTGTTTTTTTTTCCAGTTTATTCCCAGTTTAATTCCAGTTTGTTTCCAATTTATTCCCAGTTTAATTTCAGTTTGTTTCCAGTTTATTCCCAATTCTTTTCCAGTTTTTTTCTAGTTTATTCAAGTTTTTGTCCAGTTTGTTCCCAGTTTGTTTCCAGTTTGTTGCCAGGGTATTCCCAGTTTGTTCCCAGTTTGTTTCCAGTTTATTCGCAGTTTGTTTCCAGTTTGTTTCCAGTTTGTTTCCAGTTTATTCCCAGTATTTTTTCCAGTTTGTTTCCAGTTTGTTTCCAGTTTATTCCCAGTTTGTCTGTGTTTTTCCAGTTTATTCCCAGTTTAATTCCAGTTTTTTTCCAGTTTATTCCCAGTTTAATTCCAGATTGTTTCCAGTTTATTCCCAATTCTTTTCCAGTTTTTTTCCAGTTTGTTTCCAGTTTGTTTCCAGTTTATTCCCAGTTTTTTTCCAGTTTGTTCGAGTTTTTTCCAGTTTGTTTCCAGTTTGTTTCCAGTTTATTCGAGTTTTTTCCAGTTTGTTTACAGTTTTTTTCCAGTTTGTTTCCAGTTTATTCCCAGTTTGTTTCCAGTTTATTCCCAGTTTGTTTCCAGTTTGTTTCCAGTTTGTCCTCAATTTGTTTCCAGTTTGTTTCCAGTTTATTCGAGTTTTTTCCAGTTTATTCCCAGTTTGTTTCCCGATTGATTCCAGTTTGTTTCGAGTTTGATTCCAGTCTATTTCTAGTTCGTTTCCAGTTTATTCCCAGTTTGTTCCCACTTTGTTTCCAGTTTATTCGCAGTTTGATTCCAGTTTGTTTCAAGTTTGTTTCCAGTTTGTTTCCAGTTTTTTTTCCAGTTAATTCGAGTTTTTTTTCCAGTTTGTTTCCAGTTTGTTTCCAGTTTATTCCCAGTTTTTTTCCAGTTTGTTCGAGTTTTTTCCAGTTTGTTTCCAGTTTGTTTCCAGTTTATTCGAGTTTTTTCCAGTTTGTTTACAGTTTTTTCCAGTTTGTTTCCAGTTTATTCCCAGTTTGTTTACAGTTTATTCCCAGTTTGTTTCCAATTTGTCCTCAATTTCTTTCCAGTTTGTTTCCCGTTTATTCGAGTTTTTTTTCCAGTTTGTTTCCAGTTTGTGTCCAGTTTATTCGAGTTTTTTCCAGTTTGTTTACAGTTTTTTTCCAGTTTGATTCCAGTTTATTCCCAGTTTGTTTCCAGTTTAATCCCAGTTTGTTTCTAGTTTGTTTCCAGTTTATTCCCAGTTTATGTCTGTTTTTTTTTCCAGTTTATTCCCAGTTTAATTCCAGTTTGTTTCCAATTTATTCCCAGTTTAATTTCAGTTTGTTTCCAGTTTATTCCCAATTCTTTTCCAGTTTTTTTCTAGTTTATTCAAGTTTTTGTCCAGTTTGTTCCCAGTTTGTTTCCAGTTTGTTGCCAGGGTATTCCCAGTTTGTTCCCAGTTTGTTTCCAGTTTATTCGCAGTTTGTTTCCAGTTTGTTTCCAGTTTGTTTCCAGTTTATTCCCAGTATTTTTTCCAGTTTGTTTCCAGTTTGTTTCCAGTTTATTCCCAGTTTGTCTGTGTTTTTCCAGTTTATTCCCAGTTTAATTCCAGTTTTTTTCCAGTTTATTCCCAGTTTAATTCCAGATTGTTTCCAGTTTATTCCCAATTCTTTTCCAGTTTTTTTCCAGTTTGTTTCCAGTTTGTTTCCAGTTTATTCCCAGTTTTTTTCCAGTTTGTTCGAGTTTTTTCCAGTTTGTTTCCAGTTTGTTTCCAGTTTATTCGAGTTTTTTCCAGTTTGTTTACAGTTTTTTTCCAGTTTGTTTCCAGTTTATTCCCAGTTTGTTTCCAGTTTATTCCTAGTTTGTTTCCAGTTTGTTTCCAGTTTGTCCTCAATTTGTTTCCAGTTTGTTTCCAGTTTATTCGAGTTTTTTCCAGTTTATTCCCAGTTTGTTTCCCGATTGATTCCAGTTTGTTTCGAGTTTGATTCCAGTCTATTTCTAGTTTGTTTCCAGTTTATTCCCAGTTTGTTCCCACTTTGTTTCCAGTTTATTCGCAGTTTGATTCCAGTTTGTTTCAAGTTTGTTTCCAGTTTGTTTCCAGTTTTTTTTCCAGTTTATTCGAGTTTTTTTTCCAGTTTGTTTCCAGTTTGTTTCCAGTTTATTCCCAGTTTTTTTCCAGTTTGTTCGAGTTTTTTCCAGTTTGTTTCCAGTTTGTTTCCAGTTTATTCGAGTTTTTTCCAGTTTGTTTACAGTTTTTTCCAGTTTGTTTCCAGTTTATTCCCAGTTTGTTTACAGTTTATTCCCAGTTTGTTTCCAATTTGTCCTCAATTTCTTTCCAGTTTGTTTCCCGTTTATTCGAGTTTTTTCCAGTTTATTCCCAGTTTGTTTCCCGATTGATTCCAGTTTGTTTCCAGTTTGATTCCAGTCTATTTCTAGTTTGTTTCCAGTTTATTGCCAGTTTGTTCCCAGTTTGTTTCCAGTTTATTCGCAGTTTGATTCCAGTTTGTTTCCAGTTTGATTCCAGTCTATGTCCAGTTTGTTTCCAGTTTATTCGCAGTTTGATTCCAGTTTGTTTCAAGTTTGTTTCCAGTTTGTTTCCAGTTTTTTTCCAGTTTATTCGAGTTTTTTTTCCCAGTTTGTTTCCAGTTTGTGTCCAGTTTATTCGAGTTTTTTCCAGTTTGTTTACCGTATTTTTCCAGTTTGATTCCAGTTTATTCCCAGTTTGTTTCCAGTTTGTTTCCAGTTTATTCCCAGTTTGTTTCCAGTTTATTTTAGATTTTTTTTCCAGTTTGTTTCCAGTTTATTCGAGTTTTTTCCAGTTTGTTTACAGTTTTTTTCCAGTTTGTTTCCAGTTTATTCCCAGTTTAATTCCAGTTTGTTTCCAATTTATTCCCAGTTTAATTTCAGTTTGTTTCCAGTTTATTCCCAATTCTTTTCCAGTTTTTTTCTAGTTTATTCAAGTTTTTGTCCAGTTTGTTTCCAGTTTATTCCCAGTTTATTCGAGTTTTTTTTCCCAGTTTGTTCCCAGTTTGTTTCCAGTTTGTTGCCAGGGTATTCCCAGTTTGTTCCCAGTTTGGTTCCAGTTTATTCACAGTTGGTTTCCAGTTTGTTTCCAGTTTGTTTCCAGTTTATTCCCAGTTTTTTTTCCAGTTTGTTTCCAGTTTGTCCTCAATTTGTTCCCAGTTTGTTTCCAGTTTGTTGCCAGGGTATTCCCAGTTTGTTCCCAGTTTGTTTCCAGTTTATTCGCAGTTTTTTTCCAGTTTGTTTCCAGTTTATTCCCAGTTTTTTTTCCAGTTTGTTTCAAGTTTGTTTCCAGTTTATTCCCAGTTTATGTCTGTGTTTTTCCAGTTTATTCCCAGTTTAATTCCAGTTTGTTTCCAGTTTATTCCCAATTCTTTTCCAGTTTATTCAAGTTTTTGTCCAGTTTGTTTCCAGTTTGTTTCCAGTTTATTCCCAGTTTTTTTCCAGTTTGTGTCCAGTTTATTCCCAGTTTGTTTCCAGTTTATTCCCAGTTTGTTTCCAGTTTGTTTCCAGTTTGTCCTCAATTTTTTTCCAGTTTGTTTCCAGTTTATTCGAGTTTTTTCAAGTTTATTCCCAGTTTGTTTCCCGATTGATTCCAGTTTGTTTCCAGTTTGATTCCAGTCTATTTCCAGTTTGTTTCCAGTTTGTTTCCAGTTTATTCCCAGTTTGTTCCCAGTTTGTTTCCAGTTTATTCGCAGTTTGATTCCAGTTTCTTTCCAGTTTGTTTCCAGTTTTTTTCCAGTTTATTCGAGTTTTTTTTCCAGTTTGTTTCCAGTTTGTGTCCAGTTTATTCGAGTTTTTTCCAGTTTGTTTACAGTTTTTTTCCAGTTTGATTCCAGTTTATTCCCAGTTTGTTTCCAGTTTAATCCCAGTTTGTTTCCAGTTTTTTTCCAATTTATTCCCAGTTAAATTCCAGTTTATTTCCAGTTTATTCCCAATTCTTTTCCAGTTTTTTTCTAGTTTATTCAAGTTTTTGTCCAGTTTGTTTCCAGTTTATTCCCAGTTTATTCGAGTTTTTTTTCCCAGTTTTTTCCCAGTTTGTTTCCAGTTTGTTTCCAGTTTGTCCTCAATTTGTTTCCAGTTTGTTTCCAGTTTATTCGAGTTTTTTCCAGTTTATTCCCAGTTTGTTTCCCGATTGATTCCAGTTTGTTTCCAGTTTGATTCCAGTCTATTTCTAGTTTGTTTCCAGTTTATTCCCAGTTTGTTCCCAGTTTGTTTCCAGTTTATTCGCAGTTTGATTCCAGTTTGTTTCCAGTTTGATTCCAGTTTGTTTCCAGTTTGATTCCAGTCTATTTCTAGTTTGTTTCCAGTTTATTCCCAGTTTGTTCCCAGTTTGTTTCCAGTTTATTCGCAGTTTGATTCCAGTTTGTTTCAAGTTTGTTTCCAGTTTGTTTCCAGTTTTTTTCCAATTTATTCGAGTTTTTTTTCCAGTTTGTTTCCAGTTTGTTTCCAGTTTATTCCCAGTTTTTTTCCAGTTTGTTCGAGTTTTTTCCAGTTTGTTTCCAGTTTGTTTCCAGTTTATTCGAGTTCTTTCCAGTTTGTTTACAGCTTTTTTCCAGTTTGTTTCCAGTTTATTCCCAGTTTGTTTCCAGTTTATTCCCAGTTTGTTTCCAGTTTGTCCTCAATTTGTTTCCAGTTTGTTTCCAGTTTATTCGAGTTTTTTCCAGTTTATTCCCAGTTTGTTTCCCGATTGATTCCAGTTTGTTTCCAGTTTGATTCCAGTCTATTTCTAGTTTGTTTCCAGTTTATTCCCAGTTTGTTCCCAGTTTGTTTCCAGTTTATTCGCAGTTTGATTCCAGTTTGTTTCCAGTTTGATTCCAGTCTATGTCCAGTTTGTTTCCAGTTTATTCCCAGTTTGTTCCCAGTTTGTTTCCAGTTTATTCGAGTTTTTTTTCCAGTTTGTTTCCAGTTTGTGTCCAGTTTATTCGAGTTTTTTCCAGTTTGTTTACAGTTTTTTTCCAGTTTGATTCCAGTTTATTCCCAGTTTGTTTCCAGTTTAATCCCAGTTTGTTTCCAGTTTGTTTCCAGTTTATTCCCAGTTTGTCTGTTTTTTTCCCAGTTTATTCCCAGTTTAATTCCAGTTTGTTTCCAATTTATTCCCAGTTTAATTTCAGTTTGTTTCCAGTTTATTCCCAATTCTTTTCCAGTTTTTTTCTAGTTTATTCAAGTTTTTGTCCAGTTTGTTTCCAGTTTATTCCCAGTTTATTCGAGTTTTTTTTCCCAGTTTGTTCCCAGTTTGTTTCCAGTTTGTTGCCAGTGTATTCCCAGTTTGTTCCCAGTTTGTTTCCAGTTTATTCACAGTTTGTTTCCAGTTTGTTTCCAGTTTGTTTCCAGTTTATTCCCAGTTTTTTTTCCAGTTTGTTTCCAGTTTGTTTCCAGTTTATTCCCAGTTTTTTTCCAGTTTGTTCGAGTTTTTTCCAGTTTGTTTCCAGTTTGTTTCCAGTTTATTCGAGTTCTTTCCAGTTTGTTTACAGCTTTTTTCCAGTTTGTTTCCAGTTTATTCCCAGTTTGTTTCCAGTTTATTCCCAGTTTGTTTCCAGTTTGTCCTCAATTTGTTTCCAGTTTGTTTCCAGTTTATTCGAGTTTTTTCCAGTTTATTCCCAGTTTGTTTCCCGATTGATTCCAGTTTGTTTCCAGTTTGATTCCAGTCTATTTCTAGTTTGTTTCCAGTTTATTCCCAGTTTGTTCCCAGTTTGTTTCCAGTTTATTCGCAGTTTGATTCCAGTTTGTTTCCAGTTTGATTCCAGTCTATGTCCAGTTTGTTTCCAGTTTATTCCCAGTTTGTTCCCAGTTTGTTTCCAGTTTATTCGAGTTTTTTTTCCAGTTTGTTTCCAGTTTGTGTCCAGTTTATTCGAGTTTTTTCCAGTTTGTTTACAGTTTTTTTCCAGTTTGATTCCAGTTTATTCCCAGTTTGTTTCCAGTTTAATCCCAGTTTGTTTCCAGTTTGTTTCCAGTTTATTCCCAGTTTGTCTGTTTTTTTCCCAGTTTATTCCCAGTTTAATTCCAGTTTGTTTCCAATTTATTCCCAGTTTAATTTCAGTTTGTTTCCAGTTTATTCCCAATTCTTTTCCAGTTTTTTTCTAGTTTATTCAAGTTTTTGTCCAGTTTGTTTCCAGTTTATTCCCAGTTTATTCGAGTTTTTTTTCCCAGTTTGTTCCCAGTTTGTTTCCAGTTTGTTGCCAGTGTATTCCCAGTTTGTTCCCAGTTTGTTTCCAGTTTATTCACAGTTTGTTTCCAGTTTGTTTCCAGTTTGTTTCCAGTTTATTCCCAGTTTTTTTTTCCAGTTTGTTTCCAGTTTGTCCTCAATTTGTTCCCAGTTTGTTTCCAGTTTGTTGCCAGGGTATTCCCAGTTTGTTTCCAGTTTATTCGCAGTTTGTTTCCAGTTTGTTTCCAGTTTATTCCCAGTTTTTTTTCCAGTTTGTTTCAAGTTTGTTTCCAGTTTATTCCCAGTTTGTTTCAAGTTTGTTTCCAGTTTATTCCCAGTTTGTCTGTGTTTTTCCAGTTTATTCCCAGTTTAATTCCAGTTTGTTTCCAGTTTATTCCCAGTTTAATTCCAGTTTGTTTCCAGTTTATTCCCAATTCTTTTCCAGTTTTTTTCCAGTTTATTCCCAGTTTGTTTCCAGTTTTTTCCCAGCTCTTTTCCAGTTTGTATCCAGTTTATTTCCAGTTTATTCGAGTTTTTATTCCCAGTTTGTTTCCAGTTTGTTTCCAGTTTATTCCCAGTTTAATTCCAGTTTGTTCCCAGTTTATTCCCAGTTTAATTCCAGTTTGTTTCCAGTTGATTCACAGTTTATTTACAGTTTGTTTCCAGTTTGTTTCAAGTTTATTTCCAGTTAATTCGACTTTTTTTCCCAGTTTGTTTCCAGTTTGTTCCCAGTTTGTTACCTGTTTATTCCCAGTTTATCTCAAGTTTGTTTTCTGTTTGTCCGCAATTTGTTTCCAGTTTGTTTCCATTTTCTTTCCAGTTTGTTGCCAGGGTATTCCCAGTTTGTTCCCAGTTTGTTTCCAGTTTATTCGCAGTTTGTTTCCAGTTTGTTTCCAGTTTATTCCCAGTTTGTTTCCAGTTTGTTTCCAGTTTATTCCCAGTTTATGTCTGTTTTTTTTCCAGTTTATTCCCAGTTTAATTCCAGTTTGTTTCCAGTTTATTCCCAGTTTAATTCCAGTTTGTTCCCAGTTTGTTTCCAGTTTATTCGAGTTTTTTTTCCAGTTTGTTTCCAGTTTGTGTCCAGTTTATTCGAGTTTTTTCCAGTTTGTTTACAGTTTTTTTCCAGTTTGATTCCAGTTTATTCCCAGTTTGTTTCCAGTTTAATCCCAGTTTGTTTCCAGTTTATTCCCAGTTTGTCTGTTTTTTTCCCAGTTTATTCCCAGTTTAATTCCAGTTTGTTTCCAATTTATTCCCAGTTTAATTTCAGTTTGTTTCCAGTTTATTCCCAATTCTTTTCCAGTTTTTTTCTAGTTTATTCAAGTTTTTGTCCAGTTTGTTTCCAGTTTATTCCCAGTTTATTCGAGTTTTTTTTCCCAGTTTGTTCCCAGTTTGTTTCCAGTTTTTTTGCCAGGGTATTCCCAGTTTGTTCCCAGTTTGTTTCCAGTTTATTCACAGTTTGTTTCCAGTTTGTTTCCAGTTTGTTTCCAGTTTATTCCCAGTTTTTTTTTCCAGTTTGTTTCCAGTTTGTCCTCAATTTGTTCCCAGTTTGTTTCCAGTTTGTTGCCAGGGTATTCCCAGTTTGTTCCCAGTTTGTTTCCAGTTTATTCGCAGTTTTTTTCCAGTTTGATTCCAGTTTATTCCCAGTTTGTTTCCAGTTTAATCCCAGTTTGTTTCCAGTTTGTTTCCAGTTTATTCCCAGTTTGTCTGTTTTTTTTCCAGTTTATTCCCAGTTTAATTCCAGTTTGTTTCCAATTTATTCCCAGTTTAATTTCAGTTTGTTTCCAGTTTATTCCCAATTCTTTTCCAGTTTTTTTCTAGTTTATTCAAGTTTTTGTCCAGTTTGTTTCCAGTTTATTCCCAGTTTATTCGAGTTTTTTTTCCCAGTTTGTTCCCAGTTTGTTTCCAGTTTGTTGCCAGTGTATTCCCAGTTTGTTCCCAGTTTGTTTCCAGTTTATTCACAGTTTGTTTCCAGTTTGTTTCCAGTTTGTTTCCAGTTTATTCCCAGTTTTTTTTTCCAGTTTGTTTCCAGTTTGTCCTCAATTTGTTCCCAGTTTGTTTCCAGTTTGTTGCCAGGGTATTCCCAGTTTTTTTTTCCAGTTTATTCGCAGTTTGTTTCCAGTTTGTTTCCAGTTTATTCCCAGTTTTTTTTCCAGTTTGTTTCAAGTTTGTTTCCAGTTTATTCCCAGTTTGTTTCAAGTTTGTTTCCAGTTTATTCCCAGTTTGTCTGTGTTTTTCCAGTTTATTCCCAGTTTAATTCCAGTTTGTTTCCAGTTTATTCCCAGTTTAATTCCAGTTTGTTTCCAGTTTATTCCCAATTCTTTTCCAGTTTTTTTCCAGTTTATTCCCAGTTTGTTTCCAGTTTTTTCCCAGCTCTTTTCCAGTTTGTATCCAGTTTATTTCCAGTTTATTCGAGTTTTTATTCCCAGTTTGTTTCCAGTTTGTTTCCAGTTTATTCCCAGTTTAATTCCAGTTTGTTCCCAGTTTATTCCCAGTTTAATTCCAGTTTGTTTCCAGTTGATTCACAGTTTATTTACAGTTTGTTTCCAGTTTGTTTCAAGTTTATTTCCAGTTAATTCGACTTTTTTTCCCAGTTTGTTTCCAGTTTGTTCCCAGTTTGTTACCTGTTTATTCCCAGTTTATCTCAAGTTTGTTTTCTGTTTGTCCGCAATTTGTTTCCAGTTTGTTTCCATTTTCTTTCCAGTTTGTTGCCAGGGTATTCCCAGTTTGTTCCCAGTTTGTTTCCAGTTTATTCGCAGTTTGTTTCCAGTTTGTTTCCAGTTTATTCCCAGTTTGTTTCCAGTTTGTTTCCAGTTTATTCCCAGTTTATGTCTGTTTTTTTTCCAGTTTATTCCCAGTTTAATTCCAGTTTGTTTCCAGTTTATTCCCAATTCTTTTCCAGTTTTTTTCCAGTTTATTCCCAGTTATTTTCCAGTTTGTTTCCAGTTTGTTTCCAGTTTATTCCCAGTTTGTTCGAGTTTTTTCCAGTTTGTTTCCAGTTTGTTTCCAGTTTATTCGAGTTTTTTCCAGTTTGTTTACAGTTTTTTTCCAGTTTGTTTCCAGTTTATTCCCAGTTTGTTTCCAGTTTACTCCCAGTTTGTTTCCAGTTTGTCCTCAATTTGTTTACAGTTTGATTCCAGTCTATGTCCAGTTTGTTTCCAGTTTATTCCCAGTTTTTTCCCAGTTTGTTTCCAGTTTATTCGCAGTTTGATTCCAGTTTGTTTCGAGTTTGTTTCGAGTTTGTTTCCAGTTTATTCGCAGTTTGTTTCCAGTTTTTTTCCAGTTTGTTTCCAGTTTGTCCTCAATTTGTTCCCAGTTTGTTTCCAGTTTGTTGCCAGGGTATTCCCAGTTTGTTTCCAGTTGATTCGCAGTTTGTTTCCAGTTTGTTTCCAGTTTATTCCCAGTTTTTTTTCCAGTTTGTTTCAAGTTTGTTTCCAGTTTATTCCCAGTTTGTTTCAAGTTTGTTTCCAGTTTATTCCCAGTTTGTCTGTGTTTTTCCAGTTTATTCCCAGTTTAATTCCAGTTTGTTTCCAGTTTGTCCTCAATTTGTTCCCAGTTTGTTTCCAGTTTGTTGCCAGGGTATTCCCAGTTTGTTCCCAGTTTGTTTCCAGTTTATTCGCAGTTTTTTTCCAGTTTGTTTCCAGTTTATTCCCAGTTTTTTTTCCAGTTTGTTTCAAGTTTGTTTCCAGTTTATTCCCAGTTTATGTCTGTGTTTTTCCAGTTTATTCCCAGTTTAATTCAAGTTTGTTTCCAGTTTATTCCCAGTTTAATTCCAGTTTGTTTCCAGTTTATTCCCAATTCTTTTCCAGTTTTTTCCAGTTTATTCCCAGTTTGTTTCCAGTTTGTTTCCAGTTTATTCCCAGTTTTTTTCCAGTTTGTTCGAGTTTTTTCCAGTTTGTTTCCAGTTTATACGAGTTTTTTCCAGTTTGTTTACAGTTTTTTTCCAGTTTGTGTCCAGTTTATTCCCAGTTTGTTTCCAGTTTATTCCCAGTTTGTTTCCAGTTTGTTTCCAGTTTGTCCTCAATTTTTTTCCAGTTTGTTTCCAGTTTATTCGAGTTTTTTCAAGTTTATTCCCAGTTTGTTTCCCGATTGATTCCAGTTTGTTTCCAGTTTGATTCCAGTCTATTTCCAGTTTGTTTCCAGTTTATTCCCAGTTTGTTCCCAGTTTGTTTCCAGTTTATTCGCAGTTTGATTCCAGTTTCTTTCCAGTTTGTTTCCAGTTTTTTTCCAGTTTATTCGAGTTTTTTTTCCAGTTTGTTTCCAGTTTGTGTCCAGTTTATTCGAGTTTTTTCCAGTTTGTTTACAGTTTTTTTCCAGTTTGATTCCAGTTTATTCCCAGTTTGTTTCCAGTTTAATCCCAGTTTGTTTCCAGTTTTTTTCCAATTTATTCCCAGTTAAATTCCAGTTTATTTCCAGTTTATTCCCAATTCCTTACCAGTTTTTTTCTAGTTTATTCAAGTTTTTGTCCAGTTTGTTTCCAGTTTATTCCCAGTTTATTCGAGTTTTTTTTCCCAGTTTTTTCCCAGTTTGTTTCCAGTTTGTTTCCAGTTTGTCCTCAATTTGTTTCCAGTTTGTTTCCAGTTTATTCGAGTTTTTTCCAGTTTATTCCCAGTTTGTTTCCCGATTGATTCCAGTTTGTTTCCAGTTTGATTCCAGTCTATTTCTAGTTTGTTTCCAGTTTATTCCCAGTTTGTTCCCAGTTTGTTTCCAGTTTATTCGCAGTTTGATTCCAGTTTGTTTCCAGTTTGATTCCAGTCTATTTCTAGTTTGTTTCCAGTTTATTCCCAGTTTGTTCCCAGTTTGTTTCCAGTTTATTCGCAGTTTGATTCCAGTTTGTTTCAAGTTTGTTTCCAGTTTTTTTCCAGTTTTTTTCCAATTTATTCGAGTTTTTTTTCCAGTTTGTTTCCAGTTTGTTTCCAGTTTATTCCCAGTTTTTTTCCAGTTTGTTCGAGTTTTTTCCAGTTTGTTTCCAGTTTGTTTCCAGTTTATTCGAGTTCTTTCCAGTTTGTTTACAGCTTTTTTCCAGTTTGTTTCCAGTTTATTCCCAGTTTGTTTCCAGTTTATTCCCAGTTTGTTTCCAGTTTGTCCTCAATTTGTTTCCAGTTTGTTTCCAGTTTATTCGAGTTTTTTCCAGTTTATTCCCAGTTTGTTTCCCGATTGATTCCAGTTTGTTTCCAGTTTGATTCCAGTCTATTTCTAGTTTGTTTCCAGTTTATTCCCAGTTTGTTCCCAGTTTGTTTCCAGTTTATTCGCAGTTTGATTCCAGTTTGTTTCCAGTTTGATTCCAGTCTATGTCCAGTTTGTTTCCAGTTTATTCCCAGTTTGTTCCCAGTTTGTTTCCAGTTTATTCGAGTTTTTTTTCCAGTTTGTTTCCAGTTTGTGTCCAGTTTATTCGAGTTTTTTCCAGTTTGTTTACAGTTTTTTTCCAGTTTGATTCCAGTTTATTCCCAGTTTGTTTCCAGTTTAATCCCAGTTTGTTTCCAGTTTGTTTCCAGTTTATTCCCAGTTTGTCTGTTTTTTTCCCAGTTTATTCCCAGTTTAATTCCAGTTTGTTTCCAATTTATTCCCAGTTTAATTTCAGTTTGTTTCCAGTTTATTCCCAATTCTTTTCCAGTTTTTTTCTAGTTTATTCAAGTTTTTGTCCAGTTTGTTTCCAGTTTATTCCCAGTTTATTCGAGTTTTTTTTCCCAGTTTGTTCCCAGTTTGTTTCCAGTTTTTTTGCCAGGGTATTCCCAGTTTGTTCCCAGTTTGTTTCCAGTTTATTCACAGTTTGTTTCCAGTTTGTTTCCAGTTTGTTTCCAGTTTATTCCCAGTTTTTTTTTCCAGTTTGTTTCCAGTTTGTCCTCAATTTGTTCCCAGTTTGTTTCCAGTTTGTTGCCAGGGTATTCCCAGTTTGTTCCCAGTTTGTTTCCAGTTTATTCGCAGTTTTTTTCCAGTTTGATTCCAGTTTATTCCCAGTTTGTTTCCAGTTTAATCCCAGTTTGTTTCCAGTTTGTTTCCAGTTTATTCCCAGTTTGTCTGTTTTTTTTCCAGTTTATTCCCAGTTTAATTCCAGTTTGTTTCCAATTTATTCCCAGTTTAATTTCAGTTTGTTTCCAGTTTATTCCCAATTCTTTTCCAGTTTTTTTCTAGTTTATTCAAGTTTTTGTCCAGTTTGTTTCCAGTTTATTCCCAGTTTATTCGAGTTTTTTTTCCCAGTTTGTTCCCAGTTTGTTTCCAGTTTGTTGCCAGTGTATTCCCAGTTTGTTCCCAGTTTGTTTCCAGTTTATTCACAGTTTGTTTCCAGTTTGTTTCCAGTTTGTTTCCAGTTTATTCCCAGTTTTTTTTTCCAGTTTGTTTCCAGTTTGTCCTCAATTTGTTCCCAGTTTGTTTCCAGTTTGTTGCCAGGGTATTCCCAGTTTTTTTTTCCAGTTTATTCGCAGTTTGTTTCCAGTTTGTTTCCAGTTTATTCCCAGTTTTTTTTCCAGTTTGTTTCAAGTTTGTTTCCAGTTTATTCCCAGTTTGTTTCAAGTTTGTTTCCAGTTTATTCCCAGTTTGTCTGTGTTTTTCCAGTTTATTCCCAGTTTAATTCCAGTTTGTTTCCAGTTTATTCCCAGTTTAATTCCAGTTTGTTTCCAGTTTATTCCCAATTCTTTTCCAGTTTTTTTCCAGTTTATTCCCAGTTTGTTTCCAGTTTTTTCCCAGCTCTTTTCCAGTTTGTATCCAGTTTATTTCCAGTTTATTCGAGTTTTTATTCCCAGTTTGTTTCCAGTTTGTTTCCAGTTTATTCCCAGTTTAATTCCAGTTTGTTCCCAGTTTATTCCCAGTTTAATTCCAGTTTGTTTCCAGTTGATTCACAGTTTATTTACAGTTTGTTTCCAGTTTGTTTCAAGTTTATTTCCAGTTAATTCGACTTTTTTTCCCAGTTTGTTTCCAGTTTGTTCCCAGTTTGTTACCTGTTTATTCCCAGTTTATCTCAAGTTTGTTTTCTGTTTGTCCGCAATTTGTTTCCAGTTTGTTTCCATTTTCTTTCCAGTTTGTTGCCAGGGTATTCCCAGTTTGTTCCCAGTTTGTTTCCAGTTTATTCGCAGTTTGTTTCCAGTTTGTTTCCAGTTTATTCCCAGTTTGTTTCCAGTTTGTTTCCAGTTTATTCCCAGTTTATGTCTGTTTTTTTTCCAGTTTATTCCCAGTTTAATTCCAGTTTGTTTCCAGTTTATTCCCAGTTTAATTCCAGTTTGTTTCCAGTTTATTCCCAATTCTTTTCCAGTTTTTTTCCAGTTTATTCCCAGTTATTTTCCAGTTTGTTTCCAGTTTGTTTCCAGTTTATTCCCAGTTTGTTCGAGTTTTTTCCAGTTTGTTTCCAGTTTGTTTCCAGTTTATTCGAGTTTTTTCCAGTTTGTTTACAGTTTTTTTCCAGTTTGTTTCCAGTTTATTCCCAGTTTGTTTCCAGTTTACTCCCAGTTTGTTTCCAGTTTGTCCTCAATTTGTTTACAGTTTGATTCCAGTCTATGTCCAGTTTGTTTCCAGTTTATTCCCAGTTTTTTCCCAGTTTGTTTCCAGTTTATTCGCAGTTTGATTCCAGTTTGTTTCGAGTTTGTTTCGAGTTTGTTTCCAGTTTATTCGCAGTTTGTTTCCAGTTTTTTTCCAGTTTGTTTCCAGTTTGTCCTCAATTTGTTCCCAGTTTGTTTCCAGTTTGTTGCCAGGGTATTCCCAGTTTGTTTCCAGTTGATTCGCAGTTTGTTTCCAGTTTGTTTCCAGTTTATTCCCAGTTTTTTTTCCAGTTTGTTTCAAGTTTGTTTCCAGTTTATTCCCAGTTTGTTTCAAGTTTGTTTCCAGTTTATTCCCAGTTTGTCTGTGTTTTTCCAGTTTATTCCCAGTTTAATTCCAGTTTGTTTCCAGTTTGTCCTCAATTTGTTCCCAGTTTGTTTCCAGTTTGTTGCCAGGGTATTCCCAGTTTGTTCCCAGTTTGTTTCCAGTTTATTCGCAGTTTTTTTCCAGTTTGTTTCCAGTTTATTCCCAGTTTTTTTTCCAGTTTGTTTCAAGTTTGTTTCCAGTTTATTCCCAGTTTATGTCTGTGTTTTTCCAGTTTATTCCCAGTTTAATTCAAGTTTGTTTCCAGTTTATTCCCAGTTTAATTCCAGTTTGTTTCCAGTTTATTCCCAATTCTTTTCCAGTTTTTTCCAGTTTATTCCCAGTTTGTTTCCAGTTTGTTTCCAGTTTATTCCCAGTTTTTTTCCAGTTTGTTCGAGTTTTTTCCAGTTTGTTTCCAGTTTATACGAGTTTTTTCCAGTTTGTTTACAGTTTTTTTCCAGTTTGTGTCCAGTTTATTCCCAGTTTGTTTCCAGTTTATTCCCAGTTTGTTTCCAGTTTGTTTCCAGTTTGTCCTCAATTTTTTTCCAGTTTGTTTCCAGTTTATTCGAGTTTTTTCAAGTTTATTCCCAGTTTGTTTCCCGATTGATTCCAGTTTGTTTCCAGTTTGATTCCAGTCTATTTCCAGTTTGTTTCCAGTTTATTCCCAGTTTGTTCCCAGTTTGTTTCCAGTTTATTCGCAGTTTGATTCCAGTTTCTTTCCAGTTTGTTTCCAGTTTTTTTCCAGTTTATTCGAGTTTTTTTTCCAGTTTGTTTCCAGTTTGTGTCCAGTTTATTCGAGTTTTTTCCAGTTTGTTTACAGTTTTTTTCCAGTTTGATTCCAGTTTATTCCCAGTTTGTTTCCAGTTTAATCCCAGTTTGTTTCCAGTTTTTTTCCAATTTATTCCCAGTTAAATTCCAGTTTATTTCCAGTTTATTCCCAATTCCTTACCAGTTTTTTTCTAGTTTATTCAAGTTTTTGTCCAGTTTGTTTCCAGTTTATTCCCAGTTTATTCGAGTTTTTTTTCCCAGTTTTTTCCCAGTTTGTTTCCAGTTTGTTTCCAGTTTGTCCTCAATTTGTTTCCAGTTTGTTTCCAGTTTATTCGAGTTTTTTCCAGTTTATTCCCAGTTTGTTTCCCGATTGATTCCAGTTTGTTTCCAGTTTGATTCCAGTCTATTTCTAGTTTGTTTCCAGTTTATTCCCAGTTTGTTCCCAGTTTGTTTCCAGTTTATTCGCAGTTTGATTCCAGTTTGTTTCCAGTTTGATTCCAGTCTATTTCTAGTTTGTTTCCAGTTTATTCCCAGTTTGTTCCCAGTTTGTTTCCAGTTTATTCGCAGTTTGATTCCAGTTTGTTTCAAGTTTGTTTCCAGTTTTTTTCCAGTTTTTTTCCAATTTATTCGAGTTTTTTTTCCAGTTTGTTTCCAGTTTGTTTCCAGTTTATTCCCAGTTTTTTTCCAGTTTGTTCGAGTTTTTTCCAGTTTGTTTCCAGTTTGTTTCCAGTTTATTCGAGTTCTTTCCAGTTTGTTTACAGCTTTTTTCCAGTTTGTTTCCAGTTTATTCCCAGTTTGTTTCCAGTTTATTCCCAGTTTGTTTCCAGTTTGTCCTCAATTTGTTTCCAGTTTGTTTCCAGTTTATTCGAGTTTTTTCCAGTTTATTCCCAGTTTGTTTCCCGATTGATTCCAGTTTGTTTCCAGTTTGATTCCAGTCTATTTCTAGTTTGTTTCCAGTTTATTCCCAGTTTGTTCCCAGTTTGTTTCCAGTTTATTCGCAGTTTGATTCCAGTTTGTTTCCAGTTTGATTCCAGTCTATGTCCAGTTTGTTTCCAGTTTATTCCCAGTTTGTTCCCAGTTTGTTTCCAGTTTATTCGAGTTTTTTTTCCAGTTTGTTTCCAGTTTGTGTCCAGTTTATTCGAGTTTTTTCCAGTTTGTTTACAGTTTTTTTCCAGTTTGATTCCAGTTTATTCCCAGTTTGTTTCCAGTTTAATCCCAGTTTGTTTCCAGTTTGTTTCCAGTTTATTCCCAGTTTGTCTGTTTTTTTCCCAGTTTATTCCCAGTTTAATTCCAGTTTGTTTCCAATTTATTCCCAGTTTAATTTCAGTTTGTTTCCAGTTTATTCCCAATTCTTTTCCAGTTTTTTTCTAGTTTATTCAAGTTTTTGTCCAGTTTGTTTCCAGTTTATTCCCAGTTTATTCGAGTTTTTTTTCCCAGTTTGTTCCCAGTTTGTTTCCAGTTTTTTTGCCAGGGTATTCCCAGTTTGTTCCCAGTTTGTTTCCAGTTTATTCACAGTTTGTTTCCAGTTTGTTTCCAGTTTGTTTCCAGTTTATTCCCAGTTTTTTTTTCCAGTTTGTTTCCAGTTTGTCCTCAATTTGTTCCCAGTTTGTTTCCAGTTTGTTGCCAGGGTATTCCCAGTTTGTTCCCAGTTTGTTTCCAGTTTATTCGCAGTTTTTTTCCAGTTTGATTCCAGTTTATTCCCAGTTTGTTTCCAGTTTAATCCCAGTTTGTTTCCAGTTTGTTTCCAGTTTATTCCCAGTTTGTCTGTTTTTTTTCCAGTTTATTCCCAGTTTAATTCCAGTTTGTTTCCAATTTATTCCCAGTTTAATTTCAGTTTGTTTCCAGTTTATTCCCAATTCTTTTCCAGTTTTTTTCTAGTTTATTCAAGTTTTTGTCCAGTTTGTTTCCAGTTTATTCCCAGTTTATTCGAGTTTTTTTTCCCAGTTTGTTCCCAGTTTGTTTCCAGTTTGTTGCCAGTGTATTCCCAGTTTGTTCCCAGTTTGTTTCCAGTTTATTCACAGTTTGTTTCCAGTTTGTTTCCAGTTTGTTTCCAGTTTATTCCCAGTTTTTTTTTCCAGTTTGTTTCCAGTTTGTCCTCAATTTGTTCCCAGTTTGTTTCCAGTTTGTTGCCAGGGTATTCCCAGTTTTTTTTTCCAGTTTATTCGCAGTTTGTTTCCAGTTTGTTTCCAGTTTATTCCCAGTTTTTTTTCCAGTTTGTTTCAAGTTTGTTTCCAGTTTATTCCCAGTTTGTTTCAAGTTTGTTTCCAGTTTATTCCCAGTTTGTCTGTGTTTTTCCAGTTTATTCCCAGTTTAATTCCAGTTTGTTTCCAGTTTATTCCCAGTTTAATTCCAGTTTGTTTCCAGTTTATTCCCAATTCTTTTCCAGTTTTTTTCCAGTTTATTCCCAGTTTGTTTCCAGTTTTTTCCCAGCTCTTTTCCAGTTTGTATCCAGTTTATTTCCAGTTTATTCGAGTTTTTATTCCCAGTTTGTTTCCAGTTTGTTTCCAGTTTATTCCCAGTTTAATTCCAGTTTGTTCCCAGTTTATTCCCAGTTTAATTCCAGTTTGTTTCCAGTTGATTCACAGTTTATTTACAGTTTGTTTCCAGTTTGTTTCAAGTTTATTTCCAGTTAATTCGACTTTTTTTCCCAGTTTGTTTCCAGTTTGTTCCCAGTTTGTTACCTGTTTATTCCCAGTTTATCTCAAGTTTGTTTTCTGTTTGTCCGCAATTTGTTTCCAGTTTGTTTCCATTTTCTTTCCAGTTTGTTGCCAGGGTATTCCCAGTTTGTTCCCAGTTTGTTTCCAGTTTATTCGCAGTTTGTTTCCAGTTTGTTTCCAGTTTATTCCCAGTTTGTTTCCAGTTTGTTTCCAGTTTATTCCCAGTTTATGTCTGTTTTTTTTCCAGTTTATTCCCAGTTTAATTCCAGTTTGTTTCCAGTTTATTCCCAGTTTAATTCCAGTTTGTTTCCAGTTTATTCCCAATTCTTTTCCAGTTTTTTTCCAGTTTATTCCCAGTTATTTTCCAGTTTGTTTCCAGTTTGTTTCCAGTTTATTCCCAGTTTGTTCGAGTTTTTTCCAGTTTGTTTCCAGTTTGTTTCCAGTTTATTCGAGTTTTTTCCAGTTTGTTTACAGTTTTTTTCCAGTTTGTTTCCAGTTTATTCCCAGTTTGTTTCCAGTTTACTCCCAGTTTGTTTCCAGTTTGTCCTCAATTTGTTTACAGTTTGATTCCAGTCTATGTCCAGTTTGTTTCCAGTTTATTCCCAGTTTTTTCCCAGTTTGTTTCCAGTTTATTCGCAGTTTGATTCCAGTTTGTTTCGAGTTTGTTTCGAGTTTGTTTCCAGTTTTTTTCCAGTTTATTCAAGTTTTTTTTCCAGTTTGTTTCCAGTTTGTGTCCAGTTTATTCGAGTTTTTTCCAGTTTGTTTACAGTTTTTTTCCAGTTTGATTCCAGTTTATTCCCAGTTTGTTTCCAGTTTAATCCCAGTTTGTTTCTAGTTTGTTTCCAGTTTATTCCCAGTTTATGTCTGTTTTTTTTTCCAGTTTATTCCCAGTTTAATTCCAGTTTGTTTCCAATTTATTCCCAGTTTAATTTCAGTTTGTTTCCAGTTTATTCCCAATTCTTTTCCAGTTTTTTTCTAGTTTATTCAAGTTTTTGTCCAGTTTGTTCCCAGTTTGTTTCCAGTTTGTTGCCAGGGTATTCCCAGTTTGTTCCCAGTTTGTTTCCAGTTTATTCGCAGTTTGTTTCCAGTTTTTTTCCAGTTTGTTTCCAGTTTGTCCTCAATTTGTTCCCAGTTTGTTTCCAGTTTGTTGCCAGGGTATTCCCAGTTTGTTTCCAGTTGATTCGCAGTTTGTTTCCAGTTTGTTTCCAGTTTATTCCCAGTTTTTTTTCCAGTTTGTTTCAAGTTTGTTTCCAGTTTATTCCCAGTTTGTTTCAAGTTTGTTTCCAGTTTATTCCCAGTTTGTCTGTGTTTTTCCAGTTTATTCCCAGTTTAATTCCAGTTTGTTTCCAGTTTATTCCCAGTTTAATTCCAGTTTGTTTCCAGTTTATTCCCAATTCTTTTCCAGTTTTTTTCCAGTTTATTCCCAGTTTGTTTCCAGTTTTTTCCCAGCTCTTTTCCAGTTTGTTTCCAGTTTATTCAACTTTTTTTCCAGTTTGTATCCAGTTTATTTCCAGTTTATTCGAGTTTTTATTCCCAGTTTCTTTCCAGTTTGTTTCCAGTTTATTCCCAGTTTAATTCCAGTTTGTTCCCAGTTTATTCCCAGTTAAATTCCAGTTTGTTTCCAGTTGATTCACAGTTTATTTACAGTTTGTTTCCAGTTTGTTTCAAGTTTATTTCCAGTTAATTCGACTTTTTTTCCCAGTTTGTTTCCAGTTTGTTCCCAGTTTGTTACCTGTTTATTCCCAGTTTATCTCAAGTTTGTTTTCTGTTTGTCCGCAATTTGTTTCCAGTTTGTTTCCATTTTCTTTCCAGTTTGTTGCCAGGGTATTCCCAGTTTGTTCCCAGTTTGTTTCCAGTTTATTCGCAGTTTGTTTCCAGTTTGTTTCCAGTTTATTCCCAGTTTATGTCTGTTTTTTTTCCACTTTATTCCCAGTTTAATTCCAGTTTGTTTCCAGTTTATTCCCAGTTTAATTCCAGTTTGTTTCCAGTTTATTCCCAATTCTTTTCCAGTTTTTTTCCAGTTTATTCCCAGTTATTTTCCAGTTTGTTTCCAGTTTATTCCCAGTTTGTTTCCAGTTTGTTTCCAGTTTATTCGAGTTTTTTCCAGTTTGTTTACAGTTTTTTTCCAGTTTGTTTCCAGTTTATTCCCAGTTTGTTTCCAGTTTACTCCCAGTTTGTTTCCAGTTTGTCCTCAATTTGTTTACAGTTTGATTCCAGTCTATGTCCAGTTTGTTTCCAGTTTATTCCCAGTTTTTTCCCAGTTTGTTTCCAGTTTATTCGCAGTTTGATTCCAGTTTGTTTCGAGTTTGTTTCGAGTTTGTTTCCAGTTTTTTTCCAGTTTATTCAAGTTTTTTTTCTAGTTTGTTTCCAGTTTGTGTCCAGTTTATTCGAGTTTTTTCCAGTTTGTTTACAGTTTTTTTCCAGTTTGATTCCAGTTTATTCCCAGTTTGTTTCCAGTTTAATCCCAGTTTGTTTCTAGTTTGTTTCCAGTTTATTCCCAGTTTATGTCTGTTTTTTTTTCAAGTTTATTCCCAGTTTAATTCCAGTTTGTTTCCAATTTATTCCCAGTTTAATTTCAGTTTGTTTCCAGTTTATTCCCAATTCTTTTCCAGTTTTTTTCTAGTTTATTCAAGTTTTTGTCCAGTTTGTTCCCAGTTTGTTTCCAGTTTGTTGCCAGGGTATTCCCAGTTTTTTCCCAGTTTGTTTCCAGTTTATTCGCAGTTTGTTTCCAGTTTGTTTCCAGTTTGTTTCCAGTTTATTCCCAGTATTTTTTCCAGTTTGTTTCCAGTTTGTTTCCAGTTTATTCCCAGTTTGTCTGTGTTTTTCCAGTTTATTCCCAGTTTAATTCCAGTTTTTTTCCAGTTTATTCCCAGTTTAATTCCAGATTGTTTCCAGTTTATTCCCAATTCTTTTCCAGTTTTTTTCCAGTTTGTTTCCAGTTTGTTTCCAGTTTATTCCCAGTTTTTTTCCAGTTTGTTCGAGTTTTTTCCAGTTTGTTTCCAGTTTGTTTCCAGTTTGTTTCCAGTTTATTCGAGTTTTTTCCAGTTTGTTTACAGTTTTTTTCCAGTTTGTTTCCAGTTTATTCCCAGTTTGTTTCCAGTTTACTCCCAGTTTGTTTCCAGTTTGTCCTCAATTTGTTTACAGTTTGATTCCAGTCTATGTCCAGTTTGTTTCCAGTTTATTCCCAGTTTTTTCCCAGTTTGTTTCCAGTTTATTCGCAGTTTGATTCCAGTTTGTTTCGAGTTTGTTTCGAGTTTGTTTCCAGTTTTTTTCCAGTTTATTCAAGTTTTTTTTCCAGTTTGTTTCCAGTTTGTGTCCAGTTTATTCGAGTTTTTTCCAGTTTGTTTACAGTTTTTTTCCAGTTTGATTCCAGTTTATTCCCAGTTTGTTTCCAGTTTAATCCCAGTTTGTTTCTAGTTTGTTTCCAGTTTATTCCCAGTTTATGTCTGTTTTTTTTTCCAGTTTATTCCCAGTTTAATTCCAGTTTGTTTCCAATTTATTCCCAGTTTAATTTCAGTTTGTTTCCAGTTTATTCCCAATTCTTTTCCAGTTTTTTTCTAGTTTATTCAAGTTTTTGTCCAGTTTGTTCCCAGTTTGTTTCCAGTTTGTTGCCAGGGTATTCCCAGTTTGTTCCCAGTTTGTTTCCAGTTTATTCGCAGTTTGTTTCCAGTTTTTTTCCAGTTTGTTTCCAGTTTGTCCTCAATTTGTTCCCAGTTTGTTTCCAATTTGTTGCCAGGGTATTCCCAGTTTGTTTCCAGTTGATTCGCAGTTTGTTTCCAGTTTGTTTCCAGTTTATTCCCAGTTTGTCTGTGTTTTTCCAGTTTATTCCCAGTTTAATTCCAGTTTGTTTCCAGTTTATTCCCAGTTTAATTCCAGTTTGTTTCCAGTTTATTCCCAATTCTTTTCCAGTTTTTTTCCAGTTTATTCCCAGTTTGTTTCCAGTTTTTTCCCAGCTCTTTTCCAGTTTGTTTCCAGTTTATTCAACTTTTTTTCCAGTTTGTATCCAGTTTATTTCCAGTTTATTCGAGTTTTTATTCCCAGTTTGTTTCCAGTTTGTTTCCAGTTTATTCCCAGTTTAATTCCAGTTTGTTCCCAGTTTATTCCCAGTTAAATTCCAGTTTGTTTCCAGTTGATTCACAGTTTATTTACAGTTTGTTTCCAGTTTGTTTCAAGTTTATTTCCAGTTAATTCGACTTTTTTTCCCAGTTTGTTTCCAGTTTGTTCCCAGTTTGTTACCTGTTTATTCCCAGTTTATCTCAAGTTTGTTTTCTGTTTGTCCGCAATTTGTTTCCAGTTTGTTTCCATTTTCTTTCCAGTTTGTTGCCAGGGTATTCCCAGTTTGTTCCCAGTTTGTTTCCAGTTTATTCGCAGTTTGTTTCCAGTTTGTTTCCAGTTTATTCCCAGTTTGTTTCCAGTTTGTTTCCAGTTTATTCCCAGTTTATGTCTGTTTTTTTTCCACTTTATTCCCAGTTTAATTCCAGTTTGTTTCCAGTTTATTCCCAGTTTAATTCCAGTTTGTTTCCAGTTTATTCCCAATTCTTTTCCAGTTTTTTTCCAGTTTATTCCCAGTTATTTTCCAGTTTGTTTCCAGTTTGTTTCCAGTTTATTCCCAGTTTGTTCGAGTTTTTTCCAGTTTGTTTCCAGTTTGTTTCCAGTTTATTCGAGTTTTTTCCAGTTTGTTTACAGTGTTTTTCCAGTTTGTTTCCAGTTTATTCCCAGTTTGTTTCCAGTTTACTCCCAGTTTGTTTCCAGTTTGTCCTCAATTTGTTTACAGTTTGATTCCAGTCTATGTCCAGTTTGTTTCCAGTTTATTCCCAGTTTTTTCCCAGTTTGTTTCCAGTTTATTCGCAGTTTGATTCCAGTTTGTTTCGAGTTTGTTTCGAGTTTGTTTCCAGTTTATTCGCAGTTTGATTCCAGTTTGTTTCGAGTTTGTTTCGAGTTTGTTTCCAGTTTTTTTCCAGTTTATTCAAGTTTTTTTTCCAGTTTGTTTCCAGTTTGTGTCCAGTTTATTCGAG
Source organism: Telmatherina bonti (assembly GCF_933228915.1). Taxonomy (NCBI): domain Eukaryota; kingdom Metazoa; phylum Chordata; class Actinopteri; order Atheriniformes; family Telmatherinidae; genus Telmatherina; species Telmatherina bonti. The sequence continues at coordinate 1,303,272 of NC_136623.1, read as the reverse complement.
TTTTTTCCAGTTTGTTTACAGTTTTTTTCCAGTTTGATTCCAGTTTATTCCCAGTTTGTTTCCAGTTTAATCCCAGTTTGTTTCTAGTTTGTTTCCAGTTTATTCCCAGTTTATGTCTGTTTTTTTTTCAAGTTTATTCCCAGTTTAATTCCAGTTTGTTTCCAATTTATTCCCAGTTTAATTTCAGTTTGTTTCCAGTTTATTCCCAATTCTTTTCCAGTTTTTTTCTAGTTTATTCAAGTTTTTGTCCAGTTTGTTCCCAGTTTGTTTCCAGTTTGTTGCCAGGGTATTCCCAGTTTGTTCCCAGTTTGTTTCCAGTTTATTCGCAGTTTGTTTCCAGTTTGTTTCCAGTTTGTTTCCAGTTTATTCCCAGTATTTTTTCCAGTTTGTTTCCAGTTTGTTTCCAGTTTATTCCCAGTTTGTCTGTGTTTTTCCAGTTTATTCCCAGTTTAATTCCAGTTTTTTTCCAGTTTATTCCCAGTTTAATTCCCAGTTTAATTCCAGATTGTTTCCAGTTTATTCCCAATTCTTTTCCAGTTTTTTTCCAGTTTGTTTCCAGTTTGTTTCCAGTTTATTCCCAGTTTTTTTCCAGTTTGTTCGAGTTTTTTCCAGTTTGTTTCCAGTTTGTTTCCAGTTTATTCGAGTTTTTTCCAGTTTGTTTACAGTTTTTTTCCAGTTTGTTTCCAGTTTATTCCCAGTTTGTTTCCAGTTTATTCCCAGTTTGTTTCCAGTTTGTTTCCAGTTTGTCCTCAATTTGTTTCCAGTTTGTTTCCAGTTTATTCGAGTTTTTTCCAGTTTATTCCCAGTTTGTTTCCCGATTGATTCCAGTTTGTTTCGAGTTTGATTCCAGTCTATTTCTAGTTTGTTTCCAGTTTATTCCCAGTTTGTTCCCAGTTTGTTTCCAGTTTATTCGCAGTTTGATTCCAGTTTGTTTCAAGTTTGTTTCCAGTTTGTTTCCAGTTTTTTTCCAGTTTATTCGAGTTTTTTTTCCAGTTTGTTTCCAGTTTGTTTCCAGTTTATTCCCAGTTTTTTTCCAGTTTGTTCGAGTTTTTTCCAGTTTGTTTCCAGTTTGTTTCCAGTTTATTCGAGTTTTTTCCAGTTTGTTTACAGTTTTTTCCAGTTTGTTTCCAGTTTATTCCCAGTTTGTTTACAGTTTATTCCCAGTTTGTTTCCAATTTGTCCTCAATTTGTTTCCAGTTTGTTTCCCGTTTATTCGAGTTTTTTCCAGTTTATTCCCAGTTTGTTTCCCGATTGATTCCAGTTTGTTTCCAGTTTGATTCCAGTCTATTTCTAGTTTGTTTCCAGTTTATTGCCAGTTTGTTCCCAGTTTGTTTCCAGTTTATTCGCAGTTTGATTCCAGTTTGTTTCCAGTTTGATTCCAGTCTATGTCCAGTTTGTTTCCAGTTTATTCCCAGTTTGTTTCCAGTTTATTCGCAGTTTGATTCCAGTTTGTTTCAAGTTTGTTTCCAGTTTGTTTCCAGTTTTTTTCCAGTTTATTCGAGTTTTTTTTCCCAGTTTGTTTCCAGTTTGTGTCCAGTTTATTCGAGTTTTTTCCAGTTTGTTTACAGTATTTTTCCAGTTTGATTCCAGTTTATTCCCAGTTTGTTTCCAGTTTGTTTCCAGTTTATTCCCAGTTTGTTTTCAGTTTATTTTAGATTTTTTTTCCAGTTTGTTTCCAGTTTATTCAAGTTTTTTCCAGTTTGTTTACAGTTTTTTTCCAGTTTGTTTCCAGTTTATTCCCAGTTTAATTCCAGTTTGTTTCCAATTTATTCCCAGTTTAATTTCAGTTTGTTTCCAGTTTATTCCCAATTCTTTTCCAGTTTTTTTCTAGTTTATTCAAGTTTTTGTCCAGTTTGTTTCCAGTTTATTCCCAGTTTATTCGAGTTTTTTTTTCCCAGTTTGTTCCCAGTTTGTTTCCAGTTTGTTGCCAGGGTATTCCCAGTTTGTTCCCAGTTTGGTTCCAGTTTATTCACAGTTGGTTTCCAGTTTGTTTCCAGTTTGTTTCCAGTTTATTCCCAGTTTTTTTTCCAGTTTGTTTCCAGTTTGTCCTCAATTTGTTCCCAGTTTGTTTCCAGTTTGTTGCCAGGGTATTCCCAGTTTGTTCCCAGTTTGTTTCCAGTTTATTCGCAGTTTTTTTCCAGTTTGTTTCCAGTTTATTCCCAGTTTTTTTTCCAGTTTGTTTCAAGTTTGTTTCCAGTTTATTCCCAGTTTAATTCCAGTTTGTTTCCAGTTTATTCCCAATTCTTTTCCAGTTTTTTCCAGTTTATTCCCAGTTTGTTTCCAGTTTGTTTCCAGTTTATTCCCAGTTTTTTTCCAGTTTGTTCGAGTTTTTTCCAGTTTGTTTCCAGTTTATACGAGTTTTTTCCAGTTTGTTTCCAGTTTATTCCCAGTTTGTTTCCAGTTTGTTTCCAGTTTGTCCTCAATTTTTTTCCAGTTTGTTTCCAGTTTATTCGAGTTTTTTCAAGTTTATTCCCAGTTTGTTTCCCGATTGATTCCAGTTTGTTTCCAGTTTGATTCCAGTCTATTTCCAGTTTGTTTCCAGTTTATTCCCAGTTTAATTCCAGATTGTTTCCAGTTTATTCCCAATTCTTTTCCAGTTTTTTTCCAGTTTGTTTCCAGTTTGTTTCCAGTTTATTCCCAGTTTTTTTCCAGTTTGTTCGAGTTTTTTCCAGTTTGTTTCCAGTTTGTTTCCAGTTTATTCGAGTTTTTTCCAGTTTGTTTACAGTTTTTTTCCAGTTTGTTTCCAGTTTATTCCCAGTTTGTTTCCAGTTTATTCCCAGTTTGTTTCCAGTTTGTTTCCAGTTTGTCCTAAATTTGTTTCCAGTTTGTTTCCAGTTTATTCGAGTTTTTTCCAGTTTATTCCCAGTTTGTTTCCCGATTGATTCCAGTTTTTTTCTAGTTTGATTCCAGTCTATTTCTAGTTTGTTTCCAGTTTATTCCCAGTTTGTTCCCAGTTTGTTTCCAGTTTATTCGCAGTTTGATTCCAGTTTGTTTCAAGTTTGTTTCCAGTTTGTTTCCAGTTTTTTTCCAGTTTATTCGAGTTTTTTTTTCCAGTTTGTTTCCAGTTTGTTTCCAGTTTATTCCCAGTTTTTTTCCAGTTTGTTCGAGTTTTTTCCAGTTTGTTTCCAGTTTGTTTCCAGTTTATTCGAGTTTTTTCCAGTTTGTTTACAGTTTTTTCCAGTTTGTTTCCAGTTTATTCCCAGTTTGTTTACAGTTTATTCCCAGTTTGTTTCCAATTTGTCCTCAATTTGTTTCCAGTTTGTTTCCCGTTTATTCGAGTTTTTTCCAGTTTATTCCCAGTTTGTTTCCCGATTGATTCCAGTTTGTTTCCAGTTTGATTCCAGTCTATTTCTAGTTTGTTTCCAGTTTATTGCCAGTTTGTTCCCAGTTTGTTTCCAGTTTATTCGCAGTTTGATTCCAGTTTGTTTCCAGTTTGATTCCAGTCTATGTCCAGTTTGTTTCCAGTTTATTCCCAGTTTGTTTCCAGTTTATTCGCAGTTTGATTCCAGTTTGTTTCAAGTTTGTTTCCAGTTTGTTTCCAGTTTTTTTCCAGTTTATTCGAGTTTTTTTTCCCAGTTTGTTTCCAGTTTGTGTCCAGTTTATTCGAGTTTTTTCCAGTTTGTTTACAGTATTTTTCCAGTTTGATTCCAGTTTATTCCCAGTTTGTTTCCAGTTTGTTTCCAGTTTATTCCCAGTTTGTTTCCAGTTTATTTTAGATTTTTTTTCCAGTTTGTTTCCAGTTTATTCGAGTTTTTTCCAGTTTGTTTACAGTTTTTTTCCAGTTTGTTTCCAGTTTATTCCCAGTTTAATTCCAGTTTGTTTCCAATTTATTCCCAGTTTAATTTCAGTTTGTTTCCAGTTTATTCCCAATTCTTTTCCAGTTTTTTTCTAGTTTATTCAAGTTTTTGTCCAGTTTGTTTCCAGTTTATTCCCAGTTTATTCGAGTTTTTTTTCCCAGTTTTTTCCCAGTTTGTTTCCAGTTTGTTGCCAGGGTATTCCCAGTTTGTTCCCAGTTTGGTTCCAGTTTATTCACAGTTGGTTTCCAGTTTGTTTCCAGTTTGTTTCCAGTTTATTCCCAGTTTTTTTTCCAGTTTGTTTCCAGTTTGTCCTCAATTTGTTCCCAGTTTGTTTCCAGTTTGTTGCCAGGGTATTCCCAGTTTGTTCCCAGTTTGTTTCCAGTTTATTCGCAGTTTTTTTCCAGTTTGTTTCCAGTTTATTCCCAGTTTTTTTTCCAGTTTGTTTCAAGTTTGTTTCCAGTTTATTCCCAGTTTAATTCCAGTTTGTTTCCAGTTTATTCCCAATTCTTTTCCAGTTTTTTCCAGTTTATTCCCAGTTTGTTTCCAGTTTGTTTCCAGTTTATTCCCAGTTTTTTTCCAGTTTGTTCGAGTTTTTTCCAGTTTGTTTCCAGTTTATACGAGTTTTTTCCAGTTTGTTTCCAGTTTATTCCCAGTTTGTTTCCAGTTTGTTTCCAGTTTGTCCTCAATTTTTTTCCAGTTTGTTTCCAGTTTATTCGAGTTTTTTCAAGTTTATTCCCAGTTTGTTTCCCGATTGATTCCAGTTTGTTTCCAGTTTGATTCCAGTCTATTTCCAGTTTGTTTCCAGTTTATTCCCAGTTTGTTCCCAGTTTGTTTCCAGTTTATTCGCAGTTTGATTCCAGTTTCTTTCCAGTTTGTTTCCAGTTTTTTTCCAGTTTATTCGAGTTTTTTTTTCCAGTTTGTTTCCAGTTTGTGTCCAGTTTATTCGAGTTTTTTCCAGTTTGTTTACAGTTTTTTTCCAGTTTGATTCCAGTTTATTCCCAGTTTGTTTCCAGTTTAATCCCAGTTTGTTTCCAGTTTTTTTCCAATTTATTCCCAGTTAAATTCCAGTTTATTTCCAGTTTATTCCCAATTCTTTTCCAGTTTTTTTCTAGTTTATTCAAGTTTTTGTCCAGTTTGTTTCCAGTTTATTCCCAGTTTATTCGAGTTTTTTTTCCCAGTTTTTTCCCAGTTTGTTTCCAGTTTGTTTCCAGTTTGTCCTCAATTTGTTTCCAGTTTGTTTCCAGTTTATTCGAGTTTTTTCCAGTTTATTCCCAGTTTGTTTCCCGATTGATTCCAGTTTGTTTCCAGTTTGATTCCAGTCTATTTCTAGTTTGTTTCCAGTTTATTCCCAGTTTGTTCCCAGTTTGTTTCCAGTTTATTCGCAGTTTGATTCCAGTTTGTTTCCAGTTTGATTCCAGTTTGTTTCCAGTTTGATTCCAGTCTATTTCTAGTTTGTTTCCAGTTTATTCCCAGTTTGTTCCCAGTTTGTTTCCAGTTTATTCGCAGTTTGATTCCAGTTTGTTTCAAGTTTGTTTCCAGTTTGTTTCCAGTTTTTTTCCAATTTATTCGAGTTTTTTTTCCAGTTTGTTTCCAGTTTATTCCCAGTTTTTTTCCAGTTTGTTCGAGTTTTTTCCAGTTTGTTTCCAGTTTGTTTCCAGTTTATTCGAGTTCTTTCCAGTTTGTTTACAGTTTTTTTCCAGTTTGTTTCCAGTTTATTCCCAGTTTGTTTCCAGTTTATTCCCAGTTTGTTTCCAGTTTGTCCTCAATTTGTTTCCAGTTTGTTTCCAGTTTATTCGAGTTTTTTCCAGTTTATTCCCAGTTTGTTTCCCGATTGATTCCAGTTTGTTTCCAGTTTGATTCCAGTCTATTTCTAGTTTGTTTCCAGTTTATTCCCAGTTTGTTCCCAGTTTGTTTCCAGTTTATCCGCAGTTTGATTCCAGTTTGTTTCCAGTTTGATTCCAGTCTATGTCCAGTTTGTTTCCAGTTTATTCCCAGTTTGTTCCCAGTTTGTTTCCAGTTTATTCGAGTTTTTTTTCCAGTTTGTTTCCAGTTTGTGTCCAGTTTATTCGAGTTTTTTCCAGTTTGTTTACAGTTTTTTTCCAGTTTGATTCCAGTTTATTCCCAGTTTGTTTCCAGTTTAATCCCAGTTTGTTTCCAGTTTGTTTCCAGTTTATTCCCAGTTTGTCTGTTTTTTTTCCAGTTTATTCCCAGTTTAATTCCAGTTTGTTTCCAATTTATTCCCAGTTTAATTTCAGTTTGTTTCCAGTTTATTCCCAATTCTTTTCCAGTTTTTTTCTAGTTTATTCAAGTTTTTGTCCAGTTTGTTCCCAGTTTGTTTCCAGTTTGTTGCCAGGGTATTCCCAGTTTGTTCCCAGTTTGTTTCCAGTTTATTCACAGTTTGTTTCCAGTTTGTTTCCAGTTTGTTTCCAGTTTATTCCCAGTTTTTTTTTCCAGTTTGTTTCCAGTTTGTCCTCAATTTCTTCCCAGTTTGTTTCCAGTTTGTTGCCAGGGTATTCCCAGTTTGTTCCCAGTTTGTTTCCAGTTTATTCGCAGTTTTTTTCCAGTTTGATTCCAGTTTATTCCCAGTTTGTTTCCAGTTTAATCCCAGTTTGTTTCCAGTTTGTTTCCAGTTTATTCCCAGTTTGTCTGTTTTTTTCCAGTTTATTCCCAGTTTAATTCCAGTTTGTTTCCAATTTATTCCCAGTTTAATTTCAGTTTGTTTCCAGTTTATTCCCAATTCTTTTCCAGTTTTTTTCTAGTTTATTCAAGTTTTTGTCCAGTTTGTTTCCAGTTTATTCCCAGTTTATTCGAGTTTTTTTTCCCAGTTTGTTCCCAGTTTGTTCCCAGTTTGTTTCCAGTTTGTTGCCAGGGTATTCCCAGTTTGTTCCCAGTTTGTTTCCAGTTTATTCACAGTTTGTTTCCAGTTTGTTTCCAGTTTATTCCCAGTTTTTTTTTCCAGTTTGTTTCCAGTTTGTCCTCAATTTGTTCCCAGTTTGTTTCCAGTTTGTTGCCAGGGTATTCCCAGTTTGTTTCCAGTTTATTCGCAGTTTGTTTCCAGTTTGTTTCCAGTTTATTCCCAGTTTTTTTTCCAGTTTGTTTCAAGTTTGTTTCCAGTTTATTCCCAGTTTGTTTCAAGTTTGTTTCCAGTTTATTCCCAGTTTGTCTGTGTTTTTCCAGTTTATTCCCAGTTTAATTCCAGTTTGTTTCCAGTTTATTCCCAGTTTAATTCCAGTTTGTTTCCAGTTTATTCCCAATTCTTTTCCAGTTTTTTCCAGTTTATTCCCAGTTTGTTTCCAGTTTGTTTCCAGTTTATTCCCAGTTTTTTTCCAGTTTGTTCGAGTTTTTTCCAGTTTTTTTCCAGTTTATTCGAGTTTTTTCCAGTTTGTTTACAGTTTTTTTCCAGTTTGTTTCCAGTTTATTCCCAGTTTGTTTCCAGTTTATTCCCAGTTTGTTTCCAGTTTGTTTCCTGTTTGTCCTCAATTTGTTTCCAGTTTGTTTCCAGTTTATTCAAGTTTTTTCCAGTTTATTCCCAGTTTGTTTCCCGATTGATTCCAGTTTGTTTCCAGTTTGATTCCAGTCTATTTCTAGTTTGTTTCCAGTTTGTTTCCAGTTTGATTCCAGTCTATTTCCAGTTTGTTTCCAGTTTATTCCCAGTTTGTTTCCAGTTTGTTTCCAGTTTGTCCTCAATTTGTTTCCAGTTTGTTTCCAGTTTATTCGAGTTTTTTCCAGTTTATTCCCAGTTTGTTTCCCGATTGATTCCAGTTTGTTTCCAGTTTTTTTCCAGTTTATTCGAGTTTTTTTTCCAGTTTTTTTCCTGTTTGTGTCCAGTTTATTCGAGTTTTTTCCAGTTTGTTTACAGTTTTTTTCCAGTTTGATTCCAGTTTATTCCCAGTTTGTTTCCAGTTTAATCCCAGTTTGTTTCCAGTTTTTTTCCAATTTATTCCCAGTTAAATTCCAGTTTATTTCCAGTTTATTCCCAATTCTTTTCCAGTTTTTTTCTAGTTTATTCAAGTTTTTGTCCAGTTTGTTTCCAGTTTATTCCAGTCTATTTCTAGTTTGTTTCCAGTTTATTCCCAGTTTGTTCCCAGTTTGTTTCCAGTTTATTCGCAGTTTATTCCCAGTTTGTTTCCAGTTTTTTTCCAGTTTATTCGAGTTTTTTTTCCAGTTTTTTTCCTGTTTGTGTCCAGTTTATTCGAGTTTTTTCCAGTTTGTTTACAGTTTTTTTCCAGTTTGATTCCAGTTTATTCCCAGTTTGTTTCCAGTTTAATCCCAGTTTGTTTCCAGTTTTTTTCCAATTTATTCCCAGTTAAATTCCAGTTTATTTCCAGTTTATTCCCAATTCTTTTCCAGTTTTTTTCTAGTTTATTCAACTTTTTGTCCAGTTTGTTTCCAGTTTATTCGCAGTTTTTTTCCAGTTTGATTCCAGTTTATTCCCAGTTTGTTTCCAGTTTAATCCCAGTTTTTTTCCAGTTTGTTTCCAGTTTATTCCCAGTTTGTCTGTTTTTTTTCCAGTTTATTCCCAGTTTAATTTCAGTTTGTTTCCAGTTTATTCCCAATTCTTTTCCAGTTTTTTTCTAGTTTATTCAAGTTTTTGTCCAGTTTGTTTCCAGTTTATTCCCAGTTTATTCGAGTTTTTTTTCCCAGTTTGTTCCCAGTTTGTTTCCAGTTTGTTGCCAGGGTATTCCCAGTTTGTTCCCAGTTTGGTTCCAGTTTATTCACAGTTGGTTTCCAGTTTGTTTCCAGTTTGTTTCCAGTTTATTCCCAGTTTTTTTTTCCAGTTTGTTTCCAGTTTGTCCTCAATTTGTTCCCAGTTTGTTTCCAGTTTGTTGCCAGGGTATTCCCAGTTTGTTCCCAGTTTGTTTCCAGTTTATTCGCAGTTTTTTTCCAGTTTGTTTCCAGTTTATTCCCAGTTTTTTTTCCAGTTTGTTTCAAGTTTGTTTCCAGTTTATTCCCAGTTTATGTCTGTGTTTTTCCAGTTTATTCCCAGTTTAATTCCAGTTTGTTTCCAGTTTATTCCCAGTTTAATTCCAGTTTGTTTCCAGTTTATTCCCAATTCTTTTCCAGTTTTTTCCAGTTTATTCCCAGTTTGTTTCCAGTTTGTTTCCAGTTTATTCCCAGTTTTTTTCCAGTTTGTTCGAGTTTTTTCCAGTTTGTTTCCAGTTTATACGAGTTTTTTCCAGTTTGTTTACAGTTTTTTTCCAGTTTGTGTCCAGTTTATTCCCAGTTTGTTTCCAGTTTATTCCCAGTTTGTTTCCAGTTTGTTTCCAGTTTGTCCTCAATTTTTTTCCAGTTTGCTTCCAGTTTATTCGAGTTTTTTCAAGTTTATTCCCAGTTTGTTTCCCGATTGATTCCAGTTTGTTTCCAGTTTGATTCCAGTCTATTTCCAGTTTGTTTCCAGTTTATTCCCAGTTTGTTCCCAGTTTGTTTCCAGTTTATTCGCAGTTTGATTCCAGTTTCTTTCCAGTTTGTTTCCAGTTTTTTTCCAGTTTATTCGAGTTTTTTTTCCAGTTTGTTTCCAGTTTGTGTCCAGTTTATTCGAGTTTTTTCCAGTTTGTTTACAGTTTTTTTCCAGTTTGATTCCAGTTTATTCCCAGTTTGTTTCCAGTTTAATCCCAGTTTGTTTCCAGTTTTTTTCCAATTTATTCCCAGTTTAATTTCAGTTTGTTTCCAGTTTATTCCCAATTCTTTTCCAGTTTTTTTCTAGTTTATTCAAGTTTTTGTCCAGTTTGTTTCCAGTTTATTCCCAGTTTATTCGAGTTTTTTTTCCCAGTTTGTTCCCAGTTTGTTTCCAGTTTGTTGCCAGGGTATTCCCAGTTTGTTCCCAGTTTGTTTCCAGTTTATTCACAGTTTGTTTCCAGTTTGTTTCCAGTTTGTTTCCAGTTTATTCCCAGTTTTTTTTCCAGTTTGTTTCCAGTTTGTCCTCAATTTGTTCCCAGTTTGTTTCCAGTTTGTTGCCAGGGTATTCCCAGTTTGTTTCCAGTTTATTCGCAGTTTGTTTCCAGTTTGTTTCCAGTTTATTCCCAGTTTTTTTTCCAGTTTGTTTCAAGTTTGTTTCCAGTTTATTCCCAGTTTGTTTCAAGTTTGTTTCCAGTTTATTCCCAGTTTATGTCTGTGTTTTTCCAGTTTATTCCCAGTTTAATTCCAGTTTGTTTCCAGTTTATTCCCAGTTTAATTCCAGTTTGTTTCCAGTTTATTCCCAATTCTTTTCCAGTTTTTTCCAGTTTATTCCCAGTTTGTTTCCAGTTTGTTTCCAGTTTATTCCCAGTTTGTTTCCAGTTTATCTCAACTTTGTTTCCTGTTTGTGCGCAATTTGTTTCCAGTTTATTCCCAGTTTGATTCCAGTTTGTTTCCAGTTTATTCCCAGTTTATTCGAGTTTTTTTTCCCAGTTTTTTCCCAGTTTGTTTCCAGTTTGTTCCCAGTTTGTTTCCAGTTTATTCGCAGTTTGTTTCCAGTTTGTTTCCAGTTTGTCCTCAATTTGTTTCCAGTTTGTTTCCAGTTTATTCGAGTTTTTTCCAGTTCATTCCCAGTTTCTTTCCAGTTTGTTTCCAGTTTATTCTCAGTATGTTTCCAGTTTATTCCCAGTTTATGTCTACTTTGTTTCCAGTTTATTCCCAGTTTAACTAAACATTGTTTCCAGTTTGTTTCCAGATTGATTCCAGTTTGTTTCCAGTTTGATTCCAGTCTCATTCCAGTTTGTTTCCAGTTTATTCCCAGTTTATGTCTAGTTTGTTTCCAGTTTGTTACCAGTTATTCCCAGTTTAACTAAACGTTGTTTCCAGTTTGTTTCCAGATTGATTCCAAGTTTTTTCCAGTTTGATTCCAGTCTACTTCCAGTTTGTTTCCAGTTTATTCCCAGTTTGTTTCCAGTTTATTCGCAGTTTAATTCCAGTTTGTTTTCAGTTTGTTTCCAGTTTATTCCCAGTTTTTTTCCAGTTTATTTTAGTTTTTTTTCCAGTTTGTTTCCAGTTTATTCGAGTTTTTTCCAGTTTGTTTACAGTTTTTTTCCAGTTTATTTCCAGTTTATTCCCAGTTTATGTCTGTTTTTTTCCAGTTTATTCCCAGTTTAATTCCAGTTTGTTTCCAGTTTATTCCCAGTTTAATTCCAGTTTGTTTCCAGTTTATTCCCAATTCTTTTCCAGTTTGATTCCAGTTTTTTCCCAGTTTGTTTCCAGTTTATTCCATGTTTAATTCCAGATTGTTTCCAGTTTGTTCCCAGCTCTTTTCCAGTTTGTTTCCAGTTTATTCAACTTTTTTTCCAGTTTGTTTCCAGTTTATTTCCAGTTTTTTTTAGTTTTTTTTCCCAGTTTGTTTCCAGTTTGTTTCCAGTTTATTCCCAGTTTAATTCCAGTTTGTTTCCAGTTTATTCCCAGTTTAATTCCAGTTTGTTTCCAGTTTGTTTCAAGTTTATTTCCAGTTTATTTGACTTTTTTTCCCAGTTTTTTTCCAGTTTGTTCCCAGTTTGTTACCTGTTTATTCCCAGTTTATCTCAAGTTTGTTTTCTGTTTGTCCGCAATTTGTTTCCAGTTTGTTTCCATTTTCTAACCAGTTTGTTGCCAGGGTATTCCCAGCTTGTTCCCAGTTTGTTTCCAGTTTATTCGCAGTTTGTTTCTAGTTTGTTTCCAGTTTGTTTCCAGTTTATACCCAGTTTTTTTCCAGTTTGTTTCCAGTTTGTTTCCAGTTTGTCCTCAATTTGTTTCCAGTTTGTTTCCAGTTTATTCGAGTTTTTTCCAGTTCATTCCCAGTTTGTTTCAAGTTTGTTTCCAGTTTATTCCCAGTTTGTTTCCAGTTTGTCCGTAATTTTTTTCCAGTTTTTTTCCATTCTTTTTCCAGTTTATCTCGTTTGTTTTCAGTTTCTTTCCAGTTTGTTTCCAGTTTATTCTCAGTATGTTTCCAGTTTATTCCCAGTTTATGTCTACTTTGTTTCCAGTTTATTCCCATTTTTTTTCCCAGTTTGTTTCCAGTTTATTTCCAGTTTTTTTTAGTTTTTTTTCCCAGTTTGTTTCCAGTTTGTTTCCAGTTTATTCCCAGTTTAATTCCAGTTTGTTTCCAGTTTATTCCCAGTTTAATTCCAGTTTGTTTCCAGTTTGTTTCAAGTTTATTTCCAGTTTATTTGACTTTTTTTCCCAGTTTTTTTCCAGTTTGTTCCCAGTTTGTTACTGTTTATTCCCAGTTTATCTCAAGTTTGTTTTCTGTTTGTCCGCAATTTGTTTCCAGTTTGTTTCCATTTTCTAACCAGTTTGTTGCCAGGGTATTCCCAGCTTGTTCCCAGTTTGTTTCCAGTTTATTCGCAGTTTGTTTCTAGTTTGTTTCCAGTTTGTTTCCAGTTTATACCCAGTTTTTTTCCAGTTTGTTTCCAGTTTGTTTCCAGTTTGTTTCCAGTTTGTCCTCAATTTGTTTCCAGTTTGTTTCCAGTTTATTCCCAGTTTAATTCCAGTTTGTTTCCAGTTTATTCCCAGTTTAATTCCAGTTTGTTTCCAGTTTGTTTCAAGTTTATTTCCAGTTTATTTGACTTTTTTTCCCAGTTTTTTTCCAGTTTGTTCCCAGTTTGTTACCTGTTTATTCCCAGTTTATCTCAAGTTTGTTTTCTGTTTGTCCGCAATTTGTTTCCAGTTTGTTTCCATTTTCTAACCAGTTTGTTGCCAGGGTATTCCCAGCTTGTTCCCAGTTTTTTTCCAGTTTATTCGCAGTTTGTTTCTAGTTTGTTTCCAGTTTGTTTCCAGTTTATACCCAGTTTTTTTCCAGTTTGTTTCCAGTTTGTTTCCAGTTTGTTTCCAGTTTGTCCTCAATTTGTTTCCAGTTTGTTTCCAGTTTATTCGAGTTTTTTCCAGTTCATTCCCAGTTTGTTTCAAGTTTGTTTCCAGTTTATTCCCAGTTTGTTTCCAGTTTGTCCGTAATTTTTTTCCAATTTTTTTCCATTCTTTTCTCAGTTTATCTCGTTTGTTTCCAGTTTCTTTCCAGTTTGTTTCCAGTTTATTCTCAGTATGTTTCCAGTTTATTCCCAGTTTATGTCTAGTTTGTTTCCAGTTTATTCCCAGTTTAACTAAACATTGTTTCCCGTTTGTTTCCAGATTGATTCCAGTTTGTTTCCAGTTTGATTCCAGTCTATTTCCAGTTTGTTTCCAGTTTATTCCCAGTTTGTTTCCAGTTTATTCCCAGTTTATGTCTAGTTTGTTTCCAGTTTATTCCCAGTTTATGTCTAGTTTGTTTCCAGTTTGTTACCAGTATATTCGAATTTTTTCCAGTTTGTTTACAGTTTTTTTTTCCAGTTTGTTTCCAGTTTATTCCCAGTTTATGTGTGTTTTTTTCCACTTTATTCCCAGTTTAATTCCAGTTTGTTTCCAGTTTATTCCAATTCTTTTCCAGTTTGATTCCAGTTTTTTCCCAGTTTGTTTCCAGTTTATTCCCAGTTTAATTCCAGTTTGTTTCCAGTTTATTCCCTGTTTAATTCCAGTTTTTTTCCAGTTTATTCCCAATTCTTTTCCAGTTTTTTTCCAGTTTATTCCCAGTTTGTTTCCAGTTTTTTCCCAGCTCTTTTCCAGTTTGTTTCCAGTTTATTCAACTTTTTTTCCAGTTTGTTTCCAGTTTATTTCCAGTTTATTCGAGTTTTTTTCCCAGTTTGTTTCCAGTTTGTTTCCAGTTTATTCCCAGTTTAATTCCAGTTTGTTTCTAGTTTATTCCCAGTTTACTTCCAGTTTGTTTCCAGTTTATTCGCAGTTTGTTCCCAGTTTGTTTCCAGTTTGTTTCCAGTTTATTCCTAGTTTATTCCCAGTTTATCTCAAGTTTGTTTCCAGTTTCTTTCCAGTTTGTTTCCAGTTTATTCCCAGTGTGTTTCCAGTTAGTTTCCAGTTTATTCCTACTTTATCTCAAGTTTGTTTCTAGTTTGTGCGCAATTTGTTTCCAGTTTATTCCCAGTTTGATTCCAGTTTGTTTCCAGTTTGTTTGCATTTCGTTTCCAGTTTGTTTGAATTTTTTTTTCTGTTTGTTTCCAGTTTATTCCCAGTTTGTTTCCATTTTGTTTCCATTTTTTCCCAGTTTATCTCAAATTTGTTTCCAGTTTGTGCGCAATTTGTTTCCAGTTTATTCCCAGTTTGATTCCAGTTTATCTCAACTTTGTTTCCAGTTTGTGCGCAATCTGTTTCCAGTTTATTCCTAGTTTGATTCCAGTTTGTTTGAATTTTGTTTGCTGTTTGTTTCCAGTTTTTTCCCAGTTTGTTTCCATTTTATTTCCATTTTTTACCAGTTTATCTCAAGTCTGTTCCCAGGTTGTCCTCAATTTTTTTTTTTCCCGTTTATTCACAGTTTGTCCTCATTTTTTTCCCCCACTTTATTCCCAGTTTGTTTCTAGTTTGTTCCCAGTTGATCTCGTTTGTTTCCAGTTTGTTCCCACTTTATCTCAACTTTGCTTCCAGTTTGTGCGCAATTTGTTTCCAGTTTATTCCCAGTTTGATTCCATTTTGTTTCCACTTTTTTCCCAGTTTATCTCAAGTTTGTTTCCAGGTTGTCCTCAATTTTTTTTCCAGTTTATTCCCAGTTTGTCCTAAATTTTTTTCCACTTTATTCCCAGTTTGTTTCCAGTTTATTCCCAGTTTATCTCAAGTTTGTTTCCAGTTTGTTTCCAGTTTGTTACCAGTTTATTCCCAGTTTGTTTCCAGTTTATCTCAACTTTGTTTCCTGTTTGTGCGCAATTTGTTTCCAGTTTATTCCCAGTTTGTTCCCAGTTTATTCCCAGTTTGTTGCCAGTTTGTTTCCAGTTTATTCCCAATTTATGTCCAGTTTGTTTCCAGTTTGTTTCCAGTTTTTTCCAGTTTGTTTCCAGTTTATTCCCAGTTTGTTTGAATTTTGTTTGCTGTTTGTTTCCACTTTATTTCCAGTTTGTTTCTAGTTTGTTTCCAGTTGATCTCATTTTTTTCCAGTTTGTTCCCACTTTATCTCGTTTGTTTCAAGTTTATTCCCAGTTTGTTTCTAGTTTGTTTCCAGTTGATCTTGTTTGTTTCCAGTTTGTTCCCACTTTATCTCGTTTGTTTCCAGTTTATTCCCAGTTTGTTTCCAGTTTATTCTCAGTTTGTTTCCAGTTTGTTTCCAGTTTATTCCCACTTCATCTCAAGTTTGTTTCCAGTTTATTCCCACTTTATCTCAAGTTTGTTTCTAATTTGTTTCCAGTTTATTCCCAGGTTGTTTCCAGTTTGTTCCCAGTTTGTTTCCAGTTTATTCTCAGTTTGTTTCCAGTTTATTCTCAGTTTGTTTCCAGTTTGTTTCCAGTTTATTCCCACTTTATCTCAAGTTTGTTTCCATCTTATTCCCACTTTATCTCAAGTTTGTTTCTAATTTGTTTCCAGTTTATTCCCAGGTTGTTTCCAGTTTGTTCCCAGTTTGTTTCCAGTTTATGCTCAGTTTGTTTCCAGTTTATTCTCAGTTTGTTTCCAGTTTATTCTCAGTTTGTTTCCAGTTTGTTTCCAGTTTGTTTCCAGCTTATTCCCACTTTATCTCAAGTTTGTTTCCAATTTGTTTCCAGTTTATTCCCAGTCTGTTCCCAGTTTGTTTCCAGTTTGTTTCTAGTTTATTCCTAGTTTATTCCCAGTTTATCTCAAGTTTGTTTCCAGTTTCTTTCCAGTTTGTTTCCAGTTTATTCACAGTGTGTTTCCAGTTTGTTTCCAGTTTATTCCTACTTTATCTCAAGTTTGTTTCTAGTTTGTGCGCAATTTGTTTCCAGTTTATTCCCAGTTTGATTCCAGTTTGTTTCCAGTTTGTTTGCATTTCGTTTCCAGTTTGTTTGAATTTTGTTTGCTGTTTGTTTCCAGTTTATTCCCAGTTTGTTTCCATTTTGTTTCCATTTTTTCCCAGTTTATCTCAAATTTGTTTCCAGTTTGTGTGCAATTTGTTTCCAGTTTATTCCTAGTTTGATTCCAGTTTGTTTGAATTTTGTTTGCTGTTTGTTTCCAGTTTGTTTCCAGTTTGTTTTCCAATTTGTTTCCAGTTTATTCCTAGTTTATGTCAAGTTTGTTTCCAGTTTACCTCCAGTTTGTTCCCAGTTCACCTCCAGTTTCTTTCCAGTCTTTTTTTCCAGTTTATTCCCAGTTTATGTCTCAAGTTTGTTTCCAGTTTGTCCGCAATTTGTTTCCAGTTTGTTTCCATTTTTTTCCCAGTTTATCTCAAGTTTGTTTCTAGTTTCTTTCCAGTTTGGTGCCAGTTTTTTCCCAGTTAGTTTCCAGTTTGTTTCCAGTTTATTCGAGTTTTTTCCAGTTTGTTTACAGTTTTTTTCCAGTTTGTTTCCAGTTTATCTCAACTTTGTTTCCTGTTTGTGCGCAATTTGTTTCCAGTTTATTCCCAGTTTGTTCCCAGTTTATTCCCAGTTTGTTGCCAGTTTGTTTCCAGTTTATTCCCAATTTATGTCCAGTTTGTTTCCAGTTTGTTTCCAGTTTTTTCCAGTTTGTTTCCAGTTTATTCCCAGTTTGTTTGAATTTTGTTTGCTGTTTGTTTCCACTTTATTTCCAGTTTGTTTCTAGTTTGTTTCCAGTTGATCTCATTTTTTTCCAGTTTGTTCCCACTTTATCTCGTTTGTTTCAAGTTTATTCCCAGTTTGTTTCTAGTTTGTTTCCAGTTAATCTTGTTTGTTTCCAGTTTGTTCCCACTTTATCTCGTTTGTTTCCAGTTTATTCCCAGTTTGTTTCCAGTTTATTCTCAGTTTGTTTCCAGTTTGTTTCCAGTTTATTCCCACTTCATCTCAAGTTTGTTTCCAGTTTATTCCCACTTTATCTCAAGTTTGTTTCTAATTTGTTTCCAGTTTATTCCCAGGTTGTTTCCAGTTTGTTCCCAGTTTGTTTCCAGTTTATTCTCAGTTTGTTTCCAGTTTATTCTCAGTTTGTTTCCAGTTTGTTTCCAGTTTATTCCCACTTTATCTCAAGTTTGTTTCCATCTTATTCCCACTTTATCTCAAGTTTGTTTCTAATTTGTTTCCAGTTTATTCCCAGGTTGTTTCCAGTTTGTTCCCAGTTTGTTTCCAGTTTATGCTCAGTTTGTTTCCAGTTTATTCTCAGTTTGTTTCCAGTTTATTCTCAGTTTGTTTCCAGTTTGTTTCCAGTTTGTTTCCAGCTTATTCCCACTTTATCTCAAGTTTGTTTCCAATTTGTTTCCAGTTTATTCCCAGTCTGTTCCCAGTTTGTTTCCAGTTTGTTTCTAGTTTATTCCTAGTTTATTCCCAGTTTATCTCAAGTTTGTTTCCAGTTTCTTTCCAGTTTGTTTCCAGTTTATTCACAGTGTGTTTCCAGTTTGTTTCCAGTTTATTCCTACTTTATCTCAAGTTTGTTTCTAGTTTGTCCGCAATTTGTTTCCAGTTTATTCCCAGTTTGATTCCAGTTTGTTTCCAGTTTGTTTGCATTTCGTTTCCAGTTTGTTTGAATTTTGTTTGCTGTTTGTTTCCAGTTTATTCCCAGTTTGTTTCCATTTTGTTTCCATTTTTTCCCAGTTTATCTCAAATTTGTTTCCAGTTTGTGTGCAATTTGTTTCCAGTTTATTCCTAGTTTGATTCCAGTTTGTTTGAATTTTGTTTGCTGTTTGTTTCCAGTTTGTTTCCAGTTTGTTTTCCAATTTGTTTCCAGTTTATTCCTAGTTTATGTCAAGTTTGTTTCCAGTTTACCTCCAGTTTGTTCCCAGTTCACCTCCAGTTTCTTTCCAGTCTTTTTTTCCAGTTTATTCCCAGTTTATGTCTCAAGTTTGTTTCCAGTTTGTCCGCAATTTGTTTCCAGTTTGTTTCCATTTTTTTCCCAGTTTATCTCAAGTTTGTTTCTAGTTTCTTTCCAGTTTGGTGCCAGTTTTTTCCCAGTTAGTTTCCAGTTTGTTTCCAGTTTATTCGAGTTTTTTCCAGTTTGTTTACAGTTTTTTTCCAGTTTGTTTCCAGTTTATTCCCAGTTTATGTGTGTTTTTTTCCACTTTATTCCCAGTTTAATTCCAGTTTGTTTCCAGTTTATTCCCAATTCTTTTCCAGTTTGATTCCAGTTTTTTCCCAGTTTGTTTCCAGTTTATTCCCAGTTTAATTCCAGTTTGTTTCCAGTTTATTCCCTGTTTAATTCCAGTTTTTTTCCAGTTTATTCCCAATTCTTTTCCAGTTTTTTTCCAGTTTATTCCCAGTTTGTTTCCAGTTTTTTCCCAGCTCTTTTCCAGTTTGTTTCCAGTTTATTCAACTTTTTTTCCAGTTTGTTTCCAGTTTATTTCCAGTTTATTCGAGTTTTTTTCCCAGTTTGTTTCCAGTTTGTTTCCAGTTTATTCCCAGTTTAATTCCAGTTTGTTTCTAGTTTATTCCCAGTTTACTTCCAGTTTGTTTCCAGTTTATTCGCAGTTTGTTCCCAGTTTGTTTCCAGTTTGTTTCCAGTTTATTCCTAGTTTATTCCCAGTTTATCTCAAGTTTGTTTCCAGTTTCTTTCCAGTTTGTTTCCAGTTTATTCCCAGTGTGTTTCCAGTTAGTTTCCAGTTTATTCCTACTTTATCTCAAGTTTGTTTCTAGTTTGTGCGCAATTTGTTTCCAGTTTATTCCCAGTTTGATTCCAGTTTGTTTCCAGTTTGTTTGCATTTCGTTTCCAGTTTGTTTGAATTTTTTTTTTCTGTTTGTTTCCAGTTTATTCCCAGTTTGTTTCCATTTTGTTTCCATTTTTTCCCAGTTTATCTCAAATTTGTTTCCAGTTTGTGCGCAATTTGTTTCCAGTTTATTCCCAGTTTGATTCCAGTTTATCTCAACTTTGTTTCCAGTTTGTGCGCAATCTGTTTCCAGTTTATTCCTAGTTTGATTCCAGTTTGTTTGAATTTTGTTTGCTGTTTGTTTCCAGTTTTTTCCCAGTTTGTTTCCATTTTATTTCCATTTTTTACCAGTTTATCTCAAGTCTGTTCCCAGGTTGTCCTCAATTTTTTTTTTCCCGTTTATTCACAGTTTGTCCTCATTTTTTCCCCCCACTTTATTCCCAGTTTGTTTCTAGTTTGTTCCCAGTTGATCTCGTTTGTTTCCAGTTTGTTCCCACTTTATCTCAACTTTGCTTCCAGTTTGTGCGCAATTTGTTTCCAGTTTATTCCCAGTTTGATTCCATTTTGTTTCCACTTTTTTCCCAGTTTATCTCAAGTTTGTTTCCAGGTTGTCCTCAATTTTTTTTCCAGTTTATTCCCAGTTTGTCCTAAATTTTTTTCCACTTTATTCCCAGTTTGTTTCCAGTTTATTCCCAGTTTATCTCAAGTTTGTTTCCAGTTTGTTTCCAGTTTGTTACCAGTTTATTCCCAGTTTGTTTCCAGTTTATCTCAACTTTGTTTCCTGTTTGTGCGCAATTTGTTTCCAGTTTATTCCCAGTTATTTCCCAGTTTATTCCCAGTTTGTTGCCAGTTTGTTTCCAGTTTATTCCCAATTTATGTCCAGTTTGTTTCCAGTTTGTTTCCAGTTTTTTCCAGTTTGTTTCCAGTTTATTCCCAGTTTGTGTGAATTTTGTTTGCTGTTTGTTTCCACTTTATTTCCAGTTTGTTTCTAGTTTGTTTCCAGTTGATCTCATTTTTTTCCAGTTTGTTCCCACTTTATCTCGTTTGTTTCAAGTTTATTCCCAGTTTGTTTCTAGTTTGTTTCCAGTTGATCTTGTTTGTTTCCAGTTTGTTCCCACTTTATCTCGTTTGTTTCCAGTTTATTCCCAGTTTGTTTCCAGTTTATTCTCAGTTTGTTTCCAGTTTGTTTCCAGTTTATTCCCACTTCATCTCAAGTTTGTTTCCAGTTTATTCCCACTTTATCTCAAGTTTGTTTCTAATTTGTTTCCAGTTTATTCCCAGGTTGTTTCCAGTTTGTTCCCAGTTTGTTTCCAGTTTATTCTCAGTTTGTTTCCAGTTTATTCTCAGTTTGTTTCCAGTTTATTCCCACTTTATCTCAAGTTTGTTTCCATCTTATTCCCACTTTATCTCAAGTTTGTTTCTAATTTGTTTCCAGTTTATTCCCAGGTTGTTTCCAGTTTGTTCCCAGTTTGTTTCCAGTTTATGCTCAGTTTGTTTCCAGTTTATTCTCAGTTTGTTTCCAGTTTATTCTCAGTTTGTTTCCAGTTTGTTTCCAGTTTGTTTCCAGCTTATTCCCACTTTATCTCAAGTTTGTTTCCAATTTGTTTCCAGTTTATTCCCAGTCTGTTCCCAGTTTGTTTCCAGTTTGTTTCTAGTTTATTCCTAGTTTATTCCCAGTTTATCTCAAGTTTGTTTCCAGTTTCTTTCCAGTTTGTTTCCAGTTTATTCACAGTGTGTTTCCAGTTTGTTTCCAGTTTATTCCTACTTTATCTCAAGTTTGTTTCTAGTTTGTGCGCAATTTGTTTCCAGTTTATTCCCAGTTTGATTCCAGTTTGTTTCCAGTTTGTTTGCATTTCGTTTCCAGTTTGTTTGAATTTTGTTTGCTGTTTGTTTCCAGTTTATTCCCAGTTTGTTTCCATTTTGTTTCCATTTTTTCCCAGTTTATCTCAAATTTGTTTCCAGTTTGTGTGCAATTTGTTTCCAGTTTATTCCTAGTTTGATTCCAGTTTGTTTGAATTTTGTTTGCTGTTTGTTTCCAGTTTGTTTCCAGTTTGTTTTCCAATTTGTTTCCAGTTTATTCCTAGTTTATGTCAAGTTTGTTTCCAGTTTACCTCCAGTTTGTTCCCAGTTCACCTCCAGTTTCTTTCCAGTCTTTTTTTCCAGTTTATTCCCAGTTTATGTCTCAAGTTTGTTTCCAGTTTGTCCGCAATTTGTTTCCAGTTTGTTTCCATTTTTTTCCCAGTTTATCTCAAGTTTGTTTCTAGTTTCTTTCCAGTTTGGTGCCAGTTTTTTCCCAGTTAGTTTCCAGTTTGTTTCCAGTTTATTCCCAGTTTTCTTACAGTTTTTTTCCAGTTTGTTTACAGTTAATTCCCAGTTTGCCCCCAGTTTTTTTCCAGTTTGTACCCAGTTTGCCTCAAGCTTGTTTCCAGTTTACCTCCAGTTTGTTACCAGTTCACCTCCAGTTTCTTTCCAGTCTTTTTTCCAGTTTATTCCCAGTTTATGTCTAGTTTGTTACCAGTTTATTCCCAGTTTAACTAAACTTTGTTTCCAGTTTTTTTCCAGTTTGATTCCAGTTTATTCCCAGTTTATCTCAAGTTTGTTTCCAGTTTCTCCGCAATTTGTTTCCAGTTTGTATCCAGTATATTCCCAGTTTGTTTCCAGTTTGTTTCCAGTTTATTCGAGTTTTTTCCAGTTTGATTCCAGTTTTTTTCCAGTTTGATTCCAGTTTATTCCCAGTTTATCTCAAGTTTGTATCCAGTTTATTCGCAGTTTGTTTCCAGTTTATTCGAGTTTTTTCCAGTTTGTTTCCAGTTTATTCCCAGTTTATATCCAGTTTGTTTCTATTTTGTTTCCAGTTTGTATCCAGTTTATTCCCAGTTTGTTTCCAGTTTGTTTCCAGTTTATTCGAGTTTTTTCCAGTTTGATTCCAGTTTTTTTCCAGTTTGATTCCAGTTTATTCCCAGTTTATCTCAAGTTTGTATCCAGTTTATTCGCAGTTTGTTTCCAGTTTATTCGAGTTTTTTCCAGTTTGTTTCCAGTTTAGTCCCAGTTTGTTGCCAGTTTATTCCCAGTTTGTTGCCAGTTTGTTTCCAGTTTATTCCCAATTTATGTCCAGTTTGTTTCCAGTTTTTTTCCATTTTGTTTCCATTTTGTTTCCAGTTTGTTTCCAGTTTGTTTTCCAATTTGTTTCCAGTTTATTCCTAGTTTATCTCAAGTTTGATTCCAGTTTACCTCCAGTTTGTTCCCAGTTCACCTCCAGTTTCTTTCCAGTCTTTTTTTCCAGTTTATTCCCAGTTTATGTCTCAAGTTTGTTTCCAGTTTGTCCGCAATTTGTTTCCAGTTTGTTTCAATTTTTTTCCCAGTTTATCTCAAGTTTGTTTCTAGTTTCTTTCCAGTTTGTTGCCAGTTTATTCCCAGTTAGTTTCCAGTTTGTTTCCAGTTTATTCCCAGTTTGTTTCCAGTTTGTTTCCAGTTTATTCGAGTTTTTTTCCAGTTTGTGTCCAGTTTATGTCTAGTTTATTTTCCAGTTTGTTACCAGTTTTTTCTCAGTTTATCTAAACTTTGTTTCCAGTTTGTTTCCAGTTTGATTCCAGTTTTTTCCAGTTTGATTCCAGTTTATTCCCAGTTTATCTCAAGTTTGTTTCCAGTTTCTCCGCAATTTGTTTCCAGTTTGTATCCAGTTTATTCCCAGTTTGATTCCAGTTTTTTCCAGTTTGTTTCCAGTTTATTCCCAGTTTGATTCCAGTTTGTTTCCAGTTTGTTTGAATTTTGTTTGCTGTTTGTTTCCACTTTATTCCCAGTTTGTTTCTAGTTTGTTCCCAGTTGATCTCGTTTTTTTCCAGTTTGTTCCCACTTTATCTCGTTTGTTTCAAGTTTATTCCCAGTTTGTTTCCCGTTTGTTTCCAGTTTATTCCCACTTCATCTCAAGTTTGTTTCCATCTTATTCCCACTTTATCTCAAGTTTGTTTCTAATTTGTTTCCAGTTTATTCCCAGTTTGTTTCCAGGTTATTCCCAGTTTGTTTCCAGTTTGTTCTCAGTTTGTTTCCAGTTTATTGTCAGTTTGTTTCCAGTTCATTCTCAGTTTGTTTCCAGTTTATTCTCAGTTTGTTTCCAGTTTGTTTCCAGCTTATTCCCACTTTATCTCAAGTTTGTTTCCAATTTGTGTCCAGTTTATTCCCAGTCTGTTCCCAGTTTGTTTCCAGTTTGTTTCCAGTTTATTCCTAGTTTATTCCCAGTTTATCTCAAGTTTGTTTCCAGTTTCTTTCCAGTTTGTTTCCAGTTTATTCCCAGTGTGTTTCCAGTTTGTTTCCAGTTTATTCCTACTTTATCTCAAGTTTGTTTCTAGTTTGTGCGCAATTTGTTTCCAGTTTATTCCCAGTTTGTCCTAATTTTTTTTTCCACTTTATTCCCAGTTTGTTTCTAGTTTGTTCCCAGTTGATCTCGTTTGTTTCCAGTTTGTTTCCAGTTTGTTACCAGTTTATTCCCAGTTCATCTCAACTTTTTTTCCAGTTTGTTTCCAGTTTGTTACCAGTTTATTCCCAGTTCATCTCAACTTTGTTTCCAGTTTATTCCCAGTTTGATTCCAATTTTTTTTCCAGTTTGTTTCCAGTTTGTCCTAAATTTTTTTCCACTTTATTCCCAGTTTGTTTCCAGTTTATTCCCAGTTTATCTCAAGTTTGTTTCCAGTTTGTTTCCATTTTGTTTCCACTTTTTTCCCAGTTTATCTCAAGTTTGTTTCCAGGTTGTCCTCAATTTTTTTTCCAGTTTATTCCCAGTTTGTCCTAAATTTTTTTCCACTTTATTCCCAGTTTGTTTCCAGTATATTCCCAGTTTATCTCAAGTTTGTTTCCAGTTTGTTTCCAGTTTGTTACCAGTTTATTCCCAGTTCATCTCAACTTTGTTTCCAGTTTGTTTCCAGTTTGTTACCAGTTTATTCCCAGTCTGTTCCCAGTTTGTTTCCAGTTTGTTTCCAGTTTATTCCTAGTTTATTCCCAGTTTATCTCAAGTTTGTTTCCAGTTTCTTTCCAGTTTGTTTCCAGTTTATTCCTACTTTATCTCAAGTTTGTTTCTAGTTTGTGCGCAATTTGTTTCCAGTTTATTTCCATTTTGTTTCCATTTTTTCCCAGTTTATCTCAAGTCTGTTTCCAGGTTGTCCTCAATTTTTTTTCCAGTTTACTCCCAGTTTGTCCTAATTTTTTTTTTCCACTTTATTCCCAGTTTGTTTCTAGTTTGTTCCCAGTTGATCTCGTTTGTTTCCAGTTTGTTTCCAGTTTGTTACCAGTTTATTCCCAGTTCATCTCAACTTTGTTTCCAGTTTGTTTCCAGTTTGTTACCAGTTTATTCCCAGTTCATCTCAACTTTGTTTCCAGTTTGTGCGCAATTTGTTTCCAGTTTATTCCCAGTTTGATTCCAATTTTTTTTCCAGTTTGTTTCCACTTTGTCCTAAATTTTTTTCCACTTTATTCCCAGTTTGTTTCCAGTTTATTCCCAGTTTATCTCAATTTTGTTTCCAGTTTGTTTCCATTTTGTTTCCACTTTTTTCCCAGTTTATCTCAAGTTTGTTTCCAGGTTGTCCTCAATTTTTTTTCCAGTTTATTCCCAGTTTGTCCTAAAAATTTGTCCACTTTATTCCCAGTTTGTTTCCAGTTTATTCCCAGTTTATCTCAAGTTTGTTTCCAGTTTGTTTCCAGTTTGTTACCAGTTTATTCCCAGTTCATCTCAACTTTGTTTCCAGTTTGTCTGCAATTTTTTTTCAGTTTATTCCCAGTGTGTTTCCAGTTTGTTTCCAGTTTATTCCTACTTTATCTCAAGTTTGTTTCTAGTTTGTTCTCAATTTGTTTGCAATTTATTCCCAGTTTTCTTCCAGTTTATTCCCAGTTTGTTTCCAGTTCATTCCCAGTTTTTTTCCAGTTTGTTTCCAGTTTATTCCCAGTTTGTTTCCAGTTTATCTCAACTTTGTTTCCTGTTTGTGCGCAATTTGTTTCCAGTTTATTCCCAGTTTATTCCCAGTTTATTGTCAGTTTGTTTCCAGTTCATTCTCAGTTTGTTTCCAGTTTATTCTCAGTTTGTTTCCAGCTTATTCCCACTTTATCTCAAGTTTGTTTCCAATTTGTGTCCAGTTTATTCCCAGTCTGTTCCCAGTTTGTTTCCAGTTTGTTTCCAGTTTTTTCCTAGTTTATTCCCAGTTTATCTCAAGTTTGTTTCCAGTTTCTTTCCAGTTTGTTTCCAGTTTATTCCCAGTGTGTTTCCAGTTTGTTTCCAGTTTATTCCTACTTTATCTCAAGTTTGTTTCTAGTTTGTGCGCAATTTGTTTCCAGTTTATTCCCAGTTTGTCCTAATTTTTTTTTCCACTTTATTCCCAGTTTGTTTCTAGTTTGTTCCCAGTTGATCTCGTTTGTTTCCAGTTTGTTTCCAGTTTGTTACCAGTTTATTCCCAGTTCATCTCAACTTTGTTTCCAGTTTGTTTCCAGTTTGTTACCAGTTTATTCCCAGTTCATCTCAACTTTGTTTCCAGTTTGTGCGCAATTTGTTTCCAGTTTATTCCCAGTTTGATTCCAATTTTTTTTCCAGTTTGTTTCCAGTTTGTCCTAAATTTTTTTCCACTTTATTCCCAGTTTGTTTCCAGTTTATTCCCAGTTTATCTCAAGTTTGTTTCCAGTTTGTTTCCATTTTGTTTCCACTTTTTTCCCAGTTTATCTCAAGTTTGTTTCCAGGTTGTCCTCAATTTTTTTTCCAGTTTATTCCCAGTTTGTCCTAAAATTTTTTCCACTTTATTCCCAGTTTGTTTCCAGTATATTCCCAGTTTATCTCAAGTTTGTTTCCAGTTTGTTTCCAGTTTGTTACCAGTTTATTCCCAGTTCATCTCAACTTTGTTTCCAGTTTGTTTCCAGTTTGTTACCAGTTTATTCCCAGTCTGTTCCCAGTTTGTTTCCAGTTTGTTTCCAGTTTATTCCTAGTTTATTCCCAGTTTATCTCAAGTTTGTTTCCAGTTTCTTTCCAGTTTGTTTCCAGTTTATTCCCAGTGTGTTTCCAGTTTGTTTCCAGTTTATTCCTACTTTATCTCAAGTTTGTTTCTAGTTTGTGCGCAATTTGTTTCCAGTTTATTCCCAGTTTGTTTCCATTTTGTTTCCATTTTTTCCCAGTTTATCTCAAGTCTGTTTCCAGGTTGTCCTCAATTTTTTTTCCAGTTTACTCCCAGTTTGTCCTAATTTTTTTTTTCCACTTTATTCCCAGTTTGTTTCTAGTTTGTTCCCAGTTGATCTCGTTTGTTTCCAGTTTGTTTCCAGTTTGTTACCAGTTTATTCCCAGTTCATCTCAACTTTGTTTCCAGTTTGTTTCCAGTTTGTTACCAGTTTATTCCCAGTTCATCTCAACTTTGTTTCCAGTTTGTGCGCAATTTGTTTCCAGTTTATTCCCAGTTTGATTCCAATTTTTTTTCCAGTTTGTTTCCACTTTGTCCTAAATTTTTTTCCACTTTATTCCCAGTTTGTTTCCAGTTTATTCCCAGTTTATCTCAAGTTTGTTTCCAGTTTGTTTCCATTTTGTTTCCACTTTTTTCCCAGTTTATCTCAAGTTTGTTTCCAGGTTGTCCTCAATTTTTTTTCCAGTTTATTCCCAGTTTGTCCTAAAAATTTGTCCACTTTATTCCCAGTTTGTTTCCAGTTTATTCCCAGTTTATCTCAAGTTTGTTTCCAGTTTGTTTCCAGTTTGTTACCAGTTTATTCCCAGTTCATCTCAACTTTGTTTCCAGTTTGTCTGCAATTTTTTTTCAGTTTATTCCCAGTGTGTTTCCAGTTTGTTTCCAGTTTATTCCTACTTTATCTCAAGTTTGTTTCTAGTTTGTTCTCAATTTGTTTGCAATTTATTCCCAGTTTTCTTCCAGTTTATTCCCAGTTTGTTTCCAGTTCATTCCCAGTTTTTTTCCAGTTTGTTTCCAGTTTATTCCCAGTTTGTTTCCAGTTTATCTCAACTTTGTTTCCTGTTTGTGCGCAATTTGTTTCCAGTTTATTCCCAGTTTGATTCCAGTTTGTTTCCAGTTTGTTTCCAGTTTGTTTGAATTTTGTTTGCTGTTTGTTACAAATTTATTCACAGTTTGTTTCCATTTTGTTCCATTTTTTCCCAGTTTATCTCGTTTGTTTCCAGTTTGTTTCTAGTTTGTTTCCAGTTTATCTCAAGTTTGTTTATTTTTTCCTCAATTTGTTTCCAGTTTGTTTCCAGTTTATTCCCAGTTTGTTTCCAGTTTGTTCCCAGTTTGTGTCCATTTTGTTTCCATTTTTTCCCAGTTTGTCTCAAGTTTGTTTCCATTTTGCTTCCATTTTTTTCCCAGTTGGTTCCCAATTTGTTTCCAGTTCATTCCCAGTTTGTTTCCAGTTTGATTCCAGTTTATTCCCAGTTTGTTTCCATTTTGTTTCCATTTTTTCCCAGTTGATCTCGTTTGTTTCCAGTTTGTTCCCAATTTGTTTCCAGTTCATTCCCAGTTTGTTACCAGTTTGATTCCAGTTTATTCCCAGTTTGTTTCCATTTTGTTTCCATTTTTTCCCAGTTGATCTCGTTTGTTTCCAGTTTGTTCCCAATTTGTTTCCAGTTCATTCCCAGTTTGTTTCCAGTTTGATTCCAGTTTATTCCCAGTTTATCTCAAGTTTGTATCCAGTTTATTCGCAGTTTGTTTCCAGTTTATTCGAGTTTTTTCCAGTTTGTTTCCAGTTTATTCCCAGTTTGTTGCCAGTTTATTCCCAGTTTGTTGCCAGTTTGTTTCCAGTTTATTCCCAATTTATGTCCAGTTTGTTTCCAGTTTGTTTCCATTTTGTTTCCATTTTGTTTCCAGTTTTTTTCCAGTTTGTTTTCCAATTTGTTTCCAGTTTATTCCTAGTTTATCTCAAGTTTGTTTCCAGTTTACCTCCAGTTTTTTCCCAGTTCACCTCCAGTTTCTTTCCAGTCTTTTTTTCCAGTTTATTCCCAGTTTATGTCTCAAGTTTGTTTCCAGTTTGTCCGCAATTTGTTTCCAGTTTGTTTCAATTTTTTTCCCAGTTTATCTCAAGTTTGTTTCTAGTTTCTTTCCAGTTTGTTGCCAGTTTATTCCCAGTTAGTTTCCAGTTTGTTTCCAGTTTATTCCCAGTTTGTTTCCAGTTTGTTTCCAGTTTATTCGAGTTTTTTTCCAGTTTGTGTCCAGTTTATGTCTAGTTTATTTTCCAGTTTGTTACCAGTTTTTTCTCAGTTTATCTAAACTTTGTTTCCAGTTTGTTTCCAGTTTGATTCCAGTTTTTTCCAGTTTGATTCCAGTTTATTCCCAGTTTATCTCAAGTTTGTTTCCAGTTTCTCCGCAATTTGTTTCCAGTTTGTATCCAGTTTATTCCCAGTTTGTTTCCAGTTTGATTCCAGTTTTTTTCCAGTTTGTTTCCAGTTTATTCCCAGTTTGATTCCAGTTTGTTTCCAGTTTGTTTGAATTTTGTTTGCTGTTTGTTTCCACTTTATTCCCAGTTTGTTTCTAGTTTGTTCCCAGTTGATCTCGTTTTTTTCCAGTTTGTTCCCACTTTATCTCGTTTGTTTCAAGTTTATTCCCAGTTTGTTTCCCGTTTGTTTCCAGTTTATTCCCACTTTATCTCAAGTTTGTTTCTAATTTGTTTCCAGTTTATTCCCAGGTTGTTTCCAGTTTGTTTCCAGTTTATTCTCAGTTTGTTTCCAGTTTGTTTCCAGTTTATTCCCACTTTATCTCAAGTTTGTTTCCATCTTATTCCCACTTTATCTCAAGTTTGTTTCTAATTTGTTTCCAGTTTATTCCCAGTTTGTTTCCAGGTTATTCCCAGTTTGTTTCCAGTTTGTTCTCAGTTTGTTTCCAGTTTATTGTCAGTTTGTTTCCAGTTCATTCTCAGTTTGTTTCCAGTTTATTCTGTTTGTTTCCAGTTTGTTTCCAGCTTATTCCCACTTTATCTCAAGTTTGTTTCCAATTTGTGTCCAGTTTATTCCCAGTCAGTTCCCAGTTTGTTTCCAGTTTGTTTCCAGTTTATTCCTAGTTTATTCCCAGTTTATCTCAAGTTTGTTTCCAGTTTCTTTCCAGTTTGTTTCCAGTTTATTCCCAGTGTGTTTCCAGTTTGTTTCCAGTTTATTCCTACTTTATCTCAAGTTTGTTTCTAGTTTGTGCGCAATTTGTTTCCAGTTTATTCCCAGTTTGTTTCCATTTTGTTTCCATTTTTTCCCAGTTTATCTCAAGTCTGTTTCCAGGTTGTCCTCAATTTTTTTTCCAGTTTATTCCCAGTTTGTCCTAATTTTTTTTCCACTTTATTCCCAGTTTGTTTCTAGTTTGTTCCCAGTTGATCTCGTTTGTTTCCAGTTTGTTTCCAGTTTGTTACCAGTTTATTCCCAGTTCATCTCAACTTTGTTTCCAGTTTGTTTCCAGTTTGTTACCAGTTCATTCCCAGTTCATCTCAACTTTGTTTCCAGTTTGTTCCCAGTTTGATTCCAATTTTTTTTCCAGTTTGTTTCCAGTTTGTCCTAAATTTTTTTCCACTTTATTCCCAGTTTGTTTCCAGTTTATTCCCAGTTTATTTCAAGTTTGTTTCCAGTTTGTTTCCATTTTGTTTCCACTTTTTTCCCAGTTTATCTCAAGTTTGTTTCCAGGTTGTCCTCAATTTTTTTTCCAGTTTATTCCCAGTTTGTCCTAAAATTTTTTCCACTTTATTCCCAGTTTGTTTCCAGTTTATTCCCAGTTTATCTCGTTTGTTTCCAGTTTGTTTCTAGTTTGTTTCCAGTTTATCTCAAGTTTGTTTATTTTTTCCTCAATTTGTTTCCAGTTTGTTTCCAGTTTATTCCCAGTTTGTTTCCAGTTTGTTCCCAGTTTGTGTCCATTTTGTTTCCATTTTTTCCCAGTTTGTCTCAAGTTTGTTTCCATTTTGTTTCCATTTTTTTCCCAGTTGGTTCCCAATTTGTTTCCAGTTCATTCCCAGTTTGTTTCCAGTTTGATTCCAGTTTATTCCCAGTTTGTTTCCATTTTGTTTCCATTTTTTCCCAGTTGATCTCGTTTGTTTCCCGTTTGTTTCCAGTTTATTCCCACTTTATCTCAAGTTTGTTTCTAATTTGTTTCCAGTTTATTCCCAGGTTGTTTCCAGTTTGTTTCCAGTTTATTCTCAGTTTGTTTCCAGTTTGTTTCCAGTTTATTCCCACTTTATCTCAAGTTTGTTTCCATCTTATTCCCACTTTATCTCAAGTTTGTTTCTAATTTGTTTCCAGTTTATTCCCAGTTTGTTTCCAGGTTATTCCCAGTTTGTTTCCAGTTTGTTCTCAGTTTGTTTCCAGTTTATTGTCAGTTTGTTTCCAGTTCATTCTCAGTTTGTTTCCAGTTTATTCTGTTTGTTTCCAGTTTGTTTCCAGCTTATTCCCACTTTATCTCAAGTTTGTTTCCAATTTGTGTCCAGTTTATTCCCAGTCAGTTCCCAGTTTGTTTCCAGTTTGTTTCCAGTTTATTCCTAGTTTATTCCCAGTTTATCTCAAGTTTGTTTCCAGTTTCTTTCCAGTTTGTTTCCAGTTTATTCCCAGTGTGTTTCCATTTTGTTTCCATTTTTTCCCAGTTGATCTCGTTTGTTTCCAGTTTGTTCCCAATTTGTTTCCAGTTCATTCCCAGTTTGTTTCCAGTTTGATTCCAGTTTATTCCCAGTTTATCTCAAGTTTGTATCCAGTTTATTCGCAGTTTGTTTCCAGTTTATTCGAGTTTTTTCCAGTTTGTTTCCAGTTTATTCCCAGTTTGTTGCCAGTTTATTCCCAGTTTGTTGCCAGTTTGTTTCCAGTTTATTCCCAATTTATGTCCAGTTTGTTTCCAGTTTGTTTCCATTTTGTTTCCATTTTGTTTCCAGTTTTTTTCCAGTTTGTTTTCCAATTTGTTTCCAGTTTATTCCTAGTTTATCTCAAGTTTGTTTCCAGTTTACCTCCAGTTTTTTCCCAGTTCACCTCCAGTTTCTTTCCAGTCTTTTTTTCCAGTTTATTCCCAGTTTATGTCTCAAGTTTGTTTCCAGTTTGTCCGCAATTTGTTTCCAGTTTGTTTCAATTTTTTTCCCAGTTTATCTCAAGTTTGTTTCTAGTTTCTTTCCAGTTTGTTGCCAGTTTATTCCCAGTTAGTTTCCAGTTTGTTTCCAGTTTATTCCCAGTTTGTTTCCAGTTTGTTTCCAGTTTATTCGAGTTTTTTTCCAGTTTGTGTCCAGTTTATGTCTAGTTTATTTTCCAGTTTGTTACCAGTTTTTTCTCAGTTTATCTAAACTTTGTTTCCAGTTTGTTTCCAGTTTGATTCCAGTTTTTTCCAGTTTGATTCCAGTTTATTCCCAGTTTATCTCAAGTTTGTTTCCAGTTTCTCCGCAATTTGTTTCCAGTTTGTATCCAGTTTATTCCCAGTTTGTTTCCAGTTTGATTCCAGTTTTTTTCCAGTTTGTTTCCAGTTTATTCCCAGTTTGATTCCAGTTTGTTTCCAGTTTGTTTGAATTTTGTTTGCTGTTTGTTTCCACTTTATTCCCAGTTTGTTTCTAGTTTGTTCCCAGTTGATCTCGTTTTTTTTCCAGTTTGTTCCCACTTTATCTCGTTTGTTTCAAGTTTATTCCCAGTTTGTTTCCCGTTTGTTTCCAGTTTATTCCCACTTTATCTCAAGTTTGTTTCTAATTTGTTTCCAGTTTATTCCCAGGTTGTTTCCAGTTTGTTTCCAGTTTATTCTCAGTTTGTTTCCAGTTTGTTTCCAGTTTATTCCCACTTTATCTCAAGTTTGTTTCCATCTTATTCCCACTTTATCTCAAGTTTGTTTCTAATTTGTTTCCAGTTTATTCCCAGTTTGTTTCCAGGTTATTCCCAGTTTGTTTCCAGTTTGTTCTCAGTTTGTTTCCAGTTTATTGTCAGTTTGTTTCCAGTTCATTCTCAGTTTGTTTCCAGTTTATTCTGTTTGTTTCCAGTTTGTTTCCAGCTTATTCCCACTTTATCTCAAGTTTGTTTCCAATTTGTGTCCAGTTTATTCCCAGTCAGTTCCCAGTTTGTTTCCAGTTTGTTTCCAGTTTATTCCTAGTTTATTCCCAGTTTATCTCAAGTTTGTTTCCAGTTTCTTTCCAGTTTGTTTCCAGTTTATTCCCAGTGTGTTTCCAGTTTGTTTCCAGTTTATTCCTACTTTATCTCAAGTTTGTTTCTAGTTTGTGCGCAATTTGTTTCCAGTTTATTCCCAGTTTGTTTCCATTTTGTTTCCATTTTTTCCCAGTTTATCTCAAGTCTGTTTCCAGGTTGTCCTCAATTTTTTTTCCAGTTTATTCCCAGTTTGTCCTAATTTTTTTTTCCACTTTATTCCCAGTTTGTTTCTAGTTTGTTCCCAGTTGATCTCGTTTGTTTCCAGTTTGTTTCCAGTTTGTTACCAGTTTATTCCCAGTTCATCTCAACTTTGTTTCCAGTTTGTTTCCAGTTTGTTACCAGTTCATTCCCAGTTCATCTCAACTTTGTTTCCAGTTTGTTCCCAGTTTGATTCCAATTTTTTTTCCAGTTTGTTTCCAGTTTGTCCTAAATTTTTTTCCACTTTATTCCCAGTTTGTTTCCAGTTTATTCCCAGTTTATTTCAAGTTTGTTTCCAGTTTGTTTCCATTTTGTTTCCACTTTTTTCCCAGTTTATCTCAAGTTTGTTTCCAGGTTGTCCTCAATTTTTTTTCCAGTTTATTCCCAGTTTGTCCTAAATTTTTTTCCACTTTATTCCCAGTTTGTTTCCAGTTTATTCCCAGTTTATCTCGTTTGTTTCCAGTTTGTTTCTAGTTTGTTTCCAGTTTATCTCAAGTTTGTTTATTTTTTCCTCAATTTGTTTCCAGTTTGTTTCCAGTTTATTCCCAGTTTGTTTCCAGTTTGTTCCCAGTTTGTGTCCATTTTGTTTCCATTTTTTCCCAGTTTGTCTCAAGTTTGTTTCCATTTTGTTTCCATTTTTTTCCCAGTTGGTTCCCAATTTGTTTCCAGTTCATTCCCAGTTTGTTTCCAGTTTGATTCCAGTTTATTCCCAGTTTGTTTCCATTTTGTTTCCATTTTTTCCCAGTTGATCTCGTTTGTTTCCCGTTTGTTTCCAGTTTATTCCCACTTTATCTCAAGTTTGTTTCTAATTTGTTTCCAGTTTATTCCCAGGTTGTTTCCAGTTTGTTTCCAGTTTATTCTCAGTTTGTTTCCAGTTTGTTTCCAGTTTATTCCCACTTTATCTCAAGTTTGTTTCCATCTTATTCCCACTTTATCTCAAGTTTGTTTCTAATTTGTTTCCAGTTTATTCCCAGTTTGTTTCCAGGTTATTCCCAGTTTGTTTCCAGTTTGTTCTCAGTTTGTTTCCAGTTTATTGTCAGTTTGTTTCCAGTTCATTCTCAGTTTGTTTCCAGTTTATTCTGTTTGTTTCCAGTTTGTTTCCAGCTTATTCCCACTTTATCTCAAGTTTGTTTCCAATTTGTGTCCAGTTTATTCCCAGTCAGTTCCCAGTTTGTTTCCAGTTTGTTTCCAGTTTATTCCTAGTTTATTCCCAGTTTATCTCAAGTTTGTTTCCAGTTTCTTTCCAGTTTGTTTCCAGTTTATTCCCAGTGTGTTTCCAGTTTGTTTCCAGTTTATTCCTACTTTATCTCAAGTTTGTTTCTAGTTTGTGCGCAATTTGTTTCCAGTTTATTCCCAGTTTGTTTCCATTTTGTTTCCATTTTGTTTCCATTTTTTCCCAGTTTGTCTCAAGTTTGTTTCCATTTTGTTTCCATTTTTTTCCCAGTTGGTTCCCAATTTGTTTCCAGTTCATTCCCAGTTTGTTTCCAGTTTGATTCCAGTTTATTCCCAGTTTGTTTCCATTTTGTTTCCATTTTTTCCCAGTTGATCTCGTTTGTTTCCCGTTTGTTTCCAGTTTATTCCCACTTTATCTCAAGTTTGTTTCTAATTTGTTTCCAGTTTATTCCCAGGTTGTTTCCAGTTTGTTTCCAGTTTATTCTCAGTTTGTTTCCAGTTTGTTTCCAGTTTATTCCCACTTTATCTCAAGTTTGTTTCCATCTTATTCCCACTTTATCTCAAGTTTGTTTCTAATTTGTTTCCAGTTTATTCCCAGTTTGTTTCCAGGTTATTCCCAGTTTGTTTCCAGTTTGTTCTCAGTTTGTTTCCAGTTTATTGTCAGTTTGTTTCCAGTTCATTCTCAGTTTGTTTCCAGTTTATTCTGTTTGTTTCCAGTTTGTTTCCAGCTTATTCCCACTTTATCTCAAGTTTGTTTCCAATTTGTGTCCAGTTTATTCCCAGTCAGTTCCCAGTTTGTTTCCAGTTTGTTTCCAGTTTATTCCTAGTTTATTCCCAGTTTATCTCAAGTTTGTTTCCAGTTTCTTTCCAGTTTGTTTCCAGTTTATTCCCAGTGTGTTTCCAGTTTGTTTCCAGTTTATTCCTACTTTATCTCAAGTTTGTTTCTAGTTTGTGCGCAATTTGTTTCCAGTTTATTCCCAGTTTGTTTCCATTTTGTTTCCATTTTTTCCCAGTTTATCTCAAGTCTGTTTCCAGGTTGTCCTCAATTTTTTTTCCAGTTTATTCCCAGTTTGTCCTAATTTTTTTTTCCACTTTATTCCCAGTTTGTTTCTAGTTTGTTCCCAGTTGATCTCGTTTGTTTCCAGTTTGTTTCCAGTTTGTTACCAGTTTATTCCCAGTTCATCTCAACTTTGTTTCCAGTTTGTTTCCAGTTTGTTACCAGTTCATTCCCAGTTCATCTCAACTTTGTTTCCAGTTTGTTCCCAGTTTGATTCCAATTTTTTTTCCAGTTTGTTTCCAGTTTGTCCTAAATTTTTTTCCACTTTATTCCCAGTTTGTTTCCAGTTTATTCCCAGTTTATTTCAAGTTTGTTTCCAGTTTGTTTCCATTTTGTTTCCACTTTTTTCCCAGTTTATCTCAAGTTTGTTTCCAGGTTGTCCTCAATTTTTTTTCCAGTTTATTCCCAGTTTGTCCTAAATTTTTTTCCACTTTATTCCCAGTTTGTTTCCAGTTTATTCCCAGTTTATCTCGTTTGTTTCCAGTTTGTTTCTAGTTTGTTTCCAGTTTATCTCAAGTTTGTTTATTTTTTCCTCAATTTGTTTCCAGTTTGTTTCCAGTTTATTCCCAGTTTGTTTCCAGTTTGTTCCCAGTTTGTGTCCATTTTGTTTCCATTTTTTCCCAGTTTGTCTCAAGTTTGTTTCCATTTTGTTTCCATTTTTTTCCCAGTTGGTTCCCAATTTGTTTCCAGTTCATTCCCAGTTTGTTTCCAGTTTGATTCCAGTTTATTCCCAGTTTGTTTCCATTTTGTTTCCATTTTTTCCCAGTTGATCTCGTTTGTTTCCCGTTTGTTTCCAGTTTATTCCCACTTTATCTCAAGTTTGTTTCTAATTTGTTTCCAGTTTATTCCCAGGTTGTTTCCAGTTTGTTTCCAGTTTATTCTCAGTTTGTTTCCAGTTTGTTTCCAGTTTATTCCCACTTTATCTCAAGTTTGTTTCCATCTTATTCCCACTTTATCTCAAGTTTGTTTCTAATTTGTTTCCAGTTTATTCCCAGTTTGTTTCCAGGTTATTCCCAGTTTGTTTCCAGTTTGTTCTCAGTTTGTTTCCAGTTTATTGTCAGTTTGTTTCCAGTTCATTCTCAGTTTGTTTCCAGTTTATTCTGTTTGTTTCCAGTTTGTTTCCAGCTTATTCCCACTTTATCTCAAGTTTGTTTCCAATTTGTGTCCAGTTTATTCCCAGTCAGTTCCCAGTTTGTTTCCAGTTTGTTTCCAGTTTATTCCTAGTTTATTCCCAGTTTATCTCAAGTTTGTTTCCAGTTTCTTTCCAGTTTGTTTCCAGTTTATTCCCAGTGTGTTTCCAGTTTCTTTCCAGTTTATTCCTACTTTATCTCAAGTTTGTTTCTAGTTTGTGCGCAATTTGTTTCCAGTTTATTCCCAGTTTGTTTCCATTTTGTTTCCATTTTGTTTCCATTTTTTCCCAGTTTGTCTCAAGTTTGTTTCCATTTTGTTTCCATTTTTTTCCCAGTTGGTTCCCAATTTGTTTCCAGTTCATTCCCAGTTTGTTTCCAGTTTGATTCCAGTTTATTCCCAGTTTGTTTCCATTTTGTTTCCATTTTTTCCCAGTTGATCTCGTTTGTTTCCCGTTTGTTTCCAGTTTATTCCCACTTTATCTCAAGTTTGTTTCTAATTTGTTTCCAGTTTATTCCCAGGTTGTTTCCAGTTTGTTTCCAGTTTATTCTCAGTTTGTTTCCAGTTTGTTTCCAGTTTATTCCCACTTTATCTCAAGTTTGTTTCCATCTTATTCCCACTTTATCTCAAGTTTGTTTCTAATTTGTTTCCAGTTTATTCCCAGTTTGTTTCCAGGTTATTCCCAGTTTGTTTCCAGTTTGTTCTCAGTTTGTTTCCAGTTTATTGTCAGTTTGTTTCCAGTTCATTCTCAGTTTGTTTCCAGTTTATTCTGTTTGTTTCCAGTTTGTTTCCAGCTTATTCCCACTTTATCTCAAGTTTGTTTCCAATTTGTGTCCAGTTTATTCCCAGTCAGTTCCCAGTTTGTTTCCAGTTTGTTTCCAGTTTATTCCTAGTTTATTCCCAGTTTATCTCAAGTTTGTTTCCAGTTTCTTTCCAGTTTGTTTCCAGTTTATTCCCAGTGTGTTTCCAGTTTGTTTCCAGTTTATTCCTACTTTATCTCAAGTTTGTTTCTAGTTTGTGCGCAATTTGTTTCCAGTTTATTCCCAGTTTGTTTCCAGTTTGTTTCCATTTTTTCCCAGTTTATCTCAAGTCTGTTTCCAGGTTGTCCTCAATTTTTTTTCCAGTTTATTCCCAGTTTGTCCTATTTTTTTTTTCCACTTTATTCCCAGTTTGTTTCTAGTTTGTTCCCAGTTGATCTCGTTTGTTTCCAGTTTGTTTCCAGTTTGTTACCAGTTCATTCCCAGTTCATCTCAACTTTGTTTCCAGTTTGTTCCCAGTTTGATTCCAATTTTTTTTCCAGTTTGTTTCCAGTTTGTCCTAAATTTTTTTCCACTTTATTCCCAGTTTGTTTCCAGTTTATTCCCAGTTTATTTCAAGTTTGTTTCCAGTTTGTTTCCATTTTGTTTCCACTTTTTTCCCAGTTTATCTCAAGTTTGTTTCCAGGTTGTCCTCAATTTTTTTTCCAGTTTATTCCCAGTTTGTCCTAAATTTTTTTCCACTTTATTCCCAGTTTGTTTCCAGTTTATTCCCAGTTTATCTCGTTTGTTTCCAGTTTGTTTCTAGTTTGTTTCCAGTTTATCTCAAGTTTGTTTATTTTTTCCTCAATTTGTTTCCAGTTTGTTTCCAGTTTATTCCCAGTTTGTTTCCAGTTTGTTCCCAGTTTGTGTCCATTTTGTTTCCATTTTTTCCCAGTTTGTCTCAAGTTTGTTTCCATTTTGTTTCCATTTTTTTCCCAGTTGGTTCCCAATTTGTTTCCAGTTCATTCCCAGTTTGTTTCCAGTTTGATTCCAGTTTATTCCCAGTTTGTTTCCATTTTGTTTCCATTTTTTCCCAGTTGATCTCGTTTGTTTCCAGTTTGTTCCCAATTTGTTTCCAGTTCATTCCCAGTTTGTTACCAGTTTGATTCCAGTTTATTCCCAGTTTGTTTCCATTTTGTTTCCATTTTTTCCCAGTTGATCTCGTTTGTTTCCAGTTTGTTCCCAATTTGTTTCCAGTTCATTCCCAGTTTGTTTCCAGTTTGATTCCAGTTTATTCCCAGTTTATCTCAAGTTTGTATCCAGTTTATTCGCAGTTTGTTTCCAGTTTATTCGAGTTTTTTCCAGTTTGTTTCCAGTTTATTCCCAGTTTGTTGCCAGTTTATTCCCAGTTTGTTGCCAGTTTGTTTCCAGTTTATTCCCAATTTATGTCCAGTTTGTTTCCAGTTTGTTTCCATTTTGTTTCCATTTTGTTTCCAGTTTTTTTCCAGTTTGTTTTCCAATTTGTTTCCAGTTTATTCCTAGTTTATCTCAAGTTTGTTTCCAGTTTACCTCCAGTTTGTTCCCAGTTCACCTCCAGTTTCTTTCCAGTCTTTTTTTCCAGTTTATTCCCAGTTTATGTCTCAAGTTTGTTTCCAGTTTGTCCGCAATTTGTTTCCAGTTTGTTTCAATTTTTTTCCCAGTTTATCTCAAGTTTGTTTCTAGTTTCTTTCCAGTTTGTTGCCAGTTTATTCCCAGTTAGTTTCCAGTTTGTTTCCAGTTTATTCCCAGTTTGTTTCCAGTTTGTTTCCAGTTTATTCGAGTTTTTTTCCAGTTTGTGTCCAGTTTATGTCTAGTTTATTTTCCAGTTTGTTACCAGTTTTTTCTCAGTTTATCTAAACTTTGTTTCCAGTTTGTTTCCAGTTTGATTCCAGTTTTTTCCAGTTTGATTCCAGTTTATTCCCAGTTTATCTCAAGTTTGTTTCCAGTTTCTCCACAATTTGTTTCCAGTTTGTATCCAGTTTATTCCCAGTTTGTTTCCAGTTTGATTCCAGTTTTTTTCCAGTTTGTTTCCAGTTTATTCCCAGTTTGATTCCAGTTTGTTTCCAGTTTGTTTGAATTTTGTTTGCTGTTTGTTTCCACTTTATTCCCAGTTTGTTTCTAGTTTGTTCCCAGTTGATCTCGTTTTTTTCCAGTTTGTTCCCACTTTATCTCGTTTGTTTCAAGTTTATTCCCAGTTTGTTTCCCGTTTGTTTCCAGTTTATTCCCACTTTATCTCAAGTTTGTTTCTAATTTGTTTCCAGTTTATTCCCAGGTTGTTTCCAGTTTGTTTCCAGTTTATTCTCAGTTTGTTTCCAGTTTGTTTCCAGTTTATTCCCACTTTATCTCAAGTTTGTTTCCATCTTATTCCCACTTTATCTCAAGTTTGTTTCTAATTTGTTTCCAGTTTATTCCCAGTTTGTTTCCAGGTTATTCCCAGTTTGTTTCCAGTTTGTTCTCAGTTTGTTTCCAGTTTATTGTCAGTTTGTTTCCAGTTCATTCTCAGTTTGTTTCCAGTTTATTCTGTTTGTTTCCAGTTTGTTTCCAGCTTATTCCCACTTTATCTCAAGTTTGTTTCCAATTTGTGTCCAGTTTATTCCCAGTCAGTTCCCAGTTTGTTTCCAGTTTGTTTCCAGTTTATTCCTAGTTTATTCCCAGTTTATCTCAAGTTTGTTTCCAGTTTCTTTCCAGTTTGTTTCCAGTTTATTCCCAGTGTGTTTCCAGTTTCTTTCCAGTTTATTCCTACTTTATCTCAAGTTTGTTTCTAGTTTGTGCGCAATTTGTTTCCAGTTTATTCCCAGTTTGTTTCCATTTTGTTTCCATTTTTTCCCAGTTTATCTCAAGTCTGTTTCCAGGTTGTCCTCAATTTTTTTTCCAGTTTATTCCCAGTTTGTCCTAATTTTTTTTCCACTTTATTCCCAGTTTGTTTCTAGTTTGTTCCCAGTTGATCTCGTTTGTTTCCAGTTTGTTTCCAGTTTGTTACCAGTTTATTCCCAGTTCATCTCAACTTTGTTTCCAGTTTGTTTCCAGTTTGTTACCAGTTCATTCCCAGTTCATCTCAACTTTGTTTCCAGTTTATTCCCAGTTTGATTCCAATTTTTTTTCCAGTTTGTTTCCAGTTTGTCCTAAATTTTTTTCCACTTTATTCCCAGTTTGTTTCCAGTTTATTCCCAGTTTATTTCAAGTTTGTTTCCAGTTTGTTTCCATTTTGTTTCCACTTTTTTCCCAGTTTATCTCAAGTTTGTTTCCAGGTTGTCCTCAATTTTTTTTCCAGTTTATTCCCA
This sequence comes from Telmatherina bonti, assembly GCF_933228915.1. Taxonomy (NCBI): domain Eukaryota; kingdom Metazoa; phylum Chordata; class Actinopteri; order Atheriniformes; family Telmatherinidae; genus Telmatherina; species Telmatherina bonti. The sequence continues at coordinate 1,264,269 of NC_136623.1, read as the reverse complement.
GTTTGTCCTAAATTTTTTTCCACTTTATTCCCAGTTTGTTTCCAGTTTATTCCCAGTTTATCTCAAGTTTGTTTCCAGTTTGTTTCCAGTTTGTTACCAGTTTATTCCCAGTTCATCTCAACTTTGTTTCCAGTTTGTTTCCAGTTTGTTACCAGTTTATTCCCAGTCTGTTCCCAGTTTGTTTCCAGTTTGTTTCCAGTTTATTCCTAGTTTATTCCCAGTTTATCTCAAGTTTGTTTCCAGTTTGTTTCCAGTTTGTTTCCAGTTTATTCCCAGTGTGTTTCCAGTTTGTTTCCAGTTTATTCCTACTTTATCTCAAGTTTGTTTCTAGTTTGTGCGCAATTTGTTTCCAGTTTATTCCCAGTTTGTTTCCATTTTGTTTCCATTTTTTCCCAGTTTATCTCAAGTCTGTTTCCAGGTTGTCCTCAATTTTTTTTCCAGTTTTTTCCCAGTTTGTCCTAATTTTTTTTTCCACTTTATTCCCAGTTTGTTTCTAGTTTTTTCCCAGTTGATCTTGTTTGTTTCCAGTTTGTTTCCAGTTTGTTACCAGTTTATTCCCAGTTCATCTCAACTTTGTTTCCAGTTTGTTTCCAGTTTGTTACCAGTTCATTCCCAGTTCATCTCAACTTTGTTTCCAGTTTGTGCGCAATTTGTTTCCAGTTTATTCCCAGTTTGATTCCAATTTTTTTTCCAGTTTGTTTCCAGTTTGTCCTCAATTTTTTTCCACTTTATTCCCAGTTTGTTTCCAGTTTATTCCCAGTTTATCTCAAGTTTGTTTCCAGTTTGTTTCCATTTTGTTTCCACTTTTTTCCCAGTTTATCTCAAGTTTGTTTCCAGGTTGTCCTCAATTTCTTTTCCAGTTTATTCCCAGTTTGTCCTAAATTTTTTTCCACTTTATTCCCAGTGTTGTTTCCAGTTTATTCCCAGTTTATCTCAAGTTTGTTTCCAGTTTGTTTCCAGTTTGTTACCAGTTAATTCCCAGTTCATCTCAACTTTGTTTCCAGTTTGTCTGCAATTTTTTTTCAGTTTATTCCCAGTGTGTTTCCAGTTTGTTTCCAGTTTATTCCTACTTTATCTCAAGTTTGTTTCTAGTTTGTTCTCAATTTGTTTGCAATTTATTCCCAGTTTTCTTCCAGTTTATTCCCAGTTTGTTTCCAGTTTATTCCCAGTTTTTTTCCAGTTTGTTTCCAGTTTATTCCCAGTTTGTTTCCAGTTTATCTCAACTTTGTTTCCTGTTTGTGCGCAATTTGTTTCCAGTTTATTCCCAGTTTGATTCCAGTTTGTTTCCAGTTTGTTTCCAGTTTGTTTGAATTTTGTTTGCTGTTTGTTACAAATTTATTCACAGTTTGTTTCCATTTTGTTCCATTTTTTCCCAGTTTATCTCGTTTGTTTCCAGTTTGTTTCTAGTTTGTTTCCAGTTTATCTCAAGTTTGTTTAGTTTTTCCTCAATTTGTGTCCAGTTTTTTTCCAGGTTATTCCCAGTTTGTTTCCAGTTTGTTCCCAGTTTGTGTCCATTTTGTTTCCATTTTTTCCCAGTTTGTCTCAAGTTTGTTTCCATTTTGTTTCCATTTTTTTCCCAGTTGATCTTGTTTGTTTCCAGTTTGTTCCCAATTTGTTTCCAGTTCATTCCCAGTTTGTTTCCAGTTTGATTCCAGTTTATTCCCAGTTTTTTTCCATTTTGTTTCCATTTTTTCCCAGTTGATCTCGTTTGTTTCCAGTTTGTTCCCAATTTGTTTCCAGTTCATTCCCAGTTTGTTACCAGTTTGATTCCAGTTTATTCCCAGTTTGTTTCCATTTTGTTTCCATTTTTTCCCAGTTGATCTCGTTTGTTTCCAGTTTGTTCCCAATTTGTTCCCAGTTCATTCCCAGGTTGTTTCCAGTTTGATTCCAGTTTATTCCCAGTTTATCTCAAGTTTGTATCCAGTTTATTCGCAGTTTGTTTCCAGTTTATTCGAGTTTTTTCCAGTTTGTTTCCAGTTTATTCCCAGTTTGTTGCCAGTTTATTCCCAGTTTGTTGCCAGTTTGTTTCCAGTTTATTCCCAATTTATGTCCAGTTTGTTTCCAGTTTGTTTCCATTTTGTTTCCAGTTTGTTTCCAGTTTGTTTTCCAATTTGTTTCCAGTTTATTCCTAGTTTATCTCAAGTTTGTTTCCAGTTTACCTCCAGTTTGTTCCCAGTTCACCTCCAGTTTCTTTCCAGTCTTTTTTTCCAGTTTATTCCCAGTTTATGTCTCAAGTTTGTTTCCAGTTTGTCCGCAATTTGTTTCCAGTTTGTTTCAATTTTTTTCCCAGTTTATCTCAAGTTTGTTTCTAGTTTCTTTCCAGTTTGTTGCCAGTTTATTCCCAGTTAGTTTCCAGTTTGTTTCCAGTTTATTCCCAGTTTGTTTCCAGTTTATTCGAGTTTTTTTCCAGTTTGTGTCCAGTTTATGTCTAGTTTATTTTCCAGTTTGTTACCAGTTTTTTCTCAGTTTATCTAAACTTTGTTTCCAGTTTGTTTCCAGTTTGATTCCAGTTTTTTCCAGTTTGATTCCAGTTTATTCCCAGTCTATTCCCAGTTTGTTTCCAGTTTGTTTCCAGTTTATTCCTAGTTTATTCCCAGTTTATCTCAAGTTTGTTTCCAGTTTCTTTCCAGTTTGTTTCCAGTTTATTCCCAGTGTGTTTCCAGTTTGTTTCCAGTTTATTCCTACTTTATCTCAAGTTTGTTTCTAGTTTGTGCGCAATTTGTTTCCAGTTTATTCCCAGTTTGTTTCCATTTTGTTTCCATTTTTTCCCAGTTTATCTCAAGTCTGTTTCCAGGTTGTCCTCAATTTTTTTTCCAGTTTATTCCCAGTTTGTCCTAATTTTTTTTTTCCACTTTATTCCCAGTTTGTTTCTAGTTTGTTCCCAGTTGATCTCGTTTGTTTCCAGTTTGTTACCAGTTTATTCCCAGTTCATCTCAACTTTGTTTCCAGTTTGTGCGCAATTTGTTTCCAGTTTGTCCTAAATTTTTTTCCACTTTATTCCCAGTTTGTTTCCAGTTTATTCCCAGTTTATCTCAAGTTTGTTTCCAGTTTGTTTCCATTTTGTTTCCACTTTTTTCCCAGTTTATCTCAAGTTTGTTTCCAGGTTGTCCTCAATTTTTTTTCCAGTTTATTCCCAGTTTGTCCTCAATTTTTTTCCACTTTATTCCCAGTTTGTTTCCAGTTTATTCCCAGTTTATCTCAAGTTTGTTTCCAGTTTGTTTCCAGTTTGTTACCAGTTTATTCCCAGTTCATCTCAACTTTGTTTCCAGTTTGTCTGCAATTTTTTTTCAGTTTATTCCCAGTGTGTTTCCAGTTTGTTTCCAGTTTATTCCTACTTTATCTCAAGTTTGTTTCTAGTTTGTTCTCAATTTGTTTGCAATTTATTCCCAGTTTTCTTCCAGTTTATTCCCAGTTTGTTTCCAGTTTATTCCCAGTTTTTTTCCAGTTTGTTTCCAGTTTATTCCCAGTTTGTTTCCAGTTTATCTCAACTTTGTTTCCTGTTTGTGCGCAATTTGTTTCCAGTTTATTCCCAGTTTGATTCCAGTTTGTTTCCAGTTTGTTTGAATTTTGTTTGCTGTTTGTTACAAATTTATTCACAGTTTGTTTCCATTTTGTTCCATTTTTTCCCAGTTTATCTCGTTTGTTTCCAGTTTGTTTCTAGTTTGTTTCCAGTTTATCTCAAGTTTGTTTAGTTTTTACTCAATTTGTTTCCAGTTTGTTTCCAGTTTATTCCCAGTTTGTTTCCAGTTTGTTCCCAGTTTGTGTCCATTTTGTTTCCATTTTTTCCCAGTTTGTCTCAAGTTTGTTTCCATTTTGTTTCCATTTTTTTCCCAGTTGATCTTGTTTGTTTCCAGTTTGTTCCCAATTTGTTTCCAGTTCATTCCCAGTTTGTTTCCAGTTTGATTCCAGTTTATTCCCAGTTTTTTTCCATTTTGTTTCCATTTTTTCCCAGTTGATCTCGTTTGTTTCCAGTTTGTTCCCAATTTGTTTCCAGTTCATTCCCAGTTTGTTACCAGTTTGATTCCAGTTTATTCCCAGTTTGTTTCCATTTTGTTTCCATTTTTTCCCAGTTGATCTCGTTTGTTTCCAGTTTGTTCCCAATTTGTTTCCAGTTCATTCCCAGTTTGTTTCCAGTTTGATTCCAGTTTATTCCCAGTTTATCTCAAGTTTGTATCCAGTTTATTCGCAGTTTGTTTCCAGTTTATTCGAGGTTTTTCCAGTTTGTTTCCAGTTTATTCCCAGTTTGTTGCCAGTTTATTCCCAGTTTGTTGCCAGTTTGTTTCCAGTTTATTCCCAATTTATGTCCAGTTTGTTTCCAGTTTGTTTCCATTTTGTTTCCAGTTTTTTTCCAGTTTGTTTTCCAATTTGTTTCCAGTTTATTCCTAGTTTATCTCAAGTTTGTTTCCAGTTTACCTCCAGTTTTTTCCCAGTTCACCTCCAGTTTCTTTCCAGTCTTTTTTTCCAGTTTATTCCCAGTTTATGTCTCAAGTTTGTTTCCAGTTTGTCCGCAATTTGTTTCCAGTTTGTTTCAATTTTTTTCCCAGTTTATCTCAAGTTTGTTTCTAGTTTCTTTCCAGTTTGTTGCCAGTTTATTCCCAGTTAGTTTCCAGTTTGTTTCCAGTTTATTCCCAGTTTGTCTCCAGTTTGTTTCCAGTTTATTCGAGTTTTTTTCCAGTATGTGTCCAGTTTATGTCTAGTTTATTTTCCAGTTTGTTACCAGTTTTTTCTCAGTTTATCTAAACTTTGTTTCCAGTTTGTTTCCAGTTTACCTCCAGTTTGATTCCAGTTTTTTCCAGTTTGATTCCAGTTTATTCCCAGTTTATCTCAAGTTTGTTTCCAGTTTCTCCGCAATTTGTTTCCAGTTTGTATCCAGTTTATTCCCAGTTTGTTTCCAGTTTGATTCCAGTTTTTTTCCTGTTTGTTTCCAGTTTATTCCCAGTTTGATTCCAGTTTGTTTCCAGTTTGTTTGAATTTTGTTTGCTGTTTGTTTCCACTTTATTCCCAGTTTGTTTCTAGTTTGTTCCCAGTTGATCTCGTTTTTTTCCAGTTTGTTCCCACTTTATCTCGTTTGTTTCAAGTTTATTCCCAGTTTGTTTCCCGTTTGTTTCCAGTTTATTCCCACTTCATCTCAAGTTTGTTTCCAGTTTATTCCCACTTCATCTCAAGTTTGTTTCCAGTTTATTCCCACTTTATCTCAAGTTTGTTTCTAATTTGTTTCCAGTTTATTCCCAGGTTGTTTCCAGTTTGTTTCCAGTTTATTCTCAGGTTGTTTCCAGTTTGTTTCCAGTTTATTCCCACTTTATCTCAAGTTTGTTTCCATCTTATTCCCAGTTTGTCTCAAGTTTGTTTCCATTTTGTTTCCATTTTTTTCCCAGTTGATCTTGTTTGTTTCCAGTTTGTTCCCAATTTGTTTCCAGTTCATTCCCAGTTTTTTTCCAGTTTGATTCCAGTTTATTCCCAGTTTTTTTCCATTTTGTTTCCATTTTTTCCCAGTTGATCTCGTTTGTTTCCAGTTTGTTCCCAATTTGTTTCCAGTTCATTCCCAGTTTGTTACCAGTTTGATTCCAGTTTATTCCCAGTTTATCTCAAGTTTGTATCCAGTTTATTCGCAGTTTGTTTCCAGTTTATTCGAGTTTTTTCCAGTTTGTTTCCAGTTTATTCCCAGTTTGTTGCCAGTTTATTCCCAGTTTGTTGCCAGTTTGTTTCCAGTTTATTCCCAATTTATGTCCAGTTTGTTTCCAGTTTGTTTCCATTTTGTTTCCATTTTGTTTCCAGTTTGTTTCCAGTTTGTTTTCCAATTTGTTTCCAGTTTATTCCTAGTTTATCTCAAGTTTGTTTCCAGTTTACCTCCAGTTTGTTCCCAGTTCACCTCCAGTTTCTTTCCAGTCTTTTTTTCCAGTTTATTCCCAGTTTATGTCTCAAGTTTGTTTCCAGTTTGTCCGCAATTTGTTTCCAGTTTGTTTCAATTTTTTTCCCAGTTTATCTCAAGTTTGTTTCTAGTTTCTTTCCAGTTTATTCTCAGTTAGTTTCCAGTTTGTTTCCAGTTTATTCCCAGTTTGTTTCCAGTTTCTTTCCAGTTTCTTTCCATTTTGTTTCCAGTTTATTCCCAGTGTGTTTCCAGTTTGTTTCCATTTTTTCCCAGTTTATCTCAAGTCTGTTTCCAGGTTGTCCTCAATTTTTTTTCCAGTTTATTCCCAGTTTGTCCTAAATTTTTTTCCACTTTATTCCCAGTGTTGTTTCCAGTTTATTCCCAGTTTATCTCAAGTTTGTTTCAAGTTTATTCCCAGTTTGTTTCCCGTTTGTTTCCAGTTTATTCCCACTTCATCTCAAGTTTGTTTCCAGTTTATTCCCACTTCATCTCAAGTTTGTTTCCAGTTTATTCCCACTTTATCTCAAGTTTGTTTCTAATTTGTTTCCAGTTTATTCCCAGGTTGTTTCCAGTTTGTTTCCAGTTTATTCTCAGTTTGTTTCCAGTTTATTCCCACTTTATCTCAAGTTTGTTTCCATCTTATTCCCAGTTTGTCTCAAGTTTGTTTCCATTTTGTTTCCATTTTTTTCCCAGTTGATCTTGTTTGTTTCCAGTTTGTTCCCAATTTGTTTCCAGTTCATTCCCAGTTTGTTTCCAGTTTGATTCCAGTTTATTCCCAGTTTTTTTCCATTTTGTTTCCATTTTTTCCCAGTTGATCTCGTTTGTTTCCAGTTTGTTCCCAATTTGTTTCCAGTTCATTCCCAGTTTGTTACCAGTTTGATTCCAGTTTATTCCCAGTTTGTTTCCATTTTGTTTCCATTTTTTCCCAGTTGATCTCGTTTGTTTCCAGTTTGTTCCCAATTTGTTTCCAGTTCATTCCCAGTTTGTTTCCATTTTGATTCCAGTTTATTCCCAGTTTATCTCAAGTTTGTATCCAGTTTATTCGCAGTTTGTTTCCAGTTTATTCGAGTTTTTTCCAGTTTGTTTCCAGTTTATTCCCAGTTTGTTGCCAGTTTATTCCCAGTTTGTTGCCAGTTTGTTTCCAGTTTATTCCCAATTTATGTCCAGTTTGTTTCCAGTTTGTTTCCATTTTGTTTCCATTTTGTTTCCAGTTTGTTTCCAGTTTGTTTCCAGTTTGTTACCAGTTTGTTTTCCAATTTGTTTCCAGTTTATTCCTAGTTTATCTCAAGTTTGTTTCCAGTTTACCTCCAGTTTGTTCCCAGTTCACCTCCAGTTTCTTTCCAGTCTTTTTTTCCAGTTTATTCCCAGTTTATGTCTCAAGTTTGTTTCCAGTTTATCCGAAATTTGTTTCCAGTTTGTTTCAATTTTTTTCCCAGTTTATCTCAAGTTTGTTTCTAGTTTCTTTCCAGTTTATTGCCAGTTTATTCCCAGTTAGTTTCCAGTTTGTTTCCAGTTTATTCCCAGTTTGTTTCCAGTTTGTTTCCAGTTTATTCGAGTTTTTTTCCAGTTTGTGTCCACTTTATGTCTAGTTTATTTTCCAGTTTGTTACCAGTTTTTTCTCAGTTTATCTAAACTTTGTTTCCAGTTTGTTTCCAGTTTGATTCCAGTTTTTTCCAGTTTGATTCCAGTTTATTCCCAGTTTATCTCAAGTTTGTTTCCAGTTTCTCCGCAATTTGTTTCCAGTTTGTATCCAGTTTATTCCCAGTTTGTTTCCAGTTTGATTCCAGTTTTTTTCCAGTTTGTTTCCAGTTTATTCCCAGTTTGATTCCAGTTTGTTTCCAGTTTGTTTGAATTTTGTTTGCTGTTTGTTTCCACTTTATTCCCAGTTTGTTTCTAGTTTGTTCCCAGTTGATCTAGTTTTTTTCCAGTTTGTTCCCACTTTATCTCGTTTGTTTCAAGTTTATTCCCAGTTTGTTTCCCGTTTGTTTCCAGTTTATTCCCACTTCATCTCAAGTTTGTTTCCAGTTTATTCCCACTTAATCTCAAGTTTGTTTCCAGTTTATTCCCACTTTATCTCAAGTTTGTTTCTAATTTGTTTCCAGTTTATTCCCAGGTTGTTTCCAGTTTGTTTCCAGTTTATTCTCAGTTTGTTTCCAGTTTATTCCCACTTTATCTCAAGTTTGTTTCCATCTTATTCCCAGTTTGTCTCAAGTTTGTTTCCAGTTTGTTTCCATTTTGTTTCCATTTTGTTTCCAGTTTGTTTCCAGTTTGTTTCCAGTTTGTTTTCCAATTTGTTTCCAGTTTATTCCTAGTTTATCTCAAGTTTGTTTCCAGTTTACCTCCAGTTTGTTCCCAGTTCACCTCCAGTTTCTTTCCAGTCTTTTTTTCCAGTTTATTCCCAGTTTATGTCTCAAGTTTGTTTCCAGTTTGTCCGCAATTTGTTTCCAGTTTGTTTCAATTTTTTTCCCAGTTTATCTCAAGTTTGTTTCTAGTTTCTTTCCAGTTTATTCCCAGTTAGTTTCCAGTTTGTTTCCAGTTTATTCCCAGTTTGTTTCCAGTTTCTTTCCAGTTTCTTTCCAGTTTGTTTCCAGTTTATTCCCAGTGTGTTTCCAGTTTGTTTCCATTTTTTCCCAGTTTATCTCAAGTCTGTTTCCAGGTTGTCCTCAATTTTTTTTCCAGTTTATTCCCAGTTTGTCCTAAATTTTTTTCCACTTTATTCCCAGTGTTGTTTCCAGTTTATTCCCAGTTTATCTCAAGTTTGTTTCCAGTTTGTTTCCAGTTTGTTACCAGTTAATTCCCAGTTCATCTCAACTTTGTTTCCAGTTTGTCTGCAATTTTTTTTCAGTTTATTCCCAGTGTGTTTCCAGTTTGTTTCCAGTTTATTCCTACTTTATCTCAAGTTTGTTTCTAGTTTGTTCTCAATTTGTTTGCAATTTATTCCCAGTTTTCTTCCAGTTTATTCCCAGTTTGTTTCCAGTTTATTCCCAGTTTTTTTCCAGTTTGTTTCCAGTTTATTCCCAGTTTGTTTCCAGTTTATCTCAACTTTGTTTCCTGTTTGTGCGCAATTTGTTTCCAGTTTATTCCCAGTTTGATTCCAGTTTGTTTCCAGTTTGTTTGAATTTTGTTTGCTGTTTGTTACAAATTTATTCACAGTTTGTTTCCATTTTGTTCCATTTTTTCCCAGTTTATCTCGTTTGTTTCCAGTTTGTTTCTAGTTTGTTTCCAGTTTATCTCAAGTTTGTTTAGTTTTTCCTCAATTTGTTTCCAGTTTGTTTCCAGTTTATTCCCAGTTTGTTTCCAGTTTGTTCCCAGTTTGTGTCCATTTTGTTTCCATTTTTTCCCAGTTGATCTCGTTTGTTTCCAGTTTGTTCCCAATTTGTTTCCAGTTCATTCCCAGTTTGTTTCCAGTTTGATTCCAGTTTATTCCCAGTTTATCTCAAGTTTGTATCCAGTTTATTCGCAGTTTGTTTCCAGTTTATTCGAGTTTTTTCCAGTTTGTTTCCAGTTTATTCCCAGTTTGTTGCCAGTTTATTCCCAGTTTGTTGCCAGTTTGTTTCCAGTTTCTTCCCAATTTATGTCCAGTTTGTTTCCAGTTTGTTTCCATTTTGTTTCCATTTTGTTTCCAGTTTGTTTCCAGTTTGTTTCCAGTTTGTTTTCCAATTTGTTTCCAGTTTATTCCTAGTTTATCTCAAGTTTGTTTCCAGTTTACCTCCAGTTTGTTCCCAGTTCACCTCCAGTTTCTTTCCAGTCTTTTTTTCCAGTTTATTCCCAGTTTATGTCTCAAGTTTGTTTCCAGTTTGTCCGCAATTTGTTTCCAGTTTGTTTCAATTTTTTTCCCAGTTTATCTCAAGTTTGTTTCTAGTTTCTTTCCAGTTTATTCCCAGTTAGTTTCCAGTTTGTTTCCAGTTTATTCCCAGTTTGTTTCCAGTTTCTTTCCAGTTTCTTTCCAGTTTGTTTCCAGTTTATTCCCAGTGTGTTTCCAGTTTGTTTCCATTTTTTCCCAGTTTATCTCAAGTCTGTTTCCAGGTTGTCCTCAATTTTTTTTCCAGTTTATTCCCAGTTTGTCCTAAATTTTTTTCCACTTTATTCCCAGTGTTGTTTCCAGTTTATTCCCAGTTTATCTCAAGTTTGTTTCCAGTTTGTTTCCAGTTTGTTACCAGTTAATTCCCAGTTCATCTCAACTTTGTTTCCAGTTTGTCTGCAATTTTTTTTCAGTTTATTCCCAGTGTGTTTCCAGTTTGTTTCCAGTTTATTCCTACTTTATCTCAAGTTTGTTTCTAGTTTGTTCTCAATTTGTTTGCAATTTATTCCCAGTTTTCTTCCAGTTTATTCCCAGTTTGTTTCCAGTTTATTCCCAGTTTTTTTCCAGTTTGTTTCCAGTTTATTCCCAGTTTGTTTCCAGTTTATCTCAACTTTGTTTCCTGTTTGTGCGCAATTTGTTTCCAGTTTATTCCCAGTTTGATTCCAGTTTGTTTCCAGTTTGTTTGAATTTTGTTTGCTGTTTGTTACAAATTTATTCACAGTTTGTTTCCATTTTGTTCCATTTTTTCCCAGTTTATCTCGTTTGTTTCCAGTTTGTTTCTAGTTTGTTTCCAGTTTATCTCAAGTTTGTTTAGTTTTTCCTCAATTTGTTTCCAGTTTGTTTCCAGTTTATTCCCAGTTTGTTTCCAGTTTGTTCCTAGTTTGTGTCCATTTTGTTTCCATTTTTTCCCAGTTGATCTCGTTTGTTTCCAGTTTGTTCCCAATTTGTTTCCAGTTCATTCCCAGTTTGTTTCCAGTTTGATTCCAGTTTATTCCCAGTTTTTTTCCATTTTGTTTCCATTTTTTCCCAGTTGATCTCGTTTGTTTCCAGTTTGTTCCCAATTTGTTTCCAGTTCATTCCCAGTTTGTTACCAGTTTGATTCCAGTTTATTCCCAGTTTGTTTCCATTTTGTTTCCATTTTTTCCCAGTTGATCTCGTTTGTTTCCAGTTTGTTCCCAATTTGTTTCCAGTTCATTCCCAGTTTGTTTCCAGTTTGATTCCAGTTTATTCCCAGTTTATCTCAAGTTTGTATCCAGTTTATTCGCAGTTTGTTTCCAGTTTATTCGAGTTTTTTCCAGTTTGTTTCCAGTTTATTCCCAGTTTGTTGCCAGTTTATTCCCAGTTTGTTGCCAGTTTGTTTCCAGTTTATTCCCAATTTATGTCCAGTTTGTTTCCAGTTTGTTTCCATTTTGTTTCCATTTTGTTTCCATTTTGTTTCCAGTTTGTTTCCAGTTTGTTTCCAGTTTGTTTTCCAATTTGTTTCCAGTTTATTCCTAGTTTATCTCAAGTTTGTTTCCAGTTTACCTCCAGTTTGTTCCCAGTTCACCTCCAGTTTCTTTCCAGTCTTTTTTTCCAGTTTATTCCCAGTTTATGTCTCAAGTTTGTTTCCAGTTTGTCCGCAATTTGTTTCCAGTTTGTTTCAATTTTTTTCCCAGTTTATCTCAAGTTTGTTTCTAGTTTCTTTCCAGTTTGTTGCCAGTTTATTCCCAGTTAGTTTCCAGTTTGTTTCCAGTTTATTCCCAGTTTGTTTCCAGTTTGTTTCCTGTTTATTCGAGTTTTTTTCCAGTTTGTGTCCAGTTTATGTCTAGTTTATTTTCCAGTTTGTTACCAGTTTTTTCTCAGTTTATCTAAACTTTGTTTCCAGTTTGTTTCCAGTTTGTTTCTAGTTTGTTTCCAGTTTATCTCAAGTTTGTTTAGTTTTTCCTCAATTTGTTTCCAGTTTGTTTCCAGTTTATTCCCAGTTTGTTTCCAGTTTGTTCCCAGTTTGTGTCCATTTTGTTTCCATTTTTTCCCAGTTGATCTCGTTTGTTTCCAGTTTGTTCCCAATTTGTTTCCAGTTCATTCCCAGTTTGTTTCCAGTTTGATTCCAGTTTATTCCCAGTTTTTTTCCATTTTGTTTCCATTTTTTCCCAGTTGATCTCGTTTGTTTCCAGTTTGTTCCCAATTTGTTTCCAGTTCATTCCCAGTTTGTTACCAGTTTGATTCCAGTTTATTCCCAGTTTGTTTCCATTTTGTTTCCATTTTTTCCCAGTTGATCTCGTTTGTTTCCAGTTTGTTCCCAATTTGTTTCCAGTTCATTCCCAGTTTGTTTCCAGTTTGATTCCAGTTTATTCCCAGTTTATCTCAAGTTTGTATCCAGTTTATTCGCAGTTTGTTTCCAGTTTATTCGAGTTTTTTCCAGTTTGTTTCCAGTTCATTCCCAGTTTGTTACCAGTTTGATTCCAGTTTATTCCCAGTTTGTTTCCATTTTGTTTCCATTTTTTCCCAGTTGATCTCGTTTGTTTCCAGTTTGTTCCCAATTTGTTTCCAGTTCATTCCCAGTTTGTTTCCAGTTTGATTCCAGTTTATTCCCAGTTTATCTCAAGTTTGTATCCAGTTTATTCGCAGTTTGTTTCCAGTTTATTCGAGTTTTTTCCAGTTTGTTTCCAGTTTATTCCCAGTTTGTTGCCAGTTTATTCCCAGTTTGTTGCCAGTTTGTTTCCAGTTTATTCCCAATTTATGTCCAGTTTGTTTCCAGTTTGTTTCCATTTTGTTTCCATTTTGTTTCCATTTTGTTTCCAGTTTGTTTCCAGTTTGTTTCCAGTTTGTTTTCCAATTTGTTTCCAGTTTATTCCTAGTTTATCTCAAGTTTGTTTCCAGTTTACCTCCAGTTTGTTCCCAGTTCACCTCCAGTTTCTTTCCAGTCTTTTTTTCCAGTTTATTCCCAGTTTATGTCTCAAGTTTGTTTCCAGTTTGTCCGCAATTTGTTTCCAGTTTGTTTCAATTTTTTTCCCAGTTTATCTCAAGTTTGTTTCTAGTTTCTTTCCAGTTTGTTGCCAGTTTATTCCCAGTTAGTTTCCAGTTTGTTTCCAGTTTATTCCCAGTTTGTTTCCAGTTTGTTTCCTGTTTATTCGAGTTTTTTTCCAGTTTGTGTCCAGTTTATGTCTAGTTTATTTTCCAGTTTGTTACCAGTTTTTTCTCAGTTTATCTAAACTTTGTTTCCAGTTTGTTTCCAGTTTGATTCCAGTTTTTTCCAGTTTGATTCCAGTTTATTCCCAGTTTATCTCAAGTTTGTTTCCAGTTTCTCCGCAATTCTTTTCCAGTTTGTATCCAGTTTATTCCCAGTTTGTTTCCAGTTTGATTCCAGTTTTTTTCCAGTTTGTTTCCAGTTTATTCCCAGTTTGATTCCAGTTTGTTTCCAGTTTGTTTGAATTTTGTTTGCTGTTTGTTTCCACTTTATTCCCAGTTTGTTTCTAGTTTGTTCCCAGTTGATCTAGTTTTTTTCCAGTTTGTTCCCACTTTATCTCGTTTGTTTCAAGTTTATTCCCAGTTTGTTTCCCGTTTGTTTCCAGTTTATTCCCACTTCATCTCAAGTTTGTTTCCAGTTTATTCCCACTTTATCTCAAGTTTGTTTCTAATTTGTTTCCAGTTTATTCCCAGTTTGTTTCCAGTTTGTTTCCAGTTTATTCTCAGTTTGTTTCCAGTTTGTTTCCAGTTTATTCCCACTTTATCTCAAGTTTGTTTCCATCTTATTCCCAGTTTGTCTCAAGTTTGTTTCCATTTTGTTTCCATTTTTTTCCCAGTTGATCTTGTTTGTTTCCAGTTTGTTCCCACTTTATCTCGTTTGTTTCAAGTTTATTCCCAGTTTGTTTCCCGTTTGTTTCCAGTTTATTCCCACTTCATCTCAAGTTTGTTTCCAGTTTATTCCCACTTAATCTCAAGTTTGTTTCCAGTTTATTCCCACTTTATCTCAAGTTTGTTTCTAATTTGTTTCCAGTTTATTCCCAGGTTGTTTCCAGTTTGTTTCCAGTTTATTCTCAGTTTGTTTCCAGTTTGTTTCCAGTTTATTCCCACTTTATCTCAAGTTTGTTTCCATCTTATTCCCAGTTTGTCTCAAGTTTGTTTCCATTTTGTTTCCATTTTTTTCCCAGTTGATCTTGTTTGTTTCCAGTTTGTTCCCAATTTTTTTCCAGTTCATTCCCAGTTTGTTTCCAGTTTGATTCCAGTTTATTCCCAGTTTTTTTCCATTTTGTTTCCATTTTTTCCCAGTTGATCTCGTTTGTTTCCAGTTTGTTCCCAATTTGTTTCCAGTTCATTCCCAGTTTGTTACCAGTTTGATTCCAGTTTATTCCCAGTTTGTTTCCATTTTGTTTCCATTTTTTCCCAGTTGATCTCGTTTGTTTCCAGTTTGTTCCCAATTTGTTTCCAGTTCATTCCCAGTTTGTTTCCAGTTTGATTCCAGTTTATTCCCAGTTTATCTCAAGTTTGTATCCAGTTTATTCGCAGTTTGTTTCCAGTTTATTCGAGTTTTTTCCAGTTTGTTTCCAGTTTATTCCCAGTTTGTTGCCAGTTTATTCCCAGTTTGTTGCCAGTTTGTTTCCAGTTTATTCCCAATTTATGTCCAGTTTGTTTCCAGTTTGTTTCCATTTTGTTTCCATTTTGTTTCCAGTTTGTTTTCCAATTTGTTTCCAGTTTATTCCTAGTTTATCTCAAGTTTGTTTCCAGTTTACCTCCAGTTTGTTCCCAGTTCACCTCCAGTTTCTTTCCAGTCTTTTTTTCCAGTTTATTCCCAGTTTATGTCTCAAGTTTGTTTCCAGTTTGTCCGCAATTTGTTTCCAGTTTGTTTCAATTTTTTTCCCAGTTTATCTCAAGTTTGTTTCTAGTTTCTTTCCAGTTTATTCCCAGTTAGTTTCCAGTTTGTTTCCAGTTTATTCCCAGTTTGTTTCCAGTTTCTTTCCAGTTTGTTTCCAGTTTATTCCCAGTGTGTTTCCAGTTTGTTTCCATTTTTTCCCAGTTTATCTCAAGTCTGTTTCCAGGTTGTCCTCAATTTTTTTTCCAGTTTATTCCCAGTTTGTCCTAAATTTTTTTCCACTTTATTCCCAGTGTTGTTTCCAGTTTATTCCCAGTTTATCTCAAGTTTGTTTCCAGTTTGTTTCCAGTTTGTTACCAGTTAATTCCCAGTTCATCTCAACTTTGTTTCCAGTTTGTCTGCAATTTTTTTTCAGTTTATTCCCAGTGTGTTTCCAGTTTGTTTCCAGTTTATTCCTACTTTATCTCAAGTTTGTTTCTAGTTTGTTCTCAATTTGTTTGCAATTTATTCCCAGTTTTCTTCCAGTTTATTCCCAGTTTGTGTCCAGTTTATTCCCAGTTTTTTTCCAGTTTGTTTCCAGTTTATTCCCAGTTTGTTTCCAGTTTATCTCAACTTTGTTTCCTGTTTGTGCGCAATTTGTTTCCAGTTTATTCCCAGTTTGATTCCAGTTTGTTTCCAGTTTGTTTGAATTTTGTTTGCTGTTTGTTACAAATTTATTCACAGTTTGTTTCCATTTTGTTCCATTTTTTCCCAGTTTATCTCGTTTGTTTCCAGTTTGTTTCTAGTTTGTTTCCAGTTTATCTCAAGTTTGTTTAGTTTTTCCTCAATTTGTTTCCAGTTTGTTTCCAGTTTATTCCCAGTTTGTTTCCAGTTTGTTCCCAGTTTGTGTCCATTTTGTTTCCATTTTTTCCCAGTTGATCTCGTTTGTTTCCAGTTTGTTCCCAATTTGTTTCCAGTTCATTCCCAGTTTGTTTCCAGTTTGATTCCAGTTTATTCCCAGTTTTTTTCCATTTTGTTTCCATTTTTTCCCAGTTGATCTCGTTTGTTTCCAGTTTGTTCCCAATTTGTTTCCAGTTCATTCCCAGTTTGTTACCAGTTTGATTCCAGTTTATTCCCAGTTTGTTTCCATTTTGTTTCCATTTTTTCCCAGTTGATCTCGTTTGTTTCCAGTTTCTTCCCAATTTGTTTCCAGTTCATTCCCAGTTTGTTTCCAGTTTGATTCCAGTTTATTCCCAGTTTATCTCAAGTTTGTATCCAGTTTATTCGCAGTTTGTTTCCAGTTTATTCGAGTTTTTTCCAGTTTGTTTCCAGTTTATTCCCAGTTTGTTGCCAGTTTATTCCCAGTTTGTTGCCAGTTTGTTTCCAGTTTATTCCCAATTTATGTCCAGTTTGTTTCCAGTTTGTTTCCATTTTGTTTCCATTTTGTTTCCATTTTGTTTCCAGTTTGTTTCCAGTTTGTTTTCCAATTTGTTTCCAGTTTATTCCTAGTTTATCTCAAGTTTGTTTCCAGTTTACCTCCAGTTTGTTCCCAGTTCACCTCCAGTTTCTTTCCAGTCTTTCTTTCCAGTTTATTCCCAGTTTATGTCTCAAGTTTGTTTCCAGTTTGTCCGCAATTTGTTTCCAGTTTGTTTCAATTTTTTTCCCAGTTTATCTCAAGTTTGTTTCTAGTTTCTTTCCAGTTTATTCCCAGTTAGTTTCCAGTTTGTTTCCAGTTTATTCCCAGTTTGTTTCCAGTTTGTTTCCAGTTTATTCGAGTTTTTTTCCAGTTTGTGTCCAGTTTATGTCTAGTTTATTTTCAAGTTTACCAGTTTTTTCTCAGTTTATCTCAACTTTGTTTCCTGTTTGTGCGCAATTTGTTTCCAGTTTATTCCCAGTTTGATTCCAGTTTGTTTCCAGTTTGTTTGAATTTTGTTTGCTGTTTGTTACAAATTTATTCACAGTTTGTTTCCATTTTGTTCCATTTTTTCCCAGTTTATCTCGTTTGTTTCCAGTTTGTTTCTAGTTTGTTTCCAGTTTATCTCAAGTTTGTTTAGTTTTTCCTCAATTTGTTTCCAGTTTGTTTCCAGTTTATTCCCAGTTTGTTTCCAGTTTGTTCCCAGTTTGTTTCCATTTTGTTTCCATTTTTTCCCAGTTGATCTTGTTTGTTTCCAGTTTGTTCCCAATTTGTTTCCAGTTCATTCCCAGTTTGTTTCCAGTTTGATTCCAGTTTATTCCCAGTTTTTTTCCATTTTGTTTCCATTTTTTCCCAGTTGATCTCGTTTGTTTCCAGTTTGTTCCCAATTTTTTTCCAGTTCATTCCCAGTTTGTTACCAGTTTGATTCCAGTTTATTCCCAGTTTGTTTCCATTTTGTTTCCATTTTTTCCCAGTTGATCTTGTTTGTTTCCAGTTTGTTCCCAATTTGTTTCCAGTTCATTCCCAGTTTGTTTCCAGTTTGATTCCAGTTTATTCCCAGTTTTTTTCCATTTTGTTTCCATTTTTTCCCAGTTGATCTCGTTTGTTTCCAGTTTGTTCCCAATTTGTTTCCAGTTCATTCCCAGTTTGTTTCCAGTTTGATTCCAGTTTATTCCCAGTTTATCTCAAGTTTGTATCCAGTTTATTCGCAGTTTGTTTCCAGTTTATTCGAGTTTTTTCCAGTTTGTTTCCAGTTTATTCCCAGTTTGTTGCCAGTTTATTCCCAGTTTGTTGCCAGTTTGTTTCCAGTTTATTCCCAATTTATGTCCAGTTTTTTTCCAGTTTGTTTCCATTTTGTTTCCATTTTGTTTCCAGTTTGTTTCCAGTTTGTTTCCAGTTTGTTTCCAGTTTGTTTTCCAATTTGTTTCCAGTTTATTCCTAGTTCATCTCAAGTTTGTTTCCAGTTTACCTCCAGTTTGTTCCCAGTTCACCTCCAGTTTCTTTCCAGTCTTTTTTTCCAGTTTATTCCCAGTTTATGTCTCAAGTTTGTTTCCAGTTTGTCCGCAATTTGTTTCCAGTTTGTTTCAATTTTTTTCCCAGTTTATCTCAAGTTTGTTTCTAGTTTCTTTCCAGTTTGTTGCCAGTTTATTCCCAGTTAGTTTCCAGTTTGTTTCCAGTTTATTCCCAGTTTGTTTCCAGTTTGTTTCCAGTTTATTCGAGTTTTTTTCCAGTTTGTGTCCAGTTTATGTCTAGTTTATTTTCCAGTTTGTTACCAGTTTTTTCTCAGTTTATCTAAACTTTGTTTCCAGTTTGTTTCCAGTTTGATTCCAGTTTTTTCCAGTTTGATTCCAGTTTATTCCCAGTTTATCTCAAGTTTGTTTCCAGTTTCTCCGCAATTTGTTTCCAGTTTGTATCCAGTTTATTCCCAGTTTGTTTCCAGTTTGATTCCAGTTTTTTTCCAGTTTGTTTCCAGTTTATTCCCAGTTTGATTCCAGTTTGTTTCCAGTTTGTTTGAATTTTGTTTGCTGTTTGTTTCCACTTTATTCCCAGTTTGTTTCTAGTTTGTTCCCAGTTGATCTCGTTTTTTTCCAGTTTGTTCCCACTTTATCTCGTTTGTTTCCAGTTTATTCCCAGTTTGTTGCCAGTTTGTTTCCAGTTTATTCCCAATGTATGTCCAGTTCGTTTCCAGTTTGTTTCCAGTTTGTTTCCAGTTTATTCCCACTTTATCTCAAGTTTGTTTCCATCTTATTCCCAGTTTGTCTCAAGTTTGTTTCCATTTTGTTTCCATTTTTTTCCCAGTTGATCTTGTTTGTTTCCAGTTTGTTCCCAATTTGTTTCCAGTTCATTCCCAGTTTGTTTCCAGTTTGATTCCAGTTTATTCCCAGTTTTTTTCCATTTTGTTTCCATTTTTTCCCAGTTGATCTCGTTTGTTTCCAGTTTGTTCCCAATTTGTTTCCAGTTCATTCCCAGTTTGTTACCAGTTTGATTCCAGTTTATTCCCAGTTTGTTTCCATTTTGTTTCCATTTTTTCCCAGTTGATCTCGTTTGTTTCCAGTTTGTTCCCAATTTGTTTCCAGTTCATTCCCAGTTTGTTTCCAGTTTGATTCCAGTTTATTCCCAGTTTATCTCAAGTTTGTATCCAGTTTATTCGCAGTTTGTTTCCAGTTTATTCGAGTTTTTTCCAGTTTGTTTCCAGTTTATTCCCAGTTTGTTGCCAGTTTATTCCCAGTTTGTTGCCAGTTTGTTTCCAGTTTATTCCCAATTTATGTCCAGTTTGTTTCCAGTTTGTTTCCATTTTGTTTCCATTTTGTTTCCAGTTTGTTTCCAGTTTGTTTTCCAATTTGTTTCCAGTTTATTCCTAGTTTATCTCAAGTTTGTTTCCAGTTTACCTCCAGTTTGTTCCCAGTTCACCTCCAGTTTCTTTCCAGTCTTTTTTTCCAGTTTATTCCCAGTTTATGTCTCAAGTTTGTTTCCAGTTTGTCCGCAATTTGTTTCCAGTTTGTTTCAATTTTTTTCCCAGTTTATCTCAAGTTTGTTTCTAGTTTCTTTCCAGTTTATTCCCAGTTAGTTTCCAGTTTGTTTCCAGTTTATTCCCAGTTTGTTTCCAGTTTCTTTCCAGTTTGTTTCCAGTTTATTCCCAGTGTGTTTCCAGTTTGTTTCCATTTTTTCCCAGTTTATCTCAAGTCTGTTTCCAGGTTGTCCTCAATTTTTTTTCCAGTTTATTCCCAGTTTGTCCTAAATTTTTTTCCACTTTATTCCCAGTGTTGTTTCCAGTTTATTCCCAGTTTATCTCAAGTTTGTTTCCAGTTTGTTTCCAGTTTGTTACCAGTTAATTCCCAGTTCATCTCAACTTTGTTTCCAGTTTGTCTGCAATTTTTTTTCAGTTTATTCCCAGTGTGTTTCCAGTTTGTTTCCAGTTTATTCCTACTTTATCTCAAGTTTGTTTCTAGTTTGTTCTCAATTTGTTTGCAATTTATTCCCAGTTTTCTTCCAGTTTATTCCCAGTTTGTTTCCAGTTTATTCCCAGTTTTTTTCCAGTTTGTTTCCAGTTTATTCCCAGTTTGTTTCCAGTTTATCTCAACTTTGTTTCCTGTTTGTGCGCAATTTGTTTCCAGTTTATTCCCAGTTTGATTCCAGTTTGTTTCCAGTTTGTTTGAATTTTGTTTGCTGTTTGTTACAAATTTATTCACAGTTTGTTTCCATTTTGTTCCATTTTTTCCCAGTTTATCTCGTTTGTTTCCAGTTTGTTTCTAGTTTGTTTCCAGTTTATCTCAAGTTTATTTAGTTTTTCCTCAATTTGTTTCCAGTTTGTTTCCAGTTTATTCCCAGTTTGTTTCCAGTTTGTTCCCAGTTTGTGTCCATTTTGTTTCCATTTTTTCCCAGTTGATCTCGTTTGTTTCCAGTTTGTTCCCAATTTGTTTCCAGTTCATTCCCAGTTTGTTTCCAGTTTGATTCCAGTTTATTCCCAGTTTTTTTCCATTTTGTTTCCATTTTTTCCCAGTTGATCTCGTTTGTTTCCAGTTTGTTCCCAATTTGTTTCCAGTTCATTCCCAGTTTGTTACCAGTTTGATTCCAGTTTATTCCCAGTTTGTTTCCATTTTGTTTCCATTTTTTCCCAGTTGATCTCGTTTGTTTCCAGTTTGTTCCCAATTTGTTTCCAGTTCATTCCCAGTTTGTTTCCAGTTTGATTCCAGTTTATTCCCAGTTTATCTCAAGTTTGTATCCAGTTTATTCGCAGTTTGTTTCCAGTTTATTCGAGTTTTTTCCAGTTTGTTTCCAGTTTATTCCCAGTTTGTTGCCAGTTTATTCCCAGTTTGTTGCCAGTTTGTTTCCAGTTTATTCCCAATTTATGTCCAGTTTGTTTCCAGTTTGTTTCCATTTTGTTTCCATTTTGTTTCCATTTTGTTTCCAGTTTGTTTCCAGTTTGTTTTCCAATTTGTTTCCAGTTTATTCCTAGTTTATCTCAAGTTTGTTTCCAGTTTACCTCCAGTTTGTTCCCAGTTCACCTCCAGTTTCTTTCCAGTCTTTTTTTCCAGTTTATTCCCAGTTTATGTCTCAAGTTTGTTTCCAGTTTGTCCGCAATTTGTTTCCAGTTTGTTTCAATTTTTTTCCCAGTTTATCTCAAGTTTGTTTCTAGTTTCTTTCCAGTTTATTCCCAGTTAGTTTCCAGTTTGTTTCCAGTTTATTCCCAGTTTGTTTCCAGTTTGTTTCCAGTTTATTCGAGTTTTTTTCCAGTTTGTGTCCAGTTTATGTCTAGTTTATTTTCAAGTTTGTTACCAGTTTTTTCTCAGTTTATCTCAACTTTGTTTCCTGTTTGTGCGCAATTTGTTTCCAGTTTATTCCCAGTTTGATTCCAGTTTGTTTCCAGTTTGTTTGAATTTTGTTTGCTGTTTGTTACAAATTTATTCACAGTTTGTTTCCATTTTGTTCCATTTTTTCCCAGTTTATCTCGTTTGTTTCCAGTTTGTTTCTAGTTTGTTTCCAGTTTATCTCAAGTTTGTTTAGTTTTTCCTCAATTTGTTTCCAGTTTGTTTCCAGTTTATTCCCAGTTTGTTTCCAGTTTGTTCCCAGTTTGTTTCCATTTTGTTTCCATTTTTTCCCAGTTGATCTTGTTTGTTTCCAGTTTGTTCCCAATTTGTTTCCAGTTCATTCCCAGTTTGTTTCCAGTTTGATTCCAGTTTATTCCCAGTTTTTTTCCATTTTGTTTCCATTTTTTCCCAGTTGATCTCGTTTGTTTCCAGTTTGTTCCCAATTTTTTTCCAGTTCATTCCCAGTTTGTTACCAATTTGATTCCAGTTTATTCCCAGTTTGTTTCCATTTTGTTTCCATTTTTTCCCAGTTGATCTCGTTTGTTTCCAGTTTGTTCCCAATTTGTTTCCAGTTCATTCCCAGTTTGTTTCCAGTTTGATTCCAGTTTATTCCCAGTTTATCTCAAGTTTGTATCCAGTTTATTCGCAGTTTGTTTCCAGTTTATTCGAGTTTTTTCCAGTTTGTTTCCAGTTTATTCCCAGTTTGTTGCCAGTTTATTCCCAGTTTGTTGCCAGTTTGTTTCCAGTTTATTCCCAATTTATGTCCAGTTTGTTTCCATTTTGTTTCCATTTTGTTTCCATTTTGTTTCCAGTTTGTTTCCAGTTTGTTTCCAGTTTGTTTTCCAATTTGTTTCCAGTTTATTCCTAGTTTATCTCAAGTTTGTTTCCAGTTTACCTCCAGTTTGTTCCCAGTTCACCTCCAGTTTCTTTCCAGTCTTTTTTTCCAGTTTATTCCCAGTTTATGTCTCAAGTTTGTTTCCAGTTTGTCCGCAATTTGTTTCCAGTTTGTTTCAATTTTTTTCCCAGTTTATCTCAAGTTTGTTTCTAGTTTCTTTCCAGTTTGTTGCCAGTTTATTCCCAGTTAGTTTCCAGTTTGTTTCCAGTTTATTCCCAGTTTGTTTCCAGTTTGTTTCCAGTTTATTCGAGTTTTTTTCCAGTTTGTGTCCAGTTTATGTCTAGTTTATTTTCCAGTTTGTTACCAGTTTTTTCTCAGTTTATCTAAACTTTGTTTCCAGTTTGTTTCCAGTTTGATTCCAGTTTTTTCCAGTTTGAGTCCAGTTTATTCCCAGTTTATCTCAAGTTTGTTTCCAGTTTCTCCGCAATTTGTTTCCAATTTGTATCCAGTTTATTCCCAGTTTGTTTCCAGTTTGATTCCAGTTTTTTTCCAGTTTGTTTCCAGTTTATTCCCAGTTTGATTCCAGTTTGTTTCCAGTTTGTTTGAATTTTGTTTGCTGTTTGTTTCCACTTTATTCCCAGTTTGTTTCTAGTTTGTTCCCAGTTGATCTAGTTTTTTTCCAGTTTGTTCCCACTTTATCTCGTTTGTTTCCAGTTTATTCCCAGTTTGTTGCCAGTTTATTCCCAGTTTGTTGCCAGTTTGTTTCCAGTTTATTCCCAATTTATGTCCAGTTTGTTTCCAGTTTGTTTCCAGTTTATTCCCACTTCATCTCAAGTTTGTTTCCAGTTTATTCCCACTTTATCTCAAGTTTGTTTCTAATTTGTTTCCAGTTTATTCCCAGGTTGTTTCCAGTTTGTTTCCAGTTTATTCTCAGTTTGTTTCCAGTTTGTTTCCAGTTTATTCCCAGTTTGTCTCAAGTTTGTTTCCATTTTTTCCCAGTTGATCTCGTTTGTTTCCAGTTTGTTCCCAATTTGTTTCCAGTTCATTCCCAGTTTGTTTCCAGTTTGATTCCAGTTTATTCCCAGTTTGTTTCCATTTTGTTTCCATTTTTTCCCAGTTGATCTCGTTTGTTTCCAGTTTGTTCCCAATTTGTTTCCAGTTCATTCCCAGTTTGTTACCAGTTTGATTCCAGTTTATTCCCAGTTTGTTTCCATTTTGTTTCCATTTTTTCCCAGTTGATCTCGTTTGTTTCCAGTTTGTTCCCAATTTGTTTCCAGTTCATTCCCAGTTTGTTTCCAGTTTGATTCCAGTTTATTCCCAGTTTATCTCAAGTTTGTATCCAGTTTATTCGCAGTTTGTTTCCAGTTTATTCGAGTTTTTTCCAGTTTGTTTCCAGTTTATTCCCAGTTTGTTGCCAGTTTATTCCCAGTTTGTTGCCAGTTTGTTTCCAGTTTATTCCCAATTTATGTCCAGTTTGTTTCCATTTTGTTTCCATTTTGTTTCCAGTTTGTTTCCAGTTTGTTTTCCAATTTGTTTCCAGTTTATTCCTAGTTTATCTCAAGTTTGTTTCCAGTTTACCTCCAGTTTGTTCCCAGTTCACCTCCAGTTTCTTTCCAGTCTTTTTTTCCAGTTTATTCCCAGTTTATGTCTCAAGTTTGTTTCCAGTTTGTCCGCAATTTGTTTCCAGTTTGTTTCAATTTTTTTCCCAGTTTATCTCAAGTTTGTTTCTAGTTTCTTTCCAGTTTATTCCCAGTTAGTTTCCAGTTTGTTTCCAGTTTATTCCCAGTTTGTTTCCAGTTTGTTTCCAGTTTATTCGAGTTTTTTTCCAGTTTGTGTCCAGTTTATGTCTAGTTTATTTTCAAGTTTGTTACCAGTTTTTTCTCAGTTTATCTCAACTTTGTTTCCTGTTTGTGCGCAATTTGTTTCCAGTTTATTCCCAGTTTGATTCCAGTTTGTTTCCAGTTTGTTTGAATTTTGTTTGCTGTTTGTTACAAATTTATTCACAGTTTGTTTCCATTTTGTTCCATTTTTTCCCAGTTTATCTCGTTTGTTTCCAGTTTGTTTCTAGTTTGTTTCCAGTTTATCTCAAGTTTGTTTAGTTTTTCCTCAATTTGTTTCCAGTTTGTTTCCAGTTTATTCCCAGTTTGTTTCCAGTTTGTTCCCAGTTTGTTTCCATTTTGTTTCCATTTTTTCCCAGTTGATCTTGTTTGTTTCCAGTTTGTTCCCAATTTGTTTCCAGTTCATTCCCAGTTTGTTTCCAGTTTGATTCCAGTTTATTCCCAGTTTTTTTCCATTTTGTTTCCATTTTTTCCCAGTTGATCTCGTTTGTTTCCAGTTTGTTCCCAATTTTTTTCCAGTTCATTCCCAGTTTGTTACCAATTTGATTCCAGTTTATTCCCAGTTTGTTTCCATTTTGTTTCCATTTTTTCCCAGTTGATCTCGTTTGTTTCCAGTTTGTTCCCAATTTGTTTCCAGTTCATTCCCAGTTTGTTTCCAGTTTGATTCCAGTTTATTCCCAGTTTATCTCAAGTTTGTATCCAGTTTATTCGCAGTTTGTTTCCAGTTTATTCGAGTTTTTTCCAGTTTGTTTCCAGTTTATTCCCAGTTTGTTGCCAGTTTATTCCCAGTTTGTTGCCAGTTTGTTTCCAGTTTATTCCCAATTTATGTCCAGTTTGTTTCCATTTTGTTTCCATTTTGTTTCCATTTTGTTTCCAGTTTGTTTCCAGTTTGTTTCCAGTTTGTTTTCCAATTTGTTTCCAGTTTATTCCTAGTTTATCTCAAGTTTGTTTCCAGTTTACCTCCAGTTTGTTCCCAGTTCACCTCCAGTTTCTTTCCAGTCTTTTTTTCCAGTTTATTCCCAGTTTATGTCTCAAGTTTGTTTCCAGTTTGTCCGCAATTTGTTTCCAGTTTGTTTCAATTTTTTTCCCAGTTTATCTCAAGTTTGTTTCTAGTTTCTTTCCAGTTTGTTGCCAGTTTATTCCCAGTTAGTTTCCAGTTTGTTTCCAGTTTATTCCCAGTTTGTTTCCAGTTTGTTTCCAGTTTATTCGAGTTTTTTTCCAGTTTGTGTCCAGTTTATGTCTAGTTTATTTTCCAGTTTGTTACCAGTTTTTTCTCAGTTTATCTAAACTTTGTTTCCAGTTTGTTTCCAGTTTGATTCCAGTTTTTTCCAGTTTGAGTCCAGTTTATTCCCAGTTTATCTCAAGTTTGTTTCCAGTTTCTCCGCAATTTGTTTCCAATTTGTATCCAGTTTATTCCCAGTTTGTTTCCAGTTTGATTCCAGTTTTTTTCCAGTTTGTTTCCAGTTTATTCCCAGTTTGATTCCAGTTTGTTTCCAGTTTGTTTGAATTTTGTTTGCTGTTTGTTTCCACTTTATTCCCAGTTTGTTTCTAGTTTGTTCCCAGTTGATCTAGTTTTTTTCCAGTTTGTTCCCACTTTATCTCGTTTGTTTCCAGTTTATTCCCAGTTTGTTGCCAGTTTATTCCCAGTTTGTTGCCAGTTTGTTTCCAGTTTATTCCCAATTTATGTCCAGTTTGTTTCCAGTTTGTTTCCAGTTTATTCCCACTTCATCTCAAGTTTGTTTCCAGTTTATTCCCACTTTATCTCAAGTTTGTTTCTAATTTGTTTCCAGTTTATTCCCAGGTTGTTTCCAGTTTGTTTCCAGTTTATTCTCAGTTTGTTTCCAGTTTGTTTCCAGTTTATTCCCAGTTTGTCTCAAGTTTGTTTCCATTTTTTCCCAGTTGATCTCGTTTGTTTCCAGTTTGTTCCCAATTTGTTTCCAGTTCATTCCCAGTTTGTTTCCAGTTTGATTCCAGTTTATTCCCAGTTTGTTTCCATTTTGTTTCCATTTTTTCCCAGTTGATCTCGTTTGTTTCCAGTTTGTTCCCAATTTGTTTCCAGTTCATTCCCAGTTTGTTACCAGTTTGATTCCAGTTTATTCCCAGTTTGTTTCCATTTTGTTTCCATTTTTTCCCAGTTGATCTCGTTTGTTTCCAGTTTGTTCCCAATTTGTTTCCAGTTCATTCCCAGTTTGTTTCCAGTTTGATTCCAGTTTATTCCCAGTTTATCTCAAGTTTGTATCCAGTTTATTCGCAGTTTGTTTCCAGTTTATTCGAGTTTTTTCCAGTTTGTTTCCAGTTTATTCCCAGTTTGTTGCCAGTTTATTCCCAGTTTGTTGCCAGTTTGTTTCCAGTTTATTCCCAATTTATGTCCAGTTTGTTTCCATTTTGTTTCCATTTTGTTTCCAGTTTGTTTCCAGTTTGTTTTCCAATTTGTTTCCAGTTTATTCCTAGTTTATCTCAAGTTTGTTTCCAGTTTACCTCCAGTTTGTTCCCAGTTCACCTCCAGTTTCTTTCCAGTCTTTTTTTCCAGTTTATTCCCAGTTTATGTCTCAAGTTTGTTTCCAGTTTGTCCGCAATTTGTTTCCAGTTTGTTTCAATTTTTTTCCCAGTTTATCTCAAGTTTGTTTCTAGTTTCTTTCCAGTTTATTCCCAGTTAGTTTCCAGTTTGTTTCCAGTTTATTCGAGTTTTTTTCCAGTTTGTGTCCAGTTTATGTCTAGTTTATTTTCCAGTTTGTTACCAGTTTTTTCTCAGTTTATCTAAACTTTGTTTCCAGTTTGTTTCCAGTTTGATTCCAGTTTTTTCCAGTTTGATTCCAGTTTATTCCCAGTTTATCTCAAGTTTGTTTCCAGTTTCTCCGCAATTTGTTTCCAGTTTGTATCCAGTTTATTCCCAGTTTGTTTCCAGTTTGATTCCAGTTTGATTCCAGTTTGTTTCCAGTTTGTTTGAATTTTGTTTGCTGTTTGTTTCCACTTTATTCCCAGTTTGTTTCTAGTTTGTTCCCAGTTGATCTAGTTTTTTTCCAGTTTGTTCCCACTTTATCTCGTTTGTTTCAAGTTTATTCCCAGTTTGTTTCCCGTTTGTTTCCAGTTTATTCCTACTTCATCTCAAGTTTGTTTCCAGTTTATTCCCACTTTATCTCAAGTTTGTTTCTAATTTGTTGTCAGTTTATTCCCAGGTTGTTTCCAGTTTGTTTCCAGTTTATTCTCAGTTTGTTTCCAGTTTGTTTCCAGTTTATTCCCACTTTATCTCAAGTTTGTTTCCATCTTATTCCCAGTTTGTCTCAAGTTTGTTTCCATTTTGTTTCCATTTTTTTCCCAGTTGATCTTGTTTGTTTCCAGTTTGTTCCCAATTTGTTTCCAGTTCATTCCCAGTTTGTTTCCAGTTTGATTCCAGTTTATTCCCAGTTTTTTTCCATTTTGTTTCCATTTTTTCCCAGTTGATCTCGTTTGTTTCCAGTTTGTTCCCAATTTGTTTCCAGTTCATTCCCAGTTTGTTACCAGTTTGATTCCAGTTTATTCCCAGTTTGTTTCCATTTTGTTTCCATTTTTTCCCAGTTGATCTCGTTTGTTTCCAGTTTCTTCCCAATTTGTTTCCAGTTCATTCCCAGTTTGTTTCCAGTTTGATTCCAGTTTATTCCCAGTTTATCTCAAGTTTGTATCCAGTTTATTCGCAGTTTGTTTCCAGTTTATTCGAGTTTTTTCCAGTTTGTTTCCAGTTTATTCCCAGTTTTTTGCCAGTTTATTCCCAGTTTGTTGCCAGTTTGTTTCCAGTTTATTCCCAATTTATGTCCAGTTTGTTTCCATTTTGTTTCCATTTTGTTTCCATTTTGTTTCCAGTTTGTTTCCAGTTTGTTTCCAGTTTGTTTTCCAATTTGTTTCCAGTTTATTCCTAGTTTATCTCAAGTTTGTTTCCAGTTTACCTCCAGTTTGTTCCCAGTTCACCTCCAGTTTCTTTCCAGTCTTTTTTTCCAGTTTATTCCCAGTTTATGTCTCAAGTTTGTTTCCAGTTTGTCCGCAATTTGTTTCCAGTTTGTTTCAATTTTTTTCCCAGTTTATCTCAAGTTTGTTTCTAGTTTCTTTCCAGTTTGTTGCCAGTTTATTCCCAGTTAGTTTCCAGTTTGTTTCCAGTTTATTCCCAGTTTGTTTCCAGTTTGTTTCCAGTTTATTCGAGTTTTTTTCCAGTTTGTGTCCAGTTTATGTCTAGTTTATTTTCCAGTTTGTTACCAGTTTTTTCTCAGTTTATCTAAACTTTGTTTCCAGTTTGTTTCCAGTTTGATTCCAGTTTTTTCCAGTTTGATTCCAGTTTATTCCCAGTTTATCTCAAGTTTGTTTCCAGTTTCTCCGCAATTTGTTTCCAGTTTGTATCCAGTTTATTCCCAGTTTGTTTCCAGTTTGATTCCAGTTTTTTTCCAGTTTGTTTCCAGTTTATTCCCAGTTTGATTCCAGTTTGTTTCCAGTTTGTTTGAATTTTGTTTGCTGTTTGTTTCCACTTTATTCCCAGTTTGTTTCTAGTTTGTTCCCAGTTGATCTAGTTTTTTTCCAGTTTGTTCCCACTTTATCTCGTTTGTTTCAAGTTTATTCCCAGTTTGTTTCCCGTTTGTTTCCAGTTTATTCCCACTTCATCTCAAGTTTGTTTCCAGTTTATTCCCACTTTATCTCAAGTTTGTTTCTAATTTGTTTCCAGTTTATTCCCAGGTTGTTTCCAGTTTGTTTCCAGTTTATTCTCAGTTTGTTTCCAGTTTATTCCCACTTTATCTCAAGTTTGTTTCCATCTTATTCCCACTTTATCTCAAGTTTGTTTCTAATTTGTTTCCAGTTTATTCCCAGTTTGTTTCCAGGTTATTCCCAGTTTGTTTCCAGTTTGTTCTCAGTTTGTTTCCAGTTTGTTTCCAGCTTATTCCCACTTTATCTCAAGTTTGTTTCCAATTTGTGTCCAGTTTATTCCCAGTCTGTTCCCAGTTTGTTTCCAGTTTGTTTCCAGTTTATTCCTAGTTTATTCCCAGTTTATCTCAAGTTTGTTTCCAGTTTCTTTCCAGTTTGTTTCCAGTTTATTCCCAGTGTGTTTCCAGTTTGTTTCCAGTTTATTCCTACTTTATCTCAAGTTTGTTTCTGGTTTGTGCGCAATTTGTTTCCAGTTTATTGTCAGTTTGTTTCCAGTTCATTCTCAGTTTGTTTCCAGTTTATTCTCAGTTTGTTTCCAGTTTGTTTCCAGCTTATTCCCACTTTATCTCAAGTTTGTTTCCAATTTGTGTCCAGTTTATTCCCAGTCTGTTCCCAGTTTGTTTCCATTTTGTTTCCATTTTTTCCCAGTTTATCTCAAGTCTGTTTCCAGGTTGTCCTCAATTTTTTTTCCAGTTTATTCCCAGTTTGTCCTAATTTTTTTTTTCCACTTTATTCCCAGTTTGTTTCTAGTTTGTTCCCAGTTGATCTAATTTGTTTCCAGTTGGTTTCCAGTTTGTTACCAGTTTATTCCCAGTTCATCTCAACTTTGTTTCCAGTTTGTTTCCAGTTTGTTACCAGTTTATTCCCAGTTCATCTCAACTTTGTTCCCAGTTTGTGCGCAATTTGTTTCCAGTTTATTCCCAGTTTGATTCCAATTTTTTTTCCAGTTTGTTCCCAGTTTGTGTCCATTTTGTTTCCATTTTTTCCCAGTTTGTCCGCAATTTGTTTCCAGTTTGTTTCAATTTTTTTCCCAGTTTATCTCAAGTTTGTTTCTAGTTTCTTTCCAGTTTGTTGCCAGTTTATTCCCAGTTAGTTTCCAGTTTGTTTCCAGTTTATTCCCAGTTTGTTTCCAGTTTGTTTCCAGTTTATTCGAGTTTTTTTCCAGTTTGTGTCCAGTTTAGGTCTAGTTTATTTTCCAGTTTGTTACCAGTTTTTTCTCAGTTTATCTAAACTTTGTTTCCAGTTTGTTTCCAGTTTGATTCCAGTTTTTTCCAGTTTGATTCCAGTTTATTCCCAGTCTGTTCCCAGTTTGTTTCCAGTTTGTTTCCAGTTTATTCCTAGTTTATTCCCAGTTTATCTCAAGTTTGTTTCCAGTTTTTTTCCAGTTTGTTTCTAATTTGTTTCCAGTTTATTCCCAGGTTGTTTCCAGTTTGTTTCCAGTTTATTCTCAGTTTGTTTCCAGTTTGTTTCCAGTTTATTCCCAGTTTGTCTCAAGTTTGTTTCCATTTTTTCCCAGTTGATCTCGTTTGTTTCCAGTTTGTTCCCAATTTGTTTCCAGTTCATTCCCAGTTTGTTTCCAGTTTGATTCCAGTTTATTCCCAGTTTGTTTCCATTTTGTTTCCATTTTTTCCCAGTTGATCTCGTTTGTTTCCAGTTTGTTCCCAATTTGTTTCCAGTTCATTCCCAGTTTGTTACCAGTTTGATTCCAGTTTATTCCCAGTTTGTTTCCATTTTGTTTCCATTTTTTCCCAGTTGATCTCGTTTGTTTCCAGTTTGTTCCCAATTTGTTTCCAGTTCATTCCCAGTTTGTTTCCAGTTTGATTCCAGTTTATTCCCAGTTTATCTCAAGTTTGTATCCAGTTTATTCGCAGTTTGTTTCCAGTTTATTCGAGTTTTTTCCAGTTTGTTTCCAGTTTATTCCCAGTTTGTTGCCAGTTTATTCCCAGTTTGTTGCCAGTTTGTTTCCAGTTTATTCCCAATTTATGTCCAGTTTGTTTCCATTTTGTTTCCATTTTGTTTCCAGTTTGTTTCCAGTTTGTTTTCCAATTTGTTTCCAGTTTATTCCTAGTTTATCTCAAGTTTGTTTCCAGTTTACCTCCAGTTTGTTCCCAGTTCACCTCCAGTTTCTTTCCAGTCTTTTTTTCCAGTTTATTCCCAGTTTATGTCTCAAGTTTGTTTCCAGTTTGTCCGCAATTTGTTTCCAGTTTGTTTCAATTTTTTTCCCAGTTTATCTCAAGTTTGTTTCTAGTTTCTTTCCAGTTTATTCCCAGTTAGTTTCCAGTTTGTTTCCAGTTTATTCACTGTTTGTTTCCAGTTTGTTTCCAGTTTATTCGAGTTTTTTTCCAGTTTGTGTCCAGTTTATGTCTAGTTTATTTTCCAGTTTGTTACCAGTTTTTTCTCAGTTTATCTAAACTTTGTTTCCAGTTTGTTTCCAGTTTGATTCCAGTTTTTTCCAGTTTGATTCCAGTTTATTCCCAGTTTATCTCAAGTTTGTTTCCAGTTTCTCCGCAATTTGTTTCCAGTTTGTATCCAGTTTATTCCCAGTTTGTTTCCAGTTTGATTCCAGTTTGATTCCAGTTTGTTTCCAGTTTGTTTGAATTTTGTTTGCTGTTTGTTTCCACTTTATTCCCAGTTTGTTTCTAGTTTGTTCCCAGTTGATCTAGTTTTTTTCCAGTTTGTTCCCACTTTATCTCGTTTGTTTCAAGTTTATTCCCAGTTTGTTTCCCGTTTGTTTCCAGTTTATTCCTACTTCATCTCAAGTTTGTTTCCAGTTTATTCCCACTTTATCTCAAGTTTGTTTCTAATTTGTTGTCAGTTTATTCCCAGGTTGTTTCCAGTTTGTTTCCAGTTTATTCTCAGTTTGTTTCCAGTTTGTTTCCAGTTTATTCCCACTTTATCTCAAGTTTGTTTCCATCTTATTCCCAGTTTGTCTCAAGTTTGTTTCCATTTTGTTTCCATTTTTTTCCCAGTTGATCTTGTTTGTTTCCAGTTTGTTCCCAATTTGTTTCCAGTTCATTCCCAGTTTGTTTCCAGTTTGATTCCAGTTTATTCCCAGTTTTTTTCCATTTTGTTTCCATTTTTTCCCAGTTGATCTCGTTTGTTTCCAGTTTGTTCCCAATTTGTTTCCAGTTCATTCCCAGTTTGTTACCAGTTTGATTCCAGTTTATTCCCAGTTTGTTTCCATTTTGTTTCCATTTTTTCCCAGTTGATCTCGTTTGTTTCCAGTTTCTTCCCAATTTGTTTCCAGTTCATTCCCAGTTTGTTTCCAGTTTGATTCCAGTTTATTCCCAGTTTATCTCAAGTTTGTATCCAGTTTATTCGCAGTTTGTTTCCAGTTTATTCGAGTTTTTTCCAGTTTGTTTCCAGTTTATTCCCAGTTTTTTGCCAGTTTATTCCCAGTTTGTTGCCAGTTTGTTTCCAGTTTATTCCCAATTTATGTCCAGTTTGTTTCCATTTTGTTTCCATTTTGTTTCCATTTTGTTTCCAGTTTGTTTCCAGTTTGTTTCCAGTTTGTTTTCCAATTTGTTTCCAGTTTATTCCTAGTTTATCTCAAGTTTGTTTCCAGTTTACCTCCAGTTTGTTCCCAGTTCACCTCCAGTTTCTTTCCAGTCTTTTTTTCCAGTTTATTCCCAGTTTATGTCTCAAGTTTGTTTCCAGTTTGTCCGCAATTTGTTTCCAGTTTGTTTCAATTTTTTTCCCAGTTTATCTCAAGTTTGTTTCTAGTTTCTTTCCAGTTTGTTGCCAGTTTATTCCCAGTTAGTTTCCAGTTTGTTTCCAGTTTATTCCCAGTTTGTTTCCAGTTTGTTTCCAGTTTATTCGAGTTTTTTTCCAGTTTGTGTCCAGTTTATGTCTAGTTTATTTTCCAGTTTGTTACCAGTTTTTTCTCAGTTTATCTAAACTTTGTTTCCAGTTTGTTTCCAGTTTGATTCCAGTTTTTTCCAGTTTGATTCCAGTTTATTCCCAGTTTATCTCAAGTTTGTTTCCAGTTTCTCCGCAATTTGTTTCCAGTTTGTATCCAGTTTATTCCCAGTTTGTTTCCAGTTTGATTCCAGTTTTTTTCCAGTTTGTTTCCAGTTTATTCCCAGTTTGATTCCAGTTTGTTTCCAGTTTGTTTGAATTTTGTTTGCTGTTTGTTTCCACTTTATTCCCAGTTTGTTTCTAGTTTGTTCCCAGTTGATCTAGTTTTTTTCCAGTTTGTTCCCACTTTATCTCGTTTGTTTCAAGTTTATTCCCAGTTTGTTTCCCGTTTGTTTCCAGTTTATTCCCACTTCATCTCAAGTTTGTTTCCAGTTTATTCCCACTTTATCTCAAGTTTGTTTCTAATTTGTTTCCAGTTTATTCCCAGGTTGTTTCCAGTTTGTTTCCAGTTTATTCTCAGTTTGTTTCCAGTTTATTCCCACTTTATCTCAAGTTTGTTTCCATCTTATTCCCACTTTATCTCAAGTTTGTTTCTAATTTGTTTCCAGTTTATTCCCAGTTTGTTTCCAGGTTATTCCCAGTTTGTTTCCAGTTTGTTCTCAGTTTGTTTCCAGTTTGTTTCCAGCTTATTCCCACTTTATCTCAAGTTTGTTTCCAATTTGTGTCCAGTTTATTCCCAGTCTGTTCCCAGTTTGTTTCCAGTTTGTTTCCAGTTTATTCCTAGTTTATTCCCAGTTTATCTCAAGTTTGTTTCCAGTTTCTTTCCAGTTTGTTTCCAGTTTATTCCCAGTGTGTTTCCAGTTTGTTTCCAGTTTATTCCTACTTTATCTCAAGTTTGTTTCTGGTTTGTGCGCAATTTGTTTCCAGTTTATTGTCAGTTTGTTTCCAGTTCATTCTCAGTTTGTTTCCAGTTTATTCTCAGTTTGTTTCCAGTTTGTTTCCAGCTTATTCCCACTTTATCTCAAGTTTGTTTCCAATTTGTGTCCAGTTTATTCCCAGTCTGTTCCCAGTTTGTTTCCATCTTGTTTCCATTTTTTCCCAGTTTATCTCAAGTCTGTTTCCAGGTTGTCCTCAATTTTTTTTCCAGTTTATTCCCAGTTTGTCCTAATTTTTTTTTTCCACTTTATTCCCAGTTTGTTTCTAGTTTGTTCCCAGTTGATCTAATTTGTTTCCAGTTGGTTTCCAGTTTGTTACCAGTTTATTCCCAGTTCATCTCAACTTTGTTTCCAGTTTGTTTCCAGTTTGTTACCAGTTTATTCCCAGTTCATCTCAACTTTGTTCCCAGTTTGTGCGCAATTTGTTTCCAGTTTATTCCCAGTTTGATTCCAATTTTTTTTCCAGTTTGTTCCCAGTTTGTGTCCATTTTGTTTCCATTTTTTCCCAGTTTGTCCGCAATTTGTTTCCAGTTTGTTTCAATTTTTTTCCCAGTTTATCTCAAGTTTGTTTCTAGTTTCTTTCCAGTTTGTTGCCAGTTTATTCCCAGTTAGTTTCCAGTTTGTTTCCAGTTTATTCCCAGTTTGTTTCCAGTTTGTTTCCAGTTTATTCGAGTTTTTTTCCAGTTTGTGTCCAGTTTAGGTCTAGTTTATTTTCCAGTTTGTTACCAGTTTTTTCTCAGTTTATCTAAACTTTGTTTCCAGTTTGTTTCCAGTTTGATTCCAGTTTTTTCCAGTTTGATTCCAGTTTATTCCCAGTCTGTTCCCAGTTTGTTTCCAGTTTGTTTCCAGTTTATTCCTAGTTTATTCCCAGTTTATCTCAAGTTTGTTTCCAGTTTTTTTCCAGTTTGTTTCCAGTTTATTCCCAGTGTGTTTCCAGTTTGTTTCCAGTTTATTCCTACTTTATCTCAAGTTTGTTTCTAGTTTGTGCGCAATTTGTTTCCAGTTTATTCCCAGTTTGTTTCCATTTTGTTTCCATTTTTTCCCAGTTTATCTCAAGTCTGTTTCCAGGTTGTCCTCAATTTTTTTTCCAGTTTATTCCCAGTTTGTCCTAATTTTTTTTTTCCACTTTATTCCCAGTTTGTTTCTAGTTTGTTCCCAGTTGATCTCGTTTGTTTCCAGTTTGTTACCAGTTTATTCCCAGTTCATCTCAACTTTGTTTCCAGTTTGTGCGCAAATTGTTTCCAGTTTATTCCCAGTTTGATTCCAATTTTTTTTCCAGTTTGTTTCCAGTTTGTCCTAAATTTTTTTCCACTTTATTCCCAGTTTGTTTCCAGTTTATTCCCAGTTTATCTCAAGTTTGTTTCCAGTTTGTTTCAATTTTGTTTCCACTTTTTTCCCAGTTTATCTCAAGTTTGTTTCCAGGTTGTCCTCAATTTTTTTCCAGTTTATTCTAGTTTGTCCTCAATTTTTTTCCACTTTATGCCCAGTTTGTTTCCAGTTTATTCCCAGTTTATCTCAAGTTTGTTTCCAGTTTGTTTCCAGTTTGTTACCAGTTTATTCCCAGTTCATCTCAACTTTGTTTCCAGTTTGTTTCCAGTTTGTTACCAGTTTATTCCCAGTCTGTTCCCAGTTTGTTTCCAGTTTGTTTCCAGTTTATTCCTAGTTTATTCCCAGTTTATCTCAAGTCTGTTCCCAGTTTGTTTCCATTTTGTTTCCATTTTTTCCCAGTTTATCTCAAGTCTGTTTCCAGGTTGTCCTCAATTTTTTTTCCAGTTTATTCCCAGTTTGTCCTAATTTTTTTTTCCACTTTATTCCCAGTTTGTTTCCAGTTTATTCCCAGTTTATCTCAAGTTTGTTTCCAGTTTGTTTCCAGTTTGTTACCAGTTTATTCCCAGTTCATCTCAACTTTGTTTCCAGTTTGTTTCCAGTTTGTTACCAGTTTATTCCCAGTTCATCTCAACTTTGTTTCCAGTTTGTGCGCAGTTTGTTTCCAGTTTATTCCCAGTTTGATTCCAATTTTTTTTCCAGTTTGTTTCCAGTTTGTCCTAAATTTTTTTCCACTTTATTCCCAGTTTGTTTCCAGTTTATTCCCAGTTTATCTCAAGTTTGTTTCCAGTTTGTTTCCATTTTGTTTCCACTTTTTTCCCAGTTTATCTCAAGTTTGTTTCCAGTTTCTCCGCAATTTGTTTCCAGTTTGTATCCAGTTTATTCCCAGTTTGTTTCCAGTTTGATTCCAGTTTTTTTCCAGTTTGTTTCCAGTTTATTCCCAGTTTGATTCCAGTTTGTTTCCAGTTTGTTTGAATTTTGTTTGCTGTTTGTTTCCACTTTATTCCCAGTTTGTTTCTAGTTTGTTCCCAGTTGATCTCGTTTTTTTCCAGTTTGTTCCCACTTTATCTCGTTTGTTTCAAGTTTATTCCCAGTTTGTTTCCCGTTTGTTTCCAGTTTATTCCCACTTCATCTCAAGTTTGTTTCCAGTTTATTCCCACTTCATCTCAAGTTTGTTTCCAGTTTATTCCCACTTTATCTCAAGTTTGTTTCTAATTTGTTTCCAGTTTATTCCCAGGTTGTTTCCAGTTTGTTTCCAGTTTATTCTCAGTTTGTTTCCAGTTTGTTTCCAGTTTATTCCCACTTTATCTCAAGTTTGTTTCCATCTTATTCCCAGTTTGTCTCAAGTTTGTTTCCAGTTTATTCCCACTTTATCTCAAGTTTGTTTCTAATTTGTTTCCAGTTTATTCCCAGGTTGTTTCCAGTTTGTTTCCAGTTTATTCTCAGTTTGTTTCCAGTTTGTTTCCAGTTTATTCCCACTTTATCTCAAGTTTGTTTCCATCTTATTCCCAGTTTGTCTCAAGTTTGTTTCCATTTTGTTTCCATTTTTTTCCCAGTTGATCTTGTTTGTTTCCAGTTTGTTCCCAATTTGTTTCCAGTTCATTCCCAGTTTGTTTCCAGTTTGATTCCAGTTTATTCCCAGTTTTTTTCCATTTTGTTTCCATTTTTTCCCAGTTGATCTCGTTTGTTTCCAGTTTGTTCCCAATTTGTTTCCAGTTCATTCCCAGTTTGTTACCAGTTTGATTCCAGTTTATTCCCAGTTTGTTTCCATTTTGTTTCCATTTTTTCCCAGTTGATCTCGTTTGTTTCCAGTTTGTTCCCAATTTGTTTCCAGTTCATTCCCAGTTTGTTTCCAGTTTGATTCCAGTTTATTCCCAGTTTATCTCAAGTTTGTATCCAGTTTATTCGCAGTTTGTTTCCAGTTTATTCGAGTTTTTTCCAGTTTGTTTCCAGTTTATTCCCAGTTTTTTGCCAGTTTATTCCCAGTTTGTTGCCAGTTTGTTTCCAGTTTATTCCCAATTTATGTCCAGTTTGTTTCCATTTTGTTTCCATTTTGTTTCCATTTTGTTTCCAGTTTGTTTCCAGTTTGTTTTCCAATTTGTTTCCAGTTTATTCCTAGTTTATCTCAAGTTTGTTTCCAGTTTACCTCCAGTTTGTTCCCAGTTCACCTCCAGTTTCTTTCCAGTCTTTTTTTCCAGTTTATTCCCAGTTTATGTCTCAAGTTTGTTTCCAGTTTGTCCGCAATTTGTTTCCAGTTTGTTTCAATTTTTTTCCCAGTTTATCTCAAGTTTGTTTCTAGTTTCTTTCCAGTTTGTTGCCAGTTTATTCCCAGTTAGTTTCCAGTTTGTTTCCAGTTTATTCCCAGTTTGTTTCCAGTTTGTTTCCAGTTTATTCGAGTTTTTTTCCAGTTTGTGTCCAGTTTATGTCTAGTTTATTTTCCAGTTTGTTACCAGTTTTTTCTCAGTTTATCTAAACTTTGTTTCCAGTTTGTTTCCAGTTTGATTCCAGTTTTTTCCAGTTTGATTCCAGTTTATTCCCAGTTTATCTCAAGTTTGTTTCCAGTTTCTCCGCAATTTGTTTCCAGTTTGTATCCAGTTTATTCCCAGTTTGTTTCCAGTTTGATTCCAGTTTTTTTCCAGTTTGTTTCCAGTTTATTCCCAGTTTGATTCCAGTTTGTTTCCAGTTTGTTTGAATTTTGTTTGCTGTTTGTTTCCACTTTATTCCCAGTTTGTTTCTAGTTTGTTCCCAGTTGATCTCGTTTTTTTCCAGTTTGTTCCCACTTTATCTCGTTTGTTTCAAGTTTATTCCCAGTTTGTTTCCCGTTTGTTCCCAGTTTATTCCCACTTCATCTCAAGTTTGTTTCCAGTTTATTCCCAGGTTGTTTCCAGTTTGTTTCCAGTTTATTCTCAGTTTGTTTCCAGTTTATTCCCACTTTATCTCAAGTTTGTTTCCATCTTATTCCCACTTTATCTCAAGTTTGTTTCTAATTTGTTTCCAGTTTATTCCCAGTTTGTTTCCAGGTTATTCCCAGTTTGTTTCCAGTTTGTTCTCAGTTTGTTTCCAGTTTGTTTCCAGCTTATTCCCACTTTATCTCAAGTTTGTTTCCAATTTGTGTCCAGTTTATTCCCAGTCTGTTCCCAGTTTGTTTCCAGTTTGTTTCCAGTTTATTCCTAGTTTATTCCCAGTTTATCTCAAGTTTGTTTCCAGTTTCTTTCCAGTTTGTTTCCAGTTTATTCCCAGTGTGTTTCCAGTTTGTTTCCAGTTTATTCCTAGTTTATCTCAAGTTTGTTTCTGGTTTGTGCGCAATTTGTTTCCAGTTTATTGTCAGTTTGTTTCCAGTTCATTCTCAGTTTGTTTCCAGTTTATTCTCAGTTTGTTTCCAGTTTGTGTCCAGTTTATTCCCAGTCTGTTCCCAGTTTGTTTCCATTTTGTTTCCATTTTTTCCCAGTTTATCTCAAGTCTGTTTCCAGGTTGTCCTCAATTTTTTTTCCAGTTTATTCCCAGTTTGTCCTAATTTTTTTTTCCACTTTATTCCCAGTTTGTTTCCAGTTTATTCCCAGTTTATCTCAAGTTTGTTTCCAGTTTGTTTCCAGTTTGTTACCAGTTTATTCCCAGTTCATCTCAACTTTGTTTCCAGTTTGTTTCCAGTTTGTTACCAGTTTATTCCCAGTTCATCTCAACTTTGTTTCCAGTTTGTGCGCAATTTGTTTCCAGTTTATTCCCAGTTTGATTCCAATTTTTTTTCCAGTTTGTTTCCAGTTTGTCCTAAATTTTTTTCCACTTTATTCCCAGTTTGTTTCCAGTTTATTCCCAGTTTATCTCAAGTTTGTTTCCAGTTTGTTTCCATTTTGTTTCCACTTTTTTCCCAGTTTATCTCAAGTTTGTTTCCAGTTTCTCCGCAATTTGTTTCCAGTTTGTATCCAGTTTATTCCCAGTTTGTTTCCAGTTTGATTCCAGTTTTTTTCCAGTTTGTTTCCAGTTTATTCCCAGTTTGATTCCAGTTTGTTTCCAGTTTGTTTGAATTTTGTTTGCTGTTTGTTTCCACTTTATTCCCAGTTTGTTTTTAGTTTGTTCCCAGTTGATCTCGTTTTTTTCCAGTTTGTTCCCACTTTATCTCGTTTGTTTCAAGTTTATTCCCAGTTTGTTTCCCGTTTGTTTCCAGTTTATTCCCACTTCATCTCAAGTTTGTTTCCAGTTTATTCCCACTTTATCTCAAGTTTGTTTCCAGTTTTTTCCCACTTTATCTCAAGTTTGTTTCTAATTTGTTTCCAGTTTATTCCCAGGTTGTTTCCAGTT
Organism: Telmatherina bonti; assembly: GCF_933228915.1. Classification (NCBI taxonomy): domain Eukaryota; kingdom Metazoa; phylum Chordata; class Actinopteri; order Atheriniformes; family Telmatherinidae; genus Telmatherina; species Telmatherina bonti. Next base: position 1,225,858 of record NC_136623.1, on the reverse strand, counting down.
TGTTTCCAGTTTATTCTCAGTTTGTTTCCAGTTTGTTTCCAGTTTATTCCCACTTTATCTCAAGTTTGTTTCCATCTTATTCCCAGTTTGTCTCAAGTTTGTTTCCATTTTGTTTCCATTTTTTTCCCAGTTGATCTTGTTTGTTTCCAGTTTGTTCCCAATTTGTTTCCAGTTTATTCCCAGTTTTTTTTCCATTTTGTTTCCATTTTTTCCCAGTTGATCTCGTTTGTTTCCAGTTTATTCCCACTTTATCTCAAGTTTGTTTCCATCTTATTCCCACTTTATCTCAAGTTTGTTTCTAATTTGTTTCCAGTTTATTCCCAGTTTGTTTCCAGGTTATTCCCAGTTTGTTTCCAGTTTGTTCTCAGTTTGTTTCCAGTTTGTTTCCAGCTTATTCCCACTTTATCTCAAGTTTGTTTCCAATTTGTGTCCAGTTTATTCCCAGTCTGTTCCCAGTTTGTTTCCAGTTTGTTTCCAGTTTATTCCTAGTTTATTCCCAGTTTATCTCAAGTTTGTTTCCAGTTTCTTTCCAGTTTGTTTCCAGTTTATTCCCAGTGTGTTTCCAGTTTGTTTCCAGTTTATTCCTACTTTATCTCAAGTTTGTTTCTGGTTTGTGCGCAATTTGTTTCCAGTTTATTGTCAGTTTGTTTCCAGTTCATTCTCAGTTTGTTTCCAGTTTATTCTCAGTTTGTTTCCAGTTTGTTTCCAGCTTATTCCCACTTTATCTCAAGTTTGTTTCCAATTTGTGTCCAGTTTATTCCAAGTCTGTTCCCAGTTTGTTTCCATTTTGTTTCCATTTTTTCCCAGTTTATCTCAAGTCTGTTTCCAGGTTGTCCTCAATTTTTTTTCCAGTTTATTCCCAGTTTGTCCTAATTTTTTTTTCCACTTTATTCCCAGTTTGTTTCCAGTTTGTTACCAGTTTATTCCCAGTTCATCTCAACTTTGTTTCCAGTTTGTTTCCAGTTTGTTACCAGTTTATTCCCAGTTCATCTCAACTTTGTTTCCAGTTTGTGCGCAATTTGTTTCCAGTTTATTCCCAGTTTGATTCCAATTTTTTTTCCAGTTTGTTTCCAGTTTGTCCTAAATTTTTTTCCACTTTATTCCCAGTTTGTTTCCAGTTTATTCCCAGTTTATCTCAAGTTTGTTTCCAGTTTGTTTCCATTTTGTTTCCACTTTTTTCCCAGTTTATCTCAAGTTTGTTTCCAGTTTCTCCGCAATTTGTTTCCAGTTTGTATCCAGTTTATTCCCAGTTTGTTTCCAGTTTGATTCCAGTTTTTTTCCAGTTTGTTTCCAGTTTATTCCCAGTTTGATTCCAGTTTGTTTCCAGTTTGTTTGAATTTTGTTTGCTGTTTGTTTCCACTTTATTCCCAGTTTGTTTCTAGTTTGTTCCCAGTTGATCTCGTTTTTTTCCAGTTTGTTCCCACTTTATCTCGTTTGTTTCAAGTTTATTCCCAGTTTGTTTCCCGTTTGTTTCCAGTTTATTCCCACTTCATCTCAAGTTTGTTTCCAGTTTATTCCCACTTCATCTCAAGTTTGTTTCCAGTTTATTCCCACTTTATCTCAAGTTTGTTTCTAATTTGTTTCCAGTTTATTCCCAGGTTGTTTCCAGTTTGTTTCCAGTTTATTCTCAGTTTGTTTCCAGTTTGTTTCCAGTTTATTCCCACTTTATCTCAAGTTTGTTTCCATCTTATTCCCAGTTTGTCTCAAGTTTGTTTCCATTTTGTTTCCATTTTTTTCCCAGTTGATCTTGTTTGTTTCCAGTTTGTTCCCAATTTGTTTCCAGTTCATTCCCAGTTTGTTTCCAGTTTGATTCCAGTTTATTCCCAGTTTTTTTCCATTTTGTTTCCATTTTTTCCCAGTTGATCTCGTTTGTTTCCAGTTTGTTCCCAATTTGTTTCCAGTTCATTCCCAGTTTGTAACCAGTTTGATTCCAGTTTATTCCCAGTTTGTTTCCATTTTGTTTCCATTTTTTCCCAGTTGATCTCGTTTGTTTCCAGTTTGTTCCCAATTTGTTTCCAGTTCATTCCCAGTTTGTTTCCAGTTTGATTCCAGTTTATTCCCAGTTTATCTCAAGTTTGTATCCAGTTTATTCGCAGTTTGTTTCCAGTTTATTCGAGTTTTTTCCAGTTTGTTTCCAGTTTATTCCCAGTTTGTTGCCAGTTTATTCCCAGTTTGTTGCCAGTTTGTTTCCAGTTTATTCCCAATTTATGTCCAGTTTGTTTCCAGTTTGTTTCCATTTTGTTTCCATTTTGTTTCCAGTTTGTTTCCAGTTTGTTTCCAGTTTGTTACCAGTTTGTTTTCCAATTTGTTTCCAGTTTATTCCTAGTTTATCTCAAGTTTGTTTCCAGTTTACCTCCAGTTTGTTCCCAGTTCACCTCCAGTTTCTTTCCAGTCTTTTTTTCCAGTTTATTCCCAGTTTATGTCTCAAGTTTGTTTCCAGTTTGTCCGCAATTTGTTTCCAGTTTGTTTCAATTTTTTTCCCAGTTTATCTCAAGTTTGTTTCTAGTTTCTTTCCAGTTTGTTGCCAGTTTATTCCCAGTTAGTTTCCAGTTTGTTTCCAGTTTATTCCCAGTTTGTTTCCAGTTTGTTTCCAGTTTATTCGAGTTTTTTTCCAGTTTGTGTCCAGTTTATGTCTAGTTTATTTTCCAGTTTACCAGTTTTTTCTCAGTTTATCTAAACTTTGTTTCCAGTTTGTTTCCAGTTTACCTCCAGTTTGTTCCCAGTTCACCTCCAGTTTCTTTCCAGTCTTTTTTTCCAGTTTATTCCCAGTTTATGTCTCAAGTTTGTTTCCAGTTTGTCCGCAATTTGTTTCCAGTTTGTTTCAATTTTTTTCCCAGTTTATCTCAAGTTTGTTTCTAGTTTCTTTCCAGTTTGTTGCCAGTTTATTCCCAGTTAGTTTCCAGTTTGTTTCCAGTTTATTCCCAGTTTGTTTCCAGTTTGTTTCCAGTTTATTCGAGTTTTTTTCCAGTTTGTGTCCAGTTTATGTCTAGTTTATTTTCCAGTTTGTTACCAGTTTTTTCTCAGTTTATCTAAACTTTGTTTCCAGTTTGTTTCCAGTTTGATTCCAGTTTTTTCCAGTTTGATTCCAGTTTATTCCCAGTTTATCTCAAGTTTGTTTCCAGTTTCTCCGCAATTTGTTTCCAGTTTGTATCCAGTTTATTCCCAGTTTGTTTCCAGTTTGATTCCAGTTTTTTTCCAGTTTGTTTCCAGTTTATTCCCAGTTTGATTCCAGTTTGTTTCCAGTTTGTTTGAATTTTGTTTGCTGTTTGTTTCCACTTTATTCCCAGTTTGTTTCTAGTTTGTTCCCAGTTGATCTAGTTTTTTTCCAGTTTGTTCCCACTTTATCTCGTTTGTTTCAAGTTTATTCCCAGTTTGTTTCCCGTTTGTTTCCAGTTTATTCCCACTTCATCTCAAGTTTGTTTCCAGTTTATTCCCACTTAATCTCAAGTTTGTTTCCAGTTTATTCCCACTTTATCTCAAGTTTGTTTCTAATTTGTTTCCAGTTTATTCCCAGGTTGTTTCCAGTTTGTTTCCAGTTTATTCTCAGTTTGTTTCCAGTTTGTTTCCAGTTTATTCCCACTTTATCTCAAGTTTGTTTCCATCTTATTCCCAGTTTGTCTCAAGTTTGTTTCCATTTTGTTTCCATTTTTTTCCCAGTTGATCTTGTTTGTTTCCAGTTTGTTCCCAATTTTTTTCCAGTTCATTCCCAGTTTGTTTCCAGTTTGATTCCAGTTTATTCCCAGTTTTTTTCCATTTTGTTTCCATTTTTTCCCAGTTGATCTCGTTTTTTTCCAGTTTGTTCCCAATTTGTTTCCAGTTCATTCCCAGTTTGTTACCAGTTTGATTCCAGTTTATTCCCAGTTTGTTTCCATTTTGTTTCCATTTTTTCCCAGTTGATCTCGTTTGTTTCCAGTTTGTTCCCAATTTGTTTCCAGTTCATTCCCAGTTTGTTTCCAGTTTGATTCCAGTTTATTCCCAGTTTATCTCAAGTTTGTATCCAGTTTATTCGCAGTTTGTTTCCAGTTTATTCGAGTTTTTTCCAGTTTGTTTCCAGTTTATTCCCAGTTTGTTGCCAGTTTATTCCCAGTTTGTTGCCAGTTTGTTTCCAGTTTATTCCCAATTTATGTCCAGTTTGTTTCCAGTTTGTTTCCATTTTGTTTCCATTTTGTTTCCAGTTTGTTTTCCAATTTGTTTCCAGTTTATTCCTAGTTTATCTCAAGTTTGTTTCCAGTTTACCTCCAGTTTGTTCCCAGTTCACCTCCAGTTTCTTTCCAGTCTTTTTTTCCAGTTTATTCCCAGTTTATGTCTCAAGTTTGTTTCCAGTTTGTCCGCAATTTGTTTCCAGTTTGTTTCAATTTTTTTCCCAGTTTATCTCAAGTTTGTTTCTAGTTTCTTTCCAGTTTATTCCCAGTTAGTTTCCAGTTTGTTTCCAGTTTATTCCCAGTTTGTTTCCAGTTTCTTTCCAGTTTCTTTCCAGTTTGTTTCCAGTTTATTCCCAGTGTGTTTCCAGTTTGTTTCCATTTTTTCCCAGTTTATCTCAAGTCTGTTTCCAGGTTGTCCTCAATTTTTTTCCAGTTTATTCCCAGTTTGTCCTAAATTTTTTTCCACTTTATTCCCAGTGTTGTTTCCAGTTTATTCCCAGTTTATCTCAAGTTTGTTTCCAGTTTGTTTCCAGTTTGTTACCAGTTAATTCCCAGTTCATCTCAACTTTGTTTCCAGTTTGTCTGCAATTTTTTTTCAGTTTATTCCCAGTGTGTTTCCAGTTTGTTTCCAGTTTATTCCTACTTTATCTCAAGTTTGTTTCTAGTTTGTTCTCAATTTGTTTGCAATTTATTCCCAGTTTTCTTCCAGTTTATTCCCAGTTTGTGTCCAGTTTATTCCCAGTTTTTTTCCAGTTTGTTTCCAGTTTATTCCCAGTTTGTTTCCAGTTTATCTCAACTTTGTTTCCTGTTTGTGCGCAATTTGTTTCCAGTTTATTCCCAGTTTGATTCCAGTTTGTTTCCAGTTTGTTTGAATTTTGTTTGCTGTTTGTTACAAATTTATTCACAGTTTGTTTCCATTTTGTTCCATTTTTTCCCAGTTTATCTCGTTTGTTTCCAGTTTGTTTCTAGTTTGTTTCCAGTTTATCTCAAGTTTGTTTAGTTTTTCCTCAATTTGTTTCCAGTTTGTTTCCAGTTTATTCCCAGTTTGTTTCCAGTTTGTTCCCAGTTTGTGTCCATTTTGTTTCCATTTTTTCCCAGTTGATCTCGTTTGTTTCCAGTTTGTTCCCAATTTGTTTCCAGTTCATTCCCAGTTTGTTTCCAGTTTGATTCCAGTTTATTCCCAGTTTTTTTCCATTTTGTTTCCATTTTTTCCCAGTTGATCTCGTTTGTTTCCAGTTTGTTCCCAATTTGTTTCCAGTTCATTCCCAGTTTGTTACCAGTTTGATTCCAGTTTATTCCCAGTTTGTTTCCATTTTGTTTCCATTTTTTCCCAGTTGATCTCGTTTGTTTCCAGTTTGTTCCCAATTTGTTTCCAGTTCATTCCCAGTTTGTTTCCAGTTTGTTTCCAGTTTATTCCCAGTTTGATTCCAGTTTGTTTCCAGTTTGTTTGAATTTTGTTTGCTGTTTGTTTCCACTTTATTCCCAGTTTGTTTTTAGTTTGTTCCCAGTTGATCTCGTTTTTTTCCAGTTTGTTCCCACTTTATCTCGTTTGTTTCAAGTTTATTCCCAGTTTGTTTCCCGTTTGTTTCCAGTTTATTCCCACTTCATCTCAAGTTTGTTTCCAGTTTATTCCCACTTTATCTCAAGTTTGTTTCCAGTTTTTTCCCACTTTATCTCAAGTTTGTTTCTAATTTGTTTCCAGTTTATTCCCAGGTTGTTTCCAGTTTGTTTCCAGTTTATTCTCAGTTTGTTTCCAGTTTGTTTCCAGTTTATTCCCACTTTATCTCAAGTTTGTTTCCATCTTATTCCCAGTTTGTCTCAAGTTTGTTTCCATTTTGTTTCCATTTTTTTCCCAGTTGATCTTGTTTGTTTCCAGTTTGTTCCCAATTTGTTTCCAGTTTATTCCCAGTTTTTTTTCCATTTTGTTTCCATTTTTTCCCAGTTGATCTCGTTTGTTTCCAGTTTATTCCCACTTTATCTCAAGTTTGTTTCCATCTTATTCCCACTTTATCTCAAGTTTGTTTCTAATTTGTTTCCAGTTTATTCCCAGTTTGTTTCCAGGTTATTCCCAGTTTGTTTCCAGTTTGTTCTCAGTTTGTTTCCAGTTTGTTTCCAGCTTATTCCCACTTTATCTCAAGTTTGTTTCCAATTTGTGTCCAGTTTATTCCCAGTCTGTTCCCAGTTTGTTTCCAGTTTGTTTCCAGTTTATTCCTAGTTTATTCCCAGTTTATCTCAAGTTTGTTTCCAGTTTCTTTCCAGTTTGTTTCCAGTTTATTCCCAGTGTGTTTCCAGTTTGTTTCCAGTTTATTCCTACTTTATCTCAAGTTTGTTTCTGGTTTGTGCGCAATTTGTTTCCAGTTTATTGTCAGTTTGTTTCCAGTTCATTCTCAGTTTGTTTCCAGTTTATTCTCAGTTTGTTTCCAGTTTGTTTCCAGCTTATTCCCACTTTATCTCAAGTTTGTTTCCAATTTGTGTCCAGTTTATTCCCAGTCTGTTCCCAGTTTGTTTCCATTTTGTTTCCATTTTTTCCCAGTTTATCTCAAGTCTGTTTCCAGGTTGTCCTCAATTTTTTTTCCAGTTTATTCCCAGTTTGTCCTAATTTTTTTTTCCACTTTATTCCCAGTTTGTTTCCAGTTTGTTACCAGTTTATTCCCAGTTCATCTCAACTTTGTTTCCAGTTTGTTTCCAGTTTGTTACCAGTTTATTCCCAGTTCATCTCAACTTTGTTTCCAGTTTGTGCGCAATTTGTTTCCAGTTTATTCCCAGTTTGATTCCAATTTTTTTTCCAGTTTGTTTCCAGTTTGTCCTAAATTTTTTTCCACTTTATTCCCAGTTTGTTTCCAGTTTATTCCCAGTTTATCTCAAGTTTGTTTCCAGTTTGTTTCCATTTTGTTTCCACTTTTTTCCCAGTTTATCTCAAGTTTGTTTCCAGTTTCTCCGCAATTTGTTTCCAGTTTGTATCCAGTTTATTCCCAGTATGTTTCCAGTTTGATTCCAGTTTTTTTCCAGTTTGTTTCCAGTTTATTCCCAGTTTGATTCCAGTTTGTTTCCAGTTTGTTTGAATTTTGTTTGCTGTTTGTTTCCACTTTATTCCCAGTTTGTTTCTAGTTTGTTCCCAGTTGATCTCGTTTTTTTCCAGTTTGTTCCCACTTTATCTCGTTTGTTTCAAGTTTATTCCCAGTTTGTTTCCCGTTTGTTTCCAGTTTATTCCCACTTCATCTCAAGTTTGTTTCCAGTTTATTCCCACTTCATCTCAAGTTTGTTTCCAGTTTATTCCCACTTTATCTCAAGTTTGTTTCTAATTTGTTTCCAGTTTATTCCCAGGTTGTTTCCAGTTTGTTTCCAGTTTATTCTCAGTTTGTTTCCAGTTTGTTTCCAGTTTATTCCCACTTTATCTCAAGTTTGTTTCCATCTTATTCCCAGTTTGTCTCAAGTTTGTTTCCATTTTGTTTCCATTTTTTTCCCAGTTGATCTTGTTTGTTTCCAGTTTGTTCCCAATTTGTTTCCAGTTCATTCCCAGTTTGTTTCCAGTTTGATTCCAGTTTATTCCCAGTTTTTTTCCATTTTGTTTCCATTTTTTCCCAGTTGATCTCGTTTGTTTCCAGTTTGTTCCCAATTTGTTTCCAGTTCATTCCCAGTTTGTAACCAGTTTGATTCCAGTTTATTCCCAGTTTGTTTCCATTTTGTTTCCATTTTTTCCCAGTTGATCTCGTTTGTTTCCAGTTTGTTCCCAATTTGTTTCCAGTTCATTCCCAGTTTGTTTCCAGTTTGATTCCAGTTTATTCCCAGTTTATCTCAAGTTTGTATCCAGTTTATTCGCAGTTTGTTTCCAGTTTATTCGAGTTTTTTCCAGTTTGTTTCCAGTTTATTCCCAGTTTGTTGCCAGTTTATTCCCAGTTTGTTGCCAGTTTGTTTCCAGTTTATTCCCAATTTATGTCCAGTTTGTTTCCAGTTTGTTTCCATTTTGTTTCCATTTTGTTTCCAGTTTGTTTCCAGTTTGTTTCCAGTTTGTTACCAGTTTGTTTTCCAATTTGTTTCCAGTTTATTCCTAGTTTATCTCAAGTTTGTTTCCAGTTTACCTCCAGTTTGTTCCCAGTTCACCTCCAGTTTCTTTCCAGTCTTTTTTTCCAGTTTATTCCCAGTTTATGTCTCAAGTTTGTTTCCAGTTTGTCCGCAATTTGTTTCCAGTTTGTTTCAATTTTTTTCCCAGTTTATCTCAAGTTTGTTTCTAGTTTCTTTCCAGTTTGTTGCCAGTTTATTCCCAGTTAGTTTCCAGTTTGTTTCCAGTTTATTCCCAGTTTGTTTCCAGTTTGTTTCCAGTTTATTCGAGTTTTTTTCCAGTTTGTGTCCAGTTTATGTCTAGTTTATTTTCCAGTTTACCAGTTTTTTCTCAGTTTATCTAAACTTTGTTTCCAGTTTGTTTCCAGTTTACCTCCAGTTTGTTCCCAGTTCACCTCCAGTTTCTTTCCAGTCTTTTTTTCCAGTTTATTCCCAGTTTATGTCTCAAGTTTGTTTCCAGTTTGTCCGCAATTTGTTTCCAGTTTGTTTCAATTTTTTTTCCCAGTTTATCTCAAGTTTGTTTCTAGTTTCTTTCCAGTTTGTTGCCAGTTTATTCCCAGTTAGTTTCCAGTTTGTTTCCAGTTTATTCCCAGTTTGTTTCCAGTTTGTTTCCAGTTTATTCGAGTTTTTTTCCAGTTTGTGTCCAGTTTATGTCTAGTTTATTTTCCAGTTTGTTACCAGTTTTTTCTCAGTTTATCTAAACTTTGTTTCCAGTTTGTTTCCAGTTTGATTCCAGTTTTTTCCAGTTTGATTCCAGTTTATTCCCAGTTTATCTCAAGTTTGTTTCCAGTTTCTCCGCAATTTGTTTCCAGTTTGTATCCAGTTCATTCCCAGTTTGTTTCCAGTTTGATTCCAGTTTTTTTCCAGTTTGTTTCCAGTTTATTCCCAGTTTGATTCCAGTTTGTTTCCAGTTTGTTTGAATTTTGTTTGCTGTTTGTTTCCACTTTATTCCCAGTTTGTTTCTAGTTTGTTCCCAGTTGATCTAGTTTTTTTCCAGTTTGTTCCCACTTTATCTCGTTTGTTTCAAGTTTATTCCCAGTTTGTTTCCCGTTTGTTTCCATTTTGTTTCCATTTTTTTCCCAGTTGATCTTGTTTGTTTCCAGTTTGTTCCCAATTTGTTTCCAGTTCATTCCCAGTTTGTTTCCAGTTTGATTCCAGTTTATTCCCAGTTTTTTTCCATTTTGTTTCCATTTTTTCCCAGTTGATCTCGTTTGTTTCCAGTTTGTTCCCAATTTGTTTCCAGTTCATTCCCAGTTTGTAACCAGTTTGATTCCAGTTTATTCCCAGTTTGTTTCCATTTTGTTTCCATTTTTTCCCAGTTGATCTCGTTTGTTTCCAGTTTGTTCCCAATTTGTTTCCAGTTCATTCCCAGTTTGTTTCCAGTTTGATTCCAGTTTATTCCCAGTTTATCTCAAGTTTGTATCCAGTTTATTCGCAGTTTGTTTCCAGTTTATTCGAGTTTTTTCCAGTTTGTTTCCAGTTTATTCCCAGTTTGTTGCCAGTTTATTCCCAGTTTGTTGCCAGTTTGTTTCCAGTTTATTCCCAATTTATGTCCAGTTTGTTTCCAGTTTGTTTCCATTTTGTTTCCATTTTGTTTCCAGTTTGTTTCCAGTTTGTTTCCAGTTTGTTACCAGTTTGTTTTCCAATTTGTTTCCAGTTTATTCCTAGTTTATCTCAAGTTTGTTTCCAGTTTACCTCCAGTTTGTTCCCAGTTCACCTCCAGTTTCTTTCCAGTCTTTTTTTCCAGTTTATTCCCAGTTTATGTCTCAAGTTTGTTTCCAGTTTGTCCGCAATTTGTTTCCAGTTTGTTTCAATTTTTTTCCCAGTTTATCTCAAGTTTGTTTCTAGTTTCTTTCCAGTTTGTTGCCAGTTTATTCCCAGTTAGTTTCCAGTTTGTTTCCAGTTTATTCCCAGTTTGTTTCCAGTTTGTTTCCAGTTTATTCGAGTTTTTTTCCAGTTTGTGTCCAGTTTATGTCTAGTTTATTTTCCAGTTTACCAGTTTTTTCTCAGTTTATCTAAACTTTGTTTCCAGTTTGTTTCCAGTTTACCTCCAGTTTGTTCCCAGTTCACCTCCAGTTTCTTTCCAGTCTTTTTTTTCCAGTTTATTCCCAGTTTATGTCTCAAGTTTGTTTCCAGTTTGTCCGCAATTTGTTTCCAGTTTGTTTCAATTTTTTTTCCCAGTTTATCTCAAGTTTGTTTCTAGTTTCTTTCCAGTTTGTTGCCAGTTTATTCCCAGTTAGTTTCCAGTTTGTTTCCAGTTTATTCCCAGTTTGTTTCCAGTTTGTTTCCAGTTTATTCGAGTTTTTTTCCAGTTTGTGTCCAGTTTATGTCTAGGTTATTTTCCAGTTTGTTACCAGTTTTTTCTCAGTTTATCTAAACTTTGTTTCCAGTTTGTTTCCAGTTTGATTCCAGTTTTTTCCAGTTTGATTCCAGTTTATTCCCAGTTTATCTCAAGTTTGTTTCCAGTTTCTCCGCAATTTGTTTCCAGTTTGTATCCAGTTCATTCCCAGTTTGTTTCCAGTTTGATTCCAGTTTTTTTCCAGTTTGTTTCCAGTTTATTCCCAGTTTGATTCCAGTTTGTTTCCAGTTTGTTTGAATTTTGTTTGCTGTTTGTTTCCACTTTATTCCCAGTTTGTTTCTAGTTTGTTCCCAGTTGATCTAGTTTTTTTCCAGTTTGTTCCCACTTTATCTCGTTTGTTTCAAGTTTATTCCCAGTTTGTTTCCCGTTTGTTTCCATTTTGTTTCCATTTTTTTCCCCAGTTGATCTTGTTTGTTTCCAGTTTGTTCCCAATTTGTTTCCAGTTCATTCCCAGTTTGTTTCCAGTTTGATTCCAGTTTATTCCCAGTTTTTTTCCATTTTGTTTCCATTTTTTCCCAGTTGATCTCGTTTGTTTCCAGTTTGTTCCCAATTTGTTTCCAGTTCATTCCCAGTTTGTAACCAGTTTGATTCCAGTTTATTCCCAGTTTGTTTCCATTTTGTTTCCATTTTTTCCCAGTTGATCTCGTTTGTTTCCAGTTTGTTCCCAATTTGTTTCCAGTTCATTCCCAGTTTGTTTCCAGTTTGATTCCAGTTTATTCCCAGTTTATCTCAAGTTTGTATCCAGTTTATTCGCAGTTTGTTTCCAGTTTATTCGAGTTTTTTCCAGTTTGTTTCCAGTTTATTCCCAGTTTGTTGCCAGTTTATTCCCAGTTTGTTGCCAGTTTGTTTCCAGTTTATTCCCAATTTATGTCCAGTTTGTTTCCAGTTTGTTTCCATTTTGTTTCCATTTTGTTTCCAGTTTGTTTCCAGTTTGTTTCCAGTTTGTTACCAGTTTGTTTTCCAATTTGTTTCCAGTTTATTCCTAGTTTATCTCAAGTTTGTTTCCAGTTTACCTCCAGTTTGTTCCCAGTTCACCTCCAGTTTCTTTCCAGTCTTTTTTTCCAGTTTATTCCCAGTTTATGTCTCAAGTTTGTTTCCAGTTTGTCCGCAATTTGTTTCCAGTTTGTTTCAATTTTTTTCCCAGTTTATCTCAAGTTTGTTTCTAGTTTCTTTCCAGTTTGTTGCCAGTTTATTCCCAGTTAGTTTCCAGTTTGTTTCCAGTTTATTCCCAGTTTGTTTCCAGTTTGTTTCCAGTTTATTCGAGTTTTTTTCCAGTTTGTGTCCAGTTTATGTCTAGTTTATTTTCCAGTTTACCAGTTTTTTCTCAGTTTATCTAAACTTTGTTTCCAGTTTGTTTCCAGTTTACCTCCAGTTTGTTCCCAGTTCACCTCCAGTTTCTTTCCAGTCTTTTTTTCCAGTTTATTCCCAGTTTATGTCTCAAGTTTGTTTCCAGTTTGTCCGCAATTTGTTTCCAGTTTGTTTCAATTTTTTTTCCCAGTTTATCTCAAGTTTGTTTCTAGTTTCTTTCCAGTTTGTTGCCAGTTTATTCCCAGTTAGTTTCCAGTTTGTTTCCAGTTTATTCCCAGTTTGTTTCCAGTTTGTTTCCAGTTTATTCGAGTTTTTTTCCAGTTTGTGTCCAGTTTATGTCTAGTTTATTTTCCAGTTTGTTACCAGTTTTTTCTCAGTTTATCTAAACTTTGTTTCCAGTTTGTTTCCAGTTTGATTCCAGTTTTTTCCAGTTTGATTCCAGTTTATTCCCAGTTTATCTCAAGTTTGTTTCCAGTTTCTCCGCAATTTGTTTCCAGTTTGTATCCAGTTCATTCCCAGTTTGTTTCCAGTTTGATTCCAGTTTTTTTCCAGTTTGTTTCCAGTTTATTCCCAGTTTGATTCCAGTTTGTTTCCAGTTTGTTTGAATTTTGTTTGCTGTTTGTTTCCACTTTATTCCCAGTTTGTTTCTAGTTTGTTCCCAGTTGATCTAGTTTTTTTCCAGTTTGTTCCCACTTTATCTCGTTTGTTTCAAGTTTATTCCCAGTTTGTTTCCCGTTTGTTTCCAGTTTATTCCCACTTCATCTCAAGTTTGTTTCCAGTTTATTCCCACTTCATCTCAAGTTTGTTTCCAGTTTATTCCCACTTTATCTCAAGTTTGTTTCTAATTTGTTTCCAGTTTATTCCCAGGTTGTTTCCAGTTTGTTTCCAGTTTATTCTCAGTTTGTTTCCAGTTTATTCCCACTTTATCTCAAGTTTGTTTCCATCTTATTCCCAGTTTGTCTCAAGTTTGTTTCCATTTTGTTTCCATTTTTTTCCCAGTTGATCTTGTTTGTTTCCAGTTTGTTCCCAATTTGTTTCCAGTTCATTCCCAGTTTGTTTCCAGTTTGATTCCAGTTTATTCCCAGTTTTTTTCCATTTTGTTTCCATTTTTTCCCAGTTGATCTCGTTTGTTTCCAGTTTGTTCCCAATTTGTTTCCAGTTCATTCCCAGTTTGTTACCAGTTTGATTCCAGTTTATTCCCAGTTTGTTTCCATTTTGTTTCCATTTTTTCCCAGTTGATCTCGTTTGTTTCCAGTTTGTTCCCAATTTGTTTCCAGTTCATTCCCAGTTTGTTTCCAGTTTGATTCCAGTTTATTCCCAGTTTATCTCAAGTTTGTATCCAGTTTATTCGCAGTTTGTTTCCAGTTTATTCGAGTTTTTTCCAATTTGTTTCCAGTTTATTCCCAGTTTGTTGCCAGTTTATTCCCAGTTTGTTGCCAGTTTGTTTCCAGTTTATTCCCAATTTATGTCCAGTTTGTTTCCAGTTTGTTTCCATTTTGTTTCCATTTTGTTTCCATTTTGTTTCCAGTTTATTCGCAGTTTGTTTCCAGTTTATTCGAGTTTTTTCCAGTTTGTTTCCAGTTTATTCCCAGTTTGTTGCCAGTTTATTCCCAGTTTGTTGCCAGTTTGTTTCCATTTTGTTTCCATTTTTTTCCCAGTTGATCTTGTTTGTTTCCAGTTTGTTCCCAATTTGTTTCCAGTTCATTCCCAGTTTGTTTCCAGTTTGATTCCAGTTTATTCCCAGTTTTTTTCCATTTTGTTTCCATTTTTTCCCAGTTGATCTCGTTTGTTTCCAGTTTATTCCCACTTTATCTCAAGTTTGTTTCCATCTTATTCCCACTTTATCCCAAGTTTGTTTCTAATTTGTTTCCAGTTTATTCCCAGTTTGTTTCCAGGTTATTCCCAGTTTGTTTCCAGTTTGTTCTCAGTTTGTTTCCAGTTTGTTTCCAGCTTATTCCCACTTTATCTCAAGTTTGTTTCCAATTTGTGTCCAGTTTATTCCCAGTCTGTTCCCAGTTTGTTTCCAGTTTGTTTCCAGTTTATTCCTAGTTTATTCCCAGTTTATCTCAAGTTTGTTTCCAGTTTCTTTCCAGTTTGTTTCCAGTTTATTCCCAGTGTGTTTCCAGTTTGTTTCCAGTTTATTCCTACTTTATCTCAAGTTTGTTTCTGGTTTGTGCGCAATTTGTTTCCAGTTTATTGTCAGTTTGTTTCCAGTTCATTCTCAGTTTGTTTCCAGTTTATTCTCAGTTTGTTTCCAGTTTGTTTCCAGCTTATTCCCACTTTATCTCAAGTTTGTTTCCAATTTGTGTCCAGTTTATTCCCAGTCTGTTCCCAGTTTGTTTCCATTTTGTTTCCATTTTTTCCCAGTTTATCTCAAGTCTGTTTCCAGGTTGTCCTCAATTTTTTTTCCAGTTTATTCCCAGTTTGTCCTAATTTTTTTTTCCACTTTATTCCCAGTTTGTTTCCAGTTTATTCCCAGTTTATGTCAAGTTTGTTTCCAGTTTGTTTCCAGTTTGTTACCAGTTTATTCCCAGTTCATCTCAACTTTGTTTCCAGTTTGTTTCCAGTTTGTTACCAGTTTATTCCCAGTTCATCTCAACTTTGTTTCCAGTTTGTGCGCAATTTGTTTCCAGTTTATTCCCAGTTTGATTCCAATTTTTTTTCCAGTTTGTTTCCAGTTTGTCCTAAATTTTTTTCCACTTTATTCCCAGTTTGTTTCCAGTTTATTCCCAGTTTATCTCAAGTTTGTTTCCAGTTTGTTTCCATTTTGTTTCCACTTTTTTCCCAGTTTATCTCAAGTTTGTTTCCAGTTTCTCCGCAATTTGTTTCCAGTTTGTATCCAGTTTATTCCCAGTTTGTTTCCAGTTTGATTCCAGTTTTTTTCCAGTTTGTTTCCAGTTTATTCCCAGTTTGATTCCAGTTTGTTTCCAGTTTGTTTGAATTTTGTTTGCTGTTTGTTTCCACTTTATTCCCAGTTTGTTTCTAGTTTGTTCCCAGTTGATCTAGTTTTTTTCCAGTTTGTTCCCACTTTATCTCGTTTGTTTCAAGTTTATTCCCAGTTTGTTTCCCGTTTGTTTCCAGTTTATTCCCACTTCATCTCAAGTTTGTTTCCAGTTTATTCCCACTTCATCTCAAGTTTGTTTCCAGTTTATTCCCACTTTATCTCAAGTTTGTTTCTAATTTTTTTCCAGTTTATTCCCAGGTTGTTTCCAGTTTGTTTCCAGTTTATTCTCAGTTTGTTTCCAGTTTGTTTCCAGTTTATTCCCACTTTATCTCAAGTTTGTTTCCATCTTATTCCCAGTTTGTCTCAAGTTTGTTTCCATTTTGTTTCCATTTTTTTCCCAGTTGATCTTGTTTGTTTCCAGTTTGTTCCCAATTTGTTTCCAGTTCATTCCCAGTTTGTTTCCAGTTTGATTCCAGTTTATTCCCAGTTTTTTTCCATTTTGTTTCCATTTTTTCCCAGTTGATCTCGTTTGTTTCCAGTTTGTTCCCAATTTGTTTCCAGTTCATTCCCAGTTTGTTACCAGTTTGATTCCAGTTTATTCCCAGTTTGTTTCCATTTTGTTTCCATTTTTTCCCAGTTGATCTCGTTTGTTTCCAGTTTGTTCCCAATTTGTTTCCAGTTCATTCCCAGTTTGTTTCCAGTTTGATTCCAGTTTATTCCCAGTTTATCTCAAGTTTGTATCCAGTTTATTCGCAGTTTGTTTCCAGTTTATTCGAGTTTTTTCCTGTTTGTTTCCAGTTTATTCCCAGTTTGTTGCCAGTTTATTCCCAGTTTGTTGCCAGTTTGTTTCCAGTTTATTCCCAATTTATGTCCAGTTTGTTTCCAGTTTGTTTCCATTTTGTTTCCATTTTGTTTCCAGTTTTTTTCCAGTTTGTTACCAGTTTGTTTTCCAATTTGTTTCCAGTTTATTCCTAGTTTATCTCAAGTTTGTTTCCAGTTTACCTCCAGTTTGTTCCCAGTTCACCTCCAGTTTCTTTCCAGTCTTTTTTTCCAGTTTATTCCCAGTTTATGTCTCAAGTTTGTTTCCAGTTTGTCCGCAATTTGTTTCCAGTTTGTTTCAATTTTTTTCCCAGTTTATCTCAAGTTTGTTTCTAGTTTCTTTCCAGTTTGTTGCCAGTTTATTCCCAGTTAGTTTCCAGTTTGTTTCCAGTTTATTCCCAGTTTGTTTCCAGTTTGTTTCCAGTTTATTCGAGTTTTTTTCCAGTTTGTGTCCAGTTTATGTCTAGTTTATTTTCCAGTTTACCAGTTTTTTCTCAGTTTATCTAAACTTTGTTTCCAGTTTGTTTCCAGTTTACCTCCAGTTTGTTCCCAGTTCACCTCCAGTTTCTTTCCAGTCTTTTTTTCCTGTTTATTCCCAGTTTATGTCTCAAGTTTGTTTCCAGTTTGTCCGCAATTTGTTTCCAGTTTGTTTCAATTTTTTTTCCCAGTTTATCTCAAGTTTGTTTCTAGTTTCTTTCCAGTTTGTTGCCAGTTTATTCCCAGTTAGTTTCCAGTTTGTTTCCAGTTTATTCCCAGTTTGTTTCCAGTTTGTTTCCAGTTTATTCGAGTTTTTTTCCAGTTTGTGTCCAGTTTATGTCTAGTTTATTTTCCAGTTTGTTACCAGTTTTTTCTCAGTTTATCTAAACTTTGTTTCCAGTTTGTTTCCAGTTTGATTCCAGTTTTTTCCAGTTTGATTCCAGTTTATTCCCAGTTTATCTCAAGTTTGTTTCCAGTTTCTCCGCAATTTGTTTCCAGTTTGTATCCAGTTCATTCCCAGTTTGTTTCCAGTTTGATTCCAGTTTTTTTCCTGTTTGTTTCCAGTTTATTCCCAGTTTGATTCCAGTTTGTTTCCAGTTTGTTTGAATTTTGTTTGCTGTTTGTTTCCACTTTATTCCCAGTTTGTTTCTAGTTTGTTCCCAGTTGATCTAGTTTTTTTCCAGTTTGTTCCCACTTTATCTCGTTTGTTTCAAGTTTATTCCCAGTTTGTTTCCCGTTTGTTTCCAGTTTATTCCCACTTCATCTCAAGTTTGTTTCCAGTTTATTCCCACTTCATCTCAAGTTTGTTTCCAGTTTATTCCCACTTTATCTCGTTTGTTTCTAATTTGTTTCCAGTTTATTCCCAGGTTGTTTCCAGTTTGTTTCCAGTTTATTCTCAGTTTGTTTCCAGTTTGTTTCCAGTTTATTCCCACTTTATCTCAAGTTTGTTTCCATCTTATTCCCAGTTTGTCTCAAGTTTGTTTCCATTTTGTTTCCATTTTTTTCCCAGTTGATCTTGTTTGTTTCCAGTTTGTTCCCAATTTGTTTCCAGTTCATTCCCAGTTTGTTTCCAGTTTGATTCCAGTTTATTCCCAGTTTTTTTCCATTTTGTTTCCATTTTTTCCCAGTTGATCTCGTTTGTTTCCAGTTTGTTCCCAATTTGTTTCCAGTTCATTCCCAGTTTGTTTCCAGTTTGATTCCAGTTTATTCCCAGTTTATCTCAAGTTTGTATCCAGTTTATTCGCAGTTTGTTTCCAGTTTATTCGAGTTTTTTCCAATTTGTTTCCAGTTTATTCCCAGTTTGTTGCCAGTTTATTCCCAGTTTGTTGCCAGTTTGTTTCCAGTTTATTCCCAATTTATGTCCAGTTTGTTTCCAGTTTGTCTCCATTTTGTTTCCATTTTGTTTCCATTTTGTTTCCAGTTTATTCGCAGTTTGTTTCCAGTTTATTCGAGTTTTTTCCAGTTTGTTTCCAGTTTATTCCCAGTTTGTTGCCAGTTTATTCCCAGTTTGTTGCCAGTTTGTTTCCAGTTTATTCCCAATTTATGTCCAGTTTGTTTCCATTTTGTTTCCATTTTGTTTCCAGTTTGTTTCCAGTTTGTTTCCAGTTTGTTACCAGTTTGTTTTCCAATTTGTTTCCAGTTTATTCCTAGTTTATCTCAAGTTTGTTTCCAGTTTACCTCCAGTTTGTTCCCAGTTCACCTCCAGTTTCTTTCCAGTCTTTTTTTCCAGTTTATTCCCAGTTTATGTCTCAAGTTTGTTTCCAGTTTGTCCGCAATTTGTTTCCAGTTTGTTTCAATTTTTTTCCCAGTTTATCTCAAGTTTGTTTCTAGTTTCTTTCCAGTTTGTTGCCAGTTTATTCCCAGTTAGTTTCCAGTTTGTTTCCAGTTTATTCCCAGTTTGTTTCCAGTTTGTTTCCAGTTTATTCGAGTTTTTTTCCAGTTTGTGTCCAGTTTATGTCTAGTTTATTTTCCAGTTTGTTACCAGTTTTTTCTCAGTTTATCTAAACTTTGTTTCCAGTTTGTTTCCAGTTTGATTCCAGTTTTTTCCAGTTTGATTCCAGTTTATTCCCAGTTTATCTCAAGGTTGTTTCCAGTTTCTCCGCAATTTGTTTCCAGTTTGTATCCAGTTTATTCCCAGTTTGTTTCCAGTTTGATTCCAGTTTTTTTCCAGTTTGTTTCCAGTTTATTCCCAGTTTGATTCCAGTTTATTCCCAGTTTGTTTCCATTTTGTTTCCATTTTTTCCCAGTTGATCTCGTTTGTTTCCAGTTTGTTCCCAATTTGTTTCCAGTTCATTCCCAGTTTGTTTCCAGTTTGATTCCAGTTTATTCCCAGTTTATCTCAAGTTTGTATCCAGTTTATTCGCAGTTTGTTTCCAGTTTATTCGAGTTTTTTCCAATTTGTTTCCAGTTTATTCCCAGTTTGTTGCCAGTTTATTCCCAGTTTGTTGCCAGTTTGTTTCCAGTTTATTCCCAATTTATGTCCAGTTTGTTTCCAGTTTGTTTCCATTTTGTTTCCATTTTGTTTCCAGTTTATTCGCAGTTTGTTTCCAGTTTATTCGAGTTTTTTCCAGTTTGTTTCCAGTTTATTCCCAGTTTGTTGCCAGTTTATTCCCAGTTTGTTGCCAGTTTGTTTCCATTTTGTTTCCATTTTTTTCCCAGTTGATCTTGTTTGTTTCCAGTTTGTTCCCAATTTGTTTCCAGTTCATTCCCAGTTTGTTTCCAGTTTGATTCCAGTTTATTCCCACTTCATCTCAAGTTTGTTTCCAGTTTATTCCCACTTCATCTCAAGTTTGTTTCCAGTTTATTCCCACTTTATCTCAAGTTTGTTTCTAATTTGTTTCCAGTTTATTCCCAGGTTGTTTCCAGTTTGTTTCCAGTTTATTCTCAGTTTGTTTCCAGTTTGTTTCCAGTTTATTCCCACTTTATCTCAAGTTTGTTTCCATCTTATTCCCAGTTTGTCTCAAGTTTGTTTCCAGTTTATTCCCACTTTATCTCAAGTTTGTTTCAAGTTTATTCCCAGTTTGTTTCCCGTTTGTTTCCAGTTTATTCCCACTTCATCTCAAGTTTGTTTCCAGTTTATTCCCACTTCATCTCAAGTTTGTTTCCAGTTTATTCCCACTTTATCTCAAGTTTGTTTCTAATTTGTTTCCAGTTTATTCCCAGGTTGTTTCCAGTTTGTTTCCAGTTTATTCTCAGTTTGTTTCCAGTTTGTTTCCAGTTTATTCCCACTTTATCTCAAGTTTGTTTCCATCTTATTCCCAGTTTGTCTCAAGTTTGTTTCCATTTTGTTTCCATTTTTTTCCCAGTTGATCTTGTTTGTTTCCAGTTTGTTCCCAATTTGTTTCCAGTTCATTCCCAGTTTGTTTCCAGTTTGATTCCAGTTTATTCCCAGTTTTTTTCCATTTTGTTTCCATTTTTTCCCAGTTGATCTCGTTTGTTTCCAGTTTGTTCCCAATTTGTTTCCAGTTCATTCCCAGTTTGTTACCAGTTTGATTCCAGTTTATTCCCAGTTTGTTTCCATTTTGTTTCCATTTTTCCCAGTTGATCTCGTTTGTTTCCAGTTTGTTCCCAATTTGTTTCCAGTTCATTCCCAGTTTGTTTCCAGTTTGATTCCAGTTTATTCCCAGTTTATCTCAAGTTTGTATCCAGTTTATTCGCAGTTTGTTTCCAGTTTATTCGAGTTTTTTCCTGTTTGTTTCCAGTTTATTCCCAGTTTGTTGCCAGTTTATTCCCAGTTTGTTGCCAGTTTGTTTCCAGTTTATTCCCAATTTATGTCCAGTTTGTTTCCAGTTTGTTTCCATTTTGTTTCCATTTTGTTTCCAGTTTGTTTCCAGTTTGTTTCCAGTTTGTTTTCCAATTTGTTTCCAGTTTATTCCTAGTTTATCTCAAGTTTGTTTCCAGTTTACCTCCAGTTTGTTCCCAGTTCACCTCCAGTTTCTTTCCAGTCTTTTTTTCCAGTTTATTCCCAGTTTATGTCTCAAGTTTGTTTCCAGTTTGTCCGCAATTTGTTTCCAGTTTGTTTCAATTTTTTTCCCAGTTTATCTCAAGTTTGTTTCTAGTTTCTTTCCAGTTTGTTGCCAGTTTATTCCCAGTTAGTTTCCAGTTTGTTTCCAGTTTATTCCCAGTTTGTTTCCAGTTTGTTTCCAGTTTATTCGAGTTTTTTTCCAGTTTGTGTCCAGTTTATGTCTAGTTTATTTTCCAGTTTACCAGTTTTTTCTCAGTTTATCTAAACTTTGTTTCCAGTTTGTTTCCAGTTTACCTCCAGTTTGTTCCCAGTTCACCTCCAGTTTCTTTCCAGTCTTTTTTTCCAGTTTATTCCCAGTTTATGTCTCAAGTTTGTTTCCAGTTTGTCCGCAATTTGTTTCCAGTTTGTTTCAATTTTTTTTCCCAGTTTATCTCAAGTTTGTTTCTAGTTTCTTTCCAGTTTGTTGCCAGTTTATTCCCAGTTAGTTTCCAGTTTGTTTCCAGTTTATTCCCAGTTTGTTTCCAGTTTGTTTCCAGTTTATTCGAGTTTTTTTCCAGTTTGTGTCCAGTTTATGTCTAGTTTATTTTCCAGTTTGTTACCAGTTTTTTCTCAGTTTATCTAAACTTTGTTTCCAGTTTGTTTCCAGTTTGATTCCAGTTTTTTCCAGTTTGATTCCAGTTTATTCCCAGTTTATCTCAAGTTTGTTTCCAGTTTCTCCGCAATTTGTTTCCAGTTTGTATCCAGTTCATTCCCAGTTTGTTTCCAGTTTGATTCCAGTTTTTTTCCAGTTTGTTTCCAGTTTATTCCCAGTTTGATTCCAGTTTGTTTCCAGTTTGTTTGAATTTTGTTTGCTGTTTGTTTCCACTTTATTCCCAGTTTGTTTCTAGTTTGTTCCCAGTTGATCTAGTTTTTTTCCAGTTTGTTCCCACTTTATCTCGTTTGTTTCAAGTTTATTCCCAGTTTGTTTCCCGTTTGTTTCCAGTTTATTCCCACTTCATCTCAAGTTTGTTTCCAGTTTATTCCCACTTCATCTCAAGTTTGTTTCCAGTTTATTCCCACTTTATCTCAAGTTTGTTTCTAATTTGTTTCCAGTTTATTCCCAGGTTGTTTCCAGTTTGTTTCCAGTTTATTCTCAGTTTGTTTCCAGTTTGTTTCCAGTTTATTCCCACTTTATCTCAAGTTTGTTTCCATCTTATTCCCAGTTTGTCTCAAGTTTGTTTCCATTTTGTTTCCATTTTTTTCCCAGTTGATCTTGTTTGTTTCCAGTTTGTTCCCAATTTGTTTCCAGTTCATTCCCAGTTTGTTTCCAGTTTGATTCCAGTTTATTCCCAGTTTTTTTCCATTTTGTTTCCATTTTTTCCCAGTTGATCTCGTTTGTTTCCAGTTTGTTCCCAATTTGTTTCCAGTTCATTCCCAGTTTGTTTCCAGTTTGATTCCAGTTTATTCCCAGTTTATCTCAAGTTTGTATCCAGTTTATTCGCAGTTTGTTTCCAGTTTATTCGAGTTTTTTCCAATTTGTTTCCAGTTTATTCCCAGTTTGTTGCCAGTTTATTCCCAGTTTGTTGCCAGTTTGTTTCCAGTTTATTCCCAATTTATGTCCAGTTTGTTTCCAGTTTGTTTCCATTTTGTTTCCATTTTGTTTCCATTTTGTTTCCAGTTTATTCGCAGTTTGTTTCCAGTTTATTCGAGTTTTTTCCAGTTTGTTTCCAGTTTATTCCCAGTTTGTTGCCAGTTTATTCCCAGTTTGTTGCCAGTTTGTTTCCAGTTTATTCCCAATTTATGTCCAGTTTGTTTCCATTTTGTTTCCATTTTGTTTCCAGTTTGTTTCCAGTTTGTTTCCAGTTTGTTACCAGTTTGTTTTCCAATTTGTTTCCAGTTTATTCCTAGTTTATCTCAAGTTTGTTTCCAGTTTACCTCCAGTTTGTTCCCAGTTCACCTCCAGTTTCTTTCCAGTCTTTTTTTCCAGTTTATTCCCAGTTTATGTCTCAAGTTTGTTTCCAGTTTGTCCGCAATTTGTTTCCAGTTTGTTTCAATTTTTTTCCCAGTTTATCTCAAGTTTGTTTCTAGTTTCTTTCCAGTTTGTTGCCAGTTTATTCCCAGTTAGTTTCCAGTTTGTTTCCAGTTTATTCCCAGTTTGTTTCCAGTTTGTTTCCAGTTTATTCGAGTTTTTTTCCAGTTTGTGTCCAGTTTATGTCTAGTTTATTTTCCAGTTTGTTACCAGTTTTTTCTCAGTTTATCTAAACTTTGTTTCCAGTTTGTTTCCAGTTTGATTCCAGTTTTTTCCAGTTTGATTCCAGTTTATTCCCAGTTTATCTCAAGTTTGTTTCCAGTTTCTCCGCAATTTGTTTCCAGTTTGTATCCAGTTTATTCCCAGTTTGTTTCCAGTTTGATTCCAGTTTTTTTCCAGTTTGTTTCCAGTTTATTCCCAGTTTGATTCCAGTTTATTCCCAGTTTGTTTCCATTTTGTTTCCATTTTTTCCCAGTTGATCTCGTTTGTTTCCAGTTTGTTCCCAATTTGTTTCCAGTTCATTCCCAGTTTGTTTCCAGTTTGATTCCAGTTTATTCCCAGTTTATCTCAAGTTTGTATCCAGTTTATTCGCAGTTTGTTTCCAGTTTATTCGAGTTTTTTCCAATTTGTTTCCAGTTTATTCCCAGTTTGTTGCCAGTTTATTCCCAGTTTGTTGCCAGTTTGTTTCCAGTTTATTCCCAATTTATGTCCAGTTTGTTTCCAGTTTGTTTCCATTTTGTTTCCATTTTGTTTCCATTTTGTTTCCAGTTTATTCGCAGTTTGTTTCCAGTTTATTCGAGTTTTTTCCAGTTTGTTTCCAGTTTATTCCCAGTTTGTTGCCAGTTTATTCCCAGTTTGTTGCCAGTTTGTTTCCATTTTGTTTCCATTTTTTTCCCAGTTGATCTTGTTTGTTTCCAGTTTGTTCCCAATTTGTTTCCAGTTCATTCCCAGTTTGTTTCCAGTTTGATTCCAGTTTATTCCCAGTTTTTTTCCATTTTGTTTCCATTTTTTCCCAGTTGATCTCGTTTGTTTCCAGTTTATTCCCACTTTATCTCAAGTTTGTTTCCATCTTATTCCCACTTTATCTCAAGTTTGTTTCTAATTTGTTTCCAGTTTATTCCCAGTTTGTTTCCAGGTTATTCCCAGTTTGTTTCCAGTTTGTTCTCAGTTTGTTTCCAGTTTGTTTCCAGCTTATTCCCACTTTATCTCAAGTTTGTTTCCAATTTGTGTCCAGTTTATTCCCAGTCTG
Source organism: Telmatherina bonti (assembly GCF_933228915.1). Lineage (NCBI taxonomy): Eukaryota > Metazoa > Chordata > Actinopteri > Atheriniformes > Telmatherinidae > Telmatherina > Telmatherina bonti. Next base: position 1,202,529 of record NC_136623.1, on the reverse strand, counting down.
TTCCCAGTTTATCTCAAGTTTGTTTCCAGTTTCTTTCCAGTTTGTTTCCAGTTTATTCCCAGTGTGTTTCCAGTTTGTTTCCAGTTTATTCCTACTTTATCTCAAGTTTGTTTCTGGTTTGTGCGCAATTTGTTTCCAGTTTATTGTCAGTTTGTTTCCAGTTCATTCTCAGTTTGTTTCCAGTTTATTCTCAGTTTGTTTCCAGTTTGTTTCCAGCTTATTCCCACTTTATCTCAAGTTTGTTTCCAATTTGTGTCCAGTTTATTCCCAGTCTGTTCCCAGTTTGTTTCCATTTTGTTTCCATTTTTTCCCAGTTTATCTCAAGTCTGTTTCCAGGTTGTCCTCAATTTTTTTTCCAGTTTATTCCCAGTTTGTCCTAATTTTTTTTTCCACTTTATTCCCAGTTTGTTTCCAGTTTATTCCCAGTTTATCTCAAGTTTGTTTCCAGTTTGTTTCCAGTTTGTTACCAGTTTATTCCCAGTTCATCTCAACTTTGTTTCCAGTTTGTTTCCAGTTTGTTACCAGTTTATTCCCAGTTCATCTCAACTTTGTTTCCAGTTTGTGCGCAATTTGTTTCCAGTTTATTCCCAGTTTGATTCCAATTTTTTTTCCAGTTTGTTTCCAGTTTGTCCTAAATTTTTTTCCACTTTATTCCCAGTTTGTTTCCAGTTTATTCCCAGTTTATCTCAAGTTTGTTTCCAGTTTGTTTCCATTTTGTTTCCACTTTTTTCCCAGTTTATCTCAAGTTTGTTTCCAGTTTCTCCGCAATTTGTTTCCAGTTTGTATCCAGTTTATTCCCAGTTTGTTTCCAGTTTGATTCCAGTTTTTTTCCAGTTTGTTTCCAGTTTATTCCCAGTTTGATTCCAGTTTGTTTCCAGTTTGTTTGAATTTTGTTTGCTGTTTGTTTCCACTTTATTCCCAGTTTGTTTCTAGTTTGTTCCCAGTTGATCTCGTTTTTTTCCAGTTTGTTCCCACTTTATCTCGTTTGTTTCAAGTTTATTCCCAGTTTGTTTCCCGTTTGTTTCCAGTTTATTCCCACTTCATCTCAAGTTTGTTTCCAGTTTATTCCCACTTCATCTCAAGTTTGTTTCCAGTTTATTCCCACTTTATCTCAAGTTTGTTTCTAATTTGTTTCCAGTTTATTCCCAGGTTGTTTCCAGTTTGTTTCCAGTTTATTCTCAGTTTGTTTCCAGTTTGTTTCCAGTTTATTCCCACTTTATCTCAAGTTTGTTTCCATCTTATTCCCAGTTTGTCTCAAGTTTGTTTCCATTTTGTTTCCATTTTTTTCCCAGTTGATCTTGTTTGTTTCCAGTTTGTTCCCAATTTGTTTCCAGTTCATTCCCAGTTTGTTTCCAGTTTGATTCCAGTTTATTCCCAGTTTTTTTCCATTTTGTTTCCATTTTTTCCCAGTTGATCTCGTTTGTTTCCAGTTTGTTCCCAATTTGTTTCCAGTTCATTCCCAGTTTGTTACCAGTTTGATTCCAGTTTATTCCCAGTTTATCTCAAGTTTGTATCCAGTTTATTCGCAGTTTGTTTCCAGTTTATTCGAGTTTTTTCCAATTTGTTTCCAGTTTATTCCCAGTTTGTTGCCAGTTTATTCCCAGTTTGTTGCCAGTTTGTTTCCAGTTTATTCCCAATTTATGTCCAGTTTGTTTCCAGTTTGTTTCCATTTTGTTTCCATTTTGTTTCCATTTTGTTTCCAGTTTATTCGCAGTTTGTTTCCAGTTTATTCGAGTTTTTTCCAGTTTGTTTCCAGTTTATTCCCAGTTTGTTGCCAGTTTATTCCCAGTTTGTTGCCAGTTTGTTTCCAGTTTATTCCCAATTTATGTCCAGTTTGTTTCCAGTTTGTTTCCATTTTGTTTCCATTTTGTTTCCAGTTTGTTTCCAGTTTGTTTCCAGTTTGTTACCAGTTTGTTTTCCAATTTGTTTCCAGTTTATTCCTAGTTTATCTCAAGTTTGTTTCCAGTTCACCTCCAGTTTCTTTCCAGTCTTTTTTTCCAGTTTATTCCCAGTTTATGTCTCAAGTTTGTTTCCAGTTTGTCCGCAATTTGTTTCCAGTTTGTTTCAATTTTTTTCCCAGTTTATCTCAAGTTTGTTTCTAGTTTCTTTCCAGTTTGTTGCCAGTTTATTCCCAGTTAGTTTCCAGTTTGTTTCCAGTTTATTCCCAGTTTGTTTCCAGTTTGTTTCCAGTTTATTCGAGTTTTTTTCCAGTTTGTGTCCAGTTTATGTCTAGTTTATTTTCCAGTTTGTTACCAGTTTTTTCTCAGTTTATCTAAACTTTGTTTCCAGTTTGTTTCCAGTTTGATTCCAGTTTTTTCCAGTTTGATTCCAGTTTATTCCCAGTTTATCTCAAGTTTGTTTCCAGTTTCTCCGCAATTTGTTTCCAGTTTGTATCCAGTTTATTCCCAGTTTGTTTCCAGTTTGATTCCAGTTTTTTTCCAGTTTGTTTCCAGTTTATTCCCAGTTTGATTCCAGTTTGTTTCCAGTTTGTTTGAATTTTGTTTGCTGTTTGTTTCCACTTTATTCCCAGTTTGTTTCTAGTTTGTTCCCAGTTGATCTAGTTTTTTTCCAGTTTGTTCCCACTTTATTTCGTTTGTTTCAAGTTTATTCCCAGTTTGTTTCCCGTTTGTTTCCAGTTTATTCCCACTTCATCTCAAGTTTGTTTCCAGTTTATTCCCACTTTATCTCAAGTTTGTTTCTAATTTGTTTCCAGTTTATTCCCAGGTTGTTTCCAGTTTGTTTCCAGTATATTCTCAGTTTGTTTCCAGTTTGTTTCCAGTTTATTCCCACTTTATCTCAAGTTTGTTTCCATCTTATTCCCAGTTTGTCTCAAGTTTGTTTCCATTTTGTTTCCATTTTTTTCCCAGTTGATCTTGTTTGTTTCCAGTTTGTTCCCAATTTGTTTCCAGTTCATTCCCAGTTTGTTTCCAGTTTGATTCCATTTTGTTTCCATTTTTTCCCAGTTGATCTCGTTTGTTTCCAGTTTGTTCCCAATTTGTTTCCAGTTCATTCCCAGTTTGTTACCAGTTTATTCCAGTTTATTCCCAGTTTGTTTCCATTTTGTTTCCATTTTTTCCCAGTTGATCTCGTTTGTTTCCAGTTGGTTCCCAATTTGTTTCCAGTTCATTCCCAGTTTGTTTCCAGTTTGATTCCAGTTTATTCCCAGTTTATCTCAAGTTTGTATCCAGTTTATTCGCAGTTTGTTTCCAGTTTATTCGAGTTTTTTCCAGTTTGTTTCCAGTTTATTCCCAGTTTGTTGCCAGTTTACTCCCAGTTTGTTGCCAGTTTGTTTCCAGTTTATTCCCAATTTATGTCCAGTTTGTTTCCAGTTTGTTTCCATTTTGTTTCCATTTTGTTTCCAGTTTGTTTCCAGTTTGTTTCCAGTTTGTTTTCCAATTTGTTTCCAGTTTATTCCTAGTTTATCTCAAGTTTGTTTCCAGTTTACCTCCAGTTTGTTCCCAGTTCACCTCCAGTTTCTTTCCAGTCTTTTTTTCCAGTTTATTCCCAGTTTATGTCTCAAGTTTGTTTCCAGTTTGTCCGCAATTTGTTTCCAGTTTGTTTCAATTTTTTTCCCAGTTTATCTCAAGTTTGTTTCTAGTTTCTTTCCAGTTTGTTGCCAGTTTATTCCCAGTTAGTTTCCAGTTTGTTTCCAGTTTATTCCCAGTTTGTTTCCAGTTTGTTTCCAGTTTATTCGAGTTTTTTTCCAGTTTGTGTCCAGTTTATGTCTAGTTTATTTTCCAGTTTGTTACCAGTTTTTTCTCAGTTTATCTAAACTTTGTTTCCAGTTTGTTTCCAGTTTGATTCCAGTTTTTTCCAGTTTGATTCCAGTTTATTCCCAGTTTATCTCAAGTTTGTTTCCAGTTTCTCCGCAATTTGTTTCCAGTTTGTATCCAGTTTATTCCCAGTTTGTTTCCAGTTTGATTCCAGTTTTTTTCCAGTTTGTTTCCAGTTTATTCCCAGTTTGATTCCAGTTTGTTTCCAGTTTGTTTGAATTTTGTTTGCTGTTTGTTTCCACTTTATTCCCAGTTTGTTTCTAGTTTGTTCCCAGTTGATCTAGTTTTTTTCCAGTTTGTTCCCACTTTATCTCGTTTGTTTCAAGTTTATTCCCAGTTTGTTTCCCGTTTGTTTCCAGTTTATTCCCACTTCACCTCAAGTTTGTTTCCAGTTTATTCCCACTTTGTTTCCAGTTCATTCCCAGTTTGTTACCAGTTTGATTCCAGTTTATTCCCAGTTTGTTTCCATTTTGTTTCCATTTTTTCCCAGTTGATCTCGTTTGTTTCCAGTTTGTTCCCAATTTGTTTCCAGTTCATTCCCAGTTTGTTTCCAGTTTGATTCCAGTTTATTCCCAGTTTATCTCAAGTTTGTATCCAGTTTATTCGCAGTTTGTTTCCAGTTTATTCGAGTTTTTTCCAGTTTGTTTCCAGTTTATTCCCAGTTTGTTGCCAGTTTATTCCCAGTTTGTTGCCAGTTTGTTTCCAGTTTATTCCCAATTTATGTCCAGTTTGTTTCCAGTTTGTTTCCATTTTGTTTCCATTTTGTTTCCAGTTTGTTTCCAGTTTGTTTCCAGTTTGTTTTCCAATTTGTTTCCAGTTTATTCCTAGTTTATCTCAAGTTTGTTTCCAGTTTACCTCCAGTTTGTTCCCAGTTCACCTCCAGTTTCTTTCCAGTCTTTTTTTCCAGTTTATTCCCAGTTTATGTCTCAAGTTTGTTTCCAGTTTGTCCGCAATTTGTTTCCAGTTTGTTTCAATTTTTTTCCCAGTTTATCTCAAGTTTGTTTCTAGTTTCTTTCCAGTTTATTCCCAGTTAGTTTCCAGTTTGTTTCCAGTTTATTCCCAGTTTATTCCCAGTTTATTCCCAGTTTGTTTCCAGTTTCTTTCCAGTTTGTTTCCAGTTTATTCCCAGTGTGTTTCCAGTTTGTTTCCATTTTTTCCCAGTTTATCTCAAGTCTGTTTCCAGGTTGTCCTCAATTTTTTTTCCAGTTTATTCCCAGTTTGTCCTAAATTTTTTTCCACTTTATTCCCAGTGTTGTTTCCAGTTTATTCCCAGTTTATCTCAAGTTTGTTTCCAGTTTGTTTCCAGTTTGTTACCAGTTAATTCCCAGTTCATCTCAACTTTGTTTCCAGTTTATTCCCACTTTATCTCAAGTTTGTTTCTAATTTGTTTCCAGTTTATTCCCAGGTTGTTTCCAGTTTGTTTCCAGTATATTCTCAGTTTGTTTCCAGTTTGTTCCCAATTTGTTTCCAGTTCATTCCCAGTTTGTTTCCAGTTTGATTCCAGTTTATTCCCAGTTTATCTCAAGTTTGTATCCAGTTTATTCGCAGTTTGTTTCCAGTTTATTCGAGTTTTTTCCAGTTTGTTTCCAGTTTATTCCCAGTTTGTTGCCAGTTTATTCCTAGTTTGTTGCCAGTTTTTTTCCAGTTTATTCCCAATTTATGTCCAGTTTGTTTCCAGTTTGTTTCCATTTTGTTTCCATTTTGTTTCCAGTTTGTTTCCAGTTTGTTTCCAGTTTGTTTTCCAATTTGTTTCCAGTTTATTCCTAGTTTATCTCAAGTTTGTTTCCAGTTTACCTCCAGTTTGTTCCCAGTTCACCTCCAGTTTCTTTCCAGTCTTTTTTTCCAGTTTATTCCCAGTTTATGTCTCAAGTTTGTTTCCAGTTTGTCCGCAATTTGTTTCCAGTTTGTTTCAATTTTTTTCCCAGTTTATCTCAAGTTTGTTTCTAGTTTCTTTCCAGTTTGTTGCCAGTTTATTCCCAGTTAGTTTCCAGTTTGTTTCCAGTTTATTCCCAGTTTGTTTCCAGTTTGTTTCCAGTTTATTCGAGTTTTTTTCCAGTTTGTGTCCAGTTTATGTCTAGTTTATTTTCCAGTTTGTTACCAGTTTTTTCTCAGTTTATCTAAACTTTGTTTCCAGTTTGTTTCCAGTTTGATTCCAGTTTTTTCCAGTTTGATTCCAGTTTATTCCCAGTTTATCTCAAGTTTGTTTCCAGTTTCTCCGCAATTTGTTTCCAGTTTGTATCCAGTTTATTCCCAGTTTGTTTCCAGTTTGATTCCAGTTTTTTTCCAGTTTGTTTCCAGTTTATTCCCAGTTTGATTCCAGTTTGTTTCCAGTTTGTTTGAATTTTGTTTGCTGTTTGTTTCCACTTTATTCCCAGTTTGTTTCTAGTTTGTTCCCAGTTGATCTAGTTTTTTTCCAGTTTGTTCCCACTTTATCTCGTTTGTTTCAAGTTTATTCCCAGTTTGTTTCCCGTTTGTTTCCAGTTTATTCCCACTTCACCTCAAGTTTGTTTCCAGTTTATTCCCACTTTGTTTCCAGTTCATTCCCAGTTTGTTACCAGTTTGATTCCAGTTTATTCCCAGTTTGTTTCCATTTTGTTTCCATTTTTTCCCAGTTGATCTCGTTTGTTTCCAGTTTGTTCCCAATTTGTTTCCAGTTCATTCCCAGTTTGTTTCCAGTTTGATTCCAGTTTATTCCCAGTTTATCTCAAGTTTGTATCCAGTTTATTCGCAGTTTGTTTCCAGTTTATTCGAGTTTTTTCCAGTTTGTTTCCAGTTTATTCCCAGTTTGTTGCCAGTTTATTCCCAGTTTGTTGCCAGTTTGTTTCCAGTTTATTCCCAATTTATGTCCAGTTTGTTTCCAGTTTGTTTCCATTTTGTTTCCATTTTGTTTCCAGTTTGTTTCCAGTTTGTTTCCAGTTTGTTTTCCAATTTGTTTCCAGTTTATTCCTAGTTTATCTCAAGTTTGTTTCCAGTTTACCTCCAGTTTGTTCCCAGTTCACCTCCAGTTTCTTTCCAGTCTTTTTTTCCAGTTTATTCCCAGTTTATGTCTCAAGTTTGTTTCCAGTTTGTCCGCAATTTGTTTCCAGTTTGTTTCAATTTTTTTCCCAGTTTATCTCAAGTTTGTTTCTAGTTTCTTTCCAGTTTATTCCCAGTTAGTTTCCAGTTTGTTTCCAGTTTATTCCCAGTTTATTCCCAGTTTGTTTCCAGTTTCTTTCCAGTTTGTTTCCAGTTTATTCCCAGTGTGTTTCCAGTTTGTTTCCATTTTTTCCCAGTTTATCTCAAGTCTGTTTCCAGGTTGTCCTCAATTTTTTTTCCAGTTTATTCCCAGTTTATCTCAAGTTTGTTTCCAGTTTTTTTCCAGTTTGTTACCAGTTAATTCCCAGTTCATCTCAACTTTGTTTCCAGTTTGTCTGCAATTTTTTTTCAGTTTATTCCCAGTGTGTTTCCAGTTTGTTTCCAGTTTATTCCTACTTTATCTCAAGTTTGTTTCTAGTTTGTTCTCAATTTGTTTGCAATTTATTCCCAGTTTTCTTCCAGTTTATTCCCAGTTTGTTTCCAGTTTATTCCCAGTTTTTTTCCAGTTTGTTTCCAGTTTATTCCCAGTTTGTTTCCAGTTTATCTCAACTTTGTTTCCTGTTTGTGCGCAATTTGTTTCCAGTTTATTCCCAGTTTGATTCCAGTTTGTTTCCAGTTTGTTTGAATTTTGTTTGCTGTTTGTTACAAATTTATTCACAGTTTGTTTCCATTTTGTTCCATTTTTTCCCAGTTTATCTCGTTTGTTTCCAGTTTGTTTCTAGTTTGTTTCCAGTTTATCTCAAGTTTGTTTAGTTTTTCCTCAATTTGTTTCCAGTTTGTTTCCAGTTTATTCCCAGTTTGTTTCCAGTTTGTTCCCAGTTTGTGTCCATTTTGTTTCCATTTTTTCCCAGTTGATCTCGTTTGTTTCCAGTTTGTTCCCAATTTGTTTCCAGTTCATTCCCAGTTTGTTTCCAGTTTGATTCCAGTTTATTCCCAGTTTTTTTCCATTTTGTTTCCATTTTTTCCCAGTTGATCTCGTTTGTTTCCAGTTTGTTCCCAATTTGTTTCCAGTTCATTCCCAGTTTGTTACCAGTTTGATTCCAGTTTATTCCCAGTTTGTTTCCATTTTGTTTCCATTTTTTCCCAGTTGATCTCGTTTGTTTCCAGTTTGTTCCCAATTTGTTTCCAGTTCATTCCCAGTTTGTTTCCAGTTTGATTCCAGTTTATTCCCAGTTTATCTCAAGTTTGTATCCAGTTTATTCGCAGTTTGTTTCCAGTTTATTCGAGTTTTTTCCAGTTTGTTTCCAGTTTATTCCCAGTTTGTTGCCAGTTTATTCCCAGTTTGTTACCAGTTTGTTTCCAGTTTATTCCCAATTTATGTCCAGTTTGTTTCCAGTTTGTTTCCATTTTGTTTCCATTTTGTTTCCAGTTTGTTTCCAGTTTGTTTCCAGTTTGTTTTCCAATTTGTTTCCAGTTTATTCCTAGTTTATCTCAAGTTTGTTTCCAGTTTACCTCCAGTTTGTTCCCAGTTCACCTCCAGTTTCTTTCCAGTCTTTTTTTCCAGTTTATTCCCAGTTTATGTCTCAAGTTTGTTTCCAGTTTGTCCGCAATTTGTTTCCAGTTTGTTTCAATTTTTTTCCCAGTTTATCTCAAGTTTGTTTCTAGTTTCTTTCCAGTTTGTTGCCAGTTTATTCCCAGTTAGTTTCCAGTTTGTTTCCAGTTTATTCCCAGTTTGTTTCCAGTTTGTTTCCAGTTTATTCGAGTTTTTTTCCAGTTTGTGTCCAGTTTATGTCTAGTTTATTTTCCAGTTTGTTACCAGTTTTTTCTCAGTTTATCTAAACTTTGTTTCCAGTTTGTTTCCAGTTTGATTCCAGTTTTTTCCAGTTTGATTCCAGTTTATTCCCAGTTTGTTTCCATTTTGTTTCCAGTTTGTTTCCAGTTTGTTTCCAGTTTGTTTTCCAATTTGTTTCCAGTTTATTCCTAGTTTATCTCAAGTTTGTTTCCAGTTTACCTCCAGTTTGTTCCCAGTTCACCTCCAGTTTCTTTCCAGTCTTTTTTTCCAGTTTATTCCCAGTTTATGTCTCAAGTTTGTTCCCAGTTTGTCCGCAATTTGTTTCCAGTTTGTTTCAATTTTTTTCCCAGTTTATCTCAAGTTTGTTTCTAGTTTCTTTCCAGTTTGTTGCCAGTTTATTCCCAGTTAGTTTCCAGTTTGTTTCCAGTTTATTCCCAGTTTGTTTCCAGTTTGTTTCCAGTTTATTCGAGTTTTTTTCCAGTTTGTGTCCAGTTTATGTCTAGTTTATTTTCCAGTTTGTTACCAGTTTTTTCTCAGTTTATCTAAACTTTGTTTCCAGTTTGTTTCCAGTTTGATTCCAGTTTTTTCCAGTTTGATTCCCGTTTATTCCCAGTTTATCTCAAGTTTGTTTCCAGTTTCTCCGCAATTTGTTTCCAGTTTGTATCCAGTTTATTCCCAGTTTGTTTCCAGTTTGATTCCAGTTTTTTTCCAGTTTGTTTCCAGTTTATTCCCAGTTTGATTCCAGTTTGTTTCCAGTTTGTTTGAATTTTGTTTGCTGTTTGTTTCCACTTTATTCCCAGTTTGTTTCTAGTTTGTTCCCAGTTGATCTAGTTTTTTTCCAGTTTGTTCCCACTTTATCTCGTTTGTGTCAAGTTTATTCCCAGTTTGTTTCCCGTTTGTTTCCAGTTTATTCCCACTTCTGCTCAAGTTTGTTTCCAGTTTATTCCCACTTTATCTCAAGTTTGTTTCTAATTTGTTTCCAGTTTATTCCCAGGTTGTTTCCAGTTTGTTTCCAGTTTATTCTCAGTTTGTTTCCAGTTTGTTTCCAGTTTATTCCCACTTTATCTCAAGTTTGTTTCCATCTTATTCCCAGTTTGTCTCAAGTTTGTTTCCATTTTGTTTCCATTTTTTTCCCAGTTGATCTTGTTTGTTTCCAGTTTGTTCCCAATTTGTTTCCAGTTCATTCCCAGTTTGTTTCCAGTTTGATTCCAGTTTATTCCCAGTTTTTTCCCATTTTGTTTCCATTTTTTCCCAGTTGATCTCGTTTGTTTCCAGTTTGTTCCCAATTTGTTTCCAGTTCATTCCCAGTTTGTTACCAGTTTGATTCCAGTTTATTCCCAGTTTGTTTCCATTTTGTTTCCATTTTTTCCCAGTTGATCTCGTTTGTTTCCAGTTTGTTCCCAATTTGTTTCCAGTTCATTCCCAGTTTGTTTCCAGTTTGATTCCAGTTTATTCCCAGTTTATCTCAAGTTTGTATCCAGTTTATTCGCAGTTTGTTTCCAGTTTATTCGAGTTTTGTCCAGTTTGTTTCCAGTTTATTCCCAGTTTGTTGCCAGTTTATTCCCAGTTTGTTGCCAGTTTGTTTCCAGTTTATTCCCAATTTATGTCCAGTTTGTTTCCAGTTTGTTTCCATTTTGTTTCCATTTTGTTTCCAGTTTGTTTCCAGTTTGTTTCCAGTTTGTTTTCCAATTTGTTTCCAGTTTATTCCTAGTTTATCTCAAGTTTGTTTCCAGTTTACCTCCAGTTAGTTCCCAGTTCACCTCCAGTTTCTTTCCAGTCTTTTTTTCCAGTTTATTCCCAGTTTATGTCTCAAGTTTGTTTCCAGTTTGTCCGCAATTTGTTTCCAGTTTGTTTCAATTTTTTTCCCAGTTTATCTCAAGTTTGTTTCTAGTTTCTTTCCAGTTTATTCCCAGTTAGTTTCCAGTTTGTTTCCAGTTTATTCCCAGTTTGTTTCCAGTTTGTTTCCAGTTTATTCGAGTTTTTTTCCAGTTTGTGTCCAGTTTATGTCTAGTTTATTTTCAAGTTTGTTACCAGTTTTTTCTCAGTGTATCTCAACTTTGTTTCCTGTTTGTGCGCAATTTGTTTCCAGTTTATTCCCAGTTTGATTCCAGTTTGTTTCCAGTTTGTTTGAATTTTGTTTGCTGTTTGTTACAAATTTATTCACAGTTTGTTTCCATTTTGTTCCATTTTTTCCCAGTTTATCTCGTTTGTTTCCAGTTTGTTTCTAGTTTGTTTCCAGTTTATCTCAAGTTTGTTTAGTTTTTCCTCAATTTGTTTCCAGTTTGTTTCCAGTTTATTCCCAGTTTGTTTCCAGTTTGTTCCCAGTTTGTTTCCATTTTGTTTCCATTTTTTCCCAGTTGATCTTGTTTGTTTCCAGTTTGTTCCCAATTTGTTTCCAGTTCATTCCCAGTTTGTTTCCAGTTTGATTCCAGTTTATTCCCAGTTTATCTCAAGTTTGTATCCAGTTTATTCGCAGTTTGTTTCCAGTTTATTCGAGTTTTTTCCAGTTTGTTTCCAGTTTATTCCCAGTTTGTTGCCAGTTTATTCCTAGTTTGTTGCCAGTTTGTTTCCAGTTTATTCCCAATTTATGTCCAGTTTGTTTCCAGTTTGTTTCCATTTTGTTTCCATTTTGTTTCCAGTTTGTTTCCAGTTTGTTTCCAGTTTGTTTTCCAATTTGTTTCCAGTTTATTCCTAGTTTATCTCAAGTTTGTTTCCAGTTTACCTCCAGTTTGTTCCCAGTTCACCTCCAGTTTCTTTCCAGTCTTTTTTTCCAGTTTATTCCCAGTTTATGTCTCAAGTTTGTTTCCAGTTTGTCCGCAATTTGTTTCCAGTTTGTTTCAATTTTTTTCCCAGTTTATCTCAAGTTTGTTTCTAGTTTCTTTCCAGTTTGTTGCCAGTTTATTCCCAGTTAGTTTCCAGTTTGTTTCCAGTTTATTCCCAGTTTGTTTCCAGTTTGTTTCCAGTTTATTCGAGTTTTTTTTCCAGTTTGTGTCCAGTTTATGTCTAGTTTATTTTCCAGTTTGTTACCAGTTTTTTCTCAGTTTATCTAAACTTTGTTTCCAGTTTGTTTCCAGTTTGATTCCAGTTTTTTCCAGTTTGATTCCAGTTTATTCCCAGTTTATCTCAAGTTTGTTTCCAGTTTCTCCGCAATTTGTTTCCAGTTTGTATCCAGTTTATTCCCAGTTTGTTTCCAGTTTGATTCCAGTTTTTTTCCAGTTTGTTTCCAGTTTATTCCCAGTTTGATTCCAGTTTGTTTCCAGTTTGTTTGAATTTTGTTTGCTGTTTGTTTCCACTTTATTCCCAGTTTGTTTCTAGTTTGTTCCCAGTTGATCTAGTTTTTTTCCAGTTTGTTCCCACTTTATCTCGTTTGTTTCCAGTTTATTCCCAGTTTGTTGCCAGTTTATTCCCAGTTTGTTGCCAGTTTGTTTCCAGTTTATTCCCAATTTATGTCCAGTTTGTTTCCAGTTTGTTTCCATTTTGTTTCCATTTTGTTTCCAGTTTGTTTCCAGTTTGTTTCCAGTTTGTTTTCCAATTTGTTTCCAGTTTATTCCTAGTTTATCTCAAGTTTGTTTCCAGTTTACCTCCAGTTTGTTCCCAGTTCACCTCCAGTTTCTTTCCAGTCTTTTTTTCCAGTTTATTCCCAGTTTATGTCTCAAGTTTGTTTCCAGTTTGTCCGCAATTTGTTTCCAGTTTGTTTCAATTTTTTTCCCAGTTTATCTCAAGTTTGTTTCTAGTTTCTTTCCAGTTTGTTGCCAGTTTATTCCCAGTTAGTTTCCAGTTTGTTTCCAGTTTATTCCCAGTTTGTTTCCAGTTTGTTTCCAGTTTATTCGAGTTTTTTTCCAGTTTGTGTCCAGTTTATGTCTAGTTTATTTTCCAGTTTGTTACCAGTTTTTTCTCAGTTTATCTAAACTTTGTTTCCAGTTTGTTTCCAGTTTGATTCCAGTTTTTTCCAGTTTGATTCCAGTTTATTCCCAGTTTGTTTCCAGTTTGATTCCAGTTTTTTTCCAGTTTGTTTCCAGTTTATTCCCAGTTTGATTCCAGTTTGTTTCCAGTTTGTTTGAATTTTGTTTGCTGTTTGTTTCCACTTTATTCCCAGTTTGTTTCTAGTTTGTTCCCAGTTGATCTAGTTTTTTTCCAGTTTGTTCCCACTTTATCTCGTTTGTTTCAAGTTTATTCCCAGTTTGTTTCCCGTTTGTTTCCAGTTTATTCCCACTTCATCTCAAGTTTGTTTCCAGTTTATTCCCACTTTATCTCAAGTTTGTTTCTAATTTGTTTCCAGTTTATTCCCAGGTTGTTTCCAGTTTGTTTCCAGTTTATTCTCAGTTTGTTTCCAGTTTGTTTCCATTTTTTCCCAGTTGATTCCAGTTTGTTTCCAGTTTGTTCCCAATTTGTTTCCAGTTCATTCCCAGTTTTTTTCCAGTTTGATTCCAGTTTATTCCCAGTTTTTTTCCATTTTGTTTCCATTTTTTCCCAGTTGATCTCGTTTGTTTCCAGTTTGTTCCCAATTTGTTTCCAGTTCATTCCCAGTTTGTTACCAGTTTGATTCCAGTTTATTCCCAGTTTGTTTCCATTTTGTTTCCATTTTTTCCCAGTTGATCTCGTTTGTTTCCAGTTTGTTCCCAATTTGTTTCCAGTTCATTCCCAGTTTGTTTCCAGTTTGATTCCAGTTTATTCCCAGTTTATCTCAAGTTTGTATCCAGTTTATTCGCAGTTTGTTTCCAGTTTATTCGAGTTTTTTCCAGTTTGTTTCCAGTTTATTCCCAGTTTGTTGCCAGTTTATTCCCAGTTTGTTGCCAGTTTGTTTCCAGTTTATTCCCAATTTATGTCCAGTTTGTTTCCAGTTTGTTTCCATTTTGTTTCCATTTTGTTTCCAGTTTGTTTCCAGTTTGTTTCCAGTTTGTTTTCCAATTTGTTTCCAGTTTATTCCTAGTTTATCTCAAGTTTGTTTCCAGTTTACCTCCAGTTTGTTCCCAGTTCACCTCCAGTTTCTTTCCAGTCTTTTTTTCCAGTTTATTCCCAGTTTATGTCTCAAGTTTGTTTCCAGTTTGTCCGCAATTTGTTTCCAGTTTGTTTCAATTTTTTTCCCAGTTTATCTCAAGTTTGTTTCTAGTTTCTTTCCAGTTTGTTGCCAGTTTATTCCCAGTTAGTTTCCAGTTTGTTTCCAGTTTATTCCCAGTTTGTTTCCAGTTTGTTTCCAGTTTATTCGAGTTTTTTTCCAGTTTGTGTCCAGTTTATGTCTAGTTTATTTTCCAGTTTGTTACCAGTTTTTTCTCAGTTTATCTAAACTTTGTTTCCAGTTTGTTTCCAGTTTGATTCCAGTTTTTTCCAGTTTGATTCCAGTTTATTCCCAGTTTATCTCAAGTTTGTTTCCAGTTTCTCCGCAATTTGTTTCCAGTTTGTATCCAGTTTATTCCCAGTTTGTTTCCAGTTTGATTCCAGTTTTCTTCCAGTTTGTTTCCAGTTTATTCCCAGTTTGATTCCAGTTTGTTTCCAGTTTGTTTGAATTTTGTTTGCTGTTTGTTTCCACTTTATTCCCAGTTTGTTTCTAGTTTGTTCCCAGTTGATCTAGTTTTTTTCCAGTTTGTTCCCACTTTATCTCGTTTGTTTCAAGTTTATTCCCAGTTTGTTTCCCGTTTGTTTCCAGTTTATTCCCACTTCATCTCAAGTTTGTTTCCAGTTTATTCCCACTTTATCTCAAGTTTGTTTCTAATTTGTTTCCAGTTTATTCCCAGGTTGTTTCCAGTTTGTTTCCAGTTTATTCTCAGTTTGTTTCCAGTTTGTTTCCAGTTTATTCCCACTTTATCTCAAGTTTGTTTCCATCTTATTCCCAGTTTGTCTCAAGTTTGTTTCCATTTTGTTTCCATTTTTTTCCCAGTTGATCTTGTTTGTTTCCAGTTTGTTCCCAATTTGTTTCCAGTTCATTCCCAGTTTGTTTCCAGTTTGATTCCAGTTTATTCCCAGTTTTTTCCCATTTTGTTTCCATTTTTTCCCAGTTGATCTCGTTTGTTTCCAGTTTGTTCCCAATTTGTTTCCAGTTCATTCCCAGTTTGTTACCAGTTTGATTCCAGTTTATTCCCAGTTTGTTTCCATTTTGTTTCCATTTTTTCCCAGTTGATCTCGTTTGTTTCCAGTTTGTTCCCAATTTGTTTCCAGTTCATTCCCAGTTTGTTTCCAGTTTGATTCCAGTTTATTCCCAGTTTATCTCAAGTTTGTATCCAGTTTATTCGCAGTTTGTTTCCAGTTTATTCGAGTTTTTTCCAGTTTGTTTCCAGTTTATTCCCAGTTTGTTGCCAGTTTATTCCCAGTTTGTTGCCAGTTTGTTTCCAGTTTATTCCCAATTTATGTCCAGTTTGTTTCCAGTTTGTTTCCATTTTGTTTCCATTTTGTTTCCAGTTTGTTTCCAGTTTGTTTCCAGTTTGTTTTCCAATTTGTTTCCAGTTTATTCCTAGTTTATCTCAAGTTTGTTTCCAGTTTACCTCCAGTTTGTTCCCAGTTCACCTCCAGTTTCTTTCCAGTCTTTTTTTCCAGTTTATTCCCAGTTTATGTCTCAAGTTTGTTTCCAGTTTGTCCGCAATTTGTTTCCAGTTTGTTTCAATTTTTTTCCCAGTTTATCTCAAGTTTGTTTCTAGTTTCTTTCCAGTTTTTTGCCAGTTTATTCCCAGTTAGTTTCCAGTTTGTTTCCAGTTTATTCCCAGTTTGTTTCCAGTTTGTTTCCAGTTTATTCGAGTTTTTTTCCAGTTTGTGTCCAGTTTATGTCTAGTTTATTTTCCAGTTTGTTACCAGTTTTTTCTCAGTTTATCTAAACTTTGTTTCCAGTTTGTTTCCAGTTTGATTCCAGTTTTTTCCAGTTTGATTCCAGTTTATTCCCAGTTTATCTCAAGTTTGTTTCCAGTTTCTCTGCAATTTGTTTCCAGTTTGTATCCAGTTTATTCCCAGTTTGTTTCCAGTTTGATTCCAGTTTTTTTCCAGTTTGTTTCCAGTTTATTCCCAGTTTGATTCCAGTTTGTTTCCAGTTTGTTTGAATTTTGTTTGCTGTTTGTTTCCACTTTATTCCCAGTTTGTTTCTAGTTTGTTCCCAGTTGATCTAGTTTTTTTTCAGTTTGTTCCCACTTTATCTCGTTTGTTTCAAGTTTATTCCCAGTTTGTTTCCCGTTTGTTTCCAGTTTATTCCCACTTCATCTCAAGTTTGTTTCCAGTTTATTCCCACTTTATCTCAAGTTTGTTTCTAATTTGTTTCCAGTTTATTCCCAGGTTGTTTCCAGTTTGTTTCCAGTTTATTCTCAGTTTGTTTCCAGTTTGTTTCCAGTTTATTCCCACTTTATCTCAAGTTTGTTTCCATCTTATTCCCACTTTATCTCAAGTTTGTTTCTAATTTGTTTCCAGTTTATTCCCAGTTTGTTTCCAGGTTATTCCCAGTTTGTTTCCAGTTTGTTCTCAGTTTGTTTCCAGTTTATTGTCAGTTTGTTTCCAGTTCATTCTCAGTTTGTTTCCAGTTTATTCTCAGTTTGTTTCCAGTTTGTTTCCAGCTTATTCCCACTTTATCTCAAGTTTGTTTCCAATTTGTGTCCAGTTTATTCCCAGTCTGTTCCCAGTTTGTTTCCAGTTTGTTTCCAGTTTATTCCTACTTTATCTCAAGTTTGTTTCTAGTTTGTGCGCAATTTGTTTCCAGTTTATTCCCAGTTTGTTTCCATTTTGTTTCCATTTTTTCCCAGTTTATCTCAAGTCTGTTTCCAGGTTGTCCTCAATTTTTTTTCCAGTTTATTCCCAGTTTGTCCTAATTTTTTTTTCCACTTTATTCCCAGTTTGTTTCTAGTTTGTTCCCAGTTGATCTCGTTTGTTTCCAGTTTGTTTCCAGTTTGTTACCAGTTTATTCCCAGTTCATCTCAACTTTGTTTCCAGTTTGTTACCAGTTTATTCCCAGTTCATCTCAACTTTGTTTCCAGTTTGTGCGCAATTTGTTTCCAGTTTATTCCCAGTTTGATTCCAATTTTTTTTCCAGTTTGTTTCCAGTTTGTCCTAAATTTTTTTCCACTTTATTCCCAGTTTGTTTCCAGTTTATTCCCAGTTTATCTCAAGTTTGTTTCCAGTTTGTTTCCATTTTGTTTCCACTTTTTTCCCAGTTTATCTCAAGTTTGTTTCCAGGTTGTCCTCAATTTTTTTTCCAGTTTATTCCCAGTTTGTCCTAAATTTTTTTCCACTTTATTCCCAGTTTGTTTCCAGTTTATTCCCAGTTTATCTCAAGTTTGTTTCCAGTTTGTTTCCAGTTTGTTACCAGTTTATTCCCAGTTCATCTCAACTTTGTTTCCAGTTTGTCTGCAATTTTTTTTCAGTTTATTCCCAGTGTGTTTCCAGTTTGTTTCCAGTTTATTCCTACTTTATCTCAAGTTTGTTTCTAGTTTGTTCTCAATTTGTTTGCAATTTATTCCCAGTTTTCTTCCAGTTTATTCCCAGTTTGTTTCCAGTTTATTCCCAGTTTTTTTCCAGTTTGTTTCCAGTTTTTTCCCAGTTTTTTTCCAGTTTATCTCAACTTTGTTTCCTGTTTGTGCGCAATTTGTTTCCAGTTTATTCCCAGTTTGATTCCAGTTTGTTTCCAGTTTGTTTGAATTTTGTTTGCTGTTTGTTACAAATTTATTCACAGTTTGTTTCCATTTTGTTCCATTTTTTCCCAGTTTATCTCGTTTGTTTCCAGTTTGTTTCTAGTTTGTTTCCAGTTTATCTCAAGTTTGTTTAGTTTTTCCTCAATTTGTTTCCAGTTTGTTTCCAGTTTATTCCCAGTTTGTTTCCAGTTTGTTCCCAGTTTGTGTCCATTTTGTTTCCATTTTTTCCCAGTTTGTCCGCAATTTGTTTCCAGTTTGTTTCAATTTTTTTCCCAGTTTATCTCAAGTTTGTTTCTAGTTTCTTTCCAGTTTGTTGCCAGTTTATTCCAAGTTTGTTTCCAGTTTATTCCCAGTTTGTTTCCAGTTTGTTTCCAGTTTATTCGAGTTTTTTTCCAGTTTGTGTCCAGTTTAGGTCTAGTTTATTTTCCAGTTTGTTACCAGTTTTTTCTCAGTTTATCTAAACTTTGTTTCCAGTTTGTTTCCAGTTTGATTCCAGTTTTTTCCAGTTTGATTCCAGTTTATTCCCAGTCTGTTCCCAGTTTGTTTCCAGTTTGTTTCCAGTTTATTCCTAGTTTATTCCCAGTTTATCTCAAGTTTGTTTCCAGTTTCTTTCCAGTTTGTTTCCAGTTTATTCCCAGTGTGTTTCCAGTTTGTTTCCAGTTTATTCCTACTTTATCTCAAGTTTGTTTCTAGTTTGTGCGCAATTTGTTTCCAGTTTATTCCCAGTTTGTCCTCAATTTTTTTCCACTTTATTCCCAGTTTGTTTCCAGTTTATTCCCAGTTTATCTCAAGTTTGTTTCCAGTTTGTTTCCAGTTTTTTACCAGTTTATTCCCAGTTCATCTCAACTTTGTTTCCAGTTTGTTTCCAGTTTGTTACCAGTTTATTCCCAGTCTGTTCCCAGTTTGTTTCCAGTTTGTTTCCAGTTTATTCCTAGTTTATTCCCAGTTTATCTCAATTTTGTTTCCAGTTTCTTTCCAATTTGTTTCCAGTTTATTCCCAGTGTGTTTCCAGTTTGTTTCCAGTTTATTCCTACTTTATCTCAAGTTTGTTTCTAGTTTGTGCGCAATTTGTTTCCAGTTTATTCCCAGTTTGTTTCCATTTTGTTTCCATTTTTTCCCAGTTTATCTCAAGTCTGTTTCCAGGTTGTCCTCAATTTTTTTTCCAGTTTATTCCCAGTTTGTCCTCAATTTTTTTCCACTTTATTCCCAGTTTGTTTCCAGTTTATTCCCAGTTTATCTCAAGTTTGTTTCCAGTTTGTTTCCAGTTTGTTTCCAGTTTATTCCCAGTTCATCTCAACTTTGTTTCCAGTTTGTCTGCAATTTTTTTTCAGTTTATTCCCAGTGTGTTTCCAGTTTGTTTCCAGTTTATTCCTACTTTATCTCAAGTTTGTTTCTAGTTTGTTCTCAATTTGTTTGCAATTTATTCCCAGTTTTCTTCCAGTTTATTCCCAGTTTGTTTCCAGTTTATTCCCAGTTTTTTTCCAGTTTGTTTCCAGTTTTTTCCCAGTTTTTTTCCAGTTTATCTAAACTTTGTTTCCTGTTTGTGCGCAATTTGTTTCCAGTTTATTCCCAGTTTGATTCCAGTTTGTTTCCAGTTTGTTTCCAGTTTGTTTGAATTTTGTTTGCTGTTTGTTACAAATTTATTCACAGTTTGTTTCCATTTTGTTCCATTTTTTCCCAGTTTATCTCGTTTGTTTCCAGTTTGTTTCTAGTTTGTTTCCAGTTTATCTCAAGTTTGTTTAGTTTTTCCTCAATTTGTTTCCAGTTTGTTTCCAGTTTATTCCCAGTTTGTTTCCAGTTTGTTCCCAGTTTGTGTCCATTTTGTTTCCATTTTTTCCCAGTTTGTCCGCAATTTGTTTCCAGTTTGTTTCAATTTTTTTCCCAGTTTATCTCAAGTTTGTTTCTAGTTTCTTTCCAGTTTGTTGCCAGTTTATTCCCAGTTTGTTTCCAGTTTATTCCCAGTTTGTTTCCAGTTTGTTTCCAGTTTATTCGAGTTTTTTTCCAGTTTGTGTCCAGTTTAGGTCTAGTTTATTTTCCAGTTTGTTACCAGTTTTTTCTCAGTTTATCTAAACTTTGTTTCCAGTTTGTTTCCAGTTTGATTCCAGTTTTTTCCAGTTTGATTCCAGTTTATTCCCAGTCTGTTCCCAGTTTGTTTCCAGTTTGTTTCCAGTTTATTCCTAGTTTATTCCCAGTTTATCTCAAGTTTGTTTCCAGTTTCTTTCCAGTTTGTTTCCAGTTTATTCCCAGTGTGTTTCCAGTTTGTTTCCAGTTTATTCCTACTTTATCTCAAGTTTGTTTCTAGTTTGTGCGCAATTTGTTTCCAGTTTATTCCCAGTTTGTTTCCATTTTGTTTCCATTTTTTCCCAGTTTATCTCAAGTCTGTTTCCAGGTTGTCCTCAATTTTTTTTCCAGTTTATTCCCAGTTTGTCCTAATTTTTTTTTTTCCACTTTATTCCCAGTTTGTTTCTAGTTTGTTCCCAGTTGATCTCGTTTGTTTCCAGTTTGTTACCAGTTTATTCCCAGTTTATCTCAACTTTGTTTCCAGTTTGTGCGCAAATTGTTTCCAGTTTATTCCCAGTTTGATTCCAATATTTTTTCCAGTTTGTTTCCAGTTTGTCCTAAATTTTTTTCCACTTTATTCCCAGTTTGTTTCCAGTTTATTCCCAGTTTATCTCAAGTTTGTTTCCAGTTTGTTTCCATTTTGTTTCCACTTTTTTCCCAGTTTATCTCAAGTTTGTTTCCAGGTTGTCCTCAATTTTTTTTCCAGTTTATTCCCAGTTTGTCCTCAATTTTTTTCCACTTTATTCCCAGTTTGTTTCCAGTTTATTCCCAGTTTATCTCAAGTTTGTTCTCAGTTTGTTTCCAGTTTTTTACCAGTTTATTCCCAGTTCATCTCAACTTTGTTTCCAGTTTGTTTCCAGTTTGTTACCAGTTTATTCCCAGTCTGTTCCCAGTTTGTTTCCAGTTTGTTTCCAGTTTATTCCTAGTTTATTCCCAGTTTATCTCAAGTTTGTTTCCAGTTTCTTTCCAATTTGTTTCCAGTTTATTCCCAGTGTGTTTCCAGTTTGTTTCCAGTTTATTCCTACTTTATCTCAAGTTTGTTTCTAGTTTGTGCGCAATTTGTTTCCAGTTTATTCCCAGTTTGTTTCCATTTTGTTTCCATTTTTTCCCAGTTTATCTCAAGTCTGTTTCCAGGTTGTCCTCAATTTTTTTTCCACTTTATTCCCAGTTTGTTTCCAGTTTATTCCCAGTTTATCTCAAGTTTGTTTCCAGTTTGTTTCCAGTTTGTTACCAGTTTATTCCCAGTTCATCTCAACTTTGTTTCCAGTTTGTCTGCAATTTTTTTTCAGTTTATTCCCAGTGTGTTTCCAGTTTGTTTCCAGTTTATTCCTACTTTATCTCAAGTTTGTTTCTAGTTTGTTCTCAATTTGTTTGCAATTTATTCCCAGTTTTCTTCCAGTTTATTCCCAGTTTGTTTCCAGTTTATTCCCAGTTTTTTTCCAGTTTGTTTCCAGTTTATTCCCAGTTTGTTTCCAGTTTATCTCAACTTTGTTTCCTGTTTGTGCGCAATTTGTTTCCAGTTTATTCCCAGTTTGATTCCAGTTTGTTTCCAGTTTGTTTGAATTTTGTTTGCTGTTTGTTACAAATTTATTCACAGTTTGTTTCCATTTTGTTCCATTTTTTCCCAGGTTATCTCGTTTGTTTCCAGTTTGTTTCTAGTTTGTTTCCAGTTTATCTCAAGTTTGTTTAGTTTTTCCTCAATTTGTTTCCAGTTTGTTTCCAGTTTATTCCCAGTTTGTTTCCAGTTTGTTCCCAGTTTGTGTCCATTTTGTTTCCATTTTTTCCCAGTTTGTCTCAAGTTTGTTTCCATTTTGTTTCCATTTTTTTCCCAGTTGATCTTGTTTGTTTCCAGTTTGTTCCCAATTTGTTTCCAGTTCATTCCCAGTTTGTTTCCAGTTTGATTCCAGTTTATTCCCAGTTTTTTTCCATTTTGTTTCCATTTTTTCCCAGTTGATCTCGTTTGTTTCCAGTTTGTTCCCAATTTGTTTCCAGTTCATTCCCAGTTTGTTACCAGTTTGATTCCAGTTTATTCCCAGTTTGTTTCCATTTTGTTTCCATTTTTTCCCAGTTGATCTCGTTTGTTTCCAGTTTGTTCCCAATTTGTTTCCAGTTCATTCCCAGTTTGTTTCCAGTTTGATTCCAGTTTATTCCCAGTTTATCTCAAGTTTGTATCCAGTTTATTCGCAGTTTGTTTCCAGTTTATTCGAGTTTTTTCCAGTTTGTTTCCAGTTTATTCCCAGTTTGTTGCCAGTTTATTCCCAGTTTTTTTCCAGTTTGTTTCCAGTTTATTCCCAGTTTGTTTCCAGTTTATCTCAACTTTGTTTCCTGTTTGTGCGCAATTTGTTTCCAGTTTATTCCCAGTTTGATTCCAGTTTGTTTCCAGTTTGTTTGAATTTTGTTTGCTGTTTGTTACAAATTTATTCACAGTTTGTTTCCATTTTGTTCCATTTTTTCCCAGGTTATCTCGTTTGTTTCCAGTTTGTTCCCAATTTGTTTCCAGTTCATTCCCAGTTTGTTACCAGTTTGATTCCAGTTTATTCCCAGTTTGTTTCCATTTTGTTTCCATTTTTTCCCAGTTGATCTCGTTTGTTTCCAGTTTGTTCCCAATTTGTTTCCAGTTCATTCCCAGTTTGTTTCCAGTTTGATTCCAGTTTATTCCCAGTTTATCTCAAGTTTGTATCCAGTTTATTCGCAGTTTGTTTCCAGTTTATTCGAGTTTTTTCCAGTTTGTTTCCAGTTTATTCCCAGTTTGTTGCCAGTTTGTTTCCAGTTTATTCCCAATTTATGTCCAGTTTGTTTCCAGTTTGTTTCCATTTTGTTTCCATTTTGTTTCCAGTTTGTTTCCAGTTTGTTTCCAGTTTGTTTTCCAATTTGTTTCCAGTTTATTCCTAGTTTATCTCAAGTTTGTTTCCAGTTTACCTCCAGTTTGTTCCCAGTTCACCTCCAGTTTCTTTCCAGTCTTTTTTTCCAGTTTATTCCCAGTTTATGTCTCAAGTTTGTTTCCAGTTTGTCCGCAATTTGTTTCCAGTTTGTTTCAATTTTTTTCCCAGTTTATCTCAAGTTTGTTTCTAGTTTCTTTCCAGTTTGTTGCCAGTTTATTCCCAGTTAGTTTCCAGTTTGTTTCCAGTTTATTCCCAGTTTGTTTCCAGTTTGTTTCCAGTTTATTCGAGTTTTTTTCCAGTTTGTGTCCAGTTTATGTCTAGTTTATTTTCCAGTTTGTTACCAGTTTTTTCTCAGTTTATCTAAACTTTGTTTCCAGTTTGTTTCCAGTTTGATTCCAGTTTTTTCCAGTTTGATTCCAGTTTATTCCCAGTTTATCTCAAGTTTGTTTCCAGTTTCTCCGCAATTTGTTTCCAGTTTGTATCCAGTTTATTCCCAGTTTGTTTCCAGTTTGATTCCAGTTTTTTTCCAGTTTGTTTCCAGTTTATTCCCAGTTTGATTCCAGTTTGTTTCCAGTTTGTTTGAATTTTGTTTGCTGTTTGTTTCCACTTTATTCCCAGTTTGTTTCTAGTTTGTTCCCAGTTGATCTCGTTTTTTTCCAGTTTGTTCCCACTTTATCTCGTTTGTTTCAAGTTTATTCCCAGTTTGTTTCCCGTTTGTTTCCAGTTTATTCCCACTTCATCTCAAGTTTGTTTCCAGTTTATTCCCACTTTATCTCAAGTTTGTTTCTAATTTGTTTCCAGTTTATTCCCAGGTTGTTTCCAGTTTATTCTCAGTTTGTTTCCAGTTTATTCCCACTTTATCTCAAGTTTGTTTCCATCTTATTCCCACTTTATCTCAAGTTTGTTTCTAATTTGTTTCCAGTTTATTCCCAGTTTGTTTCCAGGTTATTCCCAGTTTGTTTCCAGTTTGTTCTCAGTTTGTTTCCAGTTTGTTTCCAGCTTATTCCCACTTTATCTCAAGTTTGTTTCCAATTTGTGTCCAGTTTATTCCCAGTCTGTTCCCAGTTTGTTTCCAGTTTGTTTCCAGTTTATTCCTAGTTTATTCCCAGTTTATCTCAAGTTTGTTTCCAGTTTCTTCCCAGTTTGTTTCCAGTTTATTCCCAGTGTGTTTCCAATTTGTTTCCAGTTTATTCCTACTTTATCTCAAGTTTGTTTCTGGTTTGTGCGCAATTTGTTTCCAGTTTATTGTCAGTTTGTTTCCAGTTCATTCTCAGTTTGTTTCCAGTTTATTCTCAGTTTGTTTCCAGTTTGTTTCCAGCTTATTCCCACTTTATCTCAAGTTTGTTTCCAATTTGTGTCCAGTTTATTCCCAGTCTGTTCCCAGTTTGTTTCCATTTTGTTTCCATTTTTTCCCAGTTTATCTCAAGTCTGTTTCCAGGTTGTCCTCAATTTTTTTTCCAGTTTATTCCCAGTTTGTCCTAATTTTTTTTTTCCACTTTATTCCCAGTTGGTTTCTAGTTTGTTCCCAGTTGATCTCGTTTGTTTCCAGTTTGTTTCCAGTTTGTTACCAGTTTATTCCCAGTTCATCTCAACTTTGTTTCCAGTTTGTTTCCAGTTTGTTACCAGTTTATTCCCAGTTCATCTCAACTTTGTTCCCAGTTTGTGCGCAATTTGTTTCCAGTTTATTCCCAGTTTGATTCCAATTTTTTTTCCAGTTTGTTCCCAGTTTGTGTCCATTTTGTTTCCATTTTTTCCCAGTTTGTCCGCAATTTGTTTCCAGTTTGTTTCAATTTTTTTCCCAGTTTATCTCAAGTTTGTTTCTAGTTTCTTTCCAGTTTGTTGCCAGTTTATTCCCAGTTAGTTTCCATTTTGTTTCCAGTTTATTCCCAGTTTGTTTCCAGTTTGTTTCCAGTTTATTCGAGTTTTTTTCCAGTTTGTGTCCAGTTTAGGTCTAGTTTATTTTCCAGTTTGTTACCAGTTTTTTCTCAGTTTATCTAAACTTTGATACCAGTTTGTTTCCAGTTTGATTCCAGTTTTTTCCAGTTTGATTCCAGTTTATTCCCAGTCTGTTCCCAGTTTGTTTCCAGTTTATTCCCAATTTATGTCCAGTTTGTTTCCAGTTTGTTTCCATTTTGTTTCCATTTTGTTTCCAGTTTGTTTCCAGTTTGTTTCCAGTTTGTTTTCCAATTTGTTCCCAGTTTATTCCTAGTTTATCTCAAGTTTGTTTCCAGTTTACCTCCAGTTTGTTCCCAGTTCACCTCCAGTTTCTTTCCAGTCTTTTTTTCCAGTTTATTCCCAGTTTATGTCTCAAGTTTGTTTCCAGTTTGTCCGCAATTTGTTTCCAGTTTGTTTCAATTTTTTTCCCAGTTTATCTCAAGTTTGTTTCTAGTTTCTTTCCAGTTTGTTGCCAGTTTATTCCCAGTTAGTTTCCAGTTTGTTTCCAGTTTATTCCCAGTTTGTTTCCAGTTTGTTTCCAGTTTATTCGAGTTTTTTTCCAGTTTGTGTCCAGTTTATGTCTAGTTTATTTTCCAGTTTGTTACCAGTTTTTTCTCAGTTTATCTAAACTTTGTTTCCAGTTTGTTTCCAGTTTGATTCCAGTTTTTTCCAGTTTGATTCCAGTTTATTCCCAGTTTATCTCAAGTTTGTTTCCAGTTTCTCCGCAATTTGTTTCCAGTTTGTATCCAGTTTATTCCCAGTTTGTTTCCAGTTTGATTCCAGTTTTTTTCCAGTTTGTTTCCAGTTTATTCCCAGTTTGATTCCAGTTTGTTTCCAGTTTGTTTGAATTTTGTTTGCTGTTTGTTTCCACTTTATTCCCAGTTTGTTTCTAGTTTGTTCCCAGTTGATCTCGTTTTTTTCCAGTTTGTTCCCACTTTATCTCGTTTGTTTCAAGTTTATTCCCAGTTTGTTTCCCGTTTGTTTCCAGTTTATTCCCACTTCATCTCAAGTTTGTTTCCAGTTTATTCCCACTTTATCTCAAGTTTGTTTCTAATTTGTTTCCAGTTTATTCCCAGGTTGTTTCCAGTTTATTCTCAGTTTGTTTCCAGTTTATTCCCACTTTATCTCAAGTTTGTTTCCATCTTATTCCCACTTTATCTCAAGTTTGTTTCTAATTTGTTTCCAGTTTATTCCCAGTTTGTTTCCAGGTTATTCCCAGTTTGTTTCCAGTTTGTTCTCAGTTTGTTTCCAGTTTGTTTCCAGCTTATTCCCACTTTATCTCAAGTTTGTTTCCAATTTGTGTCCAGTTTATTCCCAGTCTGTTCCCAGTTTGTTTCCAGTTTGTTTCCAGTTTATTCCTAGTTTATTCCCAGTTTATCTCAAGTTTGTTTCCAGTTTCTTCCCAGTTTGTTTCCAGTTTATTCCCAGTGTGTTTCCAATTTGTTTCCAGTTTATTCCTACTTTATCTCAAGTTTGTTTCTGGTTTGTGCGCAATTTGTTTCCAGTTTATTGTCAGTTTGTTTCCAGTTCATTCTCAGTTTGTTTCCAGTTTATTCTCAGTTTGTTTCCAGTTTGTTTCCAGCTTATTCCCACTTTATCTCAAGTTTGTTTCCAATTTGTGTCCAGTTTATTCCCAGTCTGTTCCCAGTTTGTTTCCATTTTGTTTCCATTTTTTCCCAGTTTATCTCAAGTCTGTTTCCAGGTTGTCCTCAATTTTTTTTCCAGTTTATTCCCAGTTTGTCCTAATTTTTTTTTTCCACTTTATTCCCAGTTGGTTTCTAGTTTGTTCCCAGTTGATCTCGTTTGTTTCCAGTTTGTTTCCAGTTTGTTACCAGTTTATTCCCAGTTCATCTCAACTTTGTTTCCAGTTTGTTTCCAGTTTGTTACCAGTTTATTCCCAGTTCATCTCAACTTTGTTCCCAGTTTGTGCGCAATTTGTTTCCAGTTTATTCCCAGTTTGATTCCAATTTTTTTTCCAGTTTGTTCCCAGTTTGTGTCCATTTTGTTTCCATTTTTTCCCAGTTTGTCCGCAATTTGTTTCCAGTTTGTTTCAATTTTTTTCCCAGTTTATCTCAAGTTTGTTTCTAGTTTCTTTCCAGTTTGTTGCCAGTTTATTCCCAGTTAGTTTCCAGTTTGTTTCCAGTTTATTCCCAGTTTGTTTCCAGTTTGTTTCCAGTTTATTCGAGTTTTTTTCCAGTTTGTGTCCAGTTTAGGTCTAGTTTATTTTCCAGTTTGTTACCAGTTTTTTCTCAGTTTATCTAAACTTTGATACCAGTTTGTTTCCAGTTTGATTCCAGTTTTTTCCAGTTTGATTCCAGTTTATTCCCAGTCTGTTCCCAGTTTGTTTCCAGTTTGTTTCCAGTTTATTCCTAGTTTATTCCCAGTTTATCTCAAGTTTGTTTCCAGTTTCTTTCCAGTTTGTTTCCAGTTTATTCCCAGTGTGTTTCCAGTTTGTTTCCAGTTTATTCCTACTTTATCTCAAGTTTGTTTCTAGTTTGTGCGCAATTTGTTTCCAGTTTATTCCCAGTTTGTTTCCATTTTGTTTCCATTTTTTCCCAGTTTATCTCAAGTCATTTTCCAGGTTGTCCTCAATTTTTTTTCCAGTTTATTCCCAGTTTGTCCTAATTTTTTTTTCCACTTTATTCCCAGTTTGTTTCTAGTTTGTTCCCAGTTGATCTCGTTTGTTTCCAGTTTGTTACCAGTTTATTCCCAGTTCATCTCAACTTTGTTTCCAGTTTGTGCGCAAATTGTTTCCAGTTTATTCCCAGTTTGATTCCAATTTTTTTTCCAGTTTGTTTCCAGTTTGTCCTAAATTTTTTTCCACTTTATTCCCAGTTTGTTTCCAGTTTATTCCCAGTTTATCTCAAGTTTGTTTCCAGTTTGTTTCCATTTTGTTTCCACTTTTTTCCCAGTTTATCTCAAGTTTGTTTCCAGGTTGTCCTCAATTTTTTTTCCAGTTTATTCCCAGTTTGTCCTCAATTTTTTTCCACTTTATGCCCAGTTTGTTTCCAGTTTATTCCCAGTTTATCTCAAGTTTGTTTCCAGTTTGTTACCAGTTTATTCCCAGTTCATCTCAACTTTGTTTCCAGTTTGTTTCCAGTTTGTTACCAGTTTATTCCCAGTCTGTTCCCAGTTTGTTTCCAGTTTGTTTCCAGTTTATTCCTAGTTTATTCCCAGTTTATCTCAAATTTGTTTCCAGTTTCTTTCCAATTTGTTTCCAGTTTATTCCCAGTGTGTTTCCAGTTTGTTTCCAGTTTATTCCTACTTTATCTCAAGTTTGTTTCTAGTTTGTGCGCAATTTGTTTCCAGTTTATTCCCAGTTTGTTTCCATTTTGTTTCCATTTTTTCCCAGTTTATCTCAAGTCTGTTTCCAGGTTGTCCTCAATTTTTTTTCCAGTTTATTCCCAGTTTGTCCTCAATTTTTTTCCACTTTATTCCCAGTTTGTTTCCAGTTTATTCCCAGTTTATCTCAAGTTTGTTTCCAGTTTGTTTCCAGTTTGTTACCAGTTTATTCCCAGTTCATCTCAACTTTGTTTCCAGTTTGTCTGCAATTTTTTTTCAGTTTATTCCCAGTGTGTTTCCAGTTTGTTTCCAGTTTATTCCTACTTTATCTCAAGTTTGTTTCTAGTTTGTTCTCAATTTGTTTGCAATTTATTCCCAGTTTTCTTCCAGTTTATTCCCAGTTTGTTTCCAGTTTATTCCCAGTTTTTTTCCAGTTTATTCCCAGTTTGTTTCCAGTTTATCTCAACTTTGTTTCCTGTTTGTGCGCAATTTGTTTCCAGTTTATTCCCAGTTTGATTCCAGTTTGTTTCCAGTTTGTTTGAATTTTGTTTGCTGTTTGTTACAAATTTATTCACAGTTTGTTTCCATTTTGTTCCATTTTTTCCCAGTTTATCTCGTTTGTTTCCAGTTTGTTTCTAGTTTGTTTCCAGTTTATCTCAAGTTTGTTTAGTTTTTCCTCAATTTGTTTCCAGTTTGTTTCCAGTTTATTCCCAGTTTGTTTCCAGTTTGTTCCCAGTTTGTGTCCATTTTGTTTCCATTTTTTCCCAGTTTGTCTCAAGTTTGTTTCCATTTTGTTTCCATTTTTTTCCCAGTTGATCTTGTTTGTTTCCAGTTTGTTCCCAATTTGTTTCCAGTTCATTCCCAGTTTGTTTCCAGTTTGATTCCAGTTTATTCCCAGTTTTTTTCCATTTTGTTTCCATTTTTTCCCAGTTGATCTCGTTTGTTTCCAGTTTGTTCCCAATTTGTTTCCAGTTCATTCCCAGTTTGTTACCAGTTTGATTCCAGTTTATTCCCAGTTTGTTTCCATTTTGTTTCCATTTTTTCCCAGTTGATCTCGTTTGTTTCCAGTTTGTTCCCAATTTGTTTCCAGTTCATTCCCAGTTTGTTTCCAGTTTGATTCCAGTTTATTCCCAGTTTATCTCAAGTTTGTATCCAGTTTATTCGCAGTTTGTTTCCAGTTTATTCGAGTTTTTTCCAGTTTGTTTCCAGTTTATTCCCAGTTTGTTGCCAGTTTATTCCCAGTTTGTTGCCAGTTTGTTTCCAGTTTATTCCCAATTTATGTCCAGTTTGTTTCCATTTTGTTTCCAGTTTGTTTCCAGTTTGTTTCCAGTTTGTTTTCCAATTTGTTTCCAGTTTATTCCTACTTTATCTCAAGTTTGTTTCTAGTTTGTGCGCAATTTGTTTCCAGTTTATTCCCAGTTTGTTTCCATTTTGTTTCCATTTTTTCCCAGTTTATCTCAAGTCATTTTCCAGGTTGTCCTCAATTTTTTTTCCAGTTTATTCCCAGTTTGTCCTAATTTTTTTTTCCACTTTATTCCCAGTTTGTTTCTAGTTTGTTCCCAGTTGATCTCGTTTGTTTCCAGTTTGTTACCAGTTTATTCCCAGTTCATCTCAACTTTGTTTCCAGTTTGTGCGCAAATTGTTTCCAGTTTATTCCCAGTTTGATTCCAATTTTTTTTCCAGTTTGTTTCCAGTTTGTCCTAAATTTTTTTCCACTTTATTCCCAGTTTGTTTCCAGTTTATTCCCAGTTTATCTCAAGTTTGTTTCCAGTTTGTTTCCATTTTGTTTCCACTTTTTTCCCAGTTTATCTCAAGTTTGTTTCCAGGTTGTCCTCAATTTTTTTTCCAGTTTATTCCCAGTTTGTCCTCAATTTTTTTCCACTTTATGCCCAGTTTGTTTCCAGTTTATTCCCAGTTTATCTCAAGTTTGTTTCCAGTTTGTTACCAGTTTATTCCCAGTTCATCTCAACTTTGTTTCCAGTTTGTTTCCAGTTTGTTACCAGTTTATTCCCAGTCTGTTCCCAGTTTGTTTCCAGTTTGTTTCCAGTTTATTCCTAGTTTATTCCCAGTTTATCTCAAATTTGTTTCCAGTTTCTTTCCAATTTGTTTCCAGTTTATTCCCAGTGTGTTTCCAGTTTGTTTCCAGTTTATTCCTACTTTATCTCAAGTTTGTTTCTAGTTTGTGCGCAATTTGTTTCCAGTTTATTCCCAGTTTGTTTCCATTTTGTTTCCATTTTTTCCCAGTTTATCTCAAGTCTGTTTCCAGGTTGTCCTCAATTTTTTTTCCAGTTTATTCCCAGTTTGTCCTCAATTTTTTTCCACTTTATTCCCAGTTTGTTTCCAGTTTATTCCCAGTTTATCTCAAGTTTGTTTCCAGTTTGTTTCCAGTTTGTTACCAGTTTATTCCCAGTTCATCTCAACTTTGTTTCCAGTTTGTCTGCAATTTTTTTTCAGTTTATTCCCAGTGTGTTTCCAGTTTGTTTCCAGTTTATTCCTACTTTATCTCAAGTTTGTTTCTAGTTTGTTCTCAATTTGTTTGCAATTTATTCCCAGTTTTCTTCCAGTTTATTCCCAGTTTGTTTCCAGTTTATTCCCAGTTTTTTTCCAGTTTATTCCCAGTTTGTTTCCAGTTTATCTCAACTTTGTTTCCTGTTTGTGCGCAATTTGTTTCCAGTTTATTCCCAGTTTGATTCCAGTTTGTTTCCAGTTTGTTTGAATTTTGTTTGCTGTTTGTTACAAATTTATTCACAGTTTGTTTCCATTTTGTTCCATTTTTTCCCAGTTTATCTCGTTTGTTTCCAGTTTGTTTCTAGTTTGTTTCCAGTTTATCTCAAGTTTGTTTAGTTTTTCCTCAATTTGTTTCCAGTTTGTTTCCAGTTTATTCCCAGTTTGTTTCCAGTTTGTTCCCAGTTTGTGTCCATTTTGTTTCCATTTTTTCCCAGTTTGTCTCAAGTTTGTTTCCATTTTGTTTCCATTTTTTTCCCAGTTGATCTTGTTTGTTTCCAGTTTGTTCCCAATTTGTTTCCAGTTCATTCCCAGTTTGTTTCCAGTTTGATTCCAGTTTATTCCCAGTTTTTTTCCATTTTGTTTCCATTTTTTCCCAGTTGATCTCGTTTGTTTCCAGTTTGTTCCCAATTTGTTTCCAGTTCATTCCCAGTTTGTTACCAGTTTGATTCCAGTTTATTCCCAGTTTGTTTCCATTTTGTTTCCATTTTTTCCCAGTTGATCTCGTTTGTTTCCAGTTTGTTCCCAATTTGTTTCCAGTTCATTCCCAGTTTGTTTCCAGTTTGATTCCAGTTTATTCCCAGTTTATCTCAAGTTTGTATCCAGTTTATTCGCAGTTTGTTTCCAGTTTATTCGAGTTTTTTCCAGTTTGTTTCCAGTTTATTCCCAGTTTGTTGCCAGTTTATTCCCAGTTTGTTGCCAGTTTGTTTCCAGTTTATTCCCAATTTATGTCCAGTTTGTTTCCATTTTGTTTCCAGTTTGTTTCCAGTTTGTTTCCAGTTTGTTTTCCAATTTGTTTCCAGTTTATTCCTAGTTTATCTCAAGTTTGTTTCCAGTTTACCTCCAGTTTGTTCCCAGTTCACCTCCAGTTTCTTTCCAGTCTTTTTTTCCAGTTTATTCCCAGTTTATGTCTCAAGTTTGTTTCCAGTTTGTCCGCAATTTGTTTCCAGTTTGTTTCAATTTTTTTCCCAGTTCATCTCAAGTTTGTTTCTAGTTTCTTTCCAGTTTGTTTCCAGTTTGTTTCCAGTTTATTCGAGTTTTTTTCCAGTTTGTGTCCAGTTTATGTCTAGTTTATTTTCCAGTTTGTTACCAGTTTTTTCTCAGTTTATCTAAACTTTGTTTCCAGTTTGTTTCCAGTTTGATTCCAGTTTTTTCCAGTTTGATTCCAGTTTATTCCCAGTTTATCTCAAGTTTGTTTCCAGTTTCTCCGCAATTTGTTTCCAGTTTGTATCCAGTTTATTCCCAGTTTATCTCAAGTCTGTTTCCAGGTTGTCCTCAATTTTTTTTCCAGTTTATTCCCAGTTTGATTCCAGTTTGTTTCCAGTTTGTTTGAATTTTGTTTGCTGTTTGTTTCCACTTTATTCCCAGTTTGTTTCTAGTTTGTTCCCAGTTGATCTCGTTTTTTTCCAGTTTGTTCCCACTTTATCTCGTTTGTTTCAAGTTTATTCCCAGTTTGTTTCCCGTTTGTTTCCAGTTTATTCCCACTTCATCTCAAGTTTGTTTCCAGTTTATTCCCACTTTATCTCAAGTTTGTTTCTAATTTGTTTCCAGTTTATTCCCAGGTTGTTTCCAGTTTGTTTCCAGTTTATTCGAGTTTTTTTCCAGTTTGTGTCCAGTTTATGTCTAGTTTATTTTCCAGTTTGTTACCAGTTTTTTCTCAGTTTATCTAAACTTTGTTTCCAGTTTGTTTCCAGTTTGATTCCAGTTTTTTCCAGTTTGATTCCAGTTTATTCCCAGTTTATCTCAAGTTTGTTTCCAGTTTCTCCGCAATTTGTTTCCAGTTTGTATCCAGTTTGATTCCAGTTTGTTTCCAGTTTGTTTGAATTTTGTTTGCTGTTTGTTTCCACTTTATTCCCAGTTTGTTTCTAGTTTGTTCCCAGTTGATCTCGTTTTTTTCCAGTTTGTTCCCACTTTATCTCGTTTGTTTCAAGTTTATTCCCAGTTTGTTTCCCGTTTGTTTCCAGTTTATTCCCACTTCATCTCAAGTTTGTTTCCAGTTTATTCCCACTTTATCTCAAGTTTGTTTCTAATTTGTTTCCAGTTTATTCCCAGGTTGTTTCCAGTTTGTTTCCAGTTTATTCTCAGTTTGTTTCCAGTTTATTCCCACTTTATCTCAAGTTTGTTTCCATATTATTCCCACTTTATCTCAAGTTTGTTTCTAATTTGTTTCCAGTTTATTCCCAGTTTGTTTCCAGGTTATTCCCAGTTTGTTTCCAGTTTGTTCTCAGTTTGTTTCCAGTTTGTTTCCAGCTTATTCCCACTTTATCTCAAGTTTGTTTCCAATTTGTGTCCAGTTTATTCCCAGTCTGTTCCCAGTTTGTTTCCAGTTTGTTTCCAGTTTATTCCTAGTTTATTCCCAGTTTATCTCAAGTTTGTTTCCAGTTTCTTCCCAGTTTGTTTCCAGTTTATTCCCAGTGTGTTTCCAATTTGTTTCCAGTTTATTCCTACTTTATCTCAAGTTTGTTTCTGGTTTGTGCGCAATTTGTTTCCAGTTTATTGTCAGTTTGTTTCCAGTTCATTCTCAGTTTGTTTCCAGTTTATTCTCAGTTTGTTTCCAGTTTGTTTCCAGCTTATTCCCACTTTATCTCAAGTTTGTTTCCAATTTGTGTCCAGTTTATTCCCAGTCTGTTCCCAGTTTGTTTCCATTTTGTTTCCATTTTTTCCCAGTTTATCTCAAGTCTGTTTCCAGGTTGTCCTCAATTTTTTTTCCAGTTTATTCCCAGTTTGTCCTAATTTTTTTTTTCCACTTTATTCCCAGTTGGTTTCTAGTTTGTTCCCAGTTGATCTCGTTTGTTTCCAGTTTGTTTCCAGTTTGTTACCAGTTTATTCCCAGTTCATCTCAACTTTGTTTCCAGTTTGTTTCCAGTTTGTTACCAGTTTATTCCCAGTTCATCTCAACTTTGTTCCCAGTTTGTGCGCAATTTGTTTCCAGTTTATTCCCAGTTTGATTCCAATTTTTTTTCCAGTTTGTTCCCAGTTTGTGTCCATTTTGTTTCCATTTTTTCCCAGTTTGTCCGCAATTTGTTTCCAGTTTGTTTCAATTTTTTTCCCAGTTTATCTCAAGTTTGTTTCTAGTTTCTTTCCAGTTTGTTGCCAGTTTATTCCCAGTTAGTTTCCAGTTTGTTTCCAGTTTATTCCCAGTTTGTTTCCAGTTTGTTTCCAGTTTATTCGAGTTTTTTTCCAGTTTGTGTCCAGTTTAGGTCTAGTTTATTTTCCAGTTTGTTACCAGTTTTTTCTCAGTTTATCTAAACTTTGATACCAGTTTGTTTCCAGTTTGATTCCAGTTTTTTCCAGTTTGATTCCAGTTTATTCCCAGTCTGTTCCCAGTTTGTTTCCAGTTTGTTTCCAGTTTATTCCTAGTTTATTCCCAGTTTATCTCAAGTTTGTTTCCAGTTTCTTTCCAGTTTGTTTCCAGTTTATTCCCAGTGTGTTTCCAGTTTGTTTCCAGTTTATTCCCAGTTTGTTTCCATTTTGTTTCCATTTTTTCCCAGTTTATCTCAAGTCATTTTCCAGGTTGTCCTCAATTTTTTTTCCAGTTTATTCCCAGTTTGTCCTAATTTTTTTTTTCCACTTTATTCCCAGTTTGTTTCTAGTTTGTTCCCAGTTGATCTCGTTTGTTTCCAGTTTGTTACCAGTTTATTCCCAGTTCATCTCAACTTTGTTTCCAGTTTGTGCGCAAATTGTTTCCAGTTTATTCCCAGTTTGATTCCAATTTTTTTTCCAGTTTGTTTCCAGTTTGTCCTAAATTTTTTTCCACTTTATTCCCAGTTTGTTTCCAGTTTATTCCCAGTTTATCTCAAGTTTGTTTCCAGTTTGTTTCCATTTTGTTTCCACTTTTTTCCCAGTTTATCTCAAGTTTGTTTCCAGGTTGTCCTCAATTTTTTTTCCAGTTTATTCCCAGTTTGTCCTCAATTTTTTTCCACTTTATGCCCAGTTTGTTTCCAGTTTATTCCCAGTTTATCTCAAGTTTGTTTCCAGTTTGTTACCAGTTTAT
This sequence comes from Telmatherina bonti, assembly GCF_933228915.1. NCBI lineage: Eukaryota > Metazoa > Chordata > Actinopteri > Atheriniformes > Telmatherinidae > Telmatherina > Telmatherina bonti. Next base: position 1,168,474 of record NC_136623.1, on the reverse strand, counting down.
TCCCAGTTCATCTCAACTTTGTTTCCAGTTTGTTTCCAGTTTGTTACCAGTTTATTCCCAGTCTGTTCCCAGTTTGTTTCCAGTTTGTTTCCAGTTTATTCCTAGTTTATTCCCAGTTTATCTCAAATTTGTTTCCAGTTTCTTTCCAATTTGTTTCCAGTTTATTCCCAGTGTGTTTCCAGTTTGTTTCCAGTTTATTCCTACTTTATCTCAAGTTTGTTTCTAGTTTGTGCGCAATTTGTTTCCAGTTTATTCCCAGTTTGTTTCCATTTTGTTTCCATTTTTTCCCAGTTTATCTCAAGTCTGTTTCCAGGTTGTCCTCAATTTTTTTTCCAGTTTATTCCCAGTTTGTCCTCAATTTTTTTCCACTTTATTCCCAGTTTGTTTCCAGTTTATTCCCAGTTTATCTCAAGTTTGTTTCCAGTTTGTTTCCAGTTTGTTACCAGTTTATTCCCAGTTCATCTCAACTTTGTTTCCAGTTTGTCTGCAATTTTTTTTCAGTTTATTCCCAGTGTGTTTCCAGTTTGTTTCCAGTTTATTCCTACTTTATCTCAAGTTTGTTTCTAGTTTGTTCTCAATTTGTTTGCAATTTATTCCCAGTTTTCTTCCAGTTTATTCCCAGTTTGTTTCCAGTTTATTCCCAGTTTTTTTCCAGTTTGTTCCCAGTTTGTTTCCAGTTTATCTCAACTTTGTTTCCTGTTTGTGCGCAATTTGTTTCCAGTTTATTCCCAGTTTGATTCCAGTTTGTTTCCAGTTTGTTTGAATTTTGTTTGCTGTTTGTTACAAATTTATTCACAGTTTGTTTCCATTTTGTTCCATTTTTTCCCAGTTTATCTCGTTTGTTTCCAGTTTGTTTCTAGTTTGTTTCCAGTTTATCTCAAGTTTGTTTAGTTTTTCCTCAATTTGTTTCCAGTTTGTTTCCAGTTTATTCCCAGTTTGTTTCCAGTTTGTTCCCAGTTTGTGTCCATTTTGTTTCCATTTTTTCCCAGTTTGTCTCAAGTTTGTTTCCATTTTGTTTCCATTTTTTTCCCAGTTGATCTTGTTTGTTTCCAGTTTGTTCCCAATTTGTTTCCAGTTCATTCCCAGTTTGTTTCCAGTTTGATTCCAGTTTATTCCCAGTTTTTTTCCATTTTGTTTCCATTTTTTCCCAGTTGATCTCGTTTGTTTCCAGTTTGTTCCCAATTTGTTTCCAGTTCATTCCCAGTTTGTTACCAGTTTGATTCCAGTTTATTCCCAGTTTGTTTCCATTTTGTTTCCATTTTTTCCCAGTTGATCTCGTTTGTTTCCAGTTTGTTCCCAATTTGTTTCCAGTTCATTCCCAGTTTGTTTCCAGTTTGATTCCAGTTTATTCCCAGTTTATCTCAAGTTTGTATCCAGTTTATTCGCAGTTTGTTTCCAGTTTATTCGAGTTTTTTCCAGTTTGTTTCCAGTTTATTCCCAGTTTGTTGCCAGTTTATTCCCAGTTTGTTGCCAGTTTGTTTCCAGTTTATTCCCAATTTATGTCCAGTTTGTTTCCATTTTGTTTCCATTTTGTTTCCAGTTTGTTTCCAGTTTGTTTCCAGTTTGTTTTCCAATTTGTTTCCAGTTTATTCCTAGTTTATCTCAAGTTTGTTTCCAGTTTACCTCCAGTTTGTTCCCAGTTCACCTCCAGTTTCTTTCCAGTCTTTTTTTCCAGTTTATTCCCAGTTTATGTCTCAAGTTTGTTTCCAGTTTGTCCGCAATTTGTTTCCAGTTTGTTTCAATTTTTTTCCCAGTTCATCTCAAGTTTGTTTCTAGTTTCTTTCCAGTTTGTTTCCAGTTTGTTTCCAGTTTATTCGAGTTTTTTTCCAGTTTGTGTCCAGTTTATGTCTAGTTTATTTTCCAGTTTGTTACCAGTTTTTTCTCAGTTTATCTAAACTTTGTTTCCAGTTTGTTTCCAGTTTGATTCCAGTTTTTTCCAGTTTGATTCCAGTTTATTCCCAGTTTATCTCAAGTTTGTTTCCAGTTTCTCCGCAATTTGTTTCCAGTTTGTATCCAGTTTATTCCCAGTTTATCTCAAGTCTGTTTCCAGGTTGTCCTCAATTTTTTTTCCAGTTTATTCCCAGTTTGATTCCAGTTTGTTTCCAGTTTGTTTGAATTTTGTTTGCTGTTTGTTTCCACTTTATTCCCAGTTTGTTTCTAGTTTGTTCCCAGTTGATCTCGTTTTTTTCCAGTTTGTTCCCACTTTATCTCGTTTGTTTCAAGTTTATTCCCAGTTTGTTTCCCGTTTGTTTCCAGTTTATTCCCACTTCATCTCAAGTTTGTTTCCAGTTTATTCCCACTTTATCTCAAGTTTGTTTCTAATTTGTTTCCAGTTTATTCCCAGGTTGTTTCCAGTTTGTTTCCAGTTTATTCTCAGTTTGTTTCCAGTTTATTCCCACTTTATCTCAAGTTTGTTTCCATCTTATTCCCACTTTATCTCAAGTTTGTTTCTAATTTGTTTCCAGTTTATTCCCAGTTTGTTTCCAGGTTATTCCCAGTTTGTTTCCAGTTTGTTCTCAGTTTGTTTCCAGTTTGTTTCCAGCTTATTCCCACTTTATCTCAAGTTTGTTTCCAATTTGTGTCCAGTTTATTCCCAGTCTGTTCCCAGTTTGTTTCCAGTTTGTTTCCAGTTTATTCTCAGTTTGTTTCCAGTTTATTCCCACTTTATCTCAAGTTTGTTTCCATCTTATTCCCACTTTATCTCAAGTTTGTTTCTAATTTGTTTCCAGTTTATTCCCAGTTTGTTTCCAGGTTATTCCCAGTTTGTTTCCAGTTTGTTCTCAGTTTGTTTCCAGTTTGTTTCCAGCTTATTCCCACTTTATCTCAAGTTTGTTTCCAATTTGTGTCCAGTTTATTCCCAGTCTGTTTCCAGTTTCTTTCCAGTTTGTTTCCAGTTTATTCCCAGTGTGTTTCCAGTTTGTTTCCAGTTTATTCCTACTTTATCTCAAGTTTGTTTCTGGTTTGTGCGCAATTTGTTTCCAGTTTATTGTCAGGTTGTTTCCAGTTCATTCTCAGTTTGTTTCCAGTTTATTCTCAGTTTGTTTCCAGTTTGTGTCCAGTTTATTCCCAGTCTGTTCCCAGTTTGTTTCCATTTTGTTTCCATTTTTTCCCAGTTTATCTCAAGTCTGTTTCCAGGTTGTCCTCAATTTTTTTTCCAGTTTATTCCCAGTTTGTCCTAATTTTTTTTTTCCACTTTATTCCCAGTTTGTTTCCAGTTTATTCCCAGTTTATCTCAAGTTTGTTTCCAGTTTGTTTCCAGTTTGTTACCAGTTTATTCCCAGTTCATCTCAACTTTGTTTCCAGTTTGTTTCCAGTTTGTTACCAGTTTATTCCCAGTTCATCTCAACTTTGTTTCCAGTTTGTGCGCAATTTGTTTCCAGTTTATTCCCAGTTTGATTCCAATTTTTTTTCCAGTTTGTTTCCAGTTTGTCCTAAATTTTTTTCCACTTTATTCCCAGTTTGTTTCCAGTTTATTCCCAGTTTATCTCAAGTTTGTTTCCAGTTTGTTTCCATTTTGTTTCCACTTTTTTCCCAGTTTATCTCAAGTTTGTTTCCAGGTTGTCCTCAATTTTTTTTCCAGTTTATTCCCAGTTTGTCCTCAATTTTTTTCCACTTTATTCCCAGTTTGTTTCCAGTTTGTTCTCAGTTTGTTTCCAGTTTGTTTCCAGCTTATTCCCACTTTATCTCAAGTTTGTTTCCAATTTGTGTCCAGTTTATTCCCAGTCTGTTCCCAGTTTGTTTCCAGTTTGTTTCCAGTTTATTCCCACTTTATCTCAAGTTTGTTTCCATCTTATTCCCACTTTATCTCAAGTTTGTTTCTAATTTGTTTCCAGTTTATTCCCAGTTTGTTTCCAGGTTATTCCCAGTTTGTTTCCAGTTTATCTCAAGTCTGTTTCCAGGTTGTCCTCAATTTTTTTTCCAGTTTATTCCCAGTTTGTCCTAAAAAAATTTTTTCCACTTTATTCCCAGTTTGTTTCCAGTTTATTCCCAGTTTATCTCAAGTTTGTTTCCAGTTTGTTTCCAGTTTGTTACCAGTTTATTCCCAGTTCATCTCAACTTTGTTTCCAGTTTGTTTCCAGTTTGTTACCAGTTTATTCCCAGTTCATCTCAACTTTGTTTCCAGTTTGTGCGCAATTTGTTTCCAGTTTATTCCCAGTTTGATTCCAATTTTTTTTCCAGTTTGTTTCCAGTTTGTCCTAAATTTTTTTCCACTTTATTCCCAGTTTGTTTCCAGTTTATTCCCAGTTTATCTCAAGTTTGTTTCCAGTTTGTTTCCATTTTGTTTCCACTTTTTTCCCAGTTTATCTCAAGTTTGTTTCCAGGTTGTCCTCAATTTTTTTTCCAGTTTATTCCCAGTTTGTCCTCAATTTTTTTCCACTTTATTCCCAGTTTGTTTCCAGTTTGTTTCCAGTTTGTTACCAGTTTATTCCCAGTTAATCTCAACTTTGTTTCCAGTTTGTTTCCAGTTTGTTACCAGTTTATTCCCAGTCTGTTCCCAGTTTATTTCCAGTTTGTTTCCAGTTTATTCCTAGTTTATTCCCAGTTTATCTCAAGTTTGTTTCCAGTTTCTTTCCAGTTTATTCCCAGTGTGTTTCCAGTTTGTTTCCAGTTTATTCCTACTTTATCTCAAGTTTGTTTCCAATTTGTGTCCAGTTTATTCCCAGTCTTTTCCCAGTTTGTTTCCATTTTGTTTCCATTTTTTCCCAGTTTATCTCAAGTCTGTTTCCAGGTTGTCCTCAATTTTTTTTCCAGTTTATTCCCAGTTTGTCCTAATTTTTTTTTTCCACTTTATTCCCAGTTTGTTTCTAGTTTGTTCCCAGTTGATCTCGTTTGTTTCCAGTTTGTTTCCAGTTTGTTACCAGTTTATTCCCAGTTCATCTCAACTTTGTTTCCAGTTTGTTTCCAGTTTGTTACCAGTTTATTCCCAGTTCATCTCAACTTTGTTTCCAGTTTGTTTCCAGTTTGTTACCAGTTTATTCCCAGTTCATCTCAACTTTGTTCCCAGTTTGTGCGCAATTTGTTTCCAGTTTATTCCCAGTTTGATTCCAATTTTTTTTCCAGTTTGTTTCCAGTTTGTCCTAAATTTTTTTCCACTTTATTCCCAGTTTGTTTCCAGTTTATTCCCAGTTTATCTCAAGTTTGTTTCCAGTTTGTTTCCATTTTGTTTCCACTTTTTTCCCAGTTTATCTCAAGTTTGTTTCCAGGTTGTCCTCAATTTTTTTTCCAGTTTATTCCCAGTTTGTCCTCAATTTTTTTCCACTTTATTCCCAGTTTGTTTCCAGTTTGTTTCCAGTTTGTTACCAGTTTATTCCCAGTTCATCTCAACTTTGTTTCCAGTTTGTTTCCAGTTTGTTACCAGTTTATTCCCAGTCTGTTCCCAGTTTGTTTCCAGTTTGTTTCCAGTTTATTCCTAGTTTATTCCCAGTTTATCTCAAGTTTGTTTCCAGTTTCTTTCCAGTTTCTTTCCAGTTTATTCCCAGTGTGTTTCCAGTTTGTTTCCAGTTTATTCCTACTTTATCTCAAGTTTGTTTCTAGTTTGTGCGCAATTTGTTTCCAGTTTATTCCCAGTTTGTTTCCATTTTGTTTCCATTTTTTCCCAGTTTATCTCAAGTCTGTTTCCAGGTTGTCCTCAATTTTTTTTCCAGTTTATTCCCAGTTTGTCCTAAAATTTTTTCCACTTTATTCCCAGTTTGTTTCCAGTTTATTCCCAGTTTATCTCAAGTTTGTTTCCAGTTTGTTTCCAGTTTGTTACCACTTTATTCCCAGTTCATCTCAACTTTGTTTCCAGTTTGTTACCAGTTTATTCCCAGTTCATCTCAACTTTGTTTCCAGTTTGTGCGCAATTTGTTTCCAGTTTATTCCCAGTTTGATTCCAATTTTTTTTCCAGTTTGTTTCCAGTTTGTCCTAAATTTTTTTCCACTTTATTCCCAGTTTGTTTCCAGTTTATTCCCAGTTTATCTCAAGTTTGTTTCCAGTTTGTTTCCATTTTGTTTCCACTTTTTTCCCAGTTTATCTCAAGTTTGTTTCCAGGTTGTCCTCAATTTTTTTTCCAGTTTATTCCCAGTTTGTCCTAAATTTTTTTCCACTTTATTCCCAGTTTGTTTCCAGTTTATTCCCAGTTTATCTCAAGTTTGTTTCCAGTTTGTTACCAGTTTATTCCCAGTTCATCTCAACTTTGTTTCCAGTTTGTCTGCAATTTTTTTTCAGTTTATTCCCAGTGTGTTTCCAGTTGGTTTCCAGTTTATTCCTACTTTATCTCAAGTTTGTTTCCAGTTCATTCCTACTTTATCTCAAGTTTGTTTCTAGTTTGTTCTCAATTTGTTTGCAATTTATTCCCAGTTTTCTTCCAGTTTATTCCCAGTTTGTTTCCAGTTTATTCCCAGTTTTTTTCCAGTTTGTTTCCAGTTTATTCCCAGTTTGTTTCCAGTTTATCTCAACTTTGTTTCCTGTTTGTGCGCAATTTGTTTCCAGTTTATTCCCAGTTTGATTCCCAGTTTGTTTCCAGTTTGTTTCCAGTTTGTTTGAATTTTGTTTGCTGTTTGTTACAAATTTATTCACAGTTTGTTTCCATTTTGTTCCATTTTTTCCCAGTTTATCTCGTTTGTTTCCAGTTTGTTTCTAGTTTGTTTCCAGTTTATCTCAAGTTTGTTTAGTTTTTCCTCAATTTGTTTCCAGTTTGTTTCCAGTTTATTCCCAGTTTGTTTCCAGTTTGTTCCCAGTTTGTGTCCATTTTGTTTCCATTTTTTCCCAGTTTGTCTCAAGTTTGTTTCCATTTTGTTTCCATTTTTTTCCCAGTTGATCTTGTTTGTTTCCAGTTTGTTCCCAATTTGTTTCCAGTTCATTCCCAGTTTATTCCCAGTTTGATTCCAGTTTGTTTCCAGTTTGTTTCCAGTTTGTTTGAATTTTGTTTGCTGTTTGTTACAAATTTATTCACAGTTTGTTTCCATTTTGTTCCATTTTTTCCCAGTTTATCTCGTTTGTTTCCAGTTTGTTTCTAGTTTGTTTCCAGTTTATCTCAAGTTTGTTTAGTTTTTCCTCAATTTGTTTCCAGTTTGTTTCCAGTTTATTCCCAGTTTGTTTCCAGTTTGTTCCCAGTTTGTGTCCATTTTGTTTCCATTTTTTCCCAGTTTGTCTCAAGTTTGTTTCCATTTTGTTTCCATTTTTTTCCCAGTTGATCTTGTTTGTTTCCAGTTTGTTCCCAATTTGTTTCCAGTTCATTCCCAGTTTGTTTCCAGTTTGATTCCAGTTTATTCCCAGTTTTTTTCCATTTTGTTTCCATTTTTTCCCAGTTGATCTCGTTTGTTTCCAGTTTGTTCCCAATTTGTTTCCAGTTCATTCCCAGTTTGTTACCAGTTTGATTCCAGTTTATTCCCAGTTTGTTTCCATTTTGTTTCCATTTTTTCCCAGTTGATCTCGTTTGTTTCCAGTTGGTTCCCAATTTGTTTCCAGTTCATTCCCAGTTTGTTTCCAGTTTGATTCCAGTTTATTCCCAGTTTATCTCAAGTTTGTATCCAGTTTATTCGCAGTTTGTTTCCAGTTTATTCGAGTTTTTTCCAGTTTGTTTCCAGTTTATTCCCAGTTTGTTGCCAGTTTATTCCCAGTTTGTTGCCAGTTTGTTTCCAGTTTATTCCCAATTTATGTCCAGTTTGTTTCCATTTTGTTTCCATTTTGTTTCCAGTTTGTTTCCAGTTTGTTTTCCAATTTGTTTCCAGTTTATTCCTAGTTTATCTCAAGTTTGTTTCCAGTTTACCTCCAGTTTGTTCCCAGTTCACCTCCAGTTTCTTTCCAGTCTTTTTTTCCAGTTTATTCCCAGTTTATGTCTCAAGTTTGTTTCCAGTTTGTCCGCAATTTGTTTCCAGTTTGTTTCAATTTTTTTCCCAGTTTATCTCAAGTTTGTTTCTAGTTTCTTTCCAGTTTGTTGCCAGTTTATTCCCAGTTAGTTTCCAGTTTGTTTCCAGTTTATTCCCAGTTTGTTTCCAGTTTGTTTCCAGTTTATTCGAGTTTTTTTCCAGTTTGTGTCCAGTTTATGTTTAGTTTATTTTCCAGTTTGTTACCAGTTTTTTCTCAGTTTATCTAAACTTTGTTTCCAGTTTGTTTCCAGTTTGATTCCAGTTTTTTCCAGTTTGATTCCAGTTTATCTCAAGTTTGTTTCCAGTTTCTCCGCAATTTGTTTCCAGTTTGTATCCAGTTTATTCCCAGTTTGTTTCCAGTTTGATTCCAGTTTTTTTCCAGTTTGTTTCCAGTTTATTCCTACTTTATCTCAAGTTTGTTTCCAATTTGTGTCCAGTTTATTCCCAGTCTGTTCCCAGTTTGTTTCCATTTTGTTTCCATTTTTTCCCAGTTTATCTCAAGTCTGTTTCCAGGTTGTCCTCAATTTTTTTTCCAGTTTATTCCCAGTTTGTCCTAATTTTTTTTTTCCACTTTATTCCCAGTTTGTTTCTAGTTTGTTCCCAGTTGATCTCGTTTGTTTCCAGTTTGTTTCCAGTTTGTTACCAGTTTATTCCCAGTTCATCTCAACTTTGTTTCCAGTTTGTTTCCAGTTTGTTACCAGTTTATTCCCAGTTCATCTCAACTTTGTTTCCAGTTTGTTTCCAGTTTGTTACCAGTTTATTCCCAGTTCATCTCAACTTTGTTCCCAGTTTGTGCGCAATTTGTTTCCAGTTTATTCCCAGTTTGATTCCAATTTTTTTTCCAGTTTGTTTCCAGTTTGTCCTAAATTTTTTTCCACTTTATTCCCAGTTTGTTTCCAGTTTATTCCCAGTTTATCTCAAGTTTGTTTCCAGTTTGTTTCCATTTTGTTTCCACTTTTTTCCCAGTTTATCTCAAGTTTGTTTCCAGGTTGTCCTCAATTTTTTTTCCAGTTTATTCCCAGTTTGTCCTCAATTTTTTTCCACTTTATTCCCAGTTTGTTTCCAGTTTGTTTCCAGTTTGTTACCAGTTTATTCCCAGTTCATCTCAACTTTGTTTCCAGTTTGTTTCCAGTTTGTTACCAGTTTATTCCCAGTCTGTTCCCAGTTTGTTTCCAGTTTGTTTCCAGTTTATTCCTAGTTTATTCCCAGTTTATCTCAAGTTTGTTTCCAGTTTCTTTCCAGTTTCTTTCCAGTTTATTCCCAGTGTGTTTCCAGTTTGTTTCCAGTTTATTCCTACTTTATCTCAAGTTTGTTTCTAGTTTGTGCGCAATTTGTTTCCAGTTTATTCCCAGTTTGTTTCCATTTTGTTTCCATTTTTTCCCAGTTTATCTCAAGTCTGTTTCCAGGTTGTCCTCAATTTTTTTTCCAGTTTATTCCCAGTTTGTCCTAAAATTTTTTCCACTTTATTCCCAGTTTGTTTCCAGTTTATTCCCAGTTTATCTCAAGTTTGTTTCCAGTTTGTTTCCAGTTTGTTACCACTTTATTCCCAGTTCATCTCAACTTTGTTTCCAGTTTGTTACCAGTTTATTCCCAGTTCATCTCAACTTTGTTTCCAGTTTGTGCGCAATTTGTTTCCAGTTTATTCCCAGTTTGATTCCAATTTTTTTTCCAGTTTGTTTCCAGTTTGTCCTAAATTTTTTTCCACTTTATTCCCAGTTTGTTTCCAGTTTATTCCCAGTTTATCTCAAGTTTGTTTCCAGTTTGTTTCCATTTTGTTTCCACTTTTTTCCCAGTTTATCTCAAGTTTGTTTCCAGGTTGTCCTCAATTTTTTTTCCAGTTTATTCCCAGTTTGTCCTAAATTTTTTTCCACTTTATTCCCAGTTTGTTTCCAGTTTATTCCCAGTTTATCTCAAGTTTGTTTCCAGTTTGTTACCAGTTTATTCCCAGTTCATCTCAACTTTGTTTCCAGTTTGTCTGCAATTTTTTTTCAGTTTATTCCCAGTGTGTTTCCAGTTGGTTTCCAGTTTATTCCTACTTTATCTCAAGTTTGTTTCCAGTTCATTCCTACTTTATCTCAAGTTTGTTTCTAGTTTGTTCTCAATTTGTTTGCAATTTATTCCCAGTTTTCTTCCAGTTTATTCCCAGTTTGTTTCCAGTTTATTCCCAGTTTTTTTCCAGTTTGTTTCCAGTTTATTCCCAGTTTGTTTCCAGTTTATCTCAACTTTGTTTCCTGTTTGTGCGCAATTTGTTTCCAGTTTATTCCCAGTTTGATTCCCAGTTTGTTTCCAGTTTGTTTCCAGTTTGTTTGAATTTTGTTTGCTGTTTGTTACAAATTTATTCACAGTTTGTTTCCATTTTGTTCCATTTTTTCCCAGTTTATCTCGTTTGTTTCCAGTTTGTTTCTAGTTTGTTTCCAGTTTATCTCAAGTTTGTTTAGTTTTTCCTCAATTTGTTTCCAGTTTGTTTCCAGTTTATTCCCAGTTTGTTTCCAGTTTGTTCCCAGTTTGTGTCCATTTTGTTTCCATTTTTTCCCAGTTTGTCTCAAGTTTGTTTCCATTTTGTTTCCATTTTTTTCCCAGTTGATCTTGTTTGTTTCCAGTTTGTTCCCAATTTGTTTCCAGTTCATTCCCAGTTTATTCCCAGTTTGATTCCAGTTTGTTTCCAGTTTGTTTCCAGTTTGTTTGAATTTTGTTTGCTGTTTGTTACAAATTTATTCACAGTTTGTTTCCATTTTGTTCCATTTTTTCCCAGTTTATCTCGTTTGTTTCCAGTTTGTTTCTAGTTTGTTTCCAGTTTATCTCAAGTTTGTTTAGTTTTTCCTCAATTTGTTTCCAGTTTGTTTCCAGTTTATTCCCAGTTTGTTTCCAGTTTGTTCCCAGTTTGTGTCCATTTTGTTTCCATTTTTTCCCAGTTTGTCTCAAGTTTGTTTCCATTTTGTTTCCATTTTTTTCCCAGTTGATCTTGTTTGTTTCCAGTTTGTTCCCAATTTGTTTCCAGTTCATTCCCAGTTTGTTTCCAGTTTGATTCCAGTTTATTCCCAGTTTTTTTCCATTTTGTTTCCATTTTTTCCCAGTTGATCTCGTTTGTTTCCAGTTTGTTCCCAATTTGTTTCCAGTTCATTCCCAGTTTGTTACCAGTTTGATTCCAGTTTATTCCCAGTTTGTTTCCATTTTGTTTCCATTTTTTCCCAGTTGATCTCGTTTGTTTCCAGTTGGTTCCCAATTTGTTTCCAGTTCATTCCCAGTTTGTTTCCAGTTTGATTCCAGTTTATTCCCAGTTTATCTCAAGTTTGTATCCAGTTTATTCGCAGTTTGTTTCCAGTTTATTCGAGTTTTTTCCAGTTTGTTTCCAGTTTATTCCCAGTTTGTTGCCAGTTTATTCCCAGTTTGTTGCCAGTTTGTTTCCAGTTTATTCCCAATTTATGTCCAGTTTGTTTCCATTTTGTTTCCATTTTGTTTCCAGTTTGTTTCCAGTTTGTTTTCCAATTTGTTTCCAGTTTATTCCTAGTTTATCTCAAGTTTGTTTCCAGTTTACCTCCAGTTTGTTCCCAGTTCACCTCCAGTTTCTTTCCAGTCTTTTTTTCCAGTTTATTCCCAGTTTATGTCTCAAGTTTGTTTCCAGTTTGTCCGCAATTTGTTTCCAGTTTGTTTCAATTTTTTTCCCAGTTTATCTCAAGTTTGTTTCTAGTTTCTTTCCAGTTTGTTGCCAGTTTATTCCCAGTTAGTTTCCAGTTTGTTTCCAGTTTATTCCCAGTTTGTTTCCAGTTTGTTTCCAGTTTATTCGAGTTTTTTTCCAGTTTGTGTCCAGTTTATGTTTAGTTTATTTTCCAGTTTGTTACCAGTTTTTTCTCAGTTTATCTAAACTTTGTTTCCAGTTTGTTTCCAGTTTGATTCCAGTTTTTTCCAGTTTGATTCCAGTTTATCTCAAGTTTGTTTCCAGTTTCTCCGCAATTTGTTTCCAGTTTGTATCCAGTTTATTCCCAGTTTGTTTCCAGTTTGATTCCAGTTTTTTTCCAGTTTGTTTCCAGTTTATTCCCAGTTTGATTCCAGTTTGTTTCCAGTTTGTTTGAATTTTGTTTGCTGTTTGTTTCCACTTTATTCCCAGTTTGTTTCTAGTTTGTTCCCAGTTGATCTCGTTTTTTTCCAGTTTGTTCCCACTTTATCTCGTTTGTTTCAAGTTTATTCCCAGTTTGTTTCCCGTTTGTTTCCAGTTTATTCCCACTTCATCTCAAGTTTGTTTCCAGTTTATTCCCACTTTATCTCAAGTTTGTTTCTAATTTGTTTCCAGTTTATTCCCAGGTTGTTTCCAGTTTGTTTCCTGTTTATTCTCAGTTTGTTTCCAGTTTGTTTCCAGTTTATTCCCACTTTATCTCAAGTTTGTTTCCATCTTATTCCCACTTTATCTCAAGTTTGTTTCTAATTTGTTTCAAGTTTATTCCCAGTTTGTTTCCAGGTTATTCCCAGTTTGTTTCCAGTTTGTTCTCAGTTTGTTTCCAGTTTATTGTCAGTTTGTTTCCAGTTCATTCTCAGTTTGTTTCCAGTTTATTCTCAGTTTTTTTCCAGTTTGTTTCCAGCTCATTCCCACTTTATCTCAAGTTTGTTTCCAGTTTATTCCCAGTTTATCTCAAGTTTGTTTCCAGTTTGTTACCAGTTTATTCCCAGTTCATCTCAACTTTGTTTCCAGTTTGTTTCCAGTTTGTTACCAGTTTATTCCCAGTTCATCTCAACTTTGTTGCCAGTTTGTCTGCAATTTTTTTTCAGTTTATTCCCAGTGTGTTTCCAGTTTGTTTCCAGTTTATTCCTACTTTATCTCAAGTTTGTTTCTAGTTTGTTCTCAATTTGTTTGCAATTTATTCCCAGTTTTCTTCCAGTTTATTCCAAGTTTGTTTCCAGTTTATTCCCAGTTTGTTTCCAGTTTATCTCAACATTGTTTCCTGTTTGTGCGCAATTTGTTTCCAGTTTATTCCCAGTTTAATTCCAGTTTGTTTCCAGTTTGTTTCCAGTTTGTTTGAATTTTGTTTGCTGTTTGTTACAAATTTATTCACAGTTTGTTTCCATTTTGTTCCATTTTTTTCCCAGTTTATCTCAAGTTTGTTTCCAGTTTGTTTCTAGTTTGTTTCCAGTTTATCTCAAGTTTGTTTAGTTTTTCCTCAATTACTTTCCAGTTTGTTTCCAGTTTATTTTCCAGTTTGTTTCCAGTTTGTTCCCAGTTTGTGTCCATTTTGTTTCCATTTTTTCCCAGTTTGTCTCAAGTTTGTTTCCATTTTGTTTCCATTTTTTTCCCAGTTGATCTTGTTTGTTTCCAGTTTGTTCCCACTTTGTTTCCAGTTCATTCCCAGTTTGTTTCCAGTTTGTTTCCAGTTTATTCCCACTTTATCTCAAGTTTGTTTCCATCTTATTCCCACTTTATCTCAAGTTTTTTTCTAATTTGTTTCAAGTTTATTCCCAGTTTGTTTCCAGGTTATTCCCAGTTTGTTTCCAGTTTGTTCTCAGTTTGTTTCCAGTTTATTGTCAGTTTGTTTCCAGTTCATTCTCAGTTTGTTTCCAGTTTATTCTCAGTTTTTTTCCAGTTTGTTTCCATTTTTTCCCAGTTGATCTCGTTTGTTTCCAGTTTGTTCCCAATTTGTTTCCAGTTCATTCCCAGTTTGTTACCAGTTTGATTCCAGTTTATTCCCAGTTTGTTTCCATTTTGTTTCCATTTTTTCCCAGTTGATCTCGTTTGTTTCCAGTTGGTTCCCAATTTGTTTCCAGTTCATTCCCAGTTTGTTTCCAGTTTGATTCCAGTTTATTCCCAGTTTATCTCAAGTTTGTATCCAGTTTATTCGCAGTTTGTTTCCAGTTTATTCGAGTTTTTTCCAGTTTGTTTCCAGTTTATTCCCAGTTTGTTGCCAGTTTATTCCCAGTTTGTTGCCAGTTTGTTTCCAGTTTATTCCCAATTTATGTCCAGTTTGTTTCCATTTTGTTTCCATTTTGTTTCCAGTTTGTTTCCAGTTTGTTTTCCAATTTGTTTCCAGTTTATTCCTAGTTTATCTCAAGTTTGTTTCCAGTTTACCTCCAGTTTGTTCCCAGTTCACCTCCAGTTTCTTTCCAGTCTTTTTTTCCAGTTTATTCCCAGTTTATGTCTCAAGTTTGTTTCCAGTTTGTCCGCAATTTGTTTCCAGTTTGTTTCAATTTTTTTCCCAGTTTATCTCAAGTTTGTTTCTAGTTTCTTTCCAGTTTGTTGCCAGTTTATTCCCAGTTAGTTTCCAGTTTGTTTCCAGTTTATTCCCAGTTTGTTTCCAGTTTGTTTCCAGTTTATTCGAGTTTTTTTCCAGTTTGTGTCCAGTTTATGTTTAGTTTATTTTCCAGTTTGTTACCAGTTTTTTCTCAGTTTATCTAAACTTTGTTTCCAGTTTGTTTCCAGTTTGATTCCAGTTTTTTCCAGTTTGATTCCAGTTTATCTCAAGTTTGTTTCCAGTTTCTCCGCAATTTGTTTCCAGTTTGTATCCAGTTTATTCCCAGTTTGTTTCCAGTTTGATTCCAGTTTTTTTCCAGTTTGTTTCCAGTTTATTCCCAGTTTGATTCCAGTTTGTTTCCAGTTTGTTTGAATTTTGTTTGCTGTTTGTTTCCACTTTATTCCCAGTTTGTTTCTAGTTTGTTCCCAGTTGATCTCGTTTTTTTCCAGTTTGTTCCCACTTTATCTCGTTTGTTTCAAGTTTATTCCCAGTTTGTTTCCCGTTTGTTTCCAGTTTATTCCCACTTCATCTCAAGTTTGTTTCCAGTTTATTCCCACTTTATCTCAAGTTTGTTTCTAATTTGTTTCCAGTTTATTCCCAGGTTGTTTCCTGTTTGTTTCCTGTTTATTCTCAGTTTGTTTCCAGTTTGTTTCAATTTTTTTCCCAGTTTATCTCAAGTTTGTTTCTAGTTTCTTTCCAGTTTGTTGCCAGTTTATTCCCAGTTAGTTTCCAGTTTGTTTCCAGTTTATTCCCAGTTTGTTTCCAGTTTGTTTCCAGTTTATTCGAGTTTTTTTCCAGTTTGTGTCCAGTTTATGTTTAGTTTATTTTCCAGTTTGTTACCAGTTTTTTCTCAGTTTATCTAAACTTTGTTTCCAGTTTGTTTCCAGTTTGATTCCAGTTTTTTCCAGTTTGATTCCAGTTTATCTCAAGTTTGTTTCCAGTTTCTCCGCAATTTGTTTCCAGTTTGTATCCAGTTTATTCCCAGTTTGTTTCCAGTTTGATTCCAGTTTTTTTCCAGTTTGTTTCCAGTTTATTCCCAGTTTGATTCCAGTTTGTTTCCAGTTTGTTTGAATTTTGTTTGCTGTTTGTTTCCACTTTATTCCCAGTTTGTTTCTAGTTTGTTCCCAGTTGATCTCGTTTTTTTCCAGTTTGTTCCCACTTTATCTCGTTTGTTTCAAGTTTATTCCCAGTTTGTTTCCCGTTTGTTTCCAGTTTATTCCCACTTCATCTCAAGTTTGTTTCCAGTTTATTCCCACTTTATCTCAAGTTTGTTTCTAATTTGTTTCCAGTTTATTCCCAGGTTGTTTCCAGTTTGTTTCCTGTTTATTCTCAGTTTGTTTCCAGTTTGTTTCCAGTTTATTCCCACTTTATCTCAAGTTTGTTTCCATCTTATTCCCACTTTATCTCAAGTTTGTTTCTAATTTGTTTCAAGTTTATTCCCAGTTTGTTTCCAGGTTATTCCCAGTTTGTTTCCAGTTTGTTCTCAGTTTGTTTCCAGTTTATTGTCAGTTTGTTTCCAGTTCATTCTCAGTTTGTTTCCAGTTTATTCTCAGTTTTTTTCCAGTTTGTTTCCAGCTCATTCCCACTTTATCTCAAGTTTGTTTCCAGTTTATTCCCAGTTTATCTCAAGTTTGTTTCCAGTTTGTTACCAGTTTATTCCCAGTTCATCTCAACTTTGTTTCCAGTTTGTTTCCAGTTTGTTACCAGTTTATTCCCAGTTCATCTCAACTTTGTTGCCAGTTTGTCTGCAATTTTTTTTCAGTTTATTCCCAGTGTGTTTCCAGTTTGTTTCCAGTTTATTCCTACTTTATCTCAAGTTTGTTTCTAGTTTGTTCTCAATTTGTTTGCAATTTATTCCCAGTTTTCTTCCAGTTTATTCCAAGTTTGTTTCCAGTTTATTCCCAGTTTGTTTCCAGTTTATCTCAACATTGTTTCCTGTTTGTGCGCAATTTGTTTCCAGTTTATTCCCAGTTTAATTCCAGTTTGTTTCCAGTTTGTTTCCAGTTTGTTTGAATTTTGTTTGCTGTTTGTTACAAATTTATTCACAGTTTGTTTCCATTTTGTTCCATTTTTTTCCCAGTTTATCTCAAGTTTGTTTCCAGTTTGTTTCTAGTTTGTTTCCAGTTTATCTCAAGTTTGTTTAGTTTTTCCTCAATTACTTTCCAGTTTGTTTCCAGTTTATTTTCCAGTTTGTTTCCAGTTTGTTCCCAGTTTGTGTCCATTTTGTTTCCATTTTTTCCCAGTTTGTCTCAAGTTTGTTTCCATTTTGTTTCCATTTTTTTCCCAGTTGATCTTGTTTGTTTCCAGTTTGTTCCCACTTTGTTTCCAGTTCATTCCCAGTTTGTTTCCAGTTTGTTTCCAGTTTATTCCCACTTTATCTCAAGTTTGTTTCCATCTTATTCCCACTTTATCTCAAGTTTTTTTCTAATTTGTTTCAAGTTTATTCCCAGTTTGTTTCCAGGTTATTCCCAGTTTGTTTCCAGTTTGTTCTCAGTTTGTTTCCAGTTTATTGTCAGTTTGTTTCCAGTTCATTCTCAGTTTGTTTCCAGTTTATTCTCAGTTTTTTTCCAGTTTGTTTCCAGCTCATTCCCACTTTATCTCAAGTTTGTTTCCAATTTGTGTCCAGTTTATTCCCAGCCTGTTCCCAGTTTGTTTCCAGTTTGTTTCCAGTTTATTCCTAGTTTATTCCCAGTTTATCTCAAGTTTGTTTCCAGTTTCTTTCCAGTTTGTTTCCAGTTTATTCCCAGTGTGTTTCCAGTTTGTTTCCAGTTTATTCCTACTTTATCTCAACTTTGTTTCTAGTTTGTGCGCAATTTGTTTCCAGTTTATTCCCAGTTTGTTTCCATTTTGTTTCCATTTTTTCCCAGTTTATCTCAAGTCTGTTTCCAGGTTGTCCTCAATTTTTTTTCCAGTTTATTCCCAGTTTGTCCTAATTTTTTTTTTCCACTTTATTCCCAGTTTGTTTCTAGTTTGTTCCCAGTTGATCTCGTTTGTTTCCAGTTTGTTTCCAGTTTTTTACCAGTTTATTCCCAGTTCATCTCAACTTTGTTTCCAGTTTTTTTCCAGTTTGTTACCAGTTTATTCCCAGTTCATCTCAACTTTGTTTCCAGTTTGTGCGCAATTAATTTCCAGTTTATTCCCAGTTTGATTCCAATTTTTTTTCCAGTTTGTTTCCAGTTTGTCCTAAATTTTTTTCCTTTATTCCCAGTTTGTTTCCAGTTTATTCCCAGTTTATCTCAAGTTTGTTTCCAGTTTGTTTCCATTTTGTTTCCACTTTTTTCCCAGTTTATCTCAAGTTTGTTTCCAGGTTGTCCTCAATTTTTTTTCCAGTTTATTCCCAGTTTGTCCTCAATTTTTTTCCACTTTATTCCCAGTTTGTTTCCAGTTTATTCCCAGTTTATCTCAAGTTTGTTTCCAGTTTGTTTCCAGTTTGTTACCAGTTTATTCCCAGTCTGTTCCCAGTTTGTTTCCAGTTTGTTTCCAGTTTATTCCTAGTTTATTCCCAGTTTATCTCAAGTTTGTTTCCAGTTTCTTTCCAGTTTATTCCCAGTGTGTTTCCAGTTTGTTTCCAGTTTATTCCTACTTTATCTCAAGTTTTTTTCTAGTTTGTGCGCAATTTGTTACCAGTTTATTCCCAGTTCATCTCAACTTTGTTTCCAGTTTGTGCGCAATTTGTTTCCAGTTTTTTCCCAGTTTGATTCCAATTTTTTTTCCAGTTTGTTTCCAGTTTGTCCTAAATTTTTTTCCACTTTATTCCCAGTTTGTTTCCAGTTTATTCCCAGTTTATCTCAAGTTTGTTTCCAGTTTGTTTCCATTTTGTTTCCACTTTTTTCCCAGTTTATCTCAAGTTTGTTTCCAGGTTGTCCTCAATTTTTTTTCCAGTTTATTCCCAGTTTGTCCTAAATTTTTTTCCACTTTATTCCCAGTTTGTTTCCAGTATATTCCCAGTTTATCTCAAGTTTGTTTCCAGTTTGTTACCAGTTTATTCCCAGTTCATCTCAACTTTGTTTCCAGTTTGTTTCCAGTTTGTTACCAGTTTATTCCCAGTCTGTTCCCAGTTTGTTTCCAGTTTGTTTCCAGTTTATTCCTAGTTTATTCCCAGTTTATCTCAAGTTTGTTTCCAGTTTCTTTCCAGTTTCTTTCCAGTTTATTCCCAGTGTGTTTCCAGTTTGTTTCCAGTTTATTCCTACTTTATCTCAACTTTGTTTCTAGTTTGTGCGCAATTTGTTTCCAGTTTATTCCCAGTTTGTTTCCATTTTGTTTCCATTTTTTCCCAGTTTATCTCAAGTCTGTTTCCAGGTTGTCCTCAATTTTTTTTCCAGTTTATTCCCAGTTTGTCCTAATTTTTTTTTTCCACTTTATTCCCAGTTTGTTTCTAGTTTGTTCCCAGTTGATGTCGTTTGTTTCCAGTTTGTTTCCAGTTTGTTACCAGTTGATGTCGTTTGTTTCCAGTTTGTTTCCAGTTTGTTACCAGTTTATTCCCAGTTCATCTCAACTTTGTTTCCAGTTTGTTTCCAGTTTGTTACCAGTTTATTCCCAGTTCATCTCAACTTTGTTTCCAGTTTGTGCGCAATTTGTTTCCAGTTTATTCCCAGTTTGATTCCAATTTTTTTTCCAGTTTGTTTCCAGTTTGTCCTAAATTTTTTTCCACTTTATTCCCAGTTTGTTTCCAGTTTATTCCCAGTTTATCTCAAGTTTGTTTCCAGTTTGTTTCCATTTTGTTTCCACTTTTTTCCCAGTTTATCTCAAGCTTGTTTCCAGGTTGTCCTCAATTTTTTTTCCAGTTTATTCCCAGTTTGTCCTAAATTTTTTTCCACTTTATTCCCAGTTTGTTTCCAGTTTATTCCCAGTTTATCTCAAGTTTGTTTCCAGTTTGTTTCCAGTTTGTTACCAGTTTATTCCCAGTTCATCTCAACTTTGTTTCCAGTTTGTGCGCAACTTGTTTCCAGTTTATTGCCAGTTTGATTCCAATTTTTTTTCCAGTTTGTTTCCAGTTTGTCCTAAATTTTTTTCCACTTTATTCCCAGTTTGTTTCCAGTTTATTCCCAGTTTATCTCAAGTTTGTTTCCAGTTTGTTACCAGTTTATCTCAAGTTTGTTTCCAGTTTGTTACCAGTTTATTCCCAGTTCATCTCAACTTTGTTGCCAGTTTGTCTGCAATTTTTTTTCAGTTTATTCCCAGTGTGTTTCCAGTTTGTTTCCAGTTTATTCCTACTTTATCTCAAGTTTGTTTCTAGTTTGTTCTCAATTTGTTTGCAATTTATTCCCAGTTTTCTTCCAGTTTATTCCAAGTTTGTTTCCAGTTTATTCCCAGTTTGTTTCCAGTTTATCTCAACATTGTTTCCTGTTTGTGCGCAATTTGTTTCCAGTTTATTCCCAGTTTGATTCCAGTTTGTTTCCAGTTTCTTTCCAGTTTGTTTCCAGTTTATTCCCAGTGTGTTTCCAGTTTGTTTCCAGTTTATTCCTACTTTATCTCAAGTTTGTTTCTAGTTTGTGCGCAATTTGTTTCCAGTTTATTCCCAGTTTGTTTCCATTTTGTTTCCATTTTTTCCCAGTTTATCTCAAGTCTGTTTCCAGGTTGTCCTCAATTTTTTTTCCAGTTTATTCCCAGTTTGTCCTAATTTTTTTTCCACTTTATTCCCAGTTTGTTTCTAGTTTGTTCCCAGTTGATCTCGTTTGTTTCCAGTTTGTTTCCAGTTTTTTACCAGTTTATTCCCAGTTCATCTCAACTTTGTTTCCAGTTTTTTTCCAGTTTGTTACCAGTTTATTCCCAGTTCATCTCAACTTTGTTTCCAGTTTGTGCGCAATTTGTTTCCAGTTTATTCCCAGTTTGATTCCAATTTTTTTTCCAGTTTGTTTCCAGTTTGTCCTAAATTTTTTTCCACTTTATTCCCAGTTTGTTTCCAGTTTATTCCCAGTTTATCTCAAGTTTGTTTCCAGTTTGTTTCCATTTTGTTTCCACTTTTTTCCCAGTTTATCTCAAGTTTGTTTCCAGGTTGTCCTCAATTTTTTTTCCAGTTTATTCCCAGTTTGTCCTCAATTTTTTTCCACTTTATTCCCAGTTTGTTACCAGTTTATTCCCAGTCTGTTCCCAGTTTGTTTCCAGTTTGTTTCCAGTTTATTCCTAGTTTATTCCCAGTTTATCTCAAGTTTGTTTCCAGTTTCTTTCCAGTTTCTTTCCAGTTTATTCCCAGTGTGTTTCCAGTTTGTTTCCAGTTTATTCCTACTTTATCTCAACTTTGTTTCTAGTTTGTGCGCAATTTGTTTCCAGTTTATTCCCAGTTTGTTTCCATTTTGTTTCCATTTTTTCCCAGTTTATCTCAAGTCTGTTTCCAGGTTGTCCTCAATTTTTTTTCCAGTTTATTCCCAGTTTGTCCTAATTTTTTTTTCCACTTTATTCCCAGATTGTTTCTAGTTTCTTCCCAGTTGATCTCGTTTGTTTTCAGTTTGTTTCCAGTGTGTTACCAGTTTATTCCCAGTTCATCTCAACTTTGTTTCCAGTTTGTGCGCAATTTGTTTCCAGTTTATTCCCAGTTTGATTCCAATTTTTTTTCCAGTTTGTCCTAAATTTTTTTCCACTTTATTCCCAGTTTGTTTCCAGTTTATTTCCAGTTTATCTCAAGTTTGTTTCCAGTTTGTTTCCATTTTGTTTCCACTTTTTTCCCAGTTTATCTCAAGTTTGTTTCCAGGTTGTCCTCTATTTTTTTTCCAGTTTATTCCCAGTTTGTCCTAAATTTTTTTCCACTTTATTCCCAGTTTGTTTCCAGTATATTCCCAGTTTATCTCAAGTTTGTTTCCAGTTTGTTACCAGTTTATTCCCAGTTCATCTCAACTTTGTTTCCAGTTTGTTTCCAGTTTGTTACCAGTTTATTCCCAGTCTGTTCCCAGTTTGTTTCCAGTTTGTTTCCAGTTTATTCCTAGTTTATTCCCAGTTTATCTCAAGTTTGTTTCCAGTTTCTTTCCAGTTTATGCCCAGTGTGTTTCCAGTTTGTTTCCAGTTTATTCCTACTTTATCTCAAGTTTGTTTCTAGTTTGTGCGCAATTTGTTACCAGTTTATTCCCAGTTCATCTCAACTTTGTTTCCAGTTTGTTTCCAGTTTGTTACCAGTTTATTCCCAGTTCATCTCAACTTTGTTTCCAGTTTGTGCGCAATTTGTTTCCAGTTTATTCCCAGTTTGATTCCAATTTTTTTTCCAGTTTGTTTCCAGTTTGTCCTAAATTTTTTTCCACTTTATTCCCAGTTTGTTTCCAGTTTATTCCCAGTTTATCTCAAGTTTGTTTCCAGTTTGTTACCAGTTTATCTCAAGTTTGTTTCCAGTTTGTTACCAGTTTATTCCCAGTTCATCTCAACTTTGTTGCCAGTTTGTCTGCAATTTTTTTTCAGTTTATTCCCATTGTGTTTCCAGTTTGTTTCCAGTTTATTCCTACTTTATCTCAAGTTTGTTTCTAGTTTGTTCTCAATTTGTTTGCAATTTATTCCCAGTTTTCTTCCAGTTTATTCCAAGTTTGTTTCCAGTTTATTCCCAGTTTGTTTCCAGTTTATCTCAACATTGTTTCCTGTTTGTTCGCAATTTGTTTCCAGTTTATTCCCAGTTTGATTCCAGTTTGTTTCCAGTTTGTTTCCAGTTTCTTTCCAGTTTGTTTCCAGTTTATTCCCAGTGTGTTTCCAGTTTGTTTCCAGTTTATTCCTACTTTATCTCAAGTTTGTTTCTAGTTTGTGCGCAATTTGTTTCCAGTTTATTCCCAGTTTGTTTCCATTTTGTTTCCATTTTTTCCCAGTTTATCTCAAGTCTGTTTCCAGGTTGTCCTCAATTTTTTTTCCAGTTTATTCCCAGTTTGTCCTAATTTTTTTTCCACTTTATTCCCAGTTTGTTTCTAGTTTGTTCCCAGTTGATCTCGTTTGTTTCCAGTTTGTTTCCAGTTTTTTACCAGTTTATTCCCAGTTCATCTCAACTTTGTTTCCAGTTTTTTTCCAGTTTGTTACCAGTTTATTCCCAGTTCATCTCAACTTTGTTTCCAGTTTGTGCGCAATTTGTTTCCAGTTTATTCCCAGTTTGATTCCAATTTTTTTTCCAGTTTGTTTCCAGTTTGTCCTAAATTTTTTTCCACTTTATTCCCAGTTTGTTTCCAGTTTATTCCCAGTTTATCTCAAGTTTGTTTCCAGTTTGTTTCCATTTTGTTTCCACTTTTTTCCCAGTTTATCTCAAGTTTGTTTCCAGGTTGTCCTCAATTTTTTTTCCAGTTTATTCCCAGTTTGTCCTCAATTTTTTTCCACTTCATTCCCAGTTTGTTACCAGTTTATTCCCAGTTTATCTCAAGTTTGTTTCCAGTTTGTTACCAGTTTGTTACCAGTTTATTCCCAGTCTGTTCCCAGTTTGTTTCCAGTTTGTTTCCAGTTTATTCCTAGTTTATTCCCAGTTTATCTCAAGTTTGTTTCCAGTTTCTTTCCAGTTTCTTTCCAGTTTATTCCCAGTGTGTTTCCAGTTTGTTTCCAGTTTGTCCTAAATTTTTTTCCACTTTATTCCCAGTTTGTTTCCAGTTTATTCCCAGTTTATCTCAAGTTTGTTTCCAGTTTGTTTCCATTTTGTTTCCACTTTTTTCCCAGTTTATCTCAAGTTTGTTTCCAGGTTGTCCTCAATTTTTTTTCCAGTTTATTCCCAGTTTGTCCTAAATTTTTTTCCACTTTATTCCCAGTTTGTTTCCAGTATATTCCCAGTTTATCTCAAGTTTGTTTCCAGTTTGTTACCAGTTTATTCCCAGTTCATCTCAACTTTGTTTCCAGTTTGTTTCCAGTTTGTTACCAGTTTATTCCCAGTCTGTTCCCAGTTTGTTTCCAGTTTGTTTCCAGTTTATTCCTAGTTTATTCCCAGTTTATCTCAAGTTTGTTTCCAGTTTCTTTCCAGTTTATTCCCAGTGTGTTTCCAGTTTGTTTCCAGTTTATTCCTACTTTATCTCAAGTTTGTTTCTAGTTTGTGCGCAATTTGTTACCAGTTTATTCCCAGTTCATCTCAACTTTGTTTCCAGTTTGTGCGCAATTTGTTTCCAGTTTATTCCCAGTTTGATTCCAATTTTTTTTCCAGTTTGTTTCCAGTTTGTCCTAAATTTTTTTCCACTTTATTCCCAGTTTGTTTCCAGTTTATTCCCAGTTTATCTCAAGTTTGTTTCCAGTTTGTTTCCATTTTGTTTCCACTTTTTTCCCAGTTTATCTCAAGTTTGTTTCCAGGTTGTCCTCAATTTTTTTTCCAGTTTATTCCCAGTTTGTCCTAAATTTTTTTCCACTTTATTCCCAGTTTGTTTCCAGTATATTCCCAGTTTATCTCAAGTTTGTTTCCAGTTTGTTACCAGTTTATTCCCAGTTCATCTCAACTTTGTTTCCAGTTTGTTTCCAGTTTGTTACCAGTTTATTCCCAGTCTGTTCCCAGTTTGTTTCCAGTTTGTTTCCAGTTTATTCCTAGTTTATTCCCAGTTTATCTCAAGTTTGTTTCCAGTTTCTTTCCAGTTTATTCCCAGTGTGTTTCCAGTTTGTTTCCAGTTTATTCCTACTTTATCTCAACTTTGTTTCTAGTTTGTGCGCAATTTGTTTCCAGTTTATTCCCAGTTTGTTTCCATTTTGTTTCCATTTTTTCCCAGTTTATCTCAAGTCTGTTTCCAGGTTGTCCTCAATTTTTTTTCCAGTTTATTCCCAGTTTGTCCTAATTTTTTTTTTCCACTTTATTCCCAGTTTGTTTCTAGTTTGTTCCCAGTTGATGTCGTTTGTTTCCAGTTTGTTTCCAGTTTGTTACCAGTTGATGTCGTTTGTTTCCAGTTTGTTTCCAGTTTGTTACCAGTTTATTCCCAGTTCATCTCAACTTTGTTTCCAGTTTGTTTCCAGTTTGTTACCAGTTTATTCCCAGTTCATCTCAACTTTGTTTCCAGTTTGTGCGCAATTTGTTTCCAGTTTATTCCCAGTTTGATTCCAATTTTTTTTCCAGTTTGTTTCCAGTTTGTCCTAAATTTTTTTCCACTTTATTCCCAGTTTGTTTCCAGTTTATTCCCAGTTTATCTCAAGTTTGTTTCCAGTTTGTTACCAGTTTATCTCAAGTTTGTTTCCAGTTTGTTACCAGTTTATTCCCAGTTCATCTCAACTTTGTTGCCAGTTTGTCTGCAATTTTTTTTCAGTTTATTCCCAGTGTGTTTCCAGTTTGTTTCCAGTTTATTCCTACTTTATCTCAAGTTTGTTTCTAGTTTGTTCTCAATTTGTTTGCAATTTATTCCCAGTTTTCTTCCAGTTTATTCCAAGTTTGTTTCCAGTTTATTCCCAGTTTGTTTCCAGTTTATCTCAACATTGTTTCCTGTTTGTGCGCAATTTGTTTCCAGTTTATTCCCAGTTTTATTCCAGTTTGTTTCCAGTTTGTTTCCAGTTTCTTTCCAGTTTGTTTCCAGTTTATTCCCAGTGTGTTTCCAGTTTGTTTCCAGTTTATTCCTACTTTATCTCAAGTTTGTTTCTAGTTTGTGCGCAATTTGTTTCCAGTTTATTCCCAGTTTGTTTCCATTTTGTTTCCATTTTTTCCCAGTTTATCTCAAGTCTGTTTCCAGGTTGTCCTCAATTTTTTTTCCAGTTTATTCCCAGTTTGTCCTAATTTTTTTTTCCACTTTATTCCCAGTTTGTTTCTAGTTTGTTCCCAGTTGATCTCGTTTGTTTCCAGTTTGTTTCCAGTTTTTTACCAGTTTATTCCCAGTTCATCTCAACTTTGTTTCCAGTTTTTTTCCAGTTTGTTACCAGTTTATTCCCAGTTCATCTCAACTTTGTTTCCAGTTTGTGCGCAATTTGTTTCCAGTTTATTCCCAGTTTGATTCCAATTTTTTTTCCAGTTTGTTTCCAGTTTGTCCTAAATTTTTTTCCACTTTATTCCCAGTTTGTTTCCAGTTTATTCCCAGTTTATCTCAAGTTTGTTTCCAGTTTGTTTCCATTTTGTTTCCACTTTTTTCCCAGTTTATCTCAAGTTTGTTTCCAGGTTGTCCTCAATTTTTTTTCCAGTTTATTCCCAGTTTGTCCTCAATTTTTTTCCACTTTATTCCCAGTTTGTTACCAGTTTATTCCCAGTTTATCTCAAGTTTGTTTCCAGTTTGTTTCCAGTTTGTTACCAGTTTATTCCCAGTTTATTCCCAGTTCATCTCAACTTTGTTTCCAGTTTGTTTCCAGTTTGTTACCAGTTTATTCCCAGTTCATCTCAACTTTGTTTCCAGTTTTTTTCCAGTTTGTTACCAGTTTATTCCCAGTTCATCTCAACTTTGTTTCCAGTTTGTGCGCAATTTGTTTCCAGTTTATTCCCAGTTTGATTCCAATTTTTTTTCCAGTTTGTTTCCAGTTTGTCCTAAATTTTTTTCCACTTTATTCCCAGTTTGTTTCCAGTTTATTCCCAGTTTATCTCAAGTTTGTTTCCAGTTTGTTTCCATTTTGTTTCCACTTTTTTCCCAGTTTATCTCAAGTTTGTTTCCAGGTTGTCCTCAATTTTTTTTCCAGTTCATTCCCAGTTTGTCCTCAATTTTTTTCCACTTTATTCCCAGTTTGTTACCAGTTTATTCCCAGTTTATCTCAAGTTTGTTTCCAGTTTGTTTCCAGTTTGTTACCAGTTTATTCCCAGTTCATCTCAACTTTGTTTCCAGTTTGTTTCCAGTTTGTTACCAGTTTATTCCCAGTTCATCTCAACTTTGTTTCCAGTTTGTTTCCAGTTTGTTACCAGTTTATTCCCAGTCTGTTCCCAGTTTGTTTCCAGTTTGTTTCCAGTTTATTCCTAGTTTATTCCCAGTTTATCTCAAGTTTGTTTCCAGTTTCTTTCCAGTTTATTCCCAGTGTGTTTCCAGTTTGTTTCCAGTTTATTCCTACTTTATCTCAAGTTTGTTTCTAGTTTGTGCGCAATTTGTTTCCAGTTTATTCCCAGTTTGATTCCAATTTTTTTTCCAGTTTGTTTCCAGTTTGTCCTAAATTTTTTTCCACTTTATTCCCAGTTTGTTTCCAGTTTATTCCCAGTTTATCTCAAGTTTGTTTCCAGTTTGTTTCCATTTTGTTTCCACTTTTTTCCCAGTTTATCTCAAGTTTGTTTCCAGGTTGTCCTCAATTTTTTTTCCAGTTCATTCCCAGTTTGTCCTCAATTTTTTTCCACTTTATTCCCAGTTTGTTACCAGTTTATTCCCAGTTTATCTCAAGTTTGTTTCCAGTTTGTTTCCAGTTTGTTACCAGTTTATTCCCAGTTCATCTCAACTTTGTTTCCAGTTTGTTTCCAGTTTGTTACCAGTTTATTCCCAGTTCATCTCAACTTTGTTTCCAGTTTGTTTCCAGTTTGTTACCAGTTTATTCCCAGTCTGTTCCCAGTTTGTTTCCAGTTTGTTTCCAGTTTATTCCTAGTTTATTCCCAGTTTATCTCAAGTTTGTTTCCAGTTTCTTTCCAGTTTATTCCCAGTGTGTTTCCAGTTTGTTTCCAGTTTATTCCTACTTTATCTCAAGTTTGTTTCTAGTTTGTGCGCAATTTGTTTCCAGTTTATTCCCAGTTTGATTCCAATTTTTTTTCCAGTTTGTTTCCAGTTTGTCCTAAATTTTTTTCCACTTTATTCCCAGTTTGTTTCCAGTTTATTCCCAGTTTATCTCAAGTTTGTTTCCAGTTTGTTACCAGTTTATCTCAAGTTTGTTTCCAGTTTGTTACCAGTTTATTCCCAGTTCATCTCAACTTTGTTGCCAGTTTGTCTGCAATTTTTTTTCAGTTTATTCCCAGTGTGTTTCCAGTTTGTTTCCAGTTTATTCCTACTTTATCTCAAGTTTGTTTCTAGTTTGTTCTCAATTTGTTTGCAATTTATTCCCAGTTTTCTTCCAGTTTATTCCAAGTTTGTTTCCAGTTTATTCCCAGTTTGTTTCCAGTTTATCTCAACATTGTTTCCTGTTTGTGCGCAATTTGTTTCCAGTTTATTCCCAGTTTAATTCCAGTTTGTTTCCAGTTTGTTTGAATTTTGTTTGCTGTTTGTTACAAATTTATTCACAGTTTGTTTCCATTTTGTTCCATTTTTTTCCCAGTTTATCTCAAGTTTGTTTCCAGTTTGTTTCTAGTTTGTTTCCAGTTTATCTCAAGTTTGTTTAGTTTTTCCTCAATTACTTTCCAGTTTGTTTCCAGTTTATTCCCAGTTTGTTTCCAGTTTGTTCCCAGTTTGTGTCCATTTTGTTTCCATTTTTTCCCAGTTTGTCTCAAGTTTGTTTCCATTTTGTTTCCATTTTTTTCCCAGTTGATCTTGTTTGTTTCCAGTTTGTTCCCACTTTGTTTCCAGTTCATTCCCAGTTTGTTTCCAGTTTGATTCCAGTTTATTCCCAGTTTTTTTCCATTTTGTTTCCATTTTTTCCCAGTTGATCTCGTTTGTTTCCAGTTTGTTCCCAATTTGTTTCCAGTTCATTCCCAGTTTGTTACCAGTTTGATTCCAGTTTATTCCCAGTTTGTTTCCATTTTGTTTCCATTTTTTCCCAGTTGATCTCGTTTGTTTCCAGTTTGTTCCCAATTTGTTTCCAGTTCATTCCCAGTTTGTTTCCGGTTTGATTCCAGTTTATTCCCAGTTTGTTTCCATTTTTTCCCAGTTTATGTCTCAAGTTTGTTTCCAGTTTGTCACCAATTTGTTTCCAGTTCATCCCCAGTTTGTTTCCAGTTTATTCCCAGTTTGTTTCCATTTTGTTTCCATTTTTTCCCAGTTGATCTCATTTGTCTCCAGTTTGTTCCCAATTTGCTTCCAGTTCATTCCCAGTTTGTTTCCAGTTTGTTTCCAGTTTGTCCGCAATTTTTTTCCAGTTTATTCCCAGTTCGTTTCCAGTTTGTTTCCAGTTGATCTCGTTTGTTTCCAGTTTGTTCCCACTTTATCTAGTTTGTTTCCAGTTTATTCCCAGTTTGTTTCCAGTTTGTTTCCAGTTTGTTTGAATTTTGTTTGCTGTTTGTTTCCAGTTTATTCCCAGTTTGTTTCCATTTTGTTTCCATTTTTTCCCAGTTTATCTCAAGTTTGTTTCCAGTTTGTTTCTAGTTTGTTTCCAGTCTATTCCCAGTTTATCTCAACTTTGTTTCCAGTTTTTCCTCAATTTTTTTTCCAGTTTGTTTCCAGTTTATTCCCAGTTTATTCCCAGTTTGTTTCCAGTTTGTTTCCAGTTTGTTCCCAGTTTGTTTCCAGTTTGTTTCCAGTTTATTCCTAGTTTATTTCCAGTTTGTTCCCAGTTTGTGTCCATTTTATTTCCATTTTTTTTCCCAGTTGATATTTTTTGTTTCCAGTTTGTTCCCAATTTATTTCCAGTTCATTCCCAGTTTGTTTCCAGTTTGATTCCAGTTTATTCCCAGTTTGTTTCCATTTTTTTCCAGTTTGTCTCAAGTTTGTTTCCAGTTTGTCAGCAATTTGTTTCCAGTTCATCCCCAGTTTGTTTCCAGTTTATTCCCAGTTTGTTTCCATTTTGTTTCCATTTTTTCCCAGTTGATCTCATTTGTTTCCAGTTTGTTCCCAATTTGCTTCCAGTTCATTCCCAGTTTGTTTCCAGTTTGTCCGCAATTTTTTTCCAGTTTATTCCCAGTTCGTTTCCAGTTTGTTTCCAGTTGATCTCGTTTGTTTCCAGTTTGTTCCCACTTTATCTAGTTTGTTTCCAGTTTATTCACACTTTATCTCAAGTTTGTTTCCAGTTCATCCCCAGTTTGTTTCCATTTTGTTTCCATTTTTTCCCAGTTGATCTAGTTTGTTTCCAGTTTGTTTCCTGTTTGTTTCCAGTTTGTTTCCAGTTTTTTCCCAGTTAATTTCCAGTTTATCTCAAGTTTGTTTCCAGTTTTTCCTCAATTTTTTTTCCAGTTTGTTTCCAGTTTATTCCCAGTTTGTTTCCAGTTTGTTTCCAGTTTATTCCCAGTTTATCTCAAGTTTGTTTCCATTTTGTTCCAGTTTATCTCGTTTGTTTCCAGTTTGTTCCCACTTTATCTTGTTTGTTTCCAGTTTATTCCCTGTTTGTTTCCAGTTTGTTTCCAGTTTATTCCTAGTTTATCTCGTTTGTTTCCAGTTTGTTTTCAGTTTTTTCCCAGTTTTTTTCCATTTTGTTTCCATTTTTTCCCAGTTTGTCTCAAGTTTGTTTCCAGTTTGTCACCAGTTTGTTTCCAGTTTGTTTCCAGTTTATTCCCAGTTTGTTTCTATTTTGTTTCCATTTTTTCCCAGTTGATCTCGTTTGTTTCCAGTTTGTTTCCAGTTAATTCCCAGTTTTTTTTCCAGTTTGTGTCCAGTACCTCCAGTTTATTCCCAGTTTGCTTCCAGTTTGTTTCTAGTTTGTTTCCAGTCTATTCCCAGTTTATCTCAAGTTTGTTTCCAGTTTTTCCTCAATTTTTTTTTCCAGTTTGTTTCCAGTTTGTTTCCAGTTCATCTCGTTTGTTTCCTGTTTGTTTCCAGTTTGTTCCATTTCATCTCGTTTGTTTCCAGTTTGTTCCCTGTTTGTTTCCAGTTTGTTTCCAGTTTATTCCCACTTTATCTCAAGTTTGTTCCCTGTTTGTTTCCAGTTTGTTTCCAGTTTATTCCCAGTTCATCTCGTTTGTTTCCAGTTTGTTCCATTTCATCTCGTTTGTTTCCTGTTTGTTCCCAGTTTATTCCCAGTTTGTTTCCAGTTTGTTTCCAGTTTATTCCCACTTTGTTTCCAGTTTATCTCAAGTTTGTTTAGTTTTTCCTCAATTTGTTTCCAGTTTGTTTCCAGTTTATTCCCAGTTTGTTTCCAGTTAATTTCCAGTTTATCTCAAGTTTGTTTCCAGTTTTTCCTCAATTTGTTTCCAGTTTGTTTCCAGTTTATTCCCACTTTATCTCAAGTTTGTTCCCTGTTTGTTTCCAGTTTGTTTCCAGTTTGTTCCCAGTTTGTGTCCATTTTATTTCCATTTTTTTTCCCAGTTGATATTTTTTGTTTCCAGTTTGTTCCCAATTTATTTCCAGTTCATTCCCAGTTTGTTTCCAGTTTGATTCCAGTTTATTCCCAGTTTGTTTCCATTTTTTTCCAGTTTGTCTCAAGTTTGTTTCCAGTTTGTCAGCAATTTGTTTCCAGTTCATCCCCAGTTTGTTTCCAGTTTATTCCCAGTTTGTTTCCATTTTGTTTCCATTTTTTCCCAGTTGATCTCATTTGTTTCCAGTTTGTTCCCAATTTGCTTCCAGTTCATTCCCAGTTTGTTTCCAGTTTGTCCGCAATTTTTTTCCAGTTTATTCCCAGTTCGTTTCCAGTTTGTTTCCAGTTGATCTCGTTTGTTTCCAGTTTGTTCCCACTTTATCTAGTTTGTTTCCAGTTTATTCACACTTTATCTCAAGTTTGTTTCCAGTTCATCCCCAGTTTGTTTCCATTTTGTTTCCATTTTTTCCCAGTTGATCTAGTTTGTTTCCAGTTTGTTTCCTGTTTGTTTCCAGTTTGTTTCCAGTTTTTTCCCAGTTAATTTCCAGTTTATCTCAAGTTTGTTTCCAGTTTTTCCTCAATTTTTTTTCCAGTTTGTTTCCAGTTTATTCCCAGTTTGTTTCCAGTTTGTTTCCAGTTTATTCCCAGTTAATTCCCAGTTTATCTCAAGTTTGTTTCCATTTTGTTCCAGTTTATCTCGTTTGTTTCCAGTTTGTTCCCACTTTATCTTGTTTGTTTCCAGTTTATTCCCTGTTTGTTTCCAGTTTGTTTCCAGTTTATTCCTAGTTTATCTCGTTTGTTTCCAGTTTGTTTTCAGTTTTTTCCCAGTTTTTTTCCATTTTGTTTCCATTTTTTCCCAGTTTGTCTCAAGTTTGTTTCCAGTTTGTCACCAGTTTGTTTCCAGTTTGTTTCCAGTTTATTCCCAGTTTGTTTCTATTTTGTTTCCATTTTTTCCCAGTTGATCTCGTTTGTTTCCAGTTTGTTTCCAGTTAATTCCCAGTTTTTTTTCCAGTTTGTGTCCAGTACCTCCAGTTTATTCCCAGTTTGCTTCCAGTTTGTTTCTAGTTTGTTTCCAGTCTATTCCCAGTTTATCTCAAGTTTGTTTCCAGTTTTTCCTCAATTTTTTTTTCCAGTTTGTTTCCAGTTTGTTTCCAGTTCATCTCGTTTGTTTCCTGTTTGTTTCCAGTTTGTTCCATTTCATCTCGTTTGTTTCCAGTTTGTTCCCTGTTTGTTTCCAGTTTGTTCCATTTCATCTCGTTTGTTTCCAGTTTGTTCCCTGTTTGTTTCCAGTTTGTTCCATTTCATCTCGTTTGTTTCCAGTTTGTTCCCTGTTTGTTTCCAGTTTGTTTCCAGTTTATTCCCACTTTATCTCAAGTTTGTTCCCTGTTTGTTTCCAGTTTGTTTCCAGTTTATTCCCAGTTCATCTCGTTTGTTTCCAGTTTGTTCCATTTCATCTCGTTTGTTTCCTGTTTGTTCCCAGTTTATTCCCAGTTTGTTTCCAGTTTGTTTCCAGTTTATTCCCACTTTGTTTCCAGTTTATCTCAAGTTTGTTTAGTTTTTCCTCAATTTGTTTCCAGTTTGTTTCCAGTTTATTCCCAGTTTGTTTCCAGTTAATTTCCAGTTTATCTCAAGTTTGTTTCCAGTTTTTCCTCAATTTGTTTCCAGTTTGTTTCCAGTTTATTCCCACTTTATCTCAAGTTTGTTCCCTGTTTGTTTCCAGTTTGTTTCCAGTTTGTTCCCAGTTTGTGTCCATTTTATTTCCATTTTTTTTCCCAGTTGATATTTTTTGTTTCCAGTTTGTTCCCAATTTATTTCCAGTTCATTCCCAGTTTGTTTCCAGTTTGATTCCAGTTTATTCCCAGTTTGTTTCCATTTTTTTCCAGTTTGTCTCAAGTTTGTTTCCAGTTTGTCAGCAATTTGTTTCCAGTTCATCCCCAGTTTGTTTCCAGTTTATTCCCAGTTTGTTTCCATTTTGTTTCCATTTTTTCCCAGTTGATCTCATTTGTTTCCAGTTTGTTCCCAATTTGCTTCCAGTTCATTCCCAGTTTGTTTCCAGTTTGTCCGCAATTTTTTTCCAGTTTATTCCCAGTTCGTTTCCAGTTTGTTTCCAGTTGATCTCGTTTGTTTCCAGTTTGTTCCCACTTTATCTAGTTTGTTTCCAGTTTATTCACACTTTATCTCAAGTTTGTTTCCAGTTCATCCCCAGTTTGTTTCCATTTTGTTTCCATTTTTTCCCAGTTGATCTAGTTTGTTTCCAGTTTGTTTCCTGTTTGTTTCCAGTTTGTTTCCAGTTTTTTCCCAGTTAATTTCCAGTTTATCTCAAGTTTGTTTCCAGTTTTTCCTCAATTTTTTTTCCAGTTTGTTTCCAGTTTATTCCCAGTTTGTTTCCAGTTTGTTTCCAGTTTATTCCTAGTTTATCTCGTTTGTTTCCAGTTTGTTTTCAGTTTTTTCCCAGTTTTTTTCCATTTTGTTTCCATTTTGTTCCAGTTTATCTCGTTTGTTTCCAGTTTGTTCCCACTTTATCTTGTTTGTTTCCAGTTTATTCCCTGTTTGTTTCCAGTTTGTTTCCAGTTTATTCCTAGTTTATCTCGTTTGTTTCCAGTTTGTTTTCAGTTTTTTCCCAGTTTTTTTCCATTTTGTTTCCATTTTTTCCCAGTTTGTCTCAAGTTTGTTTCCAGTTTGTCACCAGTTTGTTTCCAGTTTGTTTCCAGTTTATTCCCAGTTTGTTTCTATTTTGTTTCCATTTTTTCCCAGTTGATCTCGTTTGTTTCCAGTTTGTTTCCAGTTAATTCCCAGTTTTTTTTCCAGTTTGTGTCCAGTACCTCCAGTTTATTCCCAGTTTGCTTCCAGTTTGTTTCTAGTTTGTTTCCAGTCTATTCCCAGTTTATCTCAAGTTTGTTTCCAGTTTTTCCTCAATTTTTTTTTCCAGTTTGTTTCCAGTTTGTTTCCAGTTCATCTCGTTTGTTTCCTGTTTGTTTCCAGTTTGTTCCATTTCATCTCGTTTGTTTCCAGTTTGTTTCCAGTTTATTCCCACTTTATCTCAAGTTTGTTCCCTGTTTGTTTCCAGTTTGTTTCCAGTTTATTCCCAGTTCATCTCGTTTGTTTCCAGTTTGTTCCATTTCATCTCGTTTGTTTCCTGTTTGTTCCCAGTTTATTCCCAGTTTGTTTCCAGTTTGTTTCCAGTTTATTCCCACTTTGTTTCCAGTTTATCTCAAGTTTGTTTAGTTTTTCCTCAATTTGTTTCCAGTTTGTTTCCAGTTTATTCCCAGTTTGTTTCCAGTTAATTTCCAGTTTATCTCAAGTTTGTTTCCAGTTTTTCCTCAATTTGTTTCCAGTTTGTTTCCAGTTTATTCCCACTTTATCTCAAGTTTGTTCCCTGTTTGTTTCCAGTTTATTCCCAGTTCATCTTGTTTGTTTCCAGTTTGTTCCCACTTTGTTTCCAGTTTATCTCAAGTTTGTTTAGTTTTTCCTCAATTTGTTTCCAGTTTGTTTCCAGTTTATTCCCAGTTTGTTTCCAGTTTATTCCTATTTTGTTTCCAGTTTATTCCCAGTTTATTCCCAGATTTTTTCCATTTTTTCCCAGTTTGTTTCCAGTTTGTTTCCAGTTTATTCCCAGTTTGTTTCCATTTTTTCCCAGTTGATGTTGTAGTGTAGGACAAACAAGGACCCAAGTGCAGATTGGATGTGGATACTAGGACAGGTTTATTGTTCTCCTGGGCAGAATGGTAGGTGGCCAGGCAGGCAGGTTGACGGGCAGGCAGGCAGGTTGACGGGCAGGCAGGCAGGTTGACGGGCAGGCGGGCAGGCAGGCTGGTTGACGGGCAGGCAGGTTGACGGGCGGGCAGGCAGGCAGGTTGGCGGGCAGGCAGGCAGGTTGACGGGCAGGCAGGCAGGTTGGCGGGCAGGCAGGCTGGTTGGCGGGCAGGCAGGCAGGCAGGTTGACGGGCAGGCAGGCAGGCAGGTTGACGGGCAGGCAGGCAGGCAGGTTGACGGGCAGGCAGGTTGACGGGCAGGCAGGCAGGCAGGTTGACGGGCAGGCAGGCAGGCAGGTTGACGGGCAGGCAGGCAGGTTGACGGGCAGGCAGGCAGGTTGACGGGCAGGCAGGCAGGTTGACGGGCAGGCAGGCAGGTTGGCGGGCGGGCAGGCAGGTTGACGGGCAGGCAGGCAGGTTGACGGGCAGGCAGGCAGGTTGACGGGCAGGCAGGCAGGTTGACGGGCGGGCAGGCAGGCAGGTTGGCGGGCAGGCAGGCAGGTTGGCGGGCAGGCAGGCTGGTTGGCGGGCAGGCAGGCAGGTTGGCGGGCAGGCAGGCAGGCAGGCAGGTTGGCGGGCAGGCAGGCAGGTTGACGGGCAGGCAGGCAGGTTGACGGGCAGGCAGGCAGGTTGACGGGCAGGCAGGCAGG
Source organism: Telmatherina bonti (assembly GCF_933228915.1). Taxonomy (NCBI): domain Eukaryota; kingdom Metazoa; phylum Chordata; class Actinopteri; order Atheriniformes; family Telmatherinidae; genus Telmatherina; species Telmatherina bonti. Next base: position 1,134,118 of record NC_136623.1, on the reverse strand, counting down.
TTGACGGGCAGGCAGGCAGGTTGACGGGCAGGTAGGTTGGCGGGCGGGCAGGCAGGTTGACGGGCAGGCAGGCTGGTTGGCGGGCAGGCAGGCAGGTTGGCGGGCAGGCAGGCAGGTTGGCGGGCAGGCAGGCAGGTTGGCGGGCAGGCAGGCAGGTTGGCGGGCAGGCAGGTTGGCGGGCAGGCAGGCAGGTTGGCGGGCAGGCAGGCAGGTTGGCGGGCAGGCAGGCAGGTTGGCGGGCAGGCAGGCAGGTTGACGGGCAGGCAGGCAGGTTGACGGGCAGGCAGGCTGGTTGGCGGGCAGGCAGGCAGGTTGGCGGGCAGGCAGGCAGGTTGGCGGGCAGGCAGGCTGGTTGGCGGGCAGGCAGGCTGGTTGGCGGGCAGGCAGGCAGGTTGGCGGGCAGGCAGGCAGGTTGGCGGGCAGGCAGGCAGGTTGGCGGGCAGGCAGGCAGGTTGGCGGGCAGGCAGGCTGGTTGGCGGGCAGGCAGGCAGGTTGGCGGGCAGGCAGGCAGGCAGGCAGGTTGGCGGGCAGGCAGGCTGGTTGGCGGGCAGGCAGGCTGGTTGGCAGGCAGGCAGGCTGGTTGGCAGGCAGGTTGGCGGGCAGGCAGGTTGGCAGGCAGGCAGGCTGGTTGGCGGGCAGGCAGGCTGGTTGGCGGGCAGGCAGGCTGGTTGGCGGGCAGGCAGGCTGGTTGGCAGGCAGGCAGGCAGGTTGGTGGGCAGGCAGGCAGGTTGGCGGGCAGGCAGGCAGGTTGGCGGGCAGGCAGGCAGGTTGGCGGGCAGGCAGGCAGGTTGGCGGGCAGGCAGGCAGGTTGGCGGGCAGGCAGGCTGGTTGGCGGGCAGGCAGGCTGGTTGGCAGGCAGGCAGGTTGGCGGGCAGGCAGGCAGGTTGGCAGGCAGGCAGGCTGGTTGGCAGGCAGGCTGGTTGGCAGGCAGGCAGGCAGGTTGGCAGGCAGGCAGGCTGGTTGGCAGGCAGGCAGGCAGGTTGGCGGGCAGGCAGGCAGGTTGGCGGGCAGGTAGGTTGGCGGGCAGGCAGGCAGGTTGGCGGGCAGGCAGGCAGGTTGGCGGGCAGGCAGGCAGGTTGGCGGGCAGGCAGGTTGGCGGGCAGGTAGGTTGGCGGGCAGGCAGGCAGGTTGGCGGGCAGGCAGGCAGGTTGGCAGGCAGGCAGGTTGGCGGGCAGGTAGGTTGGCGGGCAGGCAGGCAGGTTGGCAGGCAGGCAGGTTGACGGGCAGGTAGGTTGGCGGGCGGACAGGCAGGTTGACGGGCAGGCAGGCAGGTTGGCGGGCAGGCAGGCAGGTTGGCGGGCAGGCAGGCAGGTTGGCGGGCAGGCAGGCAGGTTGGCGGGCAGGCAGGTTGACGGGCAGGCAGGCAGGTTGGCGGGCAGGCAGGTTGGCGGGCAGGCAGGTTGGCGGGCAGGCAGGTTGGCGGGCAGGCAGGCTGGTTGACGGGCAGGCAGGCAGGTTGGCGGGCAGGCAGGCAGGTTGGCGGGCAGGCAGGTTGACGGGCAGGCAGGCAGGTTGGCGGGCAGGCAGGTTGGCGGGCAGGCAGGTTGGCGGGCAGGCAGGTTGGCGGGCAGGCAGGTTGGCGGGCAGGCAGGCTGGTTGACGGGCAGGCAGGCAGGTTGGCGGGCAGGCAGGTTGGCGGGCAGGCAGGTTGGTGGGCAGGCAGGCTGGTTGACGGGCAGGCAGGCAGGTTGGCGGGCGGGCAGGCAGGTTGGCGGGCAGGCAGGCTGGTTGACGGGCAGGCAGGCAGGTTGGCGGGCGGGCAGGCAGGTTGGTGGGCGGGCAGGCAGGTTGGTGGGCAGGCAGGCTGGTTGACGGGCAGGCAGGCAGGTTGGCGGGCGGGCAGGCAGGTTGGCGGGCGGGCAGGTAGGTTGGCGGGCGGGCAGGCAGGTTGGTGGGCAGGCAGGCTGGTTGACGGGCAGGCAGGCAGGTTGGTGGGCAGGCAGGCTGGTTGACGGGCAGGCAGGCAGGTTGGCGGGCAGGCAGGCAGGTTGGCGGGCGGGCAGGCAGGTTGGTGGGCAGGCAGGCTGGTTGACGGGCAGGCAGGCAGGTTGGCGGGCGGGCAGGCAGGTTGGCGGGCGGGCAGGTAGGTTGGCGGGCGGGCAGGCAGGCTGGCGGGCAGGCAGTCAAGAATCATGCACACAGATGAAACAACAATCAGGCGATGACTGGTGAACTGAGCTGGCCTTTTATCTTGCTGCTGCTGATTTCCCGATGAGAACCTGGTGTGGACTTGATTGCCAAGGAAACAGGCACACCCACTGCAGCACAGGTCAGAGCAGGAACCACAACAGTTGATCTCATTTGTTTCCAGTTTGTTCCCAATTTGCTTCCAGTTAATTCCCAGTTTGTTTCCAGTTTGTCCGCAATTTTTTTCCAGTTTATTCCCAGTTCGTTTCCAGTTTGTTTCCAGTTGATCTCGTTTGTTTCCAGTTTATTCCCAGTTTGTTTCCAGTTTATTCCCAGTTTTTTTCCATTTTGTTTCCAGTACCTCCAGTTTCTTTCCAGTTTTTCCGCAATTTGTTTCCGGTTTATTCCCAGTTTGTTTCCAGTTTGTTTCCAGTTTGTTTTCAGTTTATTCCCACTTTATCTGAAGTTTGTTTCCAGTTAATTCCCAGTTGGTTTCCCGTTTATTCATACAGCAGGTGGTGTCAGCTGGTTAGGGGTTATCACCCCTCCCCCCCCCCCCCCCTGTTGTGGTGTTGCTTGTTGCCATGGTAGCAGCGCCACTGTGTAGCTGGAGGCGGTGTTTCCTTACAGGTAATGAATTAAAAAAAAAAAAAAAAACCTTATTGATGATTATTGATGATTGTCTCTTTCTGGCCTCATAAGAAGGATGCCTTTGTATGACGTCATATGGCGAGGCTGTTTAGAGTATTGGTTATTGATCTTTGTGTTTCTCCGTGTGTGTGTGTGTGTGTGTGTGTGTGTGTGTGTGTGTGTGTGTGCAGAGCTGCAGCAGGGATGCGTTGTTTTTTCCAACCAGGTCCACCGTAAATATCCGCGGTGGGCGGGGACAGTTTTTCGGGGTTCCACGTCACACCGTGGGAGTTGTACCTCCTCTCCTCTGAAGGGCGGAGCTTACCGTGGCCGGACCGGATCAGTCACGTGACTGATTGCAGCTTTGTCATTCGTTCCTATGGGTCACGTGACAGGTTGACGCGCTGTCATAGAGACTAACGCCACCCACAACGTTCACTGTGTGACCCAGTGTCGGAAACGAGTGCTCCCTGGCAGCTGTTGATGGGCGGGGCTTAAAGTGCGAGCGGTGACCGTATTGGTTAAGTGCCGGCGAAGCGGCCTGCGCTGTGATTGGTCAGAAGTAGAGACCGGAGCTGTCAGTCACTGGAAAGTCCCGGCCCTCGGCTCAGACTGCGGACGGCTCCGGGACCAGAACCCCGCACTTTGTTCCCGCATCTTTAGCTGATCGATAAGTGATCGGAATCCGCCGGATCGATCGGCGGGGATGTCCCGGCTGCTGGAGAGCAGGAGGCAGGACAGGATGAAGGAAATCAACCTGAAGGTGAGTTTCCCGGAAAAAGAGAAAGAAACGGACTCCGGGCGCGTGCACGCTCACTTTGATGATCGATATGTGAAGGTCTGGGTGATCAGGGATCAATCAGACGGTGTGTGTGTGTGTGTGTGTGTGTGTGTTTGTTTGGGGGGGGTCATTGATGAGGGCGCGAGCCTCATTTCGACTCTTCTGGTTCCGCTTTGTCCCTTCACATCTGGAAAACACCAAGTCGGTCCGGTTCGGACGGTTCGGACCGATCCGAGGTTCTCCCCGGATGGATCAGTGATCCATCTGATCAGCTGTACCAGTCTCAGCAAGAATCGATCAGATTATGGAAGTTAATCAGAAAAGAGGAAACAGACTTTTTTTTCATCGTAAAACCCGAAACTGGCACGTGTGCGCGTGCACCGGGCAGGTTTGCACGTGTGTATGTGCGCGTGATGTCACCGTGTCCATGTTCGGACTAAGTTCGGTGTGTTCGGTTGGGGTGTGTGTGTGTGTGTGTGTGTGTGTGTGTCCGCTGTCGGCAGCGTGGCGCTTTGTCCTGCAGGAGGAAGCGAGCGGGGGAGGGGCGCGCGCGCGTGTGTGTGTGTGTGTGATACAGGAAGTGTTGTTTGGAGGAGGTGGAGGTTTGACCTCTGACCCGTAAAATCACAGTTCCAGCCGATCAGAACCTCTCTGGTTCTGATCCAAGCCTCTTCAGGAGGCCCAGAACTTCGCAGCAGCAGAACAGGTCCTGCAGGAGTATGGATGATGGTCTGACCCGGTGGCGGACGGGTCGTGAAGTTCAGAATCTTTGGTTCTGATCGGAACATTGAGCACATAGAAGCCATCTGACATCAAACTGACCCCAGTGGTTCTGGTTCTGGTGGTCCTGGTGGTCTTGCTGGTCCTGCTGGTTCTGGTGGTCCTGGTGGTCTTGCTGGTCCTGCTGGTCTTGCTGATCCTGGTGGTCCTGCTGGTCTTGCTGGTCCTGGTGGTTCTGGTGGTCCTGCTGGTCCTGGTGGTTCATGAATGGACATGAATCGGGATCAGAATCTCTGTTGGGTTTGCTCCTCCCCCTTTAACTTCCAGCCAATCAGAATTGAACGTGCTGCTACATCTGGACCTCTCCATGACCTCAGCGGTGATGACATCACAGGTTCTGTCACTGCAGTGCATTGTGGGAGCTCTTCATGCTGAGGAAGACGAGGGAGTCCACACACCTACACCTCGCTCAAGCTTCAGAACTGTTGCTATGGTTACCGCTGAAGCTTCAGTTACCATGGTTACCTTCAGATTGCAACTGAGCTGTCCTCCTACGTCTCACACACACACAAACACACAGCTGATCAAATATTTGCTGAACCTTTATTAAACCGTGAAAGTGATTTATAATCAATAACCTTTGATCAGTTTGATTAAATCGAACCTGGACCTTCATTTCTGTCGCACGTACAAAAACCGCCGGGCGCCGTTTCATGCAACTTCTGGGATTTATAAAAGCAGGACTTGGCGGTAAATCGTCCCGCCTCCACGCCGACTCTGACCTGCCGAACGCACATCTGGACGAACGGCAACACCAACGAAGAAGAATAAAACCAAAGAAATCTGAAACATTTGTGCAAAATGAAAAATAAACGTTCACACAAAATGTTGGAAATTAATATTATCTGCAAAAATGAAGGAAATGGATTTTTAGGGTTAGGGTCATCACGGTTACAATCTGGACCAGATCTATCATCCATCCATCCATCTGTTCATCCATCCATCCATCCATCAATCCATCCATCCATCTGTTCATTCATCCATCCATCTGTTCATCCATCCATCCATCCATCTGTTCATCCATCCATCTGTTCATCCATCCATCCATCCATCCATCCATCCATCCATCCATCTGTTCATCCATCCATCCATCCATCCATCCTTCCATCTGTTCATCCATCCATCCATCCATCTGTTCATTCATCCATCCATCTGTTCATCCATCCATCCATCCATCTGTTCATTCATCCATCCATCTGTTCATCCATCCATCCATCCATCTGTTCATCCATCCATCTGTTCATCCATCCATCCATCTGTTCATCCATCCATCCATCCATCCATCCTTCCATCTGTTCATCCATTATTCCATCCATCTGTTCATTCATCCATCTGTTCATCCATCCATCTGTTCATCCATCCATCCATCCATCTGTTCATCCATCCATCCATCTGTTCATCCATCCATCCATCCATCCATCCATCCATCCATCTGTTCATCCATCCATCCATCTGTTCATCCATCCATCCATCCATCAATCCATCCATCCATCTGTTCATTCATCCATCCATCTGTTCATCCATCCATCCATCCATCCATCCTTCCATCTGTTCATCCATCCATCTGTTCATCCATCCATCCATCCATCCATCCATCTGTTCATCCATCCATCCATCCATCCATCCTTCCATCTGTTCATCCATCCATCCATCCATCTGTTCATTCATCCATCTGTTCATCCATCCATCTGTTCATCCATCCATCCATCCATCTGTTCATCCATCCATCCATCCATCCATCCATCTGTTCATCCATCCATCCATCCATCCATCCATCTGTTCATCCATCCATCCATCCATCTGTTCATTCATCCATCTGTTCATCCATCCATCTGTTCATCCATCCATTCATCCATCCATCCATCCATCTGTTCATCCATCCATCTGTTCATCCATCCATCCATCCATCCATCCATCCATCTGTTCATCCATCCATCTGTTCATCCATCCATCTGTTCATTCATCCATCCATCCATCCATCCATCCATCAATCCATCCATCTGTTCATCCATCCATCCATCCATCTGTTCATCCATCCATCCATCCATCTGTTCATCCATCCATCTGTTCATCCATCCATCCATCCATCTGTTCATCCATCCATCTGTTCATCCATCCATCCATCCATCCATCCATCCATCCATCTGTTCATCCATCCATCTGTTCATTCATCCATCTGTTCATTCATCCATCCATCCATCCATCCATCAATCCATCCATCTGTTCATCCATCCATCCATCCATCCATCTGTTCATCCATCCATCCATCCATCCATCCTTCCATCTGTTCATCCATCCATCCATCCATCTGTTCATTCATCCATCTGTTCATCCATCCATCTGTTCATCCATCCATCCATCTGTTCATCCATCCATCCATCCATCCATCCATCCATCCATCTGTTCATCCATCCATCCATCCATCCATCCATCCATCTGTTCATCCATCCATCCATCCATCTGTTCATTCATCCATCTGTTCATCCATCCATCTGTTCATCCATCCATTCATCCATCCATCCATCCATCTGTTCATCCATCCATCTGTTCATCCATCCATCCATCCATCCATCCATCCATCTGTTCATCCATCCATCTGTTCATTCATCCATCCATCCATCCATCCATCAATCCATCCATCTGTTCATCCATCCATCCATCCATCTGTTCATCCATCCATCCATCCATCTGTTCATCCATCCATCTGTTCATCCATCCATCCATCCATCCATCCATCCATCCATCCATCTGTTCATCCATCCATCCATCCATCCATCCATCCATCTGTTCATCCATCCATCTGTTCATCCATCCATCTGTTCATCCATCCATCCATCCATCCATCCATCTGTTCATCCATCCATCCATCCATCCATCCATCCATCTGTTCATCCATCCATCTGTTCATCCATCCATCCATCCGTTCATCCATCCATCCATCCATCAATCCATCCATCCATCCATCTGTTCATCCATCCATCTGTTCATCCATCTGTTCATCCATCCATCTGTTCATCCATCCATCCATCCGTTCATCCATCCATCCATCCATCCATCTGTTCATCCATCCATCCATCCATCCATCCGTTCATCCATCCATCCATCCATCCATCCATCCGTTCATCCATCCATCCATCCATCTGTTCATCCATCCATCCATCCATCTGTTCATCCATCCATTCATCCATCCATCTGTTCATCCATCCATCCATCTGTTCATCCATCCATCCATCCATCTGTTCATCCATCCATTCATCCATCCATCTGTTCATCCATCCATCCATCCATCTGTTCATCCATCCATTCATCCATCCATCTGTTCATCCATCCATATGTTCATCCATCTGTTCATCCATCATCCATCTGTCCATCCATTCATCCATCCATCCATCTGTTCATCTATCCATCTGTTCGAGACTTCCCTCTCCCCAGCCACATTTACCAACTCTGCGGGGGGATCCCGAGGCGTTCCCAGGCCAGCCGAGAGATATAATCCCTCCAGCGTGTCCTGGGTCTTCCCCGGGGTCTCCTCCCAGAGGGATGTGCCTGGAACACCTCACCAGGGAGGTCCAGGAGGCATCCTGACCAGATGCCCGAGCCACCTCAACTGGTTCCTCTCGATGCGGAGGAGCAGCGGCTCTACTCTGATCTCCTCCCGGATGACCGAGCTCCTCACCCTATCTCTATCTCTGTCCCTGATGGAGGACCTGGTCTACCTTTCCCTAAAGGAGGACCTGGTCTACCTGTCCCTGATGGAGGATGTGGTCATATTAATGATGTGATCACAATGACATCATCACGCTTGCTGCTGCCATCGAAAGATCATTTCACAGAATAATCATTGGTGATGATGAGGAAGGTGGAGACGAGGAAGGTGGTGATGAGGAAGGTGGTGGTGAAGAAGGTGATGATGAGGAAGGGACCCATATAAAACCCATCCTCCTATAGAACCCGTCCCCATATAGAACCCGTCCCCATGTAGAACCCATCCTCCTATAGAACCCGTCTCCATATAGAACCCATCCTCTTATAGAACCCGTCCCCATATAGAACCCGTCCCCATATAGAAGCCATCCCCATATAGAACCCATCCTCCTATAGAACCCGTCCCCATATAGAACCCGTCCCCATGTAGAACCCATCCTCGTATAGAACCCATCCTCTTATAGAACCCGTCCCCATATAGAACCCGTCCTCCTATAGAACCCGTCCTCCTATAGAACCCGTTCCCCTATAGAAGCCATCCCCATATAGAACCCATCCTCCTATAGAACCCGTCCCCATATAGAACCCGTCCTCCTATAGAACCCGTCCTCCTATAGAACCCGTTCCCATATAGAAGCCATCCCCATATAGAACCCATCCTCCTATAGAACCCGTCCCCATATAGAACCCGTCCCCATGTAGAACCCATCCTCGTATAGAACCCATCCTCTTATAGAACCCGTCCCCATATAGAACCCGTCCTCCTATAGAACCCGTCCTCCTATAGAACCCGTCCCCATATAGAACCCATCCTCCTATAGAACCCGTCCCCATATAGAACCTGTCCTCCTATAGAACCCATCCCCATATAGAACCCATCCTCCTATAGAACCTGTCCCCATATAGAACCTGTCCTCATTTAGAACCTGTCTTCAGAACTCTGTTCAGAACCAACTGTTTCCATGGTAATTACTCTGAAACGTGGACATGTGACCTGCTGGTCTAGGTTCCTAACTCTGGTGTAGACCTGTACCTGTAGAAGATCACATGACTTGGAGTTCAGATTACCTGTCTCTCACTCTCTCTCTATCTCTCTCTCTCTCTCTCTCTCTGCTTTAACCTCAGCTTGGTCGCCCGCTGCATCTTATGACCACCCTCCCTCCCCCGCTGCAGACAGAGGCCTCTTTCTTCTTCATCACAGAGCTCTTTATATATTGATCAGCTGATCGCTGACTGTCACCAGTTGGCTGAAGAAGTATTTTCTCTGCAAATATTTTAGTGTATGTTGATCAGGTTCTGATCCATTTCTGATCATCAGTTTTGGTTAGTTTCTGATTGGGTCATCATCCATGTCAACAGCTTCACTCCACCGATCAAGAAAAGTTCCTGGTAGAGTCTGATAATTGAAGTCTTGTTAAAATAAATGTGGCGCTCTGTGATTGGCTGCCAGATGGTCAGATGCATCCTGGGACATGCTGAGGTGTGTTCTACCAGCAGCAAGACCTGTGAGGAGTCTCAGAATGGGACAAAATGTCTCTTCCTGCTCCTCCCAGAAACCTCAACCAGAAAGAGGAAGTTCAGTCTGAACCACTACAGGAAGTTAAAGCTGATCGCTGACAGCCTGAAGGCTGCTTGTTTACATGTTTGTTTACATGTAAACAAATATCTTCTTGTAACCCTCCAGCAGCATAACTAAGGGACGGCTAAACCAGACTCATCAGAACGTTTGATATGAGAAGTAGAGGAAATTCCTGAAGCCAAATATTAATTGACACCGGATCCAAACACAACCGGATTAAACATAACTGGATCCAAATACAACCGGATTAAACATAACTGGATCCAAATACAACCGGATTAAACATAACTGGATCCAAATACAACCGGATTAAACATAACTGGATCCAAATACAACCGGATTAAACATAACTGGATCCAAATACAACCGGATTAAACATAACCACATCCAAACACAACCAGATTAAACATAACCACATCCAAACACAACCGGATTAAACATAACTGGATCCAAATACAACCGGATTAAACATAACTGGATCCAAATACAACCGGATTAAACATAACTGGATCCAAATACAACCGGATTAAACATAACCACATCCAAACACAACCGGATTAAACATAACTGGATCCAAATACAACCGGATTAAACATAACTGGATCCAAACACAACCGGATTAAACATAACTGGATCCAAATACAACCGGATTAAACATAACTGGATCCAAATACAACCGGATTAAACATAACTGGATCCAAATACAACCGGATTAAACATAACTGGATCCAAATACAACCGGATTAAACATAACCACATCCAAACACAACCAGATTAAACATAACCACATCCAAACACAACCGGATTAAACATAACTGGATCCAAATACAACCGGATTAAACATAACCACATCCAAACACAACCAGATTAAACATAACCACATCCAAACACAACCGGATTAAACATAACTGGATCCAAACACAACCGGATTAAACATAACTGGATCCAAATACAACCAGATTAAACATAACTGGATCCAAACACAACCGGATTAAACATAACTGGATCCAAACACAACCGGATTAAACATAACTGGATCCAAATACAACCGGATTAAACATAACTGGATCCAAATACAACCGGATTAAACATAACTGGATCCAAACACAACCGGATTAAACATAACTGGATCCAAATACAACCGGATTAAACATAACTGGATCCAAATACAACCGGATTAAACATAACTGGATCCAAATACAACCGGATTAAACATAACCACATCCAAACACAACCAGATTAAACATAACCACATCCAAACACAACCGGATTAAACATAACTGGATCCAAACACAACCGGATTAAACATAACTGGATCCAAATACAACCGGATTAAACATAACTGGATCCAAATACAACCGGATTAAACATAACTGGATCCAAACACAACCGGATTAAACATAACTGGATCCAAATACAACCGGATTAAACATAACTGGATCCAAATACAACCGGATTAAACATAACTGGATCCAAATACAACCGGATTAAACATAACTGGATCCAAATACAACCGGATTAAACATAACCACATCCAAACACAACCAGATTAAACAGAACCGGATTCAAACATTAAACACATTGACTAAAACCTGTAAAATGAATGTGTAGGCCTCAGTTATCCAGATCAACAACACCACTGATTTGTTTTCAGAATAAGGAGAAGGAGCGCCTGAAGGAGAGGGAGAAAGAGGCCAGAGAGCGGGATGCACGCTCCAGCAACGGCCATCTCTTCACCTCCCTGAGCGTGTCAGCCACCACGCTCTGCTCCTCCTGCAACAGGAGCATCACAGCCAAGGAAGCACTTAGCTGTCCAGGTAGGAACACCTGATGACCCGACGATCCGCCCCCTGGACGGGTGGAGGACTTCTGAGAACGTTTGAATGTAGACGAATGATGAGGTGTGAGTTCTGATCAGCTGACTACTTTTAGGAGATCAGCAACATAACACAGACAGTCAAATGTGTGTGTGTGTGTGTGTGTTGTGTTTTTCTCTACAGACTGACAGACGGTGTGTTAACCCCCCCACCCCCACAATGAGCAGATGTACCCCCAGTTATGCACACATAGTCTGAAACACACGTGTCCCCCCTGACCCAGTTCTCAGGGCACATCTTCAGCGGCCAATCATGCTTCAGGCTGTTGGGGGTTATAAGATGACAGGATTGGTCTGTTTTGTTCACACAGAAACTGAAAATAATCTCCAAGCAGTGCGGTAAACATGTAGTCAGCTGACAGCACTCACACCATCACTTTGTCGAGTCACTGCCCCCTTGTGGACAAAACAATGTACTGATAGATCACATTGTTGGACCAGATGATTCAGATTGCAGGTAGGAAGGTAGGAAGGACCAGATGATTCAGATTGCAGGTAGGAAGGTAGGAAGGACCAGATGATTCAGATTGCAGGTAGGAAGGTAG